>NC_071355.1:175097262-175755075 GCF_943734655.1 Sabethes cyaneus
GGGCCCACTTTATCCAGCTTTAATTACGATTTCGAATTTGTTAAGAGATATTTACGATAATTTTTGTACATTGGTAGAAGAGTTGGTGCCAGCTGGACATATTCTAATTGCTTAGAGAGGCGCTTCAGAACTGGCTGGGAGCATGTGAAATTCCAGACGAATACAGTGTGACACATATATATTCGTTCAAAAATCATTTTATGCTTGCAACGGCATATACGATTTATACAATCAAACTAATACCATGAGTGTGTCATGATGACTTAAGTGTTACTTAACGTAGATTCATTTGTCGTATTGTGTCTCGTTCGGTGTACGCGTATTAATGTTCGAGTTACGGTCGTTGATAATAAATAAATTCCGAAACAGCGCTGCATGCAGCACTATTTTTCGTAACCTCAAACATCTCGGCATAAAAAGAGGATTTCATACTATACTGTGAAAAGATTTGTCGAGACGAGATCTGTTGAAAACGGTAAAAACCCCGGAGGAAAACGAATCGTTAGAACTGCAGAGGCCAAAAAGGTTGTTCGAGCACGAACTCGTCGTAGTTGCGACCGGTCCGCACGGAAAATAGCAGTCGACCTGAACCTTCGTCGAATTTTGAAAATTGATCTGGATGTGAAAACATTCAAAAACCCGAATTAATCCACCTTGCGGAGCGACCTGACCTTTCTACTAGATCATTTTTTATTTCTTAGTATCTGAATATGTATCTATAACTCAGTTAGCCATATTTTAAAACTTCAATTTACTACAACTATTGTATTTTCTTTACTAGACTCCAGAATGAATATAAGGAGTAAATCAATAATTCAAAACCCGAGCTGGAATGAAACAAATACTGCAAAAGTATCATAAACATTTCTGATTGCGGGTAACAGTAAGAGAAGAAAATTACAATTGAAATGTTTCAAAGCACTTCCGGCTTGAAACGCTGGAAAAGAGCCATTTCACGTAACGATTCATTTTCCATCAAACTTAGTTTGGTTAAGACAATAACGATTATTTGATTTTTCTACTTGAATTCCAACGAAATGCTTCAGGGTATGAAATGGGGAAGGCAACTAGGAAGAAGCGCCCAACATAGCTCTAGCCATCCCAAGCCCCTACCTAGCGCCTCCACGTGGCCATACCTGGAAATACTTCAATTTGTATAATTGAGTAGCCAAGCTAGGAGGTGCGGGGTCGTGCGGTTTTCAGTTCCTAACCTTACAAATGTAGTTTTAGGCAACCATTAAACCACACGACTTTAATTTCAAGTATTATATGATTTATACTAATTTTTTGGTAAACTAATCTATTTTCAGAGAGCGAAATAAGGCGCTATATCCTTGGCCAATTGCAGCCTGGCTTCTGGTCTAAATGCCATTAGTTCATCCCTGAGGGTCCGGAGTATCACTTAACCCTTATTAGCAAAGATACTCCCAACGACTGTAAATAAATCATTATCTATGTATATGGGAAGCGTTTGGTACGGGAGGTCCACGCTTTCTTCCTTCCCTTGATTTCAAGGAGTTTGATGGAATTAGGTATTTTTTCTAGTTCCACTTGATTCCTTGGAATTCTCTCTGCGGTACATGCTGCGCAGTTGGCCTGGCCGTTGACAAGAAAAATGATTGATTCAAGTAATCGTCATTTTCCAGGATGCCTTCCAGAATTGGCTGCGTTAGTGTGAGATTAGATTAGATTAGAATTCCAGCGAAATGCTTCACTTCGCCCAGTTGGGACAAGTCGAACTCAAAATCCAGTCGTTTGAAAATTTCAATATATTCCGCTCGATTGGCAGTCGCAATTAACATATCGTCGACGTATAGCAAAATGTAGGCTGATTTCATTTCTCGATGACGCACGTATAGACAAGGGTCCGCCTCAGATATTTTGAATCCCATTTGACGGAGAACGCTGTCTATCTTACGGTTCCACATTCTCGCAGACTGTCGCAAACCGTATATACTTTTCTTTAGTAAGCAAACTGCATTATTACTCGTAGCCTTCAATCCAAGCGGGATTTTCATAAAAATCTGCTCATTTAAATCGCCGTTAAGATAAGCAGTCTTGACGTCAATATGGTTTACCAGCATACCTCTTCTAGCTGCGATGGTCAACAACGTACGAAAAGTAACCTGCTTCGCTACAGGAGCGAACACCTCATCAAAATCCGTTCCATAAATTTGTGTAAACCCCTGGGCGACAAGGCGTGCTTTATAACGTAGTATGTTGCCATCCTCGTCGTACTTGCGCTTAAACACCCATCGGCATCCTACGGGTTTCTTTCCAGGTGGCAACTGCACTTCTTCCCAAGTCTGCGCTCGTCGAAGCGAATTTAATTCGTCGCATATTGCTTGCTTCCACTGTTCCTTTTCAGGTCCATTACCAGCCTGCTGGTAAGAGCGTGGTTCAATAGGCAATTCTTTGGCTGGATCACTCACATGATAATGTCGAGGAGGAACACCGAAATTGCTTCGCTTCGAATGGCGTAACTCAACTGTCTCTTCCGGCTCTTCTGTCTGTTCCGCATCTCCACGATAGATTGAGCTTGTGTTGAAATCGTCGCAGTCCTCTTCATCTGCATCTTCATAGTCACTCGAAATGCTATCATTACCATTTCCACAGTCAACTGGATCCACCGACAGTGGCAACTCAACAATATCGTCTGCGTCGTTACATCTCTGCGTAGGTGGAGTGAACACTTCCACATCTCCTTGCTTCAAGAATTGTACATCTCTGCTTATAACCACTTTATCACTTTCCAAATCTATCATTCTATAACCCTTGTGTTGCGAAGAATAACCGATGAATATCATTCGTACAGCTTTTGGCTCTAATTTTGTACGCTTCTGCGAAGGTACCAAAACAAACGCCTGAGAGCCGAACACATGTAGGTCCCCAAAATCTGGTTTCGTTTCGAACAGGATCTCAAAAGGGGTCTTGTCCCTAACTCTAGTAGGAAGCATATTTTGTAAATAGTTAGACGTATTAACAGCTTCTGCCCAATACCGATATTTCATATTAGCATCTATAAGCATACTTCGTGCCATCTCCATTAACGATCGATTTTTACGCTCTGAAACACCATTTTGCTGTGGTGTATAAGCCGTAGTAAATTGTTGAATAATACCCTCTTCAACACAAAATGTTTGCAAAGATTTTGCGTTATATTCTCCTCCTTGATCCGATCGGAGTATCTTTGGACATTTACCGAATTGTGTTTTCACCATCAACACGAAGCGCTTGAAACAATCTGCCGTTTCAGATTTGTTTCTAAGAAAGAATACCCAGCTAAAGCGACTGAAATCATCAATGAATGTTACAAAGTAACGACAGCCCCCCGGCGTTAGGGTATTCATTGGGCCGCACACATCGCTATGGATTAGATCGAATACTGAGACCGTCTTCTGCTTTGCATGTTTCGGGAACGGTAGTCTCGCCATTTTGGCTTGCAAACAACACTCGCACGATACACGAATACCACAAGGTTGAATACGAATTCCGTTTGCAAGTCCCAGTTTCTCCATCGCAAATATGGCTTCTGGATCCCGATGCCCGAGTTTTCGATGCCATTCGTGGATACACAGCGGATTGTGACTCTTTGTTGCTGCCACCATGGGAACGTTCGCCAATTTTAGCAAATATAACCCATCGATCAGTTTAGCTTCACCTGCTACTCGCCTGTCACGAAAAATGGTGCAACCATATGCAGTAAAACTAACGTCAGCTCCCTTTTTAATCAAGCAGCTAACGGATATTAAGTTGGCCTTCATCTCCGGAACATACAGCACTTTGGTTAGCTTAATTTTCTTCATACCTTGATTCTGAACAAAACAAGCAATATGACATGTTCCTTCGCCTTCCACGGGGCATTTTCGGCCGTCAGCAACAACAATAACACTAGGCGTTTCCGAACTTTTCCTCTCAACGAGATCAAAATAGTCACGATTTGCACAAATGTGCCACGACGAGCCCGAATCAATAGTCCAATCATCAACTGAATCACCGATCGCAAATGCAAAAGCCTCTTCTTGATATGTTGCGGAAGATGTTACTTTGGCATGCGCGCTTCTAAATGGTTTCGTTTCACTACGATGCACCTCATCAGATTTCGATTTAATTTTGCAATCTTTCTTCTTATGGCCAATTTTTTGGCAATTATGACACACTATGCTCTTCTTCTTAGTCCATTTTCCGTTCACTTTCAATGCTTTATCGCTGTTTTCTTCTCCTCCGCGCTTTAACACTTCATCAGTAACCTCTTGTTTAACCAATTCAAGCGTGACTTCTTCTTCTTTGCGGCAATCCAAAACTGTTGTCAGCGTATTGAATGATTTCGGCAGACTACGTAAAACCATCATTACTTCCAACTCCCTGCCTAGACTGGTTCCCGCTTTCGATAATTTGTCGAACAATTGCTCCATGTCGTACAGGTGTTGTTCAACATTTTCCCCGTCAGTATAACGCATATCACATAGCCGATAAAAAATGCCGACTTTTGCCGAAAGCGTTACTTTTTCGTGATGCCTCTGTAGGTTCCCCCAGGCATCTTTTGCTGTCGCGGTGTTCCGGATAAGTGCATGTTGTGTTTCTTCCACTAATAATCCTATCGTTGCTCTAGCTTTTTGATCACCTGCTCGCCATGCAGCAACTTCAGCAACGTTTCCCACAATTCCTTCTGTTGTAGCTCTTGCCACTGGTGGATCTCCTGGGCTCACATATTTCCACAGGTCTTCCCTAACCAACAGCAGCTCAACGGTGAATTTCCAACTGCCATAATTTTGATTATTAAGTTTTGGAATTCCGAGGCGTTCCATGTTAATAGCACAGTATCCAATCACGTGTAAAACCTGAGACCATAACCTCTTGGAATGAAACACGGTGTGTAGGGTAACCAACGTATTTTGGACCCCTTCAGCAGCTGTACATAATTTGGACACTTACAGCAAAATCAAATACAAGTGTCCAAATTATGTACAGCTGCTGAGGGGGTCAAAAATAGGTTGGTTACCCTACTATTGTACCATCAAACTGTGAATGGTTTATTATTATTCTAGGTATACAGATCAAGCTCTTTAGAAAAAGGAAGTATAGATAATCGATATAAATGTGATAATTTTTATTCTGGTATATGCCAGTTGCCAGTTATACTCCTACAAGCGTGACTGTTCAAAAGGGCTTATTTAGAAATGAAGTCAATATTTAAAAACAAAACAGATCTAAAAAACTACTAATTTGTTCAAAATGACGTCAAAGAAAAAGTTGCCGGAAATTAACTGCATGTTCAATAAAAATTACACTGACAGAAAGAACTTAGATTTCATGAAAAATCATGATAAAGATCATAAAATGTGAATTATCGCAAAACATGTCCCCTCAGATTTTCCTCATATTTTTTCTAAGATAGCCTAAATAAACACAGTAGGCTGAAATGCGTAACGCATAAAGCATAAACGAGTTATTTATTCACCGAAAAATATCAAGAAAATCCTCAATGATGGTGATTCAAACAACGGGAATAAGTATCTTGATTGCGTCCGTTTTTTGGTTCCTTTTTGCCCATATTGCGATGAGGCAAAAGAGGCGGGGGGACAGATTTTATGCCATAGACGGATTTCACGCCAACTCGACCAGAGGTTGGAATGACCCTCTCAGAATTTAATTAATCTTTGTATGTGTAAAAAGTTCATGTAAATAAACAACTTTGCATACTTACACTCAAAAAAATCGGCACGTCATGTTTACGTGAAAACATTGGTAACTCTCATCCACCGTACTTTTCATGTAACGTTCACGTGAATTGTTGTTAACTAGCACTCATACTGATTTACGTGCGATCCCGGTAAATTTTACTAACTTTCCTATTAACCCCCTCTCACCTTTCCGCTCTTTATCCTTCTCTAAAAAAAATTCATTACTTTCTTCTACCGTCGCTTCATCAATAAAAGAACTACCGTTGCAAAAAATATTAAGATAAAAGCTTAAACACGACAGATTTAACAGAACCAGTACACTCAAGTCGCTTTTTACGCGAAGGATACGTCCCGCGTAAATTAAAACCGCGTAAATTATGAAATTCGCGCAAAAAACCGCGTAAATTCCGAAATTCGCGTAAGGAAACCGCGTAAATTCCAAAATTCGGGTAAAAAAAACAAAATTTCGCGTAAAAAAACTTTGTGGATTTCACCACTACGCGAAAAATAGACATTTTAAGCACATCCGCGTAAATTCCGAAAATCGCGTAAAAAAACCGCGTAAATTTCGAAATTCGCGTAAAAATAGTCACGTAAAAAGCGACTTCAGTGTATTGTGTTTTATAAAGTTAACGATTAGTGGTGTTCCATTCTATAAGGATAGATGATAGAGTGGCCATAGATGAGCGAAGATGAATGCTTCGTATCCAAACGAACTGTCAAAATGTGTATCCAAAGGAGTATGACGTCCCTACTTATGTTTTTCACTTGCTGGTTTTGGCAATCATGGGCTGACTTTAGACTGAATATCAAAAGTCATTTTGCACACCTTTTTCATAAAGGTGTTCTACATAATAGTTCCTGAAACTTTTACCTAATATTCATAAAATTATGCTCAATATATAAGATTGGTATTGGCTTTAAGCTATAACAAGGAAAAACCACGATTTCCTTAAACGGTGCATATTACCCCAGGCTACCCTAAATTTTTGGTGAATGACCAACTGGATAAATCACATTAAACAAATATATATGATATGAATATTTCATTTTGCATTCAACAATCTGCATTTTTTTTAATAACAAACCTAGCGAAGAATTGAACACTTTTTAGTGCTGTTTCTTTTCATTGCAGTTTATAAAGTTGCCAGTAAAGCGGATATCTATTTTTACTCTACTATCTATATCAATTAGTGCATCATAAATTCTCGTTAAATGTAGACTGTATGCTTACCGACAAAGGTGATTAAATTCGCCAATGTAGAGAAAGGGGCCAGAATTTTGAGGTTACGAATCATGTTGATGCCTATGAGCGGAACCAATAGTATCAGACAGTGAATTTTCACATCCAACGTTAAATAAACATCAACGAGCTGAAAGCAAGAATAAGCGCACGTAAAAATTTTAGTTCATTTCAGTTTCAAGTTTAGTCATCACCTGTTTGATATTTGTAGCTACGAAAACAATGTACACACAGCAGATTCCCAACTGGTATACTATCATGAAACCATCCACGATCACGCTGGAAATAAAGGAATAACGTTATTTATCAAAACTAATTTTGTGCACAGGATAAGACTTACATAGCATATCGTGAAAACGGCCGTAGACACTGGGGTCCCTCTTCCAGAGCCATTTTCATCGAAATCGGATAGGTTAAAATGGGAACCCGGTGTCGTTTACACAGGGCATACTGAGCCTGGACAAGCACGTGCAAACAGTAAGTACACAGGATGCCAATCAGTACGGTGTTAATCACTCCGGACAGGTAGCCGGAATTGTAAAATGCCTGGGGCATCGCCAGGATACCGGTACCTAGGGAACCCTTCAGTAGATGCACCAACGTTTCAAAGTTGCTAAGGGAAAATAGATAGATAAGTATTTAATAATTAGTTAAAACTGTAAACTTACGTTGTTGGGTGTGGTCGATTCCGGTGCAAATGTGGATCATAGTTCTCATCTACTATCATGTCTCCGTTCCGCGATGGAGACGATGGTTTCCCAAGCAACTGCATGTCCACGTTGGTATCCCTTTTAGGACTACTCATCTCGACGGTCGTTTGAAGAATTGCACACTTTCTGAAAAAATAGAGCGCGAAACAAATGGAGGGTGAGTGACGTTGGTTTGAAACTTTTTGCCAAGATAGATCGATCGGTACAGAGTACAATACTAAACGAGGTTCAATTAATAGGTACAATCAAAGTACTGCACCCACTTAATTATTATTTAGTTCATCTGATGGACTCTGTTCTATTGCCGATAAGTACCGATCGTTTCATTTATTTTGAGGCACGTGTTTAGCAACAGACGACACCAGGTCGGATCGCTAAGTAAAAACCGGCTCAAATCAGATCATGCCCTTGATCGTGATCAGTTTGGCCACTATTTTAAGGAACACTTAGCGAAGTGCACAATTAGCGTGCAAATCGTTGCGCTCAGCCTCACCCACATTAAACTTGCGGGAGCTCTTTGTAACGGATAACTTAGGTATTTTTAGCACCA
Organism: Sabethes cyaneus; assembly: GCF_943734655.1. Classification (NCBI taxonomy): domain Eukaryota; kingdom Metazoa; phylum Arthropoda; class Insecta; order Diptera; family Culicidae; genus Sabethes; species Sabethes cyaneus. The sequence continues at coordinate 175,105,450 of NC_071355.1, forward strand.
AACACACCTCTCGTCTACCACCACTAGCCGGAAAAGTTCGTATGAATGTTCCTCTCAGTGTAATTTATTTTGATCAGGTTCAATTGAGTTGTACCACTTGTAAAAGTGCATTCAAATGGACGAATTCTCTTCTCTCACGTCAACTGTTCGGTCGAAAATGTAAACACACAACTGACTAAACTGATTCCTTCTCAACTTCCGTGCAATTGCATATCTGCTGACCTAGCGATGTACGCTGAGAGATTAGAAAAATTTGTCAAATTCAATATACTGGCACAATGAGGAAAAAACATCCACTAAACAACTGGCTGGCGACAGTGACAAAATGTTTGGCACATTAAAGACATTTGTCAGGATTAGCACTAACCGAAGCGAAAAAAGATCACCCTTTAGGTAATTTAAATTTTTCGGGGTATTTGAAGTATTGTGGAAAGAAAAATTAATTATTGGTATGCTCAGGATATACTACGTTCGTAATAAATTACCGACCGTTTTACCTTTCGCGTCGGGAAATTTGCACCTGCGGCCCAAGTTGATTGTTCTGTAGGCGACAACCGAAACGAAACAAACAAAATGTGTGTCGAACCGATGAAATGAAACGTGCAATTTGTAATATTCGGGCATCACAAGGCGGCCATATTTAGAACCATGTTTTAACTGTTTTAAAAGTCGCGTCTGTTTGTCTGTGGTATTATTGACATGAATGCATGACTTATTTTTTCCTATTTGTGCTTAGTAAAAGCTTTATTTACATTAAATTGTAATTACAATAAATTAAAAAAATGGCTCCCTATCTCCAAATGTAGTATGACGTATAAATCAAACTGCACTCACGACAACCAAAACTTTCTACTCTTGGCATTGATTATTGGAAGCTAGCTAAATTTATTCGATTACGATCATGTCAAGGTTGTTCGGCTACATTGCATACAAATTGCATTGCATTGCAAAAGTAGTAACCCAGGATGGACTGTTAAATTTAAAGTTATCACTTACGGTGCAACAATTAGATTCTATCGCACAAAATGTTTTTGGTTAAAAATTAACTTACAAATCTATTAAAAGATTATAGAAAATAATTTTCTATCTTACTATTTCCTGATTGTGATGCAGGTATGCATGAGTTCATAGATTTAAATAGAAACTCATCTTTACCAATCCCCACATTCCACAATGCATCCAAACTCTGACGTCGTTAGTTCACTTATGGCACCATCATCGGAGGAAATTAGTTTGACCAGCAATGTAAATTGTTGGATATGCATTCACTCATTCAAGCACGCATGTGAACCAATTGAACTTGTCACAAACGTAAAAATTGTCCTATACGGTGCTCCGTGCCTCCCAGACAACTCGCAACATCACGAGAGTTACATATCTTATTGTCACTTGACTACGTGCGCCGGTTTGATAGGGTCGCTCTATTTCCTACGAATCTGCAACCAGCCAGAGCGAAGGCACGTCGTCGGAGGAAACGAATGCTTTCTTGGCATGATTGCAAGTGCATGTCTAACGACGACGGCGGAAAGCAAAACACTTTTATCTGATTCAATTGAGCAGTTCTTGGTTGATTGGAATGTCTTGTTTATATATATTAAGCACTGTAACATTGTGTTGATCGAATCAGTAGGGTTTCCATATTGCAGTTAGTGGTAATACTTACTTGTTTGGGGGTATTGAGGGACAACGATAAACACAGACAGAATAAAATAGGTGCCTGGAAAGTTTTTTTTTGGAAAATCCTTCAAGCGTTTTACTTGGTACACCAATAATTTACACTGATAAAATATAAACAATATTACAAAAAGTTAACACAAATCGGGGTAACGACAGAAGGTTTTATAATGCCAGACGAATATGATCCACTTTAGTACTTGATTTGACAGTGAAGTTCAATTCATTGTGGTATTTGTAAAACAATAGAATCTGGTTATCAGTCGAAACGTCTTAAAAGCATGCAATACATATGAATAAATTAATATCTTCTTCACTAGTCCCTATATCACACAAAATATGGCTAAGGCAGGGTCGTAACCAGAAAAGTTTCTTAGGGGGGATTTTACAAAAACAAATCGTACATAGCCTAACCTTAAGCAGTTTATTCAAGAAATTCAATTCAAAAAAATCGAATTGAAATAAAAACAGACAAATGTAGAAATTTTGCCTCTCAGTTGGCATCGAGGTATGTAGTGTGTTCGAAACTCGGCTGGGAGAGGCTGTAAAAGTCCATAGGGTCGTCCATAGGGTGTTAGCGGCCAGGGTCGAAACAAGCTAACAAATTTATCCTGCATGCTTATAAAGATCGCTCTTAATGGGGTAATTTGACAAGCGGATATCGTTTGATTTTCAGTAAATGTAGCAAACTGCGCAGGCTACGCGTTTTGATGTTAAAACCTGAAACATTTTCACGGCTTAGGCCATTTGCGCTAGACTGAAAGCGCGGAGGCTAGGAGGATTTGGTTTAAAATAAATGCGCCGAAGCCCAAATACATGCATGGTAGAGGCTCAAACGAGAGCAACGTGTGCTTTTCGCGGACGGCAATTGTTGGCAGCGACGAACCAGAAGTGGTAGATGAGCTCGTGTATGTGGGATTGCTGGTGGCCACGGACAACAACACAAATGAGGAGATCCAGCAACGTATTCAAGCAGGACATCAAGCCTGCTTCGTAAAACAGCACGATCAAGAGGCATAAGCCGCTGTACGAGGCTGACAATGTATAAACCCCCTTCTGGACTGATAGCTTTTCGGATTTGACAATGCGCACTAAGGTCATACGCGCCCTTGTGGACGGTGGACTACAACTTCAGAAAAAAACAAAGCCATGGGTATAAACGTCCTGTTGAGAACTTGACCCTTCTTTATCGACAGACTTTGCAGCCGGCTGTTAGAGTACAGGACAATTACAGGGCTAGTGCAACGATCCTACTGACTCTATCTAGCAGCACCGCCTAGCCGGCACAACTTCAGAAACGCCTGGGAAATGGGCGACGAATAACCCAAGATCGAATTGAATGAAGCTTGAAACAGCACGAACCACCCCGGTTCTAAGCTGCTGACGACGACGACGAAGATCGTACAACCACCCCGCAAATTTTCTTGTGTTCCAAACCAGGACCCGGCATAGTCGAAACAAATAAAAGACGCTAATGCGCTCTTAGCTTCGCATCATACATGAAGAGACTGGTGGTGTTGAACAGAATGTTTCAAGCAAGCACCAGTTGAAGTTGGTGACTGTTTCAAGTGACGACAACTGAAAGTCAGGCATGAACACGATTTGTCGATGTTGACTAGTAGACTAATCTCAAGTTTTTAGTCTTGACCTTGAAATGCGGTAATACATATATATTAATATTTTTTGAAACGATGGCTCTACAATGGATGAAGGGACAGTAGGGGAAAGAAATGAAAATTTTTGGTGAAGGAGGGGAAGAGCGGAAAGGAAGGGGGGGGGGGGTTATTGGTAGCTACGCTTGACAAGCAGTCATTTTGACTCCTACCTCCTACCTAAACATCATCCGGGCAAGTCTTGCTCTACTCTGGGATACGAGGTGAAAATGCTACTCGAGAAAGAGGAGTTGGATTCCTACTGAGCCAATGAGCACGTGCGGCTCTGATGAAGTGGGAACCGATAAGTGAACGAATAATCGTTGCCTGATTCAGAACACGGGTTAGTAACCTTACAGCAATCCTGTGCTATGCGCTAACAGATGCTGTCGATCTGCAGGAGAAGGAGTTTTACAGCCAGCTGAACAGCGTAGATGAGAAAATCCCAAAGGGGGACATCCAAATCCGCTTGGGCGACTTCAACGCGAAGATTGGCTCAAATAACGCGGACCTTGGGGGTAACGCGTCATGGGACGCCATGGCCTAGGCGCAATGAGCGAAAACGGGGAGCTGTTTAGAGAATTCTGTGATAATAACAACATGGTCACTGGTGGATCGCTCTTCCCCCATAGACCAGTACATAAAGTCACGTGGGTTTCCTGCGACGGCCGAACAGAAAACCAAATCGACCACACCTGCATCAGTCGAAAATAGCGAAGCAGCCTTCTTGATGTACCACGCAACAAACGCAGCGCTGAAATCGCATCCCACCATCATCTTGTTGTCACTGAAACACGTTTGCATGTCACACGTGTCCTACGACGGGAGGAGAAAGCTGGGTGTCGCTACGACGTCCGCCGATTGGAGAATCCTGAGGGCAAAAGGGCCTTTGTCGAACAACTTGAATCACGAGCCTCGGAGTTGCCACCTGGTGGAACCATCGAGGAGCAATGGACCGACATCAAGAACGCCTTCATCACGATCAGTGATGAAACCCTCGGCAATGCGCGCAGCGGGCGGAGGGAGTGGATCTTGGACGAAACTTGGAGGAATCGCTGGATGAAATTGTAGCAGCCATCAAGAGTATGAAATCCAATAGCGCGCCATGGATAGACTGTATTTCAACCGAAATGCTCAAAGATGACCCATTTTTATTAGCCCAGATGATGCATCAGCTTTTCAACAATATATGGTATACCGCAACTTTTCCGGTGGACTGGATGCAGGGCCAATTGGTCAAAGTCCCTAAGAAAGGAGACCTAACTGAGAGCGGTAACTGTAAGGTAATCCTCACCGGATCCAGGAGAAGATCGGCGCTACTCTCCAGCGGCAGCAAGCTGGATTCTGTACTAGCCGATTATGTGTAGGCCATATCACAACGCTACGCATTATATTGGAGCAGATCAACGAAATCCAGGACTCTCTTCTGCTGGTGTTCGTTGATTTCGAAAAGGCGTTCGACCGACTCAACCACGAAAACATCTAAGGCGCACTTTGGCGTAGAGGAGTTTCAGATAAGCTATTCCATCTTATCGAGGCTCAGTACGAGGTGTTTTCGTGCAAGGTTTTGCACAACGGCGTCTCGTCCGACTCCATAAGGGTTACTGCCAGAGACAGGGCTGCATTTTATCACCGCTTCTGTTTCTCATCGTTATGGATGAGATATTAGTTGGAGCAATTGAGAGTAGACCAAATCGAGGATTGCCTTGGAATCTTCCAACGATGGAGCAGCTAAATGACCTTGACCTAGCCGACGACATTGTCTTGCTCACACGACGCCGAAACGATATGCAAAGCAAGTTAGATGACCTCTCCGAGAGCTCCCAGGCAGCAGGTCTCACAATCCATGTAGCAAAAACATTAAAGTCTAAGGTAGCGAACACTGACAATTCCACCAACTTCACAGTAACGGGACAAGAAGTTGAGCAGGTAGACGCCTTTCAATATCTTGGTAGTTAGACAACACCCGATGGTGATACCAAGACTGATATAGCCACACGGATCAGAAAGGCCAGGAGTGCCTTTGCAGGTCTGCGAAACATTTGGCGCTCAAACCAGATCACTCTACGTACGAAAACCCGAATCTTTAATTCAAACGTTAAATCCGTACTGCTGTATACCTGCGAAACGTGGTGCGTCTCAAACTCAATGGAGACAACGCAAAAACTGCAAGTATTTATTAACCGTTGTCTGCGATATATAATTCGTGCCTGGTGGCCTGACAACTGGATATCCAATGAGGAACTCCATCGTCGGTGTCGTCAACGGACGATAGCCACAGAAATTCGTGAACGTAGGTGGAAGTGGATCGGACACACCTTGAGGAGAGGAGTGAACAAGGCCTGCAGAGAAGCACACGACTGGAATCCACAAAGACAGCGTAGAAGAGGCAGACCCAGAGGCTCATAGCGACACACCTTAGCCAACGCCATCCGGGCTGTAGACGAGAACCTGTCCTGGCGGCAGGTAAAAGCCTTGGCCGGTAACCGTCAGCAGTGGAGATCTCTGATTTCATCCCTTTGTTCTGCGGGACCGGCGGACATGGACACATAAGTAAGTAAGTAAGTAAGCAAGGTTTTTCCGTGATGCTATTTAATGTGGGATACCCTTTATCCCTACCTCCACGGGGTGCCGGCTGAAATCCACAACCTTGGTTGTCGTACGCAGACAGGGAAGATGGACGCAGTGTGGGTTTCGGCTACCTAATCTATCAGTTCGGTGCCAAGTTTTCAGAGGGCGTGGTTGCGGGATGTGATTCTAGAATCCAGGATTCCAGGCCGGATTCTAGGATTTTTAACTTCTCACTGAAAAGAAGTTCTCAGTTCAACCGATCTTCCGCGAACCGCTTTTTCTTCATTCATCTGCTACCCCTCGCAGGCCAGCCCAAATTTGAATAATCATCCTTGGACTATTGAGAGTTAATTAATTTTGTACCAATTTATTAACTTGCAAAAGATCATTCCTTTACTTTCTGCCATAGCTCATCATGATGCATCACTCGGCGACGCCACAGCACATCAAAACACTAGGAACGTTCGTAGTAAAATAACTGACTTCAGTTTAGCAGTGTTAGAATTGCCATATGATTGCATTGTTTTGACTGAAACATGGTTCAATGATCAGATCACATCAGTTGTTTGGTAATGACTACACCGTTTTTCGTACTAATCACTGCCCGGCCAACAGTGATAAGTCGTCCGGCGCTGGAGTACTTATTGCAGTTCGACACTAATGCAATAGATGAGTGATAGATAGATCAGTGGCAGTGGCAGTGGAGTTCTGCAATATTGACCCTCATCGCCCTCCTGTTATGGTTACATATGACAAGCCTATCAGTGCGCTATTTTATGACGAATTTGATTGTAATGCGTTGGACTATTTTGATGCAATCAATGAGGCATTATTGCCAATTCTGAATGGTCCAGCTATATTGGTGTTGATGATCTAGTTGCTTGCTTTATTACCAAAATCCATTACTGTTCACTTGTTCGGTCAATTCTCGAGACTAATTCTGCCATTTGCTGTCCATTTCACGCAAATTGGTCGCGCAGAATCGAAATGGTACACAAGAAATTCGTCTGCTACGCCCTTCGCCATCTTCCGTGGTGCGATCCACTGAGCCTACTGTCGTATGAAAACCGCTGCCGACTTCTTGGCATTCAGCCACTGGAACTGTGGAACACTGGAGACGACGAATTGCACAGGTGGTTTTTGCTGCTAAACTACTGACGAATCGCATCGACATCGACTGCCCGTCGTCATTAGAACAACTGACCCTATACGCTCCCGAACGACCATTACGCCAAAGAAACTTCTTCTATTTGGAACCACGTAGTCATCTATATGACTAGATTTTCCGACGGGGAACAGTTTGAGGAGAAACTCGCGATAAAAATTCAACAATTCGAACCAACGCACAATGGGCAAAAACAAGCTCGTAATCCCAAACAATTGAAACCACTAGTTTGGAATCTTACAAGATATCTATTTCCGTGTAAAAAAGTGCAAAGAACCGAGTGGTGATTAGAGTGGTTATTAAACAATATAAAAACTTATTTGCCGCCCGTGAAATGAACTCAAATAGTTTCCAAATGTTGTCAAAACGTCAAAAGAATCAAATGGGATTTGATTCTACTGATGTTTTGACAAAATTTGGGAGTATTTGAGGTTATTTCACGGACGGCCAATAAGTTACTATACCATTTATTTAGTTTTCATTGTGATTTTATAGGATGATAGGGCAAAATGGACATCTTCCCAAAGTCTGACCAAGATGGGACTATCACCAATCCTTGCATTCTTTTTGTAGGAATAGGTATCTTGAAAATTTCAAGCTGGCGGCTTTACGAGCTGGTTTGTGGTCTTTGTGCAGCGATTCATAAATCATCAATCAATTTGGATGTGGCTGTAGATGTCATAGCATCAATTGCAGAAGCTTTGGAGGTAGCTTGCCCGCTAAAGACTATTCAGACTACTAGAGGAACGCCATGGTGGAACTGTCATATCTCGGATATAAAGTAACTAGGTAGGAGAGCCTGGAATAGATGTCGTAGGGATGCCGTGGAGCCTTTCAAGCAGGCTCGGAAAGCCCATGCAAAGGTTCCACATTATTCTGCACGCACGAACTAGCACAGGTTCTGCAGCAACGTTTCGGTGAGACATGTCGGCTTAATAAAATATTGTCAAAACCGAACGATTTTCAAGTTAATAACATTCGAAATTCGAACAGCGAATACCGTACGAACGATAATGAAATCCTGGAATGTCTCTTTTATAGTAACTTTTTTTGTTCGACTTACAGGCCAAATTCCGTCAAATTACTGTCAATGGTCACGTCATGCCACGGACATTTTTTGCTTTTTTGGATCTTCATAAAAGCACCATCTCAGGATCAATTCTAAACCAATTTTCGAATTGCTTTTTGCATTAGGTTTGTAAAATCTGTGCACAAAAGTGCCATCTTTTAGTAATATTTTAATTTTAGAATAAAAATGTCGCTAAAAATTGCGCTTAGCTGCTCCAATAAGGCAAGAAAAGTTTGGTTTTGGGCCAATACCAAACAAAAATCATGAAAAGAAGCCAGGGCAGAAAAATTTTTGCGCATAAATCAACCCAACTCTGGCAGTTAAACGCCAGTCCTTCTGGCATTAAAAAAATAATAATAACCTGCCAACAAAAAATAGACAGATTGATATAACTTAAGAGTTAGAAGCAGGTATGTCAGTGCTTTGTGATGAACAAACCTATTGATTGAAAGTCCCAACTGTCGAAAGTCAAATAGTCTTTAATCTTCTATTTTAAATTTAGTACTATTCTCAAGTCTTTTTTTTTACACGGGGGTTACGTGGCGTGTAAGAAACCGCGGTTATTCGAAAAATGATGTAAAAAACTGTTTTATTTCAAAATTCGTCATAAAAAATGTGTTAATTTCAAAATGTTAAAAAAAACGCGTAAAAAGAGACTTTAGTACTGCAATGGAGTGTGTTGAACATATTGAGTCTACCAATCTTTTTATCCTATATTTTCAAATTCCATCGTTACTATCAAGTAAACGATAAAAAGGATGGAAATGATGATCTATTAAGCAAGGATATCAAAGCAAAAATCTTTGAACATAGAGAAGGTGCCACCAGATTTAAAGTTTTATACTAAATGCTCCACTCAAAACTACCGAGCGTGTTAGTAACACTCTTCACAATCATCTATCGATAGTAAGCAAAAAGCATGTGTTTTCCACGCGTATGTAAAGGAAAATGTACAACATGTCTCGCCGACACTGCAAACGGTGATAGAATGTAGACGAAGGAAACATTACACCACTCAAGTGTCATCAACACTCCTTACGTTCTTATCATCCACTTACGCTTCTTGTAGTACACACGTTTTACTATTACCTACCACTCTGACAACAGAACAAAGCTCAGATGTAAATAGGGAAGAACTGCAGTTTGCCAAAACCTAACAATATGTTACTGTTCATGGTTGAAACTTGAAAATACCGTCCACAAAAGTCGCCCACTCGAGTGGCCCACCCACCGCCATTTTCGGTGGGTGGTTAAATCTTGCCAATCTCTCTATGTACAAGTATTTTACACACCCGTCCCATCCCGCAATACTCTCGCAGCCACTTACATCGATGCTGAGGGTTTTCATCCTAACGGAGAGGAAAACTACTTTGCAGATTGAAATCTGACAAATGTTAGACGGTGTCGTAGTAAAATGTTTTGATCTGCACTCAACTTACCTGAAAATATATGATCCGAAGGGCAGAATGCACAAAATTACATAACGCACTAGCTAGAAAACGTTGCAATCCCTCTGGTTGCCCTTGCACAGAGTGCTTCAGTCCGAAACTCACGAAAAACTAAACATAGGATGTTCAACAGTCCAAATGATACTGATCCTGTCTAGCTGCTAACAGCGAAACTTATTAAGTAACATCTGCATAGTTGTCATGAACATCTAACCACAAAACAAAGATAATCGGAAAAACACAAACTATCTAACAATCAGGAATAGATTGGCCACCACAAAATCTACACCCCCTTTTCTGCTGGCGTTGTACTGTTGCTGTTCAGTTCAGGTCGGTTCGGGAGCTGTGATCGAACTGAGAGAAAATTTTCCCCTTTGGCAGTTAAACGTTGGTTGGCTTGCACCAGACGATGTACGATGAGCGAATCGTCCCGCATGCTTCCGGCTAAACCATTAGATGGTTCCACAACACACAGTGAAGCGCGAGTGCGAGATGAGCTGCTGCTGCTCGTTCGAAGGGACGCAACACTACCCTGCCCGAAGACTAGGTATAACGTGAACGGAACAGAGGGTTGCGAAGCGTGAGTGAAATGAGTTTGAAGTGAAACTTGTAAAAGTTAAAGAAAGACGATGTCATCGGATTGACAGGGGTTTGATCTTTCGATATGTTTTAGATATTTGTTAATCCTAAAAATTATTGTTTTTTGTTAAATAATTATCTTCTAAATGTAAATTTTGGGCCAAATAAAACACGCAATGAAGGTTGTAATTACTGCAAAAGAAGAGAATAATTGCGCGCTTAGGTTGTATTTCATCGCGCACAAGGCCCGTCTCGCAGTGAAGCAAACCTTGTGGCGCTTTAGTGAGCTTTTGTATGTGCTATGTTCATGCGCAGCTGCATTTGAAAGCGATGTTTTTCAAGCGCGCGATTTTTTTTTCGCCCATAGCACATTGGTTCTAATGGTGGTCAAACAAATCGAATTATTTTAAAACCGATTGTCTTCCGAAAATACGTAACGTCATCAATGTAACAATTTTTACTTATTGGTTTTGATTTTTACAAATACGCTGAGGAAAAATATAATATTGAAAACCAATATTATTTACAGCGGCAGGCAAAAAAATGGTATCAAAAACGTTTTAAAGAAGTATTTGAATTATCAAATCTTTAAATTAAAACTTACAATTGACTTAATCCAGCGTTAGCGCTACGGGACCCAGTTAACAATCAGTTTCGCTGCATAAACTTTTGTTAGTATGCATAACTCCCAAACCTTAGAAGCACAGACTAACAGACGTAACACTGGAGCCTCATTTCATCGCCAACGAAAACAATCATTTCAAATTTTCACTTAAGCCAAGACTCAAACAACAGTCGCTGCGCAAGAACGCCACTCACCTACGCTGGCGTTGTCAGATAATATTCAAGTAAATTTATAGCACAGATTAACAGACGTAACACTTCGAATAAATTTTCTAACAAAACATCGTTTCAATGACACCCCTAAAGCTTAGAAAAACACTAGCATCACCTGGTGCAGTCTTCGCGGTGCGCAAAGCAGCTTGCTATAAATTTAGCAATGCTATAAATGTACCTGTATATTATCGGACAACAGCGCCAGCACAAACGAGCGCTGTTTTCGCGCAGCGACTGTAGTTTGAGTCTTGGCTTAAGTGAACATTTGAAATGATCGTTTTTATTGGCGATGGAATGAGGCTTCAGTGTTACGTCTGTTAGTCTGTGTTTATAGCATTGCTAAATTTATAGCGACTTGCTCTGCGAAGCGCTAAGACTGCACGAGGTGATGCTAGTGTTTTTCCAAAGTTTTAGGGGTGTCATTGAAATGATGTTTTGTTAGAAAATTTGTTCGAAGTGTTACGTCTGTTAGTCTGTGCTAATAGTTCAGGTGATATTAAGACAGTTTTTTCGCTAGCAGGCCTAGTTCTGACGAAGTGTTTTAAAAAAAATATGTTATTTTTGTCAATTTTCGATAGTCTGTAGAAAAAGATTTCCACGCATTTCAGTTTTGACACTACCATAAAATCAACATTCAAAGTGTTAACTAGTAATAAGGCTTCGTACACAAATTACGTAACGCTTAGAGGGGAGGGAGGGGGGTCGAATTAGCGTTACTTGTTGTTACATAGGGGGGAGGGGGAGTCATGAGAATAGTTACGTAACAAATATATGAATACCAAAAAGGCAGTTGCCAAATGAGGAAAGGACGTGTTGGAGGTGGAAAACAGTGAATCAGTTTATACCAATGAAAATTATGATACAAAATTATGGTTTGTAGCTGATGAAGATAATCCTACTAAATTTCCAGTTATTACGGTTGAAGACCATTCTGGCTGCCCAGTTTGCTTCGGGGCACGATGCTGGCCTAACAAGCCGTCGTATGTTCGAATCTCGGCTGGGAAGTGCTGCTATAGAGCCAGTAGGATCGTTGCACTATCCCCGTAATTGTCCTGTACTCTAATAGCCAGCTGCGAAGTCAGTCGATAAAGAAGGGTCAAGTTCTCAACAGGACGTTTATACCCATGGCTTTGTTTTTTTACTATTTCAGCTTAACATTGGCCGATGCCTGATTGTTGTTTTTAATATGAAGCTTGCTAATTTGCTAATCTTGCTAATTTGATTGAATTTCTTATAAATTAAAAAAAATATGCGGTTCAAGTCATTTTTATTGAATGTTGAGGTACCGGGGGGGGAGGTTTGGTTAACGTTACGTAATTTAATAGGGGGTTATGCCAAACGTTACTTAATGTTACATAGGGGAGGGAGGGGGTCAAAAAACCGAAATTTTTGGGTTACGTTATTTGTGTACCACGCCTAAGCAAAAAATTAGCTACTACTAGTTGCGATCTTCGGGGATATTCAAGTTTCCTAATGCATGTTTTCCAGCATTTTAGGTTACAAATTAGTAAATGCGTGCGCCAGTACGAAGTTCTTTTCTGCAGTATGCTAAATAGTTATGCTTGAGTATGTAAGACATGGCGTTTTTATCGATATGAGATACATTGAAGTAAATTTGAAGGAGAATTTAGGACATTGTAAACGCGATCACTCCCCTCTCCCCTTGGCAGCGTTTTTACACTCAAAATATATTTCACGTCGAAGTTACCTGAAAAGTTATGTGAATATTTTCCACCCAGCTTTTCCTGTACTATTTACGTGATTTTCAGGTAGTTCGCACGCATACTAATGCGTTAACGTGAAAATCAGATAGATGTTATTATTTTTTCCAATAACAATCACCTGAAAGTCACGTAAATCCCTGTAGAGAAATTTACGTGATTTTTCACGTGGAAAGGACGTGTGGATTATTTTGAGTATACAATTAGCTCTGTTGCAAGTCAAATTAGCAGCAGAATATGTTCAACTGAACGAGCCTCCATTTTTTTAGTGTCGAGTATGTTGATACGTGTTTGCAGGATAAACAAATTGCTACACCACAGACTAACAGACGTAACACTGAAGCCTCATTCCATCGTCAATAAAAACGATCATTTCAAATTTTTCCTTAAGCCAACAGTCAAACAACAGTCGCTACGCGAGAACGCCGCTCGCATGCGCTGGCGCTGTTGTCAAATAATATACAAGTAAACCTATTCTGCGTAGCGCGAAGACTGCACCAGGTGATGCTAGTGTTTTATTCCAAGTTTTAGGGGTGTCATTGAAACGATGTTTTGTTAGAAAATTTGTTCGAAGTGTTACGTCTGTTAGTCTTTGGCTACACTATCAGTTACCCGTATGCGAAATTTTGTAACAAACAATATTGTTGAAGACAACAAAGCTCTACCGAAGTATATCAGAGAAATTATGAGGTTTTGTCTGTGCGCCGGGTCAATCTGCCCCATTGTGCGTCGCCAAATTTCTGGGTTAAAGTGATCAAAGTCTTTTGCGAAGCCTAGGAGTTTACTACCTTTGTTAAAAATCGTGCTTCCCGTTTCGATGACCGCTCGTCGGGCAAGTCAAGAGCGTTGTTGAACAGCATGCAGGATAAGCCGTTACTATGCTTCAATCATCGCCGCGTCTCGAAGGGACTCGAGGGCACGGTTGCCAGTATGCCAGACAAATCTGGAATTAGCCAGATTTTTGATTGCATGCCAGATCAACTGACAAAGTTCAAATTTTTCAGATATTTGGAAATATGTCAGATTTTCGATTCTCCGTCTTGCAAAAAGGTCGTCACTTCTAATTTTGAACAAAATTTTGCATCTGCGGTGAGCAAAACGAGTACGACTTTTTCAAGAAAACGTCTCTCCATCGGACTGATTGACCACAAGATTTTTGCCAAACACTTTTATTCGTGTTCGTCAGATTTTTGGGGAAACCTGTTGGTAACCTTGGTCGGGACTCGAGAGTGTCCCCGAGATGCACATGAAACTCATCAATCGATTCAATGCAGCTGTGATCAGTGGCGTCAGTTTGTCCGGAAAACCACAGACTAACAGACGTAACACTACGAACAAATTTTCTAACAAAACATCGTTTCAATGACACGCCTAAAACTTGGAAAAACACTAGCATCACCTGGTGCAGTCTTCGCGCTACGCAGAGCTATAAATTTAGCAATGCTATAAGCACAGACTAACAGACGTAACACTGAAGCCTCATTCCATTGCCAATAAAAACGATCATTTCAAATGTTCACTTAAGCCAAGACTCAAACAACAGTCGATGCGCGAGAACGCCGCTCACTTGCGCTGGCGCTGTTGTCAGATAATAAACAAGTAAATTTATAGCATATCTAAATTTATAGCAAGCTGTTTTGCGTAGCGCGAAGACTGACGAAGACGAAGTTTTAGGGGTGTCATTGAAACGATGTTTTGTTAGAAAATTTGTTCGAAGTGTTACGTCTGTTAGTCTGTACTATAAGTTTACTTGTATATTATCTGACAACAGCGCCAGCGTAGGTGAGTGGCGTTCTCGCGCAGGGACTGTTGTTTGAGTCTTAGCTTAAGTGAAAATTTGAAATGATCGTTTTCGTTGGCGATGAAATGAGGCTTCAGTGTTACGTCTGTTAGTCCGTGCTATTAGTTTGTAATCCCTTTAATATGAGTTGTCCTTTAAAAGTATAAAATCTACTAAAGTCTACTATACGTAGAATATTCAGTTTGGCATAATATCTCAAATAAAGATTTTGAGGTTTTATCCGAGCTTTTTCGGGTTCTGCCCCATAGTGCGACTGTAGAGTCAATCTACGCCAGACTGAAAGCGGAGTCTGGGAAGATTGGACTAAAACTAAATGCATCGAAGACCAAATACATGTAGGGAGCCTCTTCCCACGGACGGTAACCGTTGAAGGATCTTTTGGGATATTTTGGATCGCTGGTGACTGTGAAATACCGTACTATCAAAGAGATGATGGTTGTTTACTGGCCGAGAGCCGCGGTGGCTCTTGCCGTATCAAGAATTCCTCTCCATTAAATGTGGTCCTGGGCGTCGTCGTCGTACTCGGGCGTATGCACGTCCTCCGTAAGCAAAGTTACTGCCTCAACTCTGTAGAGGACTACCGGTTTTGAACATCGTCAGCTTTGTGCGGCGGCGTATGCTCCTTGATCGAAGCGTCTTACGGAGGGAAAAGTTGGCTCGATTTCCAGCTTGAATGCTTTGTTGCATCTCCTTACTCGTATTATTGTCGGCGGTCCCCAGAGATACCAAATATACGAACTTATCAACCACTTCCAGTTCATCGCTGTCAATAGTCACTGTCCGATGGAGGCAAACATTGCTTTCGCAGGAGCCTCTTCCTACCACATATTTGGTTTTCGACGCATTGATAAATCCCTATCCTCCTAACCTCCGTTTTTAGTCTGGCGTAGATTGCCTCCATCATCCCAAGGTTTCTAGTAATGATGTCGAGGTCGTCATCGAAGACTAGGAGTTGGCTACTATTGCTGAAGATCGCTCCTCTAGTTTCGATGCCCGCTCGCCGGATCACACCTTCAATAGCGATATTGAATAACATACAGGACAGTCCATCCCTTTACCAACACCCTCTGCGCGATACGAAAGGACTCGAGAGTGTCCCCGAAACGCGCACGTAGCATATCACTCGCTTCAGGGTAGCTTGGATCGGCCGCGCTTTGTCGGGGAGAAAAATTTGATCCGTAGTGACACGGGCCCCCATAGAGCAAGCCTGATACTGCCCTACGATTCCTTTTGCTATTGGGGATAGACTGTACACCAAAATCTGGTAGAGCACCTTGTAGGCGACGTTGACCAACGTCATGCCGCGGTAATTACAGCAATCTAGCCGTTCGCCCATTTTGTAGACGGGGCAGACTACACCTTCCATCCACTCCTTTGGTAGTTTCTCCTCGTCCCAAATCCTAGAAATTATCCAATGATGTGCCGATGCTAGCGGTTCCTGGCCATCTTTGTAGCGTTCTGCCGGGAGTCGGTCCTTTCCGGCGGCTCTATTATTCTTCAGCTGACGAATTTCTTGCCGGATCTCTTCGAGATCGGGAGCGGGCACGCTGTTATCGTTTGTAGGCAATCCTGGGTTAACTTCCGTTGCGTCTACTTCTGCTACGTCGCCATTGAGATGCTCATCGAAATACTGCTTCCACCTGCTGACCACCACGCGCTCGCTTGTGATTAGATCGCCTCCCTCGTCCCTGCACATGTCAGGTTTAGGTGTGTAGCCCCTACGAGTTTGGTTCACTTTTTCATAGAACTTGCGCGCGTCATTAGCTCGGAATAGTTGTTCCAGCTCCTCACGATCTCTGTCCTTCTTCAGGCGCTTTTTCCTCCTCAGGATTGTGGTCAACTCATTCCACGCTCGTTGATACTTGGCCAAATTCTCTCTCGTGGATATGCTTAAATAGTTTATCCTAGCTCTATTTTTCCTCTCTAGCGCATGTTGGCATTCTCCGTCAAACCAATCATTTCGTGCAGCCGAGGCTTAAACACCTAGCACCGCGGTTGCGGTCTCGTTGACGGCCGAGCGTATCATACTCCATCCGTTTTCGAGGGTCGAAGCATCTAGGGACGAGCGGAGAGAGGCGAAAGCCGGCATTGAGCGAGCGCGGACCAGATCGGCTAAGACAGCTGCCCGTCAACGATACGCCGAACTGGAGAGGGCTGTTAAACGTGCTTGTAGGCGGGACAAGAGAGCCTGGACTAACTCCCTAGCCGAACAAGGAGAAACCGCCGCCGCCAATGGTGATATCCGTTTGTTGTACGATATTTCTCGCCGCCTTAGTGGTGCCAGGATGAATACAAAGATGCCGCTAAAGGACAGAGCTGGTCAGCTATTGACTGACCGTACAGAACAGCTTAAGCGATGGACTGAACATTTTAAACAACTCTTCCGAGTTTCAAATGTCAGAGACCAACAAAACCAGCAGCGTACGATGCCTACAGTTCGTCGAATAAATCGCGTGAACTCGGAGGCGTCATCGCTGGATGAAATTGTAGCAGCCATCAAGAGTATGAAATCCAATAGAGCGCCAGGGATAGATCGTATTTCAGCCGAAATGCTCAAGGCTGACCCATCTTTGTCAGCCCAGATGATGCATCAGCTTTTCAGCAATATTTGGGAAACCGCAACTTTTCCGGTGGACTGGATGCAGGGCATATTGGTCAAAGTCCCTAAGAAAGGAGACCTAACGGAATGCGGTAACTGGCGTGGCATCACGTTGCTCTGTATTACTCTCAAAGTACTCTGTAAGGTAATCCTCAACCGGATCCAGGAGAAGATCGACGCTACTCTCCGGCGGCAGCAAGCTGGATTCCGTGCTGGCCGATCATGTGTAGACCATATCACAACGCTCCGCATTATATTGGAGCAGATCAACGAATTCCAGGACTCTCTTCTGCTGGTGTTCGTTGACTTCGAAAAGGCGTTCGACCGACTCAATCATGAAAACATCTAGGGCGCACTTAGGCGTAGAGGAGTTCCAGATAAGCTAGTCCATCTCATCGAGGCTCAGTACGAGGCGTTCTCGTGCAAGGTTTTGCACGACGGCGTCTTGTCCGACCCCATAAGGGTTACTGCTGGCGTGAGACAGGGCTGCATTTTATCACCGCTTCTGTTTCTCATCGTTATGGATGAGATATTAGTTGGAGCAATTGACAGTAGACCAAATCGAGGATTGCCTTGGAATCCTCTAACGATGGAGCAGCTAAATGACCTCGACCTAGCCGACGACATTGTCTTGCTCGCACAACGCCGAAACGATATGCAGAGCAAGTTAGATGACGTCTCCAAGAGCTCCCAGGCAGCAGGTCTCACAGTCAATGTAGCGAAAACTAAGTCTATGGTAGTGAACACTGACAATTCCACCAACTTTACAGTAGCGGGACAACAAGTTGAGCAGGTAGCCGTCTTTCAATATCTTGGCAGCCAAACAACGCCCGATGGTGGTACCAAGACTGATATAGCCACACGGATCAGGAAGGCCAGGGGTGCCTTTGCAGGTCTGCGAAACATTTGGCGCTCAAACCAGATCACTCTACGTATGAAAACCCGAATCTTTAATTCAAACGTTAAATCCGTACTGCTGTATGCCTGCGAAACGTGGTGCGTCTCAGCGGAGACAACGCAAAAACTGCAGGTGTTCATTAACCGGTGCCTGCGATATATTATTCGTGCCTGGTGGCCTGATAATTGGATATCCAATGAGCAACTCCATCGTCGGTGTCATCAACGGCCGATAGCCACAGAAATTCGTGAGCGTAGGTGGAAGTGGATCGGACACACCTTGAGGAAAGGAGCGAACGAGGTTTGCAGAGCAGCACTCGACTGGAATCCACAAGGACAGCGTAGAAGAGGCAGACCCAGAGGCTCATGGAGACGGAGCTTAGCCAACGACATCCGGGCTGTAGACGAGAACCTGTCCTGGCGACAGGTAAAAGCCATGGCGGGTAACCGTCAGCAGTGGAGATCTCTGATTTCATCCCATTGTTCTGCCGGACCGGCGGACATGGACACATAAGTAAGTAAGTAAGAAGCATCTAGCTCCACAGAGGAAGGCAGAGCTTCATTCAGAGGAAGGCAGAGCTGGGACTCCATAGCCAGCTCGCTTCGGAACGTCCAAGTGCCGGTGTCGCTGTACAGAATTCTGGAAAATTATTTCCAGAATCGTGTGCTATGCTACAACACGGAGGAGGGTCAGAAATGCGTTCCAATCACCGCAGGGGTTCCGCAAGGTTCCATACTGGGCCCGGTGTTGTGGAACGTCATGTATGACGAGGTGTTGAAGCTAAAGTTCCCGGTAGGGGTGGTGATTGTCGGCTTTACGGACGATATCACCTTGGAAGTCTACGGTGAATCTATCAGAGAGGTTGAGTTGACGGCTGCCCACTCTATAAGCATTGTTGAAGATTGGATGCGATCCAGGAAACTGTACCTAGCGCATCATAAAACGGAGGTTATCGTGGTGAACAACCGCAAGTCGGTGCAGCAAGCAAATATCAGCGTCGGGAACTGCACTATTTCGTCAACTCGGTCCTTAAAACTCCTCGGAGTCATGGTCGACGACAAGCTCAAGTTCGGAAGCCACGTCGACTGTGCCTGCAAGAAGGCTTCCACAGTTATTTCAGCATTGTCTCGTATGATATCTAATAGCTCTGCGGTATATGGCAGCAAGCAAAGGCTTTTAGCCAACGTGGTCCAGTCCATACTCAGGTATGGCGGGCCGGTGTGGTCATCGGCGTTAGGTACCAAAGCTATCTAGCCAAGCTGGAAAGCACCTATCGTCTCATGTGCTTAAGAGTGGCGAGTGCGTATCGCACAGTTTCACATGACGCAATCTGCGTCTTAGCGGGTATGATGCCTATTGGTATCATCATCAGCGAGGACGTTGAGTGCTTCAACCAACGTGGAACTAGAGGCATACGGAGTACCACAAGATCGGCCTCGATGATCACATGGCAGCGGGCATGGTCTGATTCCACAAAAGGCTGGTGGACACATATACTTATCCCGGAACTATCCGGATGGGTCAACAGGCGCCACGGCGAAGTCAACTTCCACCTGACACAGATTCTGTCAGGGCATGGTTGTTTTAGACAGTATCTGCATAAGTTTGGGCATGCGGAGTCCCCCGAGTGTCCCGAATGCGCGGAGGTTGAGGAAACTGCATAACATGCTTTCTTCATACGCCTTCGTTTCGCGGGCGCGAGAAGCAACATGATGGCAGTTAGCGGACAGGACACTACTCCGGATAACTTAGTCCAAAGGATGTGACCTAGCTCGGACGTCTGGGGTGCGGTCAATGCGGCTGCTATCCAGATCGTACTTGAGCTACAAAACCGCTGGAAAGCCGATCAACGCCGAATAAACAGCCTTACTACCATAGTCCAGTAGTTATCTAAGAGTGTGCGTTAAGCACAATAGCCCCACCCTGAAGTAATACCGATAAGGTGGTTCCAGGGGGATTGAGGCTGGAGACTCGAGTAGGGTTTTAGTGGGTCTGGATCCTCACGCCCCAGTAGGGAGGTCGAGATACCAAACCCCACTCCCTGAGTTGTCTTCTCAGGTGTCTGATAGCAGATTTCCCTACTCATTAAAAAAAAGAGCTTCATCCAGTACGCACCCGTAGTTTTCGGCAACTGGCGGGTTGTTTAGCGGCCGAATGTTTAACCGAGGAGGGCGGCTTTGTCGCGAGGTATAAACTGTCGATTGTTTTGAATTGACATGTACTGCTAGTAAGTAATTGTCTGAGTCGATATCCGCACTCCGTAGGGAGCGTACGTTGCTGATGTTCGAGAAAAACCGGCTCTCGATGAGAATATGGTCGATTTGACTCGAAGTACGTTGGTCAGGTGATCTCCAGGTGGCTTTGCGGATATATTTGTGGGGAAAGCAAGTGCTTCTGATCACCATGCCTCGGAAAGGTACAAAGTTGATGCATCGCTGGCCGTTATCATTCGTGTCGGTGTGCAGGCTATGGGGCCCGATCACCGGTCTATACATTGCTTCCCTGTTGACGATATGCACGCCCAATATTCCCGATGACGATCTTGATGTCCCGTGGTGAGCAACTGTCGTAAGTTGTCTCCAAGTGCACAAAGAATGCTTCCTTCTCGTCATCTGGTCTATCTTCGTGTGGACAATGCACGTTTATGATGATGGTCTCTCGTCATCTTGTTCCTACTGAATTTGAAGCGAACACCATCTTTGCAGGATAGTTGTTGTCCGGCATTCTTGCAACATGCCCTGTCCATCGTGTCCGTTCAGCGTTAGCCACCTTTTGAATACTTGGTTCGCCATAGAGCTGAGCGAGTTCAGAGTTCATCCTTCGTGTCTATACCCCGTTCTCCTATACCCCGCCGAAGATCATTCTTAGAACCATGAAGCCCATGGTAAGCACGACTTTCGCTGTTAATACTCTTCCGCGCAGCGAGTAAGATGGTTAGACCAGGTGGAGCGAGATCTAGCAGATAGTACGCGGTGTGCAAGGAATTGGATTGCGGTAGCCTACAACCAAGCAAAGTGAAGAAATATGGTTCATCAGGATAAAGGACAAGCATATACAGATACAGATATACAGATGTTTGCATTTGTATAGCATAGTTAATAAAAACGCAATTCACCTCATTTCTTTTAATTTTTATACGATAGAAATAAATAAAATATGAAACGCACTTTCGAAATAAATAAAATATGAAACGCACTTAATCACCACTTAATACTTTTATTGAATCGTCAAATAGCAACAAAACTGTGTTAAAATTCATGAGTGATTTACTATTTGTTCTAACTTTTACTTAATTACTTAATCAGATTGGCACTCGGTTAGAATATCACTCTATCGATGCAATTTCAAAAAATCTGTTCTGTTTAATACTATAATGTTGGCTGTGGGGTTTATTTTAAAATCGCTACAAGTTACATATATTCTCATTTGACTTAATTTGCTACATTTAAAACCACTCAGGAATGCGATCGTTGTGTTCAATCGAGACATAAAGAATGTTCCTGATTCGTTTTCGTCTTTGTCCTAATTGTTGTTGATTCAACGAATATTCGAATGCAAATCTTCACATCTCTACAGCTTTAAACGATAAATAATACTCGCTTACGTCAAACGTGCGTCTAAAATCACTGTTTGTTTTGCAGTAGTGGATATCATCCAGTTTGCGACGCTGCGTCCTCTCCGGTCGCTCAACGAGGATTAACCCCCCTAGGACTCCCGTTTCAATTGAGATCCTTAGTCATGATCACTGAAGGTGTGAATGATTTCCTTCAGACTGGTGCTTGTTCCTACGACCAAACCGAAGATGGCAATAACACCAATTACGGTGTTCTTCAAAATCATCCAGGCTTTCTGTAATCCGTGCCTTTCGTGCCAGTACGTGCAAGTCTGGATGAGAGCCGGAAAAGCTATTCCCAACGCCGATAGGCAGAGAGCTCCGAAAAGGGAGATAAACAACTCGAGGTTGGGAATTGCAACTGCCAAGAGGACTGTGAGAAAAGAAGAGTTTTATAAGATAAGAGGATATTCGTTAGAAGTATTTCATACTCACATGTGATTAAAACCAAAACGGTGCGAACAACGTATTCGTAGAAGACACTGCGAGGCGAATCTCCGTATTGCTTTTTCAAATAATCATTCCACGTGATATCAATGGCCACGTAACAAGCCAGTCCGTGGGTGATGTAGATGGCAAATGCCAACATACCCTTCACACACTGAGCCAAACTGTAACACAGAGAGCATATAGCGTAAACAATCATTCGCGATTCAACTCATAGCACCACTCGGTTAGACACTTACATTTCTTGTTCCGGAAGGTTGAGTGTAATGGATCCTTTCGAGTCCGGTCCGTAGTTTAAATAGCCGAAAAATCCCATTCCAATGTAGAGGAAAACAATCAGCACCATAGCTTTGTTGAGCACTCCGAAATTACCGCCGAATTTTTTTGGTGTTTTCATTTCATTTTCCAACGGTAGAATCTATCAAAATAAAAAAAAAACTGCATCAGAACAATACAATGCGGATTCGCCAACATTGTAACTTACTACGCCGATCGCTTCCAGGGCAAAGAGAACCGTTCCGAAGAAGAGCGGGAATTCCGCCACTTTGCCGACGGCTTCGCGACCCTCGAATGAAATCGGCTCGCGGAAGATGTAGTACAGGATGATGGCGAAGGAAACCAGCGTGATTCCGTTTGCGAGCGTTGAAAAGGGTGCCAAAAATTTCAGATTGCGAACCTGCATGTATGAACACGACGGGTGGAAACATTAGAAAACGAGGAATTCGGTACCATACATCTGCATCTATTCTCTAAACGTAAAATTTGTATGTGGACAACAAATGCCTTGGCGCGGGATTAATGCACTCAAGACAGTTTTAATAACCGTCGTGAAACAGACAAACTATTTTTGATTTTACTCCCGACATGAGACGCAATTTCCTATAATCAGGGTTGAAGTCTATTTACATGTAATGCTTAACACAAAACGACACTTAATTTTTTAAACCGTAAATAAAATGATTTTGGAAATATTGTGAAAGTTAATGGAATTACAATTAACGCATTGCATAAATTGAATTAACTAACACACTGTTCAAGTTTCATACGTACCCAGTTGATCAAGATCAAGGGCAACAGGATGATCAGCATGTACAGCCGTACGTCGGTGTCGCTTTCGGTGTAATAATCGGCGATGGCTTTAATATTGGATGACACGAATACCACATAGACACAGCACGTGCCCAGCTGGTAGATCAGCAGAAATACGTTAATAATATGCCTGTGAAAAGGACCAATAAATAGGAAATTTAAACAGGTCAGAATTGTATTACTTTTGGGTGTTTCGAGCGAAATTCTTTGGTTCCATGATTAACTTACACTATAATATTCGCCAACGGCTTCAACGCATTCGGTCCTTCCAGGAGTGCAGTTTGCGTCACGGCAGGATAGTTGAGACTAGGAACTCGTTTCCGCCGGCACAGTTCGTACTCGGCCTTGATTAACAGATGAATACAGTATGTGCAGAGGATGCCGATCAGCAGCGTTCCGACGCCTCCGACCAGCCAACCCGCATGGTGAAAAGCATTCGGCATCGCAAGAATTCCTGTCCCCAGTGAACCCTTGAGCAGGTGAATCAGCGTTTCGTTGTTCGTTGTAGGATGCTCGACATGCCGATGTTCGTACGGATTGTAGTCCGTTTCAAGGCCCGGTTTCTTTTCCTGGATTTCCAACACATAGCTGTTGCTGGTAATGTTCTTTCCGTGGACGGATTTTTTGCTGCAAAGGCAAACCTGTTAGACACTGTTAGATCAATCAATACGATTTCGGACTAACCTGTTCACCTCGTCATCTCCCACAAACGCCGTATTGCTGTGTCCCTTATCCACCGTCATCGTGGTAATCCAGTCTGGAGATAAAATCAAATAAAAAAAAGTCATTAAGTGTCAGCTCAACTTTTTTTTGTTGATCATGGTTTTATTTTTATTGTTGACAATCAGTTTTTTGTTGATGTTACAATTACTAGTTAATTGTTGAATTAAAACATATATAAATAATCATTTTGAGTTTTCAACAGAGTTACATTTTGTGCAGTAATTGGTCTTTGAATTACAATTGCAATAAGTAAAATTCAGCTTGTACTCACACCTGAAATATCATTATCAACACTCTACGTGAGACCTCCTGCAAGCATTGCTAAACAGTTATTTATTGTTATTGGTAGCCGTAACCGAAACCAAAAGTAAATATTTACGGATCATTAAAGAACGACAGAAAGCAGCACGTGAATGTGTTGTTTTTTTTCGCACGCAAAAATCGCCGGACGCGCCGCTGAAACAACTCGATCGAACCGGTTCGCATCAAACTGGACGTCAACCGAAAGTTAAAAGTGGTTTCGTGGTAGCCGAATCACGAATCACGCGTTCTTCGGTCACCGGTCACCAGCTGGCGGTGCCGCGCTCATGAATATTCAGACTTGGCAGAGGGTTCGCCACTTTTGTTTTGCTTCTGGCCAGGTGCCAGAAAACTCATTGACGCTGAACGTAGGGTGAAAGGAGGATGCGACGGTCGCGATTTTCGCGCAAAGACAGTGCCAAAATTAAGAAATCGAGATATGCAAAACAAATAAACCGCCCGTATACTTTATTAGGTGGCAATAAAATCTTTAGGATAAAATCCAAAAATCATTCTCCTAGTCTTTTCTTGAGAGGTAGTTGTCGTAATCAACCGGTCGAGGCAATGTTAAACAAACAATAATTTCCATTACTGGAAATTTCTTGTTGATTTAAAAAGGAAATTGATATTAATTTGCAATATTCACAGAAAACGAGTGAAGCATGTGTCTTCATTCAATGGATATTTTCGTTGATTATCAGCATGAGGATTAAATTCCTTAAGAGGAGGATTATTTGGATATATATTTGGACCGATTTTTCTTTTATACAGAGCGAAACAAGTCGTTGAGTTCATTGACCCTAGCTATACTAACTGGTAAAAAGATGCCTGAGTTTGATTTATGGAATCTAGTTCAGACCACTATCCACATCGCGAAAAACTATAAGCATCATGAAAAAATATTTAAATATTCGAAAATGCGTCACAGTGGTCGATAGCCTACATATAAAAACTTTTGGATAACAATTATTTTGAAAAAAATATCATCATTAGCTTAGATTGGGTCTTTCTTAAGTAAGTTTCAGGAATACTGCCTTCCGAACAACCGTCATATGTTTGTGGATTTCAAGGCGGCGTACGATACTGTTAAACGAAATGATCTATGGTAGATAGTGCCAGGAGATGGGTTTCAAACGAAATAATTAATAATTAAGCTGATTGAAATGAAAGTTCAAAATCATGCGAATGAATAGTTCATAAGACCTTTAAAGGCTTTCGTAACGCCAGATGTACTGAAGCAAGGCAATGCGCTCTGCAACCTACACACTTAAAAAACTCAGCAAAATTTGCCGAGATTTGGACAGCCGAGCGTTCGGTAAAAATTTCAGTTTTGCAATTCGACGTTTACGGATCTTTACTAACGTTTGGCATCATAAAAAATTTTACCGAACGCTCGGCTGTCCAAATCTCGGCAAAATTTTGCTGACTTCGGCACTTTTTTTTGAGTGTGTACCAGTTCAGTATTACACGTGAAAGTACACTCTATGACTCAACTCTTTGGTTCAAACTCAATCTGGCCAAAACCAACCACTCAGAGATGACAAGAAAAGTGGCTGCATTTCCCTGGCCGATCACTTAACTATAAGAGTGACTTTTTGCACTGTCAAGAGGCCTCATCAGGGTAAGACAGAATTCAGCATGAAGAAAGAATAATGAAAAACCTGAGAATAAACCTATAACATCTGACATCGAATGACCTGATTCTATTAAGATTCGAACACGACCATCCGTTTGTCAACCCAGACCCAATTTGCAACCAAAAAGCCTTCCTAAAGGACTAGTTTAGTTTGCAAACTCGTTCAAAACTAGCATTAAGCTTTGATTCTCTCGGTGGCCCTTTACGGATATGAAGTATGAGCGCTAGAGTCAGCTGATTGACGAGTGATCTGAGTTTTCGATTGCCATGCAAACCGTTTTATTCATATGGGCTAAAAACGCAGATGGGGAAGAGGGGACTCATGCTTCCGTATTTACACAAGGAATAGGTTTAATCCAGGAAAAGATGCCTGGCCATCGCAGCCCCAATAAGGCGGCATACTTTAAGAAAAGCGAATAATTTAGGAAGTGAATAGGTGGTACGGACCCAGGCCAACAAAAAACACGATTTTTAGAAACTCCGCACAATGAATGCGGTGACTCTACTTGAACCGACACGCGCGGGAATCCTGGCAGGCCTTGCCAGCCTCCACCATGAAAAATTAATAAGCAATTAATGAGGAACAGAAAAATTTTAACTAGTACAATCGGAATAGACCTATGCGACGAAGAAGGACTATGGATTGGAAACTCGGGACGTGGAACTGTCGATCTCTCAATTTCCAAGCGAGCATTCGAGTGCTCTCCGACGTGTTGAAGACCCGCAAGTTCAATGTCCTAGCGCTGCAGTAAGTGTGGTGGAGAGCTCGACGGTACGTACTTTAAGATGAACATACCATATACCAGAGCTTCGGCCACCAGCATTGCCAACCAATTTTTACGAAATTCTGAAATATGAGAAAAAAAATGTCTGAAGAGAAAACTGGCAGTCATTTGACCTAATGAAATACGTTTTTTGCGTAATACTTGTTTTTGATTGGTTAGGCATCAAATGGTCTAGAAAATTCAGGCAAATCTGGATGGCTGGTAACACTGGCTGTCGCCAACACCTCCTCAAATGGTTACGGCAGGTCCGGTTTTTGAACATATCAACGTCATCAACGTGCACAAACCTCACCTCAGAAGTATCGATGACGGTAAGCAGGTATCCTACGCACAGTCAGAGCGTGAATACGACCACTGCCCAAAGTATGACATCAAGATCGTCATCGGGGATTTCAATGCTCAGGTCGGCCAAAAGGAGGAACACAAACCGATAATTGGAGGGTTCAGCGCACACTTACTTACTTACTTACTTATGTGTCCATGTCCGCCGGTCCGGCAGAACAAAGGGATGAAATCAGAGATCTCCACTGCTGACGGTTAACCGCCATGTTTTTACTTGTCTCCAGGGCAGGTTCTCGTTTACAGCCTGGATGTCGTTGGCTAAACTGCGTCGCCATGAGCCTCTTCTACGCTGTCCTTGTGGATTTCATTCGAGTGCGTCTCTGCAAATCTCCTTCGCTCCTTTCCTTAAGGTGTGTCTGATCCACTTCCACTTACGTTCACGAATTTCTGTTGCTATCGGCCGTCATTGACGATGAAGTTCCTCGTTGGATATCCAGTTGTCAGGCCATCAGGCACGAATGACATATTGCAGGCAGCGATTAATAAATACCTACAATTCTTGTGTTGTCTCCGCTGAGACGCATCATATTTCGCAGGTGTACAGCAATACGAATCTAACATTTAGTTGCAAATTAGGGTATTCGTATGTAGATACAATGATCTAGTTTGAGCGCCAAATGTTTCACTGACCGGCAAAGGCTCCCCTGGCCTTTCAGTGGCTCTGTCAGGCTTGGTACCACCATTAAACCACAGATAAACAGATATAACTCTTGGCAGAAAAATCAACAAAAATTATCGTGCCAAATATTTTACCTGAACACTAACACCATCTATGATCGACATTGACAAATATCAAGTAGCAAAATGAGTATCCCTCGAAATAACAAGTATTTTTAGGGCATTTCCATCCTTTCGTTAAAATACGCCACTTTGAGTAAAATGGAGACATTCTCAACCAACAATAAATTTGAATTAACTGTTACAACTGTGCAAAGAAAAAGACATTGAGTGTTATATCTGTTTGTTCATCATTAAAGGATTCCAAGACAATCTTCGATTTGGTCTACTGTCAATCACTCCAACCTATATTTCATCCATAACGATGAGAAACAGAAGCGGTGATAAAATGCAGCCCTATGTCACGCCAGCAGTAACCCTTTTAGTGTCTAACAAGACGCCATTGTGCAACACCTTGCACGAAAAGCCTCGCATTGAGCCTCGATGAGATGGACTACCTTATCTGGATCTCCTCTACGCCTAAGTGCATCCTAGATGTTTTCGTTGATCAGCTCCAATATAATGCGGAGCTTCTACAGCCATCCAGTCAGCACCAGCACGGAAGCCAGCTTGCTGCCACTGAAGAGTAGCGTCGATCTTTTCCTGGATCCGGTTGAGGAAAACCTTACAGAATACTTTCACAGGAATACAGAATAATATGATACCACGTCAGTTACCGCATTTTTTTTTTCTATATTAGAGAGGTTTTCAGCCTGTGGCTAGTTCGCCTTTTTTACCGCATTTAATTTGGTTTTCTTTTTTAAGGACTTTCACCAATATGCCCTGCATCAAGGTCACCGAAAAAGATGCGATTTCCCATATATTGCTGAAAAGTTGCATGCATCATCAGGGCTGACAAATATGGGTTAGCTTTGAGCATTTCGACTGAAATACAGTCTGTCCTAGAAATACGGAAGCGGAAGCAGCCATCTTGGGAGCCAATCGAGCAGCGAGAATTGTCCAAAACTAGCCAATCGAATACGCATACTGTTTGCTTAAATGTTTGATTAAAAAGTATTGAAATAGCTATGAAATCTACTTAAGCTATTGTCACGCACCTTGAATATTATACCCGGACACAGTGTGTATAAAGCTTTGCAATGCATTTCACATTGATTAAGTTAAAAGATATATCGTTGTATTGTGCAAATATGAATGTAAACAAAACAGAAATGGATCATGTTGAAAACAATCAAGTCAGCATTTTGCTCCGCAGCAAGTGCTGGCAGTTTTTTGTACACTGATGCCAAATCGCACGTTTTAGTTTCCGCGTATCTCTTACTGTGAGTATTTCTGGTCTATCCCTGGCGCGCTATTGGATTTCATACTTTTGATGGCTGCTTTAATTTCATCCAGTGATGATGCTTTAGAATTGAAGAAACTATTGACGCCATAGGCTGCTGCTTTTGTTGGACTCTGACATTTGAAACTCGGAAGAGTTGTGCAAAATGCTCAGTGTATGGTCAGTCAGTAGCTGACCAGCTCTGTCCTTTAGCGGTATCTTTGTATAAATCCTGGCACCACCTAGGCGGCGAGAAATATCGTATAACAAACGGATATCGCCATTGGCGGTGGTTGTTTCTCCTTGTTCGGCTAAGGAATTAGTCTTGGCTCTCTTGTCCCCCCTATAAGCTCGTTTAACAACTTTCTCCAGTTCGCCGTATCGTTGACGGGTAGCTGTCTTTGCCGATCTAGGCAGGCTCGCTCAATGCCGGCTTTCGGTTCTCTCCGCTCGTCGATCTTCCTCCAAGTTTCATCCTCCGCCTGCTGCGCGCTTTGCCGAAGGGTTTCGTAACTGATCGTTGCACCTCGGGATTCTTCAAACGGTGCACGTCGTAACGACATACAACTTTCTCCTGCCATCGCTGGACACGTGCAAGCGTATCCCAGCGATAACATGCATCGGCCTTGCGCTTGTTGTGTACATCGAGAAGGCTCCTTCTCAACTTTCGACTGATGCAGGTGTGGTCAATTTGGTTTTTCGTTAGCCGTCACGGGAAGCTCACATGACATTACATGTACTGGTCTATGAGGAAGAGCTATCCACCAATGACCATGTTGTTATTACTAAAAAAACTCTTCGCATTTGCCCACTCTCCAGTTCTCCTAGACTATACCACCCTAGTTTGCGTTTGAGGTCCGAATTGTTTCACATTGCTTTCGCTCAAGTGGAATTTGAATATCCCCCTTCGGAATTTTCTCTACCACACGGTTCAGCTGGCTGTATAAACTCTCTTTCTACTGCAGGTCGGCAGTATCTGTTGGTGCACTACACTAATTTCTAATCCGTGTTCTAAAACTGGCCACGATTATTCTTTCGTTTATCAATTCCAAGCTAGCATTGCATAGAACTCTAATACTATCGGTGGTCCCTTACGGACATAAAACTTGGACGCCAGAGAAAACTGAACGACGAATACTCGGAGTTTTTGAATGCAAGGTGTTGCGCTCAACTAGAAGATGAAGTGTGGAGCAGACGCATAAATCACAAATTGTAAAAAGTACATATGCATTTTTGAGATAGCAAAGGTAATATAACATTGCAGGCTGCAGTGGGCTGAATACATGAACAAAACGTCTGATAAAAGAACAAAACTATTTTTAACAAAAAACCAGGAAAAGGTATTGGATTCCTGGCTAGTCTGGCAGCCGCTGGCCGTACTTTGTAAATAAAGATGCTGATGAGGAGTAGCCCACCTGTAATTCCAATATACATGTTAAAATTTAATGCGCAACTGCTGTAAAACTACGGAAACTGCTGAAAATTTATTATTTATTGTTTCAGATTTTTTATTATGGTTTTTATCTGCCTATTTCTCTGCTGCAGTTGTTATCCTACGCCATCAACGACCCGAGGTACACAATTTCTTTCACCACCTTGAACTCATCCCCGTACCACACTATTGCCTATGCGAGCTCGATCGCGCTCACTTCCTCCTACTAATAAAACAGGTATTTGATTTCAGACGTATTCGTATTCCAACGCACTCTGCTTCACGTTTCAGTTTGATATACGACTCAGCAACACACACATATTAAATCCGTACATTTCTTAGCGATGTTGAACAGGAGAAAGAAAATACCATCGCTTTTTCGAAGTCTCCTATGCGTTTCAAACGGGCTTGATGACGCGCCCGGTAACCTCTCACAGCACTGTACGCCATCCATTGTGGCCTTAATCATTCTTCACGGTCGATGGTATGGTTAACTGATATGGTATGGTAGGAAACTATAAGTGGTGTGTAGGGACTTGGTAATCGCGGCACTTTTGAAGGATCAAAGATTTGATCCATTGTCGAACGCCCGTCCACAAAACCGGTTTGATAACTTCCAACGAATCTACTTGCCAGCGGCGATAGACAGCGAAAGATGATCTGAGAAAGCACTTTATAGACGGCGTTGAGAATGGTGATCGCTCTATAGTTCTCACATTCCAACTTGTCGCTCTTCTTGTATATTGGGCATACTACTAACTCCTTCCACTGCTCCGGTAGCTGTTATGTTTCTCAGATACTGACTATCAGTCGGTGCAGACAGGAAGCCAACCTATCCAACAACCTCCGCTGCGATGCCATCTTTGCCAGCTGCCTTGTTGTTCTTGAGCTGCTTGATGGCTTCGATCGCTTCACCTATTGTGGGGGTCGGTACATCACCATCATCCGCCGTACTGCTGTTGTCATTCTCCCTGCTGTCCTGGCATTCCGTCTCCGCGCCATTCAGGTGCTCATTGTAGTGCTACTTTCACCTTTCGATCACCTCACGTTCATCAGACATGATTCCTCCGTCTTTATCTCGACATGTTTCGGCTCGCGGCAAAAAAGCTTTGCGGGATACGTTCAATTTCTTGTTGAATTTGCGCGGTTCCTGAGAACGATACAGGTGTTCCATGTCCTCGCACTGCATTTCTTCCAGGCAGCGTTTCTTATCCTGGAAAAACTGAGTTTGTTGTCTTCGTTTCTGTCTATATTGAAGTCACTTTTTACGCGAATTTCGGAATTTACGCGAGTTTGATTCACCGCAATTCTATCTACTTTGAGGTTCCGTGCGTCGCAATGCTCCCTCAGATCAACCGGACTACTGCAGCCTAGTTTTCATCGATCAACTTTTGGATGCAACGAACCAAACTGCCTGCATTCGAACTTTCCCTGCAGTTGAAAGTCTCTTTAAGTTCAGCGAACCTTCACATAAGTTTGCACAGAAATTATATAATAGTAGTTTTTTATAAGCATGACTTTTCAATAAGACAACTGCATCAGTTGAATTTCACAATCAAATAAACAATGAACTTTCTACAATAAAAAACCATCGACCTTTTCTACATCGTCATCGGGTAATTATGGGAACATAATTCTTGTCAACTCTGCATACAAAATTCTCTTCCGCACCTGTTTCATAGACTGGGGCTACAGAAAACCTTTGTTGGTAAATACCAATGCAGATTTCAATAGGGGCGCTGCTTAAAGTTCATAGGCTTTAACGCGGCATACGATGCAGTTAGACGAAATGAGTTGTCACGTATCATAGTTGAACTTAGTTTCTCAACAAAACTGACTATGCAACATACCTTTGACGTGGATGGTTCATAGTTTAGTATCAGGACAGCGGGTAAGATATTGGACTCATTGGTGACGTTAGATGGTGACGGGCTGTACAACACTGCATTGGAAGGTGCTATTTTAAACGGCAGGCGTGTAGGAAAACGGTATCATCATCATGAAATTTCACATGTGAACCATGTAGATGGCAGATAATGACTGCCGTTTTCATGCGAAAAGCTGAGGGACCACAGCCTGTAATTTTATACACCCACGTTTTATTCTCTAATTCTCTAGGGGCATCAAATATGAATGATGAAAGAGACAAGAAATTTTTTTATGACTTATACCAAAAAGTTCAAGACCAACAACACGTAAATGTCATTAAACTTAAATAAAATAATTCAAATTTTTAAAGTTCAAATCTGAAAATTCCACAAACCAGCTTAGCAAGTTTCTCGACTTTGAATGCAAGCTATATTTAAAATATGCATTTCGGCAAGAATATCATAGCGTAGGAAGCGTAAGATATATAAGGATGTAGAAAGTATTACTGCGTCAAAAAAACCGGCTTTGTGATGGATTTTTCGCGAATAGTCTGGGGGTAAAAGACCAATCCAACAAACTCAAAACCAGGGACTTGGTCACTTATATCGTGAATCGGAATGTTCATCTGTATTTGAATGACGCAAGTTAGATTAGATCGCTAAATCGACTTTCGATGGTTGCCAGTCATCGGTTTTTAAAAATCAATTAAGAATCAGTGGAGTCATGATAGAGTAATCGCTAGTGAATCGCTAAGTAATCTGGATTGTAATTGAAACAAAAAGTGGAGAGTAAAACATTTCAATATTAAACAATAGACCCCTTATAGACTTTGTCAAATAAATATGCCAGAATTGTTTGGTGATGAAATAACTATTTTCTAAAATGACGTCAAGTGGTCTGTCTGAGATACCGCGATGACTTACAACAGTAAACAAGCCGGTGCTGTTTCTGTGCCGATATTCAAAACTGGTAAAAGCTTGGTATTTCCAGGCTACCCGGCGATTGGAAATCCTACTTTTCAGTTTATTACCCCACCGAAATTGTTTGCTTTCATCGAATTGGCGCAGGTTACTCTT
The DNA here is from genome assembly GCF_943734655.1 of Sabethes cyaneus. NCBI lineage: Eukaryota > Metazoa > Arthropoda > Insecta > Diptera > Culicidae > Sabethes > Sabethes cyaneus. The sequence continues at coordinate 175,138,775 of NC_071355.1, forward strand.
AACCGGTTTATTTTTTTGACGGCATTCAGAAGTTATTTGATATGCAACACAACATTTCGTCAAACCCAAAAAGAACCAGCAAAAACTGAAAGGAATTTGCATCCAGTGTAAATTATGATAATTCGCACGATTGCCGAAAAAAAAGGAGCTGAAAGACGCCATATAACTTGTTTACATTTTTTTCGTATGCTGCTTTTGGGCGAGGGCTCTAACGCTGGTCAGCCTTCCTCGAAAAGTTGGGGCAGGTTGTGGAAGCGAAAAAGCAATTTGCCGCGGGTTATTTACGTTTAATACAACCTCTCCTTAGGCTTCTTTCGTGAGCGCCTTAATAAGTGATTGTGGTCTGTCGCAGACTGTTGGTCTCCAACAAGGTAAAAACTGTTGTTTTCTTTCTTTTCTGATTGTGCTTTTTATATTTGGGAAGCTCGCTTAATTAATTAAGCTCAACGTTTCTCACTCCGTTCTGTAGAAGCGAAGATCAAAGGTATTGCTTTCTATTTTTACGGTAAATCGTCTTGTGCTTAATGAGTAAACTGTAACGTTGGGAATAAGATTTTGCTGCTTGTATATGTGCAGCTTTTCATTATCCACACCCGGCTTGGATATGTTGGCTGTAAATGTGGTTATTGTGACTATACTACTATAAAGCAGTAAAACTATAAATCAATTGATGAATCAAATCCAGTCCAAACCTGTAGCCAAAGATGCTTGTCTTCCGGGTGTAAAAAGTAGTCGTTAAGATATTTGGAACAAAATGAAAGATTAAATGAATCGTGGGGGACAAACAATTATTGTTGGCATTGATAAGGGAGCGTTCGATCACGGGTTTCTTAGGGGTTCAGTTTCAGATTTTGGCCACTCTAAATTCATGATAGCGCTTTATCAATGAATGATGACCAGAATATAGCTTAAATTGTTGTGTTACATATCAATGCTATCACCGTCACTTAAGAGTCATCGCCGTCATATGATAACTGGAATTTAGAACAAGTATTGATACCAGATGAAAAAAAGTAAATCCCAGTTTTTTGTGGCTTTTAACTGCATTGGCTCATAAACAAATTATCGTAAAACGATAATTTGGTAAACGTAATCGAGGCGGACTCTTAAATTAATGATCATAATCACGTACTCAATTCCAGAACAGGTTGAACAATTAACAAATGCCTCGAGCATTATTAATTAATTGAATTACCGCTAACAATTCATAAATCATACACAACTCAACCAATTTGTCCCTGCTGACGTTTCTACGTCTAGCAAATGCAAAGCAATGTCAATGTCAATGAAGTACTTCCTACCAGTAGTCTACACTTGCAACGGTTTGACTAGCTCTACGTACTACTTCAATAATTAGCGCTACCTGTTACGTCAGCTCATAAATCTGTTTAATTGTTCTATTCTTCATGTCTCACCGCTGGTGCGACCACCGTTATTAGCAACTGGACAAAGACCAGTGGGTTTTGGGGTACCCCGACACGCACATCGCACGGTCCAATTATTCAATTGAGAAAAATTGCAGTCTTCCTCGAAGCTGATCGTCATGCGGTCTAGATTGTCAGCTCCTTTGACGCAGGAGAAGCTCGTTGCCAAGTGACGATTCGGCGGATTGATTTAAATATCACTGGTTGACTAGCACATATAAAATTTGCAATTCAAACATAAAATTCTTATGATTCTATTTTTGAACACTGTTGCAACCATTGCTGCTAACCCGTCAACTGAACTAACCCGTCAAATAGTAACAAAAGTTCAAAGCTGGTTCCTGGTTCACACCGCAACCGGTTAGCTGAACAGTGGTGCATCAGTCCTAATAATGGGAAACAATCATTTTCCCATTTTAATGTTAACAAGAAAAGGTTACCACAATTATATGCTCTATTCATGGCATTATTACTGTGAAAGCAGCGGCTCGAAATATTCTCCATTACCCTAAATGCACTGAATGAAATCGAACCGCTCAATGCCATGGCTTCCTGCATAAACCAGTTCTTGAGAGGTCCGGCTTGAACCGTGCTGGAAATCTTGTTCCAAACCTAAAGGTTGCGTTGGATTCTGCGCTTTCGATTCATTTTGCTCTGTTCTGTTCTGGAGCAAGTTTTTATTGCTCGTCAGGGTGGCTCAGCAGTAAGGTTAGGTTTTATTTTGCGACCATTGTACTACAGCCTGTGAGTGGCACCCTGTAAGCTGGCGGCAGCAACTATGCAGCCGGTGTAACATACAGACTAACCGGTTACAGCGTAGTAATCGAGTTAATGTGGAACGATTCATTTGCAGGCTGGAAAGAGGAACTATTTAAAGTGGTTTTATTAGCCCGCAAATCGGTGCTCATTAGGGCCCCGCTGCAGAAGGTCAGTTTTTTATTTTTATATTTTACTATGATGTTGAACAATCATGTTGATTAATCTTTTTTAGATGAAATAGAACTAATATGGGGAAAGGGAAGTAAGGGTATGCACTGATTAATTTTTTGGTTTTACGCAAGGTCACTTAGCCACCATCTGCTGCTTGAACAACGAATGCTGATCGACCAACTTTGCTGAGTTTTGAGACACGATTATTTGCTGCCAAGAAAAAATATCTAAATAAAATCTCAAACATCCGGTTTTTGTACCGATATAGCTGTATAGCCCGTTTTACCCGACACCCCTCCTAGGTGTATCAACCAACAATGAAAGCTTACCGGTGGCAGTAGCAGCAGCTAGCAGCGGTAGATTGATGATAACGCCACACGATACACACACCTCACTGGGTACCTACGTCATAAATGATTTCAATTGTGCCATTTTTTACTAAGCGCACGTTGATACAACTATGTAATGTTGTCTATTTCCGCGAAAACCGCATATGCATGTGCTTTGATGTCGTTTATCACCTGAGATGATTGAGACGGTTCTATTTCTGAATGATGTCAGTTTTGTTTGAGTTGCGGTGTTTCATGAGCAGCTAAAATGGAACAAAGTATTGTTTACAATTGCAGATTTTATTTGCTGGCAAGCGCTACTACGTAGTAGCACAGATGTAAAATGAATTCTTTTGAAATTACGTAAGTTAAAAGTGGTATGGTTATAAAGAGTTGCGTTTGATTGATTATAAAATGTTAACAGTAACACGCTTTAAATAAAGCGTGTAGATGTTGCAGAAATCTCACTTTACACAAATTCCTGCAATTCATCTAGTTTTACAGAAAACTAGCTGACTCGACAAACTTCGTATTGTCACAAATTAAACTGTGTTGTACATAAATCGTGAATCTCGGATGACCTTTTTCACAATCTCGAGTTTTGCAAGTTTCTGAGGAGCTCAACTTTCGATGATTCATTTTGGCAGTTACGTAACTATGAAAGCATGGGTTTTTGCCTCCGAAAATCCCCACATACCAAATTTGGTTCCATGTGCTTGATTAGTTCTCGAGTTATGAGGAAATTTGTATTTCATTTGTATGGGAGCTCCCCCTCTTAAAAGGGGGAGGGGTCATATATATATATACTAGCTGACCCGACAAACTTCGTATTGCCACAAATTAACCTGTGTTGTACATAAATCATGAATCTCGGATGATCTTTGTCACTTCTCGAGTTTTGCAAGCCCCCCAGTGGGCGGCGCTTCCGACGGCGGGTCACCGGCAACACTCGCGACCGGCTCGTCCTGAATGATCTAGTGTTACTATAGATAGTTTTTGTGGTCTTGTTATTGATTAATGTTTTATGGAAGAGTCTCGAATTTCTCGAGTTGGATTAGTTTTTGAGTTTCGCAAAAATTTCTGTTTTATTTGTATGAGAGTCCATATCCCCCTACCATAGGGGTGAGAGGTCTCTAACTATCATAAAATAAATTCAAGACTCAGAAATCTCCTACATGCCAAATTTGGTTCCATTTGCTTGATTAGTTCTAAAGTTATGAGCAAATTTGTATTTCGTTTGAATGGGAGCCCCCCCTCCTAAAAAGGTAAGAAGTCCTAATTCATTATGGGAAAAATGGTTGCCTCCAAAAACACCCACATGCCAAATATGGTTCCATTTGCTTGATTAGTTCTCGAATTATGAGGAAATTTGTAATTCGTTTGTATAGGACCCCCCTCCTAAAGTGGGGAGGGGTCCCAATTCATCATTGAAAAAAAAATTGTCTTCAAAAACACACACATGCCAAATTTGGTTCAATTCGCTTGATTAGTTCTCGAGTTATGAGGAAATTTGTATTTCATTTGTGTAGAAGCCCCCCCTCTTGAAGTGTGGAAGGATCCTAATTCACCGTAGAAAATATTTTTGCCTCCAAAAACCTCCACATGCCGAATTTGGTTCTATTTGCTTGATTAGTTCTCGAGTTATGGGGAAATTTGTATTTCATTTGTATTGGAGCCCCCCCTCCTAATGTGGGAAGAGGTCCTAATTCATCACAGAAAAAATTCTTGCCTCTAAAAACACCTACACGCCAAATTTGGTTCCATTTGCTGGATTAGTTCTCGAGTTATGAGGAAATTTGTATTTCGTTTGTATAGGACCCCCCCTCCTAAAGTGGGGAGGGGTCCCAATTCATCATTGAAAAAAAAAATTTCTCCAAAAACACACACATGCCAAATTTGGTTCAATTCGCTTGATTAGTTCTCGAGTTATGAGGAAATTTGTATTTCATTTGTACAGGAGCCCCTCCTCTTAAAGTGGGGAGGGGTCCTAATTCACCATAGAAAATTTTCTTGCTCTCGAAAACCTTCACATGCCAAATTTGGTTGCATTTGCTTGATTAGTTCTCGAGTTATGAGGAAATTTGTATGGAAGTCCCCCCTCTTAAAGGGGAGAGGAGTTATAATTCCTCTTATAAAGAGGGGAGGGGTCTCAATTCACCATAGAATAAATTCTTGTCACCACAAAAAACACCCACATGCCAAATGTTGTTCTATTTGCTTGATTAGTTCTCGAGTTAGGAGGAAATTTGTATTTCATTTGTACAGGAGCCCCCCCTCTTAGAGTGGGGAGGGGTCCTAATTCACCGTAGAAAATTTTCTTGCCCTCGAAAACCTTCACATGCCAAAGTTGGTTCCATTTGCTTGATTAGTTCTCGAGTTATGAGGAAATTTGTATGGAAGCCCCCCCTCATAAAGGGGAGAGGAGTTGCAATTCCCCTTATAAAGAGGGAGGGGTCTCAATTTACCATAGAATAAATTCTTGTCACCGAAAACACCCACATGCCAAATTTGGTTCTATTTGCTTGATTAGTTCTCGAGTTATGAGGAAATTTGTATTTCATTTGTATAGGAGCCCCCCTCCTAAAGTGGGGAGAGGTTCTTATTCATCATAGAAAACATTCTTGCCTCCAAAAACACCTACATGCCAAATTTGGTTCCATTTGCTGGATTAGCTCTCGAGTTATAAGGAAATTTGTATTTCGTTTGTATAGGAGCCCCCTCCCTCTTAAAGTGGGGAGGGGTCCCAATTCATCATAGAAAAAAATTTTGTCTTCAAAAACACACACATGCCAAATTTGGTTCCATTTGCTTGATTAGTTCTCGAGTTATGAGGAAATTGGTATTTCATTTGTACAGGAGCCCCCCCTCTTAAAGTGAGGAGGGGTCCTAATTCAACATAGAAAATTTTCTTGCCCTCGAAAACCTTCACATGCCAAATGTGGTTCCATTTGCTTGATTAGTTCTCGAGTTATGAGGAAATTTGTATGGAAACCCCCCCTCTTAAAGGGGAGAGGAGTTATAATTCCTCTTATAAAGAGGGGAGGGGTCTCAAATTACCCTAGAATAAATTCTTGTCATCGAAAACACCCACATGCCAAATTTGGTTCTATTTGCTTGATTAGTTCTCGAGTTATGCAGAAATTTGTGTTTCATTTGTATGGGAGCCCCCCCTCTTAGTGGGGGGAGGGGTCTCTAACCATCACTAAAACCTTTCTTGGCCCCAAAAACCTCTACATGCAAATTTTCACGCCGATTGGTTCAGTAGTTTTTGATTCTATAAGGAACAGAGGACAGACAGACAGACAGACAGACAGACAGACAGACAGACAGACAGACAGACAGACAGACAGACAGACAGACAGACAGACAGACAGACAGACAGACAGACAGACAGACAGACAGACAGACAGACAGACAGACAGACAGACAGACAGACAGACAGACAGACAGACAGACAGACAGACAGACAGACAGACAGACAGACAGACAGACAGACAGACAGACAGACAGACAGACAGACAGACAGACAGACAGACAGACAGACAGACAGACAGACAGACAGACAGACAGACAGACAGACAGACAGACAGACAGACAGACAGACAGACAGACAGACAGACAGACAGACAGACAGACAGACAGACAGACAGACAGACAGACAGACAGACAGACAGACAGACAGACAGACAGACAGACAGACAGACAGACAGACAGACAGACAGACAGACAGACAGACAGACAGACAGACAGACAGACAGACAGACAGACAGACAGACAGACAGACAGACAGACAGACAGACAGACAGACAGACAGACAGACAGACAGACAGACAGACAGACAGACAGACAGACAGACAGACAGACAGACAGACAGACAGACAGACAGACAGACAGACAGACAGACAGACAGACAGACAGACAGACAGACAGACAGACAGACAGACAGACAGACAGACAGACAGACAGACAGACAGACAGACAGACAGACAGACAGACAGACAGACAGACAGACAGACAGACAGACAGACAGACAGACAGACAGACAGACAGACAGACAGACAGACAGACAGACAGACAGACAGACAGACAGACAGACAGACAGACAGACAGACAGACAGACAGACAGACAGACAGACAGACAGACAGACAGACAGACAGACAGACAGACAGACAGACAGACAGACAGACAGACAGACAGACAGACAGACAGACAGACAGACAGACAGACAGACAGACAGACAGACAGACAGACAGACAGACAGACAGACAGACAGACAGACAGACAGACAGACAGACAGACAGACAGACAGACAGACAGACAGACAGACAGACAGACAGACAGACAGACAGACAGACAGACAGACAGACAGACAGACAGACAGACAGACAGACAGACAGACAGACAGACAGACAGACAGACAGACAGACAGACAGACAGACAGACAGACAGACAGACAGACAGACAGACAGACAGACAGACAGACAGACAGACAGACAGACAGACAGACAGACAGACAGACAGACAGACAGACAGACAGACAGACAGACAGACAGACAGACAGACAGACAGACAGACAGACAGACAGACAGACAGACAGACAGACAGACAGACAGACAGACAGACAGACAGACAGACAGACAGACAGACAGACAGACAGACAGACAGACAGACAGACAGACAGACAGACAGACAGACAGACAGACAGACAGACAGACAGACAGACAGACAGACAGACAGACAGACAGACAGACAGACAGACAGACAGACAGACAGACAGACAGACAGACAGACAGACAGACAGACAGACAGACAGACAGACAGACAGACAGACAGACAGACAGACAGACAGACAGACAGACAGACAGACAGACAGACAGACAGACAGACAGACAGACAGACAGACAGACAGACAGACAGACAGACAGACAGACAGACAGACAGACAGACAGACAGACAGACAGACAGACAGACAGACAGACAGACAGACAGACAGACAGACAGACAGACAGACAGACAGACAGACAGACAGACAGACAGACAGACAGACAGACAGACAGACAGACAGACAGACAGACAGACAGACAGACAGACAGACAGACAGACAGACAGACAGACAGACAGACAGACAGACAGACAGACAGACAGACAGACAGACAGACAGACAGACAGACAGACAGACAGACAGACAGACAGACAGACAGACAGACAGACAGACAGACAGACAGACAGACAGACAGACAGACAGACAGACAGACAGACAGACAGACAGACAGACAGACAGACAGACAGACAGACAGACAGACAGACAGACAGACAGACAGACAGACAGACAGACAGACAGACAGACAGACAGACAGACAGACAGACAGACAGACAGACAGACAGACAGACAGACAGACAGACAGACAGACAGACAGACAGACAGACAGACAGACAGACAGACAGACAGACAGACAGACAGACAGACAGACAGACAGACAGACAGACAGACAGACAGACAGACAGACAGACAGACAGACAGACAGACAGACAGACAGACAGACAGACAGACAGACAGACAGACAGACAGACAGACAGACAGACAGACAGACAGACAGACAGACAGACAGACAGACAGACAGACAGACAGACAGACAGACAGACAGACAGACAGACAGACAGACAGACAGACAGACAGACAGACAGACAGACAGACAGACAGACAGACAGACAGACAGACAGACAGACAGACAGACAGACAGACAGACAGACAGACAGACAGACAGACAGACAGACAGACAGACAGACAGACAGACAGACAGACAGACAGACAGACAGACAGACAGACAGACAGACAGACAGACAGACAGACAGACAGACAGACAGACAGACAGACAGACAGACAGACAGACAGACAGACAGACAGACAGACAGACAGACAGACAGACAGACAGACAGACAGACAGACAGACAGACAGACAGACAGACAGACAGACAGACAGACAGACAGACAGACAGACAGACAGACAGACAGACAGACAGACAGACAGACAGACAGACAGACAGACAGACAGACAGACAGACAGACAGACAGACAGACAGACAGACAGACAGACAGACAGACAGACAGACAGACAGACAGACAGACAGACAGACAGACAGACAGACAGACAGACAGACAGACAGACAGACAGACAGACAGACAGACAGACAGACAGACAGACAGACAGACAGACAGACAGACAGACAGACAGACAGACAGACAGACAGACAGACAGACAGACAGACAGACAGACAGACAGACAGACAGACAGACAGACAGACAGACAGACAGACAGACAGACAGACAGACAGACAGACAGACAGACAGACAGACAGACAGACAGACAGACAGACAGACAGACAGACAGACAGACAGACAGACAGACAGACAGACAGACAGACAGACAGACAGACAGACAGACAGACAGACAGACAGACAGACAGACAGACAGACAGACAGACAGACAGACAGACAGACAGACAGACAGACAGACAGACAGACAGACAGACAGACAGACAGACAGACAGACAGACAGACAGACAGACAGACAGACAGACAGACAGACAGACAGACAGACAGACAGACAGACAGACAGACAGACAGACAGACAGACAGACAGACAGACAGACAGACAGACAGACAGACAGACAGACAGACAGACAGACAGACAGACAGACAGACAGACAGACAGACAGACAGACAGACAGACAGACAGACAGACAGACAGACAGACAGACAGACAGACAGACAGACAGACAGACAGACAGACAGACAGACAGACAGACAGACAGACAGACAGACAGACAGACAGACAGACAGACAGACAGACAGACAGACAGACAGACAGACAGACAGACAGACAGACAGACAGACAGACAGACAGACAGACAGACAGACAGACAGACAGACAGACAGACAGACAGACAGACAGACAGACAGACAGACAGACAGACAGACAGACAGACAGACAGACAGACAGACAGACAGACAGACAGACAGACAGACAGACAGACAGACAGACAGACAGACAGACAGACAGACAGACAGACAGACAGACAGACAGACAGACAGACAGACAGACAGACAGACAGACAGACAGACAGACAGACAGACAGACAGACAGACAGACAGACAGACAGACAGACAGACAGACAGACAGACAGACAGACAGACAGACAGACAGACAGACAGACAGACAGACAGACAGACAGACAGACAGACAGACAGACAGACAGACAGACAGACAGACAGACAGACAGACAGACAGACAGACAGACAGACAGACAGACAGACAGACAGACAGACAGACAGACAGACAGACAGACAGACAGACAGACAGACAGACAGACAGACAGACAGACAGACAGACAGACAGACAGACAGACAGACAGACAGACAGACAGACAGACAGACAGACAGACAGACAGACAGACAGACAGACAGACAGACAGACAGACAGACAGACAGACAGACAGACAGACAGACAGACAGACAGACAGACAGACAGACAGACAGACAGACAGACAGACAGACAGACAGACAGACAGACAGACAGACAGACAGACAGACAGACAGACAGACAGACAGACAGACAGACAGACAGACAGACAGACAGACAGACAGACAGACAGACAGACAGACAGACAGACAGACAGACAGACAGACAGACAGACAGACAGACAGACAGACAGACAGACAGACAGACAGACAGACAGACAGACAGACAGACAGACAGACAGACAGACAGACAGACAGACAGACAGACAGACAGACAGACAGACAGACAGACAGACAGACAGACAGACAGACAGACAGACAGACAGACAGACAGACAGACAGACAGACAGACAGACAGACAGACAGACAGACAGACAGACAGACAGACAGACAGACAGACAGACAGACAGACAGACAGACAGACAGACAGACAGACAGACAGACAGACAGACAGACAGACAGACAGACAGACAGACAGACAGACAGACAGACAGACAGACAGACAGACAGACAGACAGACAGACAGACAGACAGACAGACAGACAGACAGACAGACAGACAGACAGACAGACAGACAGACAGACAGACAGACAGACAGACAGACAGACAGACAGACAGACAGACAGACAGACAGACAGACAGACAGACAGACAGACAGACAGACAGACAGACAGACAGACAGACAGACAGACAGACAGACAGACAGACAGACAGACAGACAGACAGACAGACAGACAGACAGACAGACAGACAGACAGACAGACAGACAGACAGACAGACAGACAGACAGACAGACAGACAGACAGACAGACAGACAGACAGACAGACAGACAGACAGACAGACAGACAGACAGACAGACAGACAGACAGACAGACAGACAGACAGACAGACAGACAGACAGACAGACAGACAGACAGACAGACAGACAGACAGACAGACAGACAGACAGACAGACAGACAGACAGACAGACAGACAGACAGACAGACAGACAGACAGACAGACAGACAGACAGACAGACAGACAGACAGACAGACAGACAGACAGACAGACAGACAGACAGACAGACAGACAGACAGACAGACAGACAGACAGACAGACAGACAGACAGACAGACAGACAGACAGACAGACAGACAGACAGACAGACAGACAGACAGACAGACAGACAGACAGACAGACAGACAGACAGACAGAAATCCTTCTTTATAGGTATAGATATATATATATATATATATATTTTTATTTTTTTTTTTGAGTGGACCCAAAGAGTTATTCACCAGGGAGTCATAATTTACCATAGAAAAAATTGCTACCTTTTAAAACCCCGACAAGCCGAATTTGGTTCCATTTGCTTGATTAGTTCTTGAGATATGAAAAAAATTGTCGCACCGATTTTTCTGGCCTAAACGAAGCTTTGCATTCAACGGCTTGGTCGTTCCTGGATGGGGTTGATGTGAATGCCATATTCACCCTTTTTTAACCCTATCCCTTTTTAACCCTACTCCTTTTTAACCAACTGCTCTTATAATTCTTTCGCGACTTCGTCCCTCGACCCAGGCCTAAGCGGAAACCACCCTGGTCAAAACGTTTTTGGTCATTCGTTAACGAGAAGCGCAAGGAAACTGGACTTCCTGCCCAAATGTCACTAGGTGATTTATCCAGCCAGCAATACTGAAGACATCTGTAATCTTTTTGCTCAGCAATTCTCTAGTGTATTCGCCAGAAGCAGTGCTTCAGCCCTTGACGTTCAGGAAGCTCTAAAGTTCGTTCCTGCTGCAAACGTGTGCGATATAAACATAACTAGTTTCACGTTCACTAGTGGTTGGTAAACGGCTGGATAATGTGGAATATAAACCCCATAGTGGTTGTTAGCCTCTTATCCAGCAACTCCGATCCCGACGTCCTCGTGGTACCAGCCGGAATACGAGCAACCTTAGCGGAGATCGGGTAACCAACCCCAGTGGAAACTAAGGTCGTATACTAACCGGGAAGGCGGTATAGTGAGTGTCGGCGCTATAAGATGGCAGCCCCATCACGAGACTTGGTAGTGTTGCCCCAGTACGGCTACACACCTAAATTAAAAAAATCAGAGGGGTTGTGTACAAGACACGACCGCATATATAGGTGACGCAGGACTATGTAAGTCTCTTTGTAGTGATAGTGGCATGCATTCATGCTTGTAATCATTCGATTCTTCATGTATACATGCTATATGCAACATATATACATGCTACATGCGTTGTATGTAACATTTATCAAAGTAACATTGCATACGTTCAATTCTCAAAAGATTGTGCATTTGAAAACAATATAACAAAATCAAGAACACAAGCTATTGCTTTCCTGCTACCTTACTGAAATTAAAGATTGTTTTTATTATCCATCGTTTCCCACGTTGAAGGGATTTTACCAATTCAATCCTATTTTATCAACAGTACATCTTTTCACTACACTTCTAATGAAACGGCAAGCACGCGTATTCATACAGAGTCGTATTATAACCGAACACTACACCTGTAGCACATTTTTCCAACACAGATTTCAAATTCGCCGAGGTTTAATCGTCTCGCAGTAAAGAATTTGCGATCTGTTGGGACAACGAACTTGTGTCCTTTTCTCTGGCACACTTCCCTAACACAGACATCAAATTGGACTAGGTTTAATCGCGTTCGTAAGAAATCTGTTGACACGAGGGGGTTTTGTTACTCTCTCTGGCGTACTTCCCAAGCAAGGACATCAAAATGGTCTAGATTGAACCGCGGCGTTAAGAAATCTTGTTGAAATGGGGAAACTTTGTCACTTGTTTTGGCTTACTTCCCAAGCACAGATATTAAATTGGTATAGGTTTAGATCATCGTAAAGAATCTTCCAACCAATCACGAAGCGAGAATTCTGGTAAAACATAGGTTCATTATTTTCAATTTTTCAATAGTTCAACATCAAGAATCCATACTTTTCTTCATTTGGGTCAAATCTTAAAAGATTTTCCGATCGATTGGTGTAAGAATATTGAATATGTGTGACGCTCACATTTTTCGATTTTTTGGAATGACACCCTATCTCAAAACTTGCCGTAAGACGTAGTCCTACGTCAAAAAACTTACAAAATTCAAGCAAATTCGGAGCGGAATATTCGGCATCGACCTAGGTGACGGAACAAGGACGACAAATGGAGATTCGGTACTTGGAACTGCAGATCGCTAAATTTCGCAGGTTGCGAGCGGGTGCTGATTGAACAGCTTGAACCCCGCAAACTCGGCATCGTGGCTCTGCAGGAAATCTGTCGCAAAGGAGAGAAGGTATGGAAGATCCGCGGCGGAAAGGCCCAGTTTTACCAAAGCGGTGGCGCTACCAACGAACTGGGAACGGGTTTTGTAGTGCTGGGCGGAATGCAGGATCGCGTGATAGATTGGAAGGCGATCAACGAGAAAATGTGTGTAGGATAAAGGGTCGTTTCTTCAATTATAGCATCATTAACGTGCACTGCCCGCACGAAGGTAGACCCGACGATGAGAAAGAAGCATTTTACGCGAGGCTGGAGGCAACGTACGACAGCTGCTCGTCACGGGACATCAAGATCGTCATCGGGGATATGAATGCCCAGGTCGGTAGGGAAGTAATGTATAGACCGGTGGTAGGAACCCATAGCCTGCACACCGACACAAACGATAACGGCCAACGATGTATAAACTTCGCAGCTTTCCGAGGCCTGGTGATCCGAAGCACCTTTTTCCCGCGCAAGGATATCAACAAAGCCACCTGAAGATCACCTGACCAACGTACAATGAACGAACGTACGCTCCCGTTGGGGTGCGAATATTGATTCTGAGTAGCAGTACATGTGCGCTCAAAGCTGTCCACCGTATACCGGACACGTCACAGTCGCCCTCCTCGGCTGAACATCAGGCAGCTAGATAACCCACAAGCTACCGAGAACTACGGGCGAGTACTGAATGAGGCATTGCCTTCTTCCGAGGAGTTAGGTGCTTCAAACCTCGAAGACGGTACGCTCCGCCATCGGAGAGGCCGCTACCGCGGCACTAGGTGTTGAACCTCGGAGTACACAACATGATTGGTGTGATGGGGAATGCCAACAAGCGGTGGAGGGGAAAAAACTGCTTGGACAAATTATCTAAGTATTTCCACTAGAGAGAACCTGGCCAAATACCGACGAGCTAGGAAGAATTAGAGCAACTATTCCGAGCTAATGACACGCGCAAGTTTTATGAGAAACCTGACATGTGTAGCGCCCATAGAAGATAGTAATGTCCTAGCACCTGATCTTCAAGAAATCAAACGAGAAATCGGCCTGCTGAAGACCGATAAAGCCGCTGGGAAGGACCGCCTACCGGCAGAGCTTTATAAACATGGCGGAAAAACGCTAGCAAAGGCTCTACACTGGGTTATTTCGAGGATTTGGCAGGAGGAAAAGCTACCGGAGGAATGGATGGAAGGAGTGGTTTGTCCCATCTACAGAAAGGGTGATCGGCTAGACTGCTGCAACTATCGTGGTATAACGCTGGTAAACGCCGCCTACAAGGTACTCTCCCAGATCCTGTTACGCCGGTTGTCACCGATAGCACAAGGTTTCGTAGGGAATTATCAGGCGGGTTTCATAGGGGCTCGCGCAACTACGGACCAAATTTTTACTATCCGACAGATCTTGCAGAAATGTCGGGAGTACAACGTGCCCATGCATCACATCTTTATTGATTTCAAAGCAGCATACGATACAGTCGATCGAGACAAGCTATGGCAGATAATGCACGAAGACGGTTTTCCGGACAAACTGACGCGACTGATCCGAGCTACATTGGATCGAGTGATGTGTTTCGTACGCATCTCTGGGATATTCTCGAGTCCCTTCGAGACGCGGCGAGGGTTGAGACAAGGCGACAGTTTATCCTGCATGCTGTCAACATCGCTGTTGAAGGGGGTATTCGACGAGCGGGCATCGAAACGAGAGGCACGATTTTTACCAAGAGTAGCCAACTTCTAGGCTTTGCAGATGACTTCGATATCATAGCCAGGAACTTTGCGACGGCGGCGTAGATTGCAGATTGAAAGCGGAGTCTAGGAGAATTGGGCTAAAAATAAATGCGTCGAAGACCAAATACATGAAAGGAAGAGGCTCAAAGGAAACAAACGCGCACCTCCCATGGACGGTAACCGTTGACGGCGACGAACTAGAAGTGGTAGAGGGGTTCGTGTATTTGGGATCGCTGGTGATCGCGGACAACAACACTAGTAAGGAGATCCAGCGGCGCATTCAAGCGGGAAATCGGGCCTACTTTGCCCTTCGTAAAACGCTACGATCAGGAAGCGGACGCCGCCGCACGAAGCTAACAATGTACAAAACTTTTATTAGACCGGTAATTCTTTATGGACTTGAAGCCGTGACGCTGCTCACGGAGGACATACGCGCTCTTGCCGTGTTCGAGCGGAAAGTGCTGCGAACGATGTTTGGCGGAGTACAAACTGAAAGCGGAGAGTAGCGGAGGTGTATGAATCGCGAGCTACTGGCACTGCTTGGGGAGACTCCCATCGTACATCTAGCGAAAGTTAGCAGGCTACGGTGGGCCGGACACGTCGTAAGGATGCCGGACGACAGAGCGACGAAAATAGTCCTCTTCAACAACCCCACCGGCATCAGGAACAGGGAGGCCCAACGTGCACGATGGCTCGACCAGGTCGAAAGCGATTTGCGACTTCTGAGACGACTAGAAAATTGGTGACGAGTGACCCAAGACCGAGTTGAATAGAGACGAGTGCTTGAAACAGCACGAGCCACCCCGGCTCTATGCTGCTGAAGAAGAAGAAGAAGAAGAAGTTTCACGCAAAATGAAGTTGAAGCTGCCTTGAAGCAGTTGAAATCATCGGTGTCTCCCGGGCCGCATGGAATACCGTCGATTGTACTGAAAAATTGTGCATCTACTCTTTCGAAACCTCTACAGTTTATTGTTAACCAATCGCTTCCTCAGGAAACATTTCCAGTATGCTGGAAAAAATTCTATATCCTAAAACAAAAACGATATTGCCAATTACTGCGGAATCACGTCGCTTTGCACTGGCTCGAAATTATTTGAGATCCTCATTGGTGGCTCGCTGCACAGAAGTTTTGCACAATACATCTCAACTGATCAGCATGGCTTTTTTCCTTGTCGCTCGATCGGCACAAATCTGGTGGAGTTCAGCTCATTTTGTCTACAAACATATGGAAGGTGCAGCACAAGTCGACACGGTGTATACTGACATCAAAGCTGCGTTCGATCGAGTTGACCACACCATGCTGCTTGCTAAAGTAAAGCATCTCCGTGCCTCTGTTGCTTTTGTCCGGTGGTTGAAATCTTTTCTTGAAAACCGCTGCCTTTCTGTGAAACTGGGGAGCACTGAGTCTTGCGGCTTCCGGGGTACGTCAGGTGTGCCTCAGGAAAGCAAAGTCGGACACTTGCTATTTTCGCTGTATTACAACGATGTCTGCATGATACTCCCTCCAGGATGCAGAATCGTGTATGCTGATGACCTCAAAATCTACCTTGCAGTTCGCTCAGTCGCTGATTGCATCGAATTACAAAAGCTAATCGGTTTGATTTATGGTTGCTGAGTAGGCAACCGGTTCAGTTTCAGTTTCTCCAAGTGCTCTGTAATCAGTTACAACCGAAAGAAGGCTCCAATCCAATACGGTTATTCCAGAAACGGCCGGAATATTGAACGCGTAACAGTCGTCAAGGATCTTAGTGTTCTGTTGGATACCGAGCTTACATTTCAGGACCACTACAGTAGCATCATTTCCAAAGCAAATAAGAACGTGGGGTTCGTAATGAAAATTGCAAAAGAGTTTCGTGATCCATACTGCCTGAGAGCCTTGTATTACGCACTTGTACGCTTATCATTGGACGGCAGCTGTTGTTTGGAGCCCTTACACCGGTCTTTGGACTGCACGGATCGAATCTGTACAAAAAAGGTTTACGCGCTTCGGGATTTGCCCTGGACGGATCCAGTCGAACTTCCTCCGTACGAACACAGGTGTAAGCTGCTGGGCATGGACACAATGGAAAAGAAAATGGATGATATGCGTGCTATATTTGTTGGAAAGATATTATGTGGAAGAATTGATGCCCCTTGGATTCTGGCAAGGGTCAATATGAACGCGCCCTCGAGAGTTCTTCGTTCTACTGACTTCCTCAGAATTCCATTTCATCGGACATTATAGGGTCAAAATGAACCTGTTACCGCTATGTGTGCAGTTTTTAATTCTGTGTTCTACTTGTTTGATTTTAGTATTAGCAGTGAAACGTTCAAGTGTCGTTTACGTAATCGTAGTTCATGTAGACCTTGTTGTCAGATGATCCGAAGAATAAATAATAATAAATAAATAATAATTGGCAGAGCTATTAGCGTTCAAAATCTTTCATATTTTCGTAACGCTCGCATTTTTCGAGTTTTTGGAATGACACCCTATCCCAAACCTTGCCGTAAGACATAGTCCTACGTCAAAATATAGATTATTTTTCGTCAAAAGTAAACAACGACATCTTCCACTCATAATAAGCTCCGACCGAATCCGGTACTTCTACCCTGCTGCCACTCATTAATTTCCAATCTGCTGCATCCAGTTACGTGGCCTGTTCGCCATTTGAGAGGCACAGCTCATTTTAATTCATAAACCGAACTGAGAAGATGATTTCAAACCACCTCCATATCCACAGAACTGCACCGCAGTGAACAGTGACGGAAAGCATGTCAGTAGCACGCTACAAGGACGACCGACCGATCAGCAAGGCCCTCATCGATCGACGACGACTACGGGTGCTATCTGCTGCAGCAGGATACCTCTGCTGTGCAGCGGCAGAATGCAAAGTTGAAACGATCATGTTCGGTTGTCATCGACTTGTCTGTCAGTTAAGGCGGTAATGACTAATTAAATAACTACATTCGTATTTTGTTCATAAAATACATTTCACGAACAGCTGACATGAGAAGCACAATGCAGAAAAAACGAAATCGCAAAAGGTTGAAGCTTATTTACTTTTTTTGCCAAAGATGAGATGCTACGTCCAAACTATCTTTATGCTGCACTGGTGGTTTATAGAACCGGTTCGTTTGTAGCAGGGGAACACTTTACTGCATCATTAACTCGATAATTTTCATACTTCATACTTTTGACTACAAGAAAATACTCAAATTGTCGAAACAAGCCGCTTTGACTTTTCGTAGATTGAGCGTTAATAAATCATTGAAAAATATTCTTCTATAGCAGTAGAATCAGTAGAATTATATATCAGTAAAAATGGAAAAGCATCTCTTTTACTCATAGGTTCTAAGTACTATTCCGGTTTAATTTTTGTTTTCTCAATGAGAAGCAGTGTAATTCTCCACCCAGTCGCAACCCAGTAATCCAGTGGAATCAATGCACAGAACAATGTTGATTCATTTCAATAAATAAAGTTAGTTTGTTAAAATCAATAAAAACCATTGACAGGGAGACAAATCGCTTTGTACCTCAAAAATTCACTCGAAATACTTAGTTGGAGATCAACTAAAAATACCAATGCAACAAATTGTGCTGTTTGCATTCAATTAAAGATCAATTTTTGTACTAACCACGTTCGACAGTTACATGTTCGATCATATCGTATCTCATCATTACAATGTGATCAAACTAGAAATGATACATGATATTCCCCTAGGAATGGATTGAGGCGTGTAGAAACAAAATATATTAGCAGCTGCTGTTCGGTGCACTGAAGTACATATTCTACGATTGGGCTATACGATGAAAACGAAAAAAAAATATATTAAACAAACATTCATATTACATAGATAAATTGATTGCTGTCTATGTTTGCAAGCGGAATGCACAAGGACAATTTGCTTACCTAATAAACAACACAGAAAACAAGTTTCATTCTGACTTTCTTACAAACTGTTTTGGCACACTCAAAGGAATAGTTTAGCTCACTGCATAAAATTGATTATAATCGTCATAATCACTTTAGATAAGTAAAGCAGCTATATTAAGTAAGCTTATAACAACTATTAGGTGGATTAAGAACTTTTTCCAGCACCTGTTTAATAACCTATATCGAATTATCATTTCTCAGTATACAGCCAGCAACACCCTATCAGGCATTTCCCACGATCAGGTGGCGGCTGCCGGTAAAGCAGTTCCCTGCGTTACTACTTTAAACCGCATTCCGCTCTGATCTAATTATTCTTTCCAGTGCGCCGATTATTAAAGATCACTTGTTAGTTGATTCTAATATGCAGCCAACACTGTAATCGTTCACAATGTACAGGAATCCCCCGAATAACGCGATGGGTGGTGCAGTACGCCCATCGCGATATCTCAGCGGTCCATTAACCAATAAAGTTGATTTTTGATAGTTGACTAGCTTGTACCACATACTAATAATGTACCAAAAATAAACATTATTGGTTAATGAACAACTAAGAAATCGCCATGGGCGTACACCACCACCCACCGCGATATTCGGGGGACCGCTGTATCTACAAGCGAGTTGTTATTGTAGGGGAAAAGTGTATAATGTGCCCCCCCTAAGAATAAATGGATATATCTCCGTTATACTTCCCCAAATTAACGTTACAACTACGTGTATATGTTGGTACTTAAGCTGACAACCAATTGCAATTGTTTATTTCATTTAGTATTGTGGAATAAACATGCTAGGAATTATTTAATAAAAGCACCTAAATGTTGTGTTTCTCGTCTGCGCGGGGTAAAATGCCCCACCTGCGGTATAATATGCCCAATGCGGTAATTTGAGTATTTCTACCAGTGACAGACCAACTCTATTTTGTAGAAAGTAAAACTATTTCCTTTGTTTTGCAAAATATCGTTATTTTATGTAAAATAAACCTAGTTTCGGCCTTCTGGTGCACTTTTTCTTTTCTGCATGGGGCACATTATACGCAGCTGTGGCGTTTTGTACCGGGTAGTTGAATTACCTAGAATTTGGACGTTGGTAATAAATTATTCCCACCACGGTTACTCTACAATACTAATTGAATTAAATAATGGCAATCGACTTCAACTTAGATCTGTTTACATAGTTTTAAAGCCACATTTGCAAGGGGGGCAAATTGCACCACCGCAAGTGGGGCATTTTGGCCTGCTTTTACTTATTTGAAAAAATATTAAATGTTAAAGCAAGTCAAGCGTTTCATTCCGTTATTTTTAGCAGGGATGTCATTTTGAAGTTCACTTTACGCAATCGAATCGCAACAACCGGTTATTTACAGATTTTGACAAGAAAATAGCTTATGGAAATGACGCCAAAAGTTACATCGGAAGCTGCTCAAAAACAAATTTATTTTTGTTTTGTTTTTACAGCATGTGACAACTGTCATACTTGCATAGTAGGCTAGTTCCATCAAATACTATGGTTTCTGGGTGGTTTTGCATTTTAATTTCGCTTGTTTAGCGAAAAACGAAGGGGGGGCACATTGGCCACGGGGGGCACGTTATACATAATTCCCCTATTAGTAGATATCGAGTCACTTTTTAGTTGCAATATATCGATAGGAAGCTCATTTCATAAATGAAGGACATTAAAATTTTGGATGCTTCAACTCGTGATGTTTTGTCGCCGAGTTGCGTCTAATTTTGTTATCTATCAGCAAAGGCTAAGTGCTTCGAACTCATTGAGTGATTAATTCATCGATTGATGACTGAGAACTGGTGTTGAATTAATTCAATAATTTATGCGAATATTAAAGCACTTAACGACTACGCAACCGGACAATAAAAAATGACTTCCCTTATGACGAATTCAATCACTTCGTAATGCTCTACAGCAGTTTTGTTTTAACGCACAGTCCATAATTACTAAAGCAAACACCAGTAGCAGCAGCAGCAGCTGGAAAGTTTTTGGTTTTGCGAAGCTTTCGTCCAAGCAGAATGTCCTAATTGACCAACCCACATACGGGGAATTTCCAACAGGCGCAACTTGAAAGTTAAGCTGTTTGGAAACATTGATGGATAATTTTCGAGTTTTTGGGGAATTCCTTACGTACGGCTCGGAGAGCACAATCGTAAACAGTTTGCACATTTTAGCAACATGGTCGTAACACGGACGCAGCCTGACTGGTTAAGCAGAATATCGCCGATTGAGATTGTTGATATGTTAGTCGAGTCGCTCAAGGTTCTTCGTGAGTAAAGTAGAAATTTGCTAGAAGAGTTATTGATCGACCTTACCGTTTGGGGTTGAGACATACGACTACGTGTATCCTTATAAGTCTGAACACGGATGATTAACTGCATATTAAATTACCGGTGACAAACTATTTGACTATTTGTCTAGAAAGACTATTCATACAAATGAATGCTCGGTAAGATAAAGAATTAGTGGCGGTAAGGGATGAACACGAAAAAATCCGAACTCACAAAAATTGCTGCCATTTACTTATTTTATTGGCAAAAACTTTCTTGAATTACGTTAATAGTATATAAAATTATAGATAATTATTTATCAAACTAATTTCATTTTGATTTGGACAATGTTTGACCGTCGACAGGAAGCGTGGAAGTGACAAAAAAGCAATCGCAACTGGTTCTAAAACTCATTCGAAAGCGGTATCTTGCACGAAGGGCTCCTCTGTTCCTGGTGCTGGTGGTGTTTTAGAAAAGAACCGTTTTCGTCGCACTGTCTTCCGGGATCCTTACAACGTGTCCGGTCCACTTTAGCCTACCGACTTTCGCCAGATTCGCCTGTTTTCGAAAACAGACACTGAGGAAGCCTGCAAGTCGTAGGCGAAATACGTATCTGTCAAGAATAAAATATACATAGTAGAACTAAATTGGATAAATTTTCTTTTTATTTAATTTCCATAAAGAAATATCGGTCTAATGATGATTTTGTACATTGACGGCTTCGTACGGCGCTGTATGCTTTTTCATCGCAGCGTTTTGCGAATGACAATGTATGCTCGATTTCCCACTTGACCGCCACGCCATATCTCCTTATTAGTGTTGCTGTCAGCGTCACAACCGATCTCGGCGATCATGAATTCATCTTCCACTTCCAGTTCGTCGCCTTCAACGCTTACCGTCCGTGAGACGTATCTTCGTTTCATATATTTGGTCTTCGACGCATTTATCTTTCGCCCAAGCCTAATAGATTCCGCCTCCACTCTGGCGCAGGAGGCCTTCACCATAACAAAGTCATCTACGAAGCATAGAAGTTGTTGCCTACTTTTAGTGAAAATAGAGTCTCTTGTTGCGATGCCCGCTCGTCGGTCTTCGGATCACCACCTCATGCAGAATAAGCTACCACCTTTTCTCAACCCTCGCCGCGTCTCGAAGGGACTCGAAGTGTCCCCAAGGTACGCATGAAACACATGACTCGATCCAATGTAGCTCTGGATCAGTTACTTCATTTTGTCCGTTAAACTGTATTCGTCTATAATCTACCACAGCTGGTTTCGATCGACTGTATCGCATACTGCTTTAAAATCAATTCAAATTTGATGCGTTTTATTCCCGATATTTCTGCAAAACCTGTCCGATGGTAGAAATTAGATTCGCAGTGGCGCGAGCCTTCATGACAGTTCCATACGAATTCTTGTGCTGGTAATGATAGTAGACGTAAAAGAATCTAGGAGAGTACCTTGTGCGTTTACTAACATTATGACGCGATAGTTTGAGCAGTCGAGCCGATCACCCTTCTCATAGATACCAGAAACACCTCCTTCCATTCATTTCTCTGGTAGCTTCTCCTCTGTAGCTGTATCTTTATCAGGAAGCACATAAGTTTTACAAGAAACTGAACGTATCTCGCAAAGGCTTTGAACTGCAAGCCGAAACATGTCGGGATAGAGACGGAGGGATCTTGACCGATCAACGTGAGGTGATCTAAAGGTGGATCAGCACTACAATGAGCACCTGAAAGGCGCGGAGACGGAATACCAAAGCAGCAGGAAGAATGACTGCTCAAGAACAACAAGGCAGCTGGCAAAGATGGCATCGCAGCGGAGCTCAACAAGACGGACCCGGATAAGTTGGCTACCTGGCTGCTCCGGCTGATAGTCAGGATCAGGAAACTGAACATCTACCGGAGGAGTGGAAGGAGAGGATAACATGCCCAATCTGCAAAAAAGGCGACAAGTTGGAATGTGAGAACTATCGAGCGATCACCATTCTCTACGCCGCCTATAAAGTGCTTTCTCAGATCATCTTTCGCCGTCTATCGCCGCTAGCAAGTAGATTCGTGGGAAGTTACCAAGTCGGTTTCGTAGACGGACGATCGTCAACGCGGTCCTTAAAACTTCTGGGAGTCATGGTCGATGACAAGCTCAAGTTCGGGAGCCACGTCGACTATGCCTGCAAGAAGGCTTCCACAGCTATTTCGGCATTGTCTCGTATGATGTCTAATAGCTCTGCGGTATATGGCAGCAAGCGAAGGCTATTAGCCAACGTGGTCCAGTCTATACTTAGGTATGGCGGACCGGTGTGGTCATTGGCGTTAGGTACCAAAAGCTATCTAGCCAAGCTGGAAAGCAGCTATCGTCTCATGTGCTTGAGAGTGGCGAGTGCGTATCGCACAGTTTCACAAGACGCAATCTGCGTCTTAGCAGGTATGATGCCTATTGGCATCATCATCAGCGAAGACGTAGAGTGCTTCAACCAACGTGGCACTAGAGGCATACGGAGTACCGCAAGATCGGTCTCGATTACCACGTGGCAGCGGGCATGGTCTAATTCCACAAAAGGTCGGTAGACACATCGACTTATCCCGGAACTATCCGGGTGGGTCAACAGGCACCATGACGAAGTCAACTTCTACCTGAAACAGATTCTGTCAGGGCATGGTTGTTTCAGGCAGTATCTGCACAAGTTTGGGCATGCGGAGTCCCCCGCGTGCAAAAAGAGATGAAGCCTCCAAATTGTTCAGAGTGTCGAGCCAATGAAAAATTTTGGTCACTTGTCAAACAACGACTTCGTAGCCACGAATAACCCAAGCTGTTAAAGTGACTATAATCCAACAAAAAAAAGTTGTTTTGTGCTTTTGGTCAGACTTAATGCTAGGTCAAATTAGTTTAACCTACATATTTATATTCTTAACAGAATAACTTCGCTAAGACTACGTTTATCTTGTAAGGTATTTCGGCAGACTTCTTATTATTAGGCATATTTGTTTTGCAATACATCAAGTTGATGAACTAACTTATCTACATCACTAATCGGCAAACATAATAATGGTATTTTTCCAAAAAGTATAAAGAGCAGTGGGTCGAAGAAACTGGCTCTGTACCCTATATAAATTTATACATTTATCTATCAGATTCGAACGGAAAATCTCAAGGGTCTGCATGCCAATGATAATTTATTATCAGATAACAAAGTTATCTGATCCAGAACTATTTCTCATTGTCAGAGCCACAGTGGTCAATCAGTTACTAAGAGTGTAATCTATTGAGGTGAACTATCCCACTCAATAGTTCAATATCAATTGCTTCATCAAAGTTTAACGACCAGAACAAATATTGTTGAACAATTGCCAAAGGATTGTCCCACTTCACGATATGCAACAACGCTTTACCACCCCGCCATAAGCGCCACTTGAAATTGTTTCATCGAACTTTGCTTTCTACTTAGACACTTACTACTATGACATCGCAGCCGGTGTGGCTGCGCTAGCTTTGTAAATATCCGAGCAAAAAAATTATTTATCAGCTGTTTCCGAGTTCGCAGCACAACACGTTTGGCCCGTTTACTGAAGAATTTCCCAAGAAATCACTTTCTGGAACCGCCCATAACCATGGTAACTGATCGAGGGTTCAGAGGTAGTTGCTTCGTCTAGTATGTATGAATAACTGAATCGGTTTACGACACTCGTTCTGAGCTTGCGCTATATTAGAATAGAATCAGCATTTTTAAGTTACACTTTCAGTACCAAGTAGTCCAGAGTAGCAATAAACCCTTAAAGAATTAAAGCGGCGGTATGAATAGTTTTTTACTAACTAATGATCAAAACTCAATGCGAGCAAGCAATAAAAAGTTGAAAAGAAGTTCGACCGTGCTGTATAAATAGTTTAGAATCAAGATTAACGGTAATGCTTAAACTGTTTTTTAACAACGGAAAAAACCATGCATTGTTGAGTATGTACGACAACAATAACAACTCAATTATCATCTGCTCCACGCTTTAATATTCACAAACACTTTCTGTTGACTATTATTCATCATAGTATATAGAGTTAAATTATGAGCCATATGAACCGGATATAATACTTAAATGTCATAAAAAATCAAGTTTGCATCACAGTCTGTACATTTTTGGAGGAATTCCAAATAAATACACTATCCCAGTTTCGAATTAAATGGCCAAATTAGAATTTTCACTAATTTAAAATTTTTATTACCATCTATGCATACAATCCTCCTCACTCAGCTTCCACTTTATTTTACGATGAATGCTCAGCTTTATTGTACCTGGCGAAAACGCGTTTGCGAAATAAATTAACACTCGCTAATTTCAAAATTTGAGTTGAATTAATTTATATATCTGCTCGTTCATACAATATATTTATATGATTATACGTTATACGTTTAACATAGGAACGTAGCTGACCTTCTTGCGTGTCATGATACCGCTCGAATGCAAGTCACATTGCGTCGCAGATGTTGGATGAATCTTGCAGGTATATCAGTCGGGCCGCGAGGTAAAAAACCCCTAATTAATCCACCCTATTGTGCAGAAATAACATCGTGCTGTGACAATTATTTTTTAAAATAAAACTTTTTTTCTTGAATATTGTACAGAATATGATAACTGTCAAATTATTAGGAAATTAGTTTTCGAAATGAAATCTCAATCGTATTATCTATGGAAAAGTTTCGTAGTAATAAGACCTTTCATTCATCTTTTACATAAATAAATAAAAAGAATGAAACAAGTCTTATTGTATAAGTAATTTGACCTTCCGGAGCTCAGACCAATTGCATGCTTTCCTACCGATTTTATACCTTTATTACAACAGTATAACAAAGATAAAACAATCCAACGACCGTTTTACACCGGTTCGAGACAGCGACTGTTATCAGAAAGAGACAAGTCTGTAATAATAAGATAGTGGCACTTATTGTTTAGAAGTTGCGGGTTTGAACGGAGGAAACCAGACCAGACCCGCCTCAATTTACGACGGCAAGTTACTCGTGCCACCGGAATTCAGATTCCCGTACAGCTGGGATGGCAGGCGTTGTGCTGCGGAGAGGAGGTGTTTTATCAGCTTTTTAGCTGCTGAAGGTTGCATTGCTGCATTGGGGGATTAGGCTGCGGCTTGAGGAATGAAGTAAGGTCAATTATTGCGAAGCATGTGGGCAACAGATCAATTTTAATACATAGTTTTCTGGCTTTTCTTTGGTGTCGCTAGCATTGTGGAAAACTTTTCAGCTTTTATTTTTTCTGAATTGCTGTAATAATTTACTAGCATTTTCATCCAAACATTTTCATTTTACTATATATGTATGTTTCAAAAATTATAAACATTTTCTATCAATTTATTCACTGGTCTTCGACTTCGAGAATTCAGGAAAATTTCGAAAAAAATTATTGCGCGATATTCCTTTTTTTTACTTTTGAAGAAAAATGACATCTAGAACAAAATGATTGGCCTCAAAATTTGGAAATCGAGAAACGGAATCTCTAGAAGCTATTAATTTTTATATCAGCACGTGTATTAATGTGAAGCGAGCGGTTACGCTCAATCGATGCTTTAACCCACGGGCACCTTCTTGAAGACGCCGCCTTTGATGCTTGAACTTGACTCTTCGCAGCCGGTTTTAAGAGTATATGACAATTACGGGGCCTGTGCAACGATCCTACTGACTTTATAGCAGCAGCACCCAGGCGAGATTCGAACATACGACGACTGGCTTGTTAGGCCAGCACAGGGTCATCAAATGTACTGATTGGTGACAAAAAATTGAAGACATTTAGCATTTTTTCTTGCTACCAGTTTTGCGATATGTTACAGGTACACACGCACCGAACAGAAATGCAAGAACTACAACAATGTCTTTTGTTCTACGTGTCGTATACTTTCTGGTATGGGGAAGAAAACGTCTCCAGCCCTAGAGACATTGTTTTGTATACTGCTTTCCCCCAAACAACACGGTTTTAAATAAGAAGGTTCCCAATACACTTTATACTCTATCACTTCTCAGTATTATTCCAAATGTAAGCAAAAAGCGGCAATTGCATCTCATTTCTTCACGACATTTTGATGAATGGTCCGCTCACGTACCAAAATGTTTGCTTATTATCATGTACGTGTTCGGGCTAGTCTCGACACTTACAAGAGATAGGCACTGTCGATACAGAAACAGTACTGAGCGATGGTATTGGTTAAGAGTCTGACATGGCATTGCATGCTGGTAAATGTATAGAAAAAGTGTAACCGTTTTGGTCCCTGGGCCAGCATCATATCCCAAAGCTAACTGGGCGGTTACACATAATAGTTGGTATTCAAATATTATCGCATTTAATTTGTACGAGAACGCAATCACTTCGCATTTCTTGAGGTTTAATTTCAAACGATTGGTTTTGCACCATCCAGTAAACATCGATGGCTGCTTCTGGAGTCCAAGAATGTCATTAACTGCTTCTGGCATCCATCGTCCGTGTCATTGACCCTTTCTGTAGTATAAGATGAGTCATTGATATTTGAGAACAATTCCAGGTCGTCGGCGGGCGCAATCCGACGGTGATATTTGAGCATTGTGTTGATATCGTTAAAATGAATAAAAAATAACGGTCCGAGATGTCCTTGTGAAACTCCGGAAAAGGCAGTAAAAGCCGGCGAAAGAAACCATTTTCGTTTTGACAGATACGATTTAAGCTACTTGAGCAGTAGCCCTTCAATGCGAGTTTATCCAGCTTAGCTAGAGCGACAAAAGCAGCAAAGAGGTCAGTATTAGTAGATTGGTGGACGTTGAGTGCATGGGCATGAATCCGTGTTGTTCATCGTCGATGTACTGCTGGGCGAATAAAGAAATTGAATCGATAACAACGATTACATTATCAAAGAGTTTCGATGATGTAAATAAGGCAGAGATCTCTCTGTAATAATCTACTTTTCTTTTGATTTCTATACAGTAGGAAACACACCTGAGCTAATCGATGAGCTTAATAGACGTCGGGTTAGAGCAACCAAGACATCCGATCTACCGGAGGCTTAGCTTTTTAACTTCAAAACGGTCAGCCTTTTATCATAGCATCGTCAATAGTCAGGTTAGTAAGAGAATCATCGAGATTAAGGACGCTGCCTAGTGTAGTAGATATTTCTATTTCAGATAGCCTTCCATCAACAAAGGTACTGGAAAACTTCCGCCAGTGCAGTAGACAAACCATATCCAAATTTGTAGCAGTGACGGCTTGAAGGAACATGGCTATTGGTAGACCGTTGTCCTTCTGTTGAACATTAACATATTTCCTGAAAGACTTTACATTTCAATCTGCGCTCAATATGGTTTAAATATTCATGAAAACCGTGGCAACTAAACTTTTTATAGCACTTGTTGAGCAGCAAATAGTGGTGTGGCAGTGATTGGGTCTTATACCTCAAGCCGATCTTTGTCACTAAAAAGCTCTCACATATAATTTGACAGTATCCCCTTATTGATGGGTTCCTCGATTATGGACCCCAAATAACGATGGCCGTTCCATAAAATTTCTAGGAAAGATTGGGCGGAACGCCCAGTACCTTTCACGTTTAAATTTCAGTCACAAGAAAATGGCGACGTGCCAATGGCGCACTAATAATCTGCTATACCAGCTGAAATTCGGTACAGAGTTTTCGGACACTGAACCGTTTGAATGCATCAGTGCAAAAAAGGTCATAAGGAACAATTAAAATAGAAAATTTGGCATAAAATTTCCCACCATAGAAACCCAAGCAGTAACTTATCATCATTTTTGGTTGCAGCAACCCATTTACGACCAATTCAGTTATAAATAGGTTTCTACAACTCAAAGAGATGCAAGTGTGCTGCCTGGAAAAGTCAATGAGCACTAAAATTGATTTCTATGCATTATTTCAATTTTAAAACGTATCGTCTTTAGTGCTAAACTTTATATTTAAAGGACGAATGCGAAATTATTACGACACAGCAAATTTTCCAGCATAAGAGTTTGTACAGTCGTATTCGGTACCTTTTTATCATTTTTTGCACTTCCTTAGCATGTTTCAAATTCTCCTCAGGCTTTCTAAATTCCCGCTTTGTCATGGTCCAATAGGCTTGTAACTACTCCCAAGTGAGCTGCTACCCCGACAAACTTCAGCAGCACGAGACCCGGACTTCGTCGCAAGGTCGGCGCGCTACTGGGCAAACTAGAGGGATTTCGCGATACAAAAATTACACCGAAACGACCAACTTCTTTGTAGGAATGTGTTTTATTGTGCGGTGTAGTGTTTCCGATGGGGTTGGATTACGGGTACGTACCACTCTGCTTTTCTCTGCTTATCGACGGTGGCGGTGGGGTTTGACCGGCGAGCGCTCGCTGATCCTCGGTGCGGCTACGGGCGTCTCCAATGCCGGCTGGCTAAATGGCGTCGACGACAGAATGGCGGGTGACGAATGGGCGACCTGGAAAGGCGTTCCAGGTAGGTATTCTCACAGGCGCTTCCTTCTTTGGCGGAAATCGGTTGGCGACGGACGAGACCGACTTTTGCCAGACCGAGAAGGGAATCCCTCCTTTACGTTTAGGGCCGCTGCCCGAGGGTGGTGTCCTCCTTTGCGTTTATGATCGCGGACGATCAGAGGACCGATCGCTGGTCTTTTACGGGTTAGGCGTAAGCTACCGTCAAGTTGCCTAGGCCGAAACGAGTGCAGGGTGCCTTCGGTCGCTCGCAAGCTTCCGGAACGCGATCGCCGATCGCTTAACAAGTATTCAAAAATACACCAAAATAAGGTCCTATATGAGGGTGGAAATTTTACCCTTTTAGCAGTCGTTCAGCTTGGAGATTATATTTCCCTTGTAGTTACCTGAATGCTCGGGTTAGGGATCTTTAACCCTTTCGAGATTGACACTTTGGCACTTAAGCCGTTTAATAAATTTTTGCACTTCTACTGCACTCGCTCGCCTGAATTCAAATGGCCGTTGGCGCATTGTTGAGAACTACCCATAGATTCCTTTTAATTTATTTGGCGGTTTGTCGACTCTATTGTATTTTGTTCCGTAGCCTGTCATCCCATCGGTGTTGTTGCATGTGTTTGAAGCGTGTTTAATGTTTAGTACTGAGACTCAAAATAGGTGGGCGTTTATATTAGCATACAAAATAAATATAAAACTTTTAATTTTACTGTAACGATCGGTTACAGGCTTTATCTTCATTTGGGTTCAATAGGTTTCAATAGGACGTAGTTCGGAGCAGTTCGATGGGTTCATGTCCTCTAGGACAAAATTCGCCGAATTAGCCTTATAGTGAAACTAGAACAACGTGGCAGGCTGCGGTAGGCTGGGCACGTGGCCTGAATGCCCGACGAAAGAGAAGCTAAAACTATTTTCAGGAAAGAACCAAGAAGAGGTCGTAGACTTCGGGGCAGACTCCGCACCTGATGGATGTGCGCTGTCGAGGACAATGAACGTTTAGTTTCAAAGGGGTTGGAAAACAGTAGCACAGCAGCGACGGTACTGGAGGACCAAAATTCGTTCGGTGCAGGGTCGACAACGAGCCATCGCCACTAAAGTAGGTAAGCCTCATATCATACATAGGAAGTTAAATCCGGTCAAAAAGGTGGTTTTCACTGTGCTGCTGTCTTGTAAATTTTATTATTCATGGTTCCTTTTGTGACAACTTTTTATCTTTGCTTGCCACAGGCGCAGATAGCCTACTAAATGAGACATTCCAATGTGAATTTATACATTATCTTCTTTTTGAAACGATTATCCACTTTGAATTTGGAATGAACTGAAACGAAAACTTAGAAGCTTTCGTTTCATTTCATTCCAGGTTTCGTATTCTACTAAGACGCTCCAAAAACTTCAGTCACTTTGAACTTAGCTTTTCCAGTGTAAACTCCTATCCTGGGATATGTTGCAAGTCAGATTTGATGTGTGCCATTGTCATCCATTTGTGTAATGGTAGTGGTGCAAGTGTATCTACTCCGTGCAGAGATTTCTATCGCAGGTTTTAGCAACAGTTTCCTGGCGTTCATCGAGTTTTTCGAAGTTTTGTACCTTATATACATGTAACCCAGCTTCTCCCATGATTTTTATGGGCATAGCTTTGTGGAATGCCGTCCTTTCTGGCAATATCACGTGTTGAAATGTTGGGATTTCGGATGAAATTAGCGTTGACCTCCATCCGTTATACTGCAAGCTGTTCCTAGTTTTCTTCCAGCTCCTGTCAATCGTCCAATGTCCAATGTCAATCGATCCTTGAACCTTTTCAACACTCTTGAGATGGTTAGTTTACAGACCGTTTCTTTATAAGCGCTCAAAATTTTTTCACGTGTCACCACTTGACCTACTTCTATCTTGACTGGACCAAACTGCCCAACTACATAATTCACGGTTAACTTCTATTGAGAAAAAATACTGACGTAACAAGCCAATCGTCGTATTTTCCAATCTCAGCTGAGTGGCGCTACTCTGCTGGAGTCAGTAAGACCGTTGCGCTGTAGGATCGTTCCACGTTATTGTCCTGCACTCTAATAACCGGCTGCGAAGTCTGTTGATAAAAAAGGGGTTTTCTATCCAGAAAAAAAGTTACGGCAAATAGTAAGCCTATTCGTCAGTAACCAGTAATAATAATTTTGTGCTTGCTCTTTATGAATGAGTAATTTATTGTTGGAGAAAAATTCTTTATTATTTCTTTACTAATTTCATACTGTTGTTAATTCCACATGTAAGAACGCTCATCTTTTCAAATACTTGCAAATACCGTTTAGGTTGACAAGTTTTTATCATTGGCTTACAGTATACATTTCATATTGTATATTGTAAATTGAATGAGGGCAGTATCAATATAATGTATTCGAGATATTTCCAATAATTTAATTTGTTTAATAGTGTTTTTCAATATAACATTGTTTTTTAGATTACCGTATCATGTAAACAAATGAGCTGCTAAACTACTCAAACTACGCAACCATAGAAAGTAGCTCTAGGCTGTTTTCGGATGAGCGACGACGAGTAAGGACAATCTGCACCCAACCTTTCTTTAACTGACCGAAAGATGCGAATGGTTTCGGGCAAATTATACGGTAGCAGCAAACAAGACCCTAAGTTTCAGTTAGTGCTTCACAACAGGTTGACTGAATTTCGAAACAAGTGGATTAATCATGATTTTGGGACCACCCTAACTTACTGCCAATACCCAAAGCACCAACTAAAAACTTACGTCTGTAAAATTTTCCGAAACGGAGCAAATAGTTTAATATCCCAAAAAAATATTTTTGTTTGAGAGTAGCTTATTCGAACATTGTATAGCTAATACCCATTGAACAAACACTCGATAAACTATTATATAATAAATCTTCTCCTAGGAATAATATTTAAACAGTACAGGCCGGACTCGATTATCCGGGGATTCGATTAACCGGGGATTCGATTATCCGGGGATTCGATTATCCGGGGATTCGATTATCCGGGGATTCGATTATCCGGGGATTCGATTATCCGGGGATTCGATTATCCGGGGATTCGATTATCCGGGTTTTTAGACTCGATTATCCGGGTGAAAAAAAATATTTTTTTTTCGTTGATTTATTTTAAACCCAAATGTAATAGTTTTCATGCTACATGATGATTCCAACTAGACAAGCAGTGATTCACCTCCCTAAAGCTGCGAAATTCCTTTCTTATATCCCTTTTATCGGCGAACAAAACAAAAATAAATCCTGCGATGATGAAATCAATTTTTTTACTTAAAAATCATCATCACCATCATCATTATCATCATCATCATCACCATCATCATTGTAATCATCAGTAAAAAAATTGCAAAAAAAAAAAGAATTTAATGACTTTAGGGGAGATTGATCAATAATAAAAAAACATTTATAATACCTAAATATTGAAAAACATAACATACAAAAAATAATATTGTACTAAAAAGAAATCATCAGTGGAAAAAGTCGTAAGAACGGATTTTTCTGACTTTTGGGAAGATAGATCAATAATAAATAAAACATTTCTGATACCTAAAAGTCAAAAAACTTAACGTACCAAAAAAAATTGGTACCAAAAATGATGATTCGATTATCCGGGTGATTCGATTATCCGGGCTGAAAATAAAAATGAGCACCCGGATAATCGAGTCCGGGCTGTATCGTTATTTTTATCGCCAAGGCATGTTTGACTCAGTATGCTCATAGTTTTGAGCTTTTAAACATAACATTATTTCTAAATAATCTAAAATTTGATAAGCTCAAACACCCTTTACGACTATTTTATTGGATGTTTATTTTAAAATATTATCCATATACAACCAACCAGTCACTGAAGATCAAAAATAGTTATGATCAAATAATGAATTTCGTAAAAGTTAACGTAAGTTTAATATCAAATCTTCATTTCGTACACTCAAAGCTTTTTAAAGATGACATGTTGTGTATATCTGAGTATTTATAAGACCAACATCAACAATGTTCTTTTGCAGCTAAATATCATTAAAAATAAAAATATTTCCGTTTATTATAACTGAAGAGATTGCCGATATCTTAATATATAGAATTATAAATTTACCGAAATATTTTCCATATGACCAATATGTACTTTTCAATTCACTATGGACTTGATCTTAACCCAATTTGTCATGAAGATCAATCGTTCCGGTTTATTTGCGTGGAAAGCTCTTACCTTGAGAACTGTTTCAGGTGCTGATCGAAATTCACGCCCAATGATGTGACAACAGGTATCGCCGTGTCAGCAGCAGCAGCGGGAGGAGACAGCCGTTCACAGTGGTGCCGACCGGTACTCCGCACAGACCGTGCCGTCTCAGTGCGCGGGTTTTACACTGTCACCAGACCACGATATAAGGCACGAATGCTACACGGTCGAGTAAGGCGAAGGCAGCCTCAATGGCCCTATTAGGTTCGCACAGCTGATTCTAAACACACCGTGACAGCACACAATAGCAGCTTTGACATTCGCCTTGAGTCACACACTTCAGAACATTGGTTGGAAGAACTGTTTTCAAAATAGATTCTATTGTTGTATATACGGTTCTGCGAATCAGACTAAATCGATCGCACAAGAGATTGCCGACACCAATTATAAACCTTCAATTCCTTTTCCTAAACATCACGGTTATATTTAATAAAAAAAAATCCCCTTCACCTGTCCAGAACACCAAACCGAATGCATCCACGATCTACTCTCAACTAACCGATCGGTTGGTAGAGCAAAGGATTGAACACGCGCGACGCTCCTGGCACAGAACCGATCTTTCAGAACCCGCAATTTACCAACGTCAAACGGCAAAACAACACAACAGGCCGAAAACTGTGAGTAGATGATATTTCTCTAACCGATACCACTACTACTCGGTTTGTTGATACAGCTGACCACCAAAAGGCCTTTCCCAAAAGTGTGGTAAATAGCCAAAAATCTGCGCACCAACGTCGAATCGAGCGGCCCCTGCTTGCTATAGTTGCGATTCTGCGACTGCCAAACACGATCAGTTCATCGTCGTCGGTCTGATCCGGTCGACTGCAATTTGTCGACTGGCGGTATGATTGGGATTTGTTAGTGTTTTCGTTGCTTGCGATGCTCATGCACTGCTAGTATTATACCTGTAACTAGAAGCAGCGACTGTTATCGGCTTAAGTACCCTATTGTCTGGTATTATAGGGGAGCGTAGTGACAACTCTTGGTGTCGAAAGCGGATGATTACGGTTTGATTTATGATTTCGCTTTACTCGTATGCAACGATCTCAATGATACTTCAAAAGTTAACGTGTTAATCGACCGCTCGATGGCGGGCTTTTACGTACTACTGAATTTATCTGAATATATCAATTAGATGTTATGGAAAAATGGAAAAATTTAACAATTTAATTTTAGTTGATTAAAAGATACTATTCCACTCTAGTTCAGTGATTCCAGTTGAGTATGAATTTGAGAAAGAATTTTTAAGAGGAGAGTTTACCAGCGAAATACGGCGCTTTCAGACTCACGAGTCTTTAAAATCTTATCTTATCTCATCCAATTTTTGCAATAAAACTCAACGGGATAATCATCTACAATCTAAATAATCAAACAATGACGAACAAGCATCAGTTTCGGAATGTTATAAAACCATGATCATTCAACTGAACAGCTCTTTCCAATGTCTGATATCGTCAATGTTGTAGTCGAATATGGTAGGTAATTCAGTACATTCGAATTATAAAAATATGCATTAAGTGATGCTCATAACCAAATAATGCGATTTGTATCAATTTACAAATGTACCCAAAGGAATCTGAAGTCGAGAACAATCCTCGATGTAACGAATGGTCAAGTAGATTTTAGTCAGTAGATTTACAGTTAGCCCCAAGGACAGATACAGCGTCATTGACAAATGAAATGAGCAAATGTGGTCTCAAATTGCTGCCTTGCGGTAGATCAAATTTCAAATAAAAGTCTCTTTTGAGAGTCTTAACGAAATTTCGAATATGAGAAAATGATTTCGTTCTATTAAACTATTATGCATCAAATAAACTGTGGTAATACAAAAATCGTCATAAAAAATCGCATTAATTCAAAAATCGTCAAAATAAACTGTGTAAAAAAAACTTGAGTGTAGTAGAATTAAATGAAAAAAAAAACTTGACTCATACTCCAGATTTATGTGTGAAAGCGGACGATAATTTTGAGCCAGCATCGTGAGACAACCGAATAAATGTATAAATTCAATAGTTTTGCACATTACAGATTATTATTCAAAGATCATTTTTCGCAATTCCTATTCCTGATTTGCACAATTATTACAATCAATATTACTTCAATTTACTAAATGAGACAAAAAGTTCGATTTTCATTTAAAAAATTCGCTATTTTGTCACAGTATGTTGACAAAAATAAGCAAAAACATACAGGGGTTAGACAAAATGATTGAACAGGAAATTTTTTTGACGAAATTCAAACGGCCATAACTTCTACAAAATAAGACATTTTTAGATGAAACCAAGTGCATTCGACGGTGATATTTTCTAGTTTTTCTAACATATATCAAAATTTGCAGTAGTCATTGGGCATCGGAGATATTCCGCATATTCCGGGGACATGTCAACAACCGATTTTTTTCTCGCTTGAATCTTTTTCTGTCATGGAAATGTAATAAAATATTCATATTTAATACTAAAACTTGATTTCATTTCCATTCCAGTCGATTGGTAAAAAGAGAACAGATATCCGTCCAAAAACAACCGATATATAGCCATTTCATTGAAATCAGTTCTGAAAATGTAACCAGTAATGTCCTACCTTTATGGTCATTTCCAAACATGACCGAAAGCATATCCATATTGATGTAAAACTTCAATAATTACTTCAAGAGGGTTGAAAATTCTAAAATTTGACACCCATATTGATATGGTTTCGGATATTCCCCAACACGACCACTTCCGCCGAGGTACCTAGAACCTGCTACAGGATTGCCATGTCAACCTGCTGACCTGGAAATGCTTCTAGTGTCAGTGGCGTATAAAACCATAAAATTTAACCATAAACCAAAACGTTATACAGTTCAGACTCGATTATCCGGGGATTCGGATATCCGGGTTTTGAGACTCGATTGTCCGGGTGAAAAAATAAACATTTTTTTTAAATAATTTCTTTTAAACACAAATGTCATAGTTTCCACGTTAGATAATGATTCTAGCCTGACAAATACTGATTCATCCCCCTAAAGGTATAAAATTCCTTTTCTATATATTGTTATCAGCGAGTAATTTTTAAATTGTTGCGCGGTATGATTCATAATTCATCATTATCATCACCATCATCATCAAAATAATCATCATCATGATCATCATTATCAAAATCATTATCGTCATCAGTGAAAAAAATCAAAGAAAGGAATTTTCTAACTTTAGGGTAAATTATTCAATAATATAAAACATTTATGCATCCTAAAAGTAAAGAAACATGACAAACAAAATAAATTTTGTACAAAAAATAAAATTCATCAGTGAAAAAAATCGTAAGAAAGGAATTTTCTAACTTTAGGGGAGATTAATCAAAACTAGAAATACATTTATGACAACTAAAAGTAAAAAAACATGACACTCGAACAAATTTTTAGTACCAAAAATATGATTCGATTATCCGGGTGATTCGATTATCCGGGCTGAGAATAAAAGTGAACACCCGGATAATCGAGTCCGGGCTTATAATGAGCCAAACGACTCGGATCTGGTTGCACGCTGATTGTTTACGGAGACTTTGATCAAATGAGCATTTAGCTCTGTTGAACAAATGAAATCTCCAGATCCGGATGGTATTTCACCCGTTTACCAAAACAGTCGTTACAGCATTCGCTAGGACCCCTATACTGATTCGTGCCAGGCTGAGCTGCATTACTGAAATTAAACTCTTTGAATAATTATGAAAAAAAAAGCTGAACTTGGCTACCTCCCTAGAATCTGCATCTGCATGAATTTTTATATCGAAGCGAGCACGTTAATGCAAACGAGCGGACGAGCGCGCGCGCTTCAACGACACGTTACACTTAATAGCATCAAAGGCGGCCTCGTTATGAAGCTGCCCGTGTGTTAGAACATCGATTGAGCATAGCCGCTCGCTTCAAGTTAACACACGCGCTGAGACATAAAAACTCATAACCTCCAGAGTTTTCATTTCTCCATTTCCAAATTTTGCATGCTTCTTCGAGAAAGATCAGCAAATATTTTAAAATAAAAAAAATCGAGAAAAAAAGTTTCAGCTTTAAAAAAATTGCAATTGTTTATAAAAATGCACTATTCAACTATTTAAAAACAATCGAGAGGAGGTATGCTATACCAGTTTTGAAAGCTTGTGGAATAGTATGTGTTCAAGAAAGTCATTTTTTGATACAGTGGTATTCCGATTACATCTACACCCGATTTTAGGAACCCCCGATTTTGTCTACCATTTTGACCCGGTTTTATCTACCTTTTTTTTTAATTGTCATTTCAACCATGCATCATGAAAATTTGGAAGATTTCATGAATTTTTGCATAACTGAGAATATTTCTTTGTATTTTATAGTTCACTATATGGCATCTGTGGTATGTAATTATACACAGAATGGGTATAATAATGATGAAGTCAAATACGCAAAGTTACTTCCATTTATTTTGTAACACATATTTTTAACATTTCATAATAATCTTATGGGCACATCCCGTCTCCGCTAGGAACTATGGTTGTCACCTTTCTTTCCTTCAAAATTCTAGTCTTTTGAACCATTGAACCGATTTTAATAATTTTATTACCAAATAAAAGGTATTTTAATGAGCTTTTCGAAAAAAAAACAATAAACTGACGCACAAAGTTTTTTATGATTGCAAAAAAAAATTTTGTAGGAGCCTCTTAAAGTCACTTAAAACGTTTAATATTTTTGTTTTTTATTTTTTCATTATACTTTCAATGGCAAGCTAGATGTTTACATATGATCAAAAAATAGACCTGTAACATTTTCAGTTTTTGAGATACTCGTTTTTAAGAAATAAAGATGCGTAAATGCAATGGGCTCGCATGGCGTTTTATTTTAGAGACACATTTCTTTGTCAAAAACCCTTTTATTACAAGTAAAAACAAAAACCATGCGTCTCCATTGTATTCTCGACACTTTATGAAAACTTAGAGCTTCTTTGGTCACCATGGAACACACCATGGAAACATAAAAAGTGAATGTTTTCAATGTTTTTGCGATAATAAAAAAAGTTTAGGCTTCAGTCCAATATTTTTTTCTGAAAAGTTCATTAAAATACTTTCCATTTGGTATTAACATCATTTAAATCGGTTCAATGGATCAAAAGTTATGAATTTTTATAGAAAGAAAGGTGGAAAAATGGTAACTATTGGGACCACACTGACTCAGAAAAGAGAACCCTAAGTACCAAAAAAAAAAACGGATCTAAAAATTACTGCAAAGGAATAAGTACACAAAATTTGATTTAAATCGGAGCAATTTTGAATTTCGATATGTTTTTTTTCATAATATTGCTGAGTAGACATGCATTATGGCTAATGGTTGATATGAATAAAATGAGTCCTATGCGTAAAATTACGCTGAAATAATACATAATTGAAAAAAATGATTAAAAAAATAATATTTTTTGTTCAATTAAATTATTTTGGAGCAATTTATTTTTCCCCAAATTTATCTACTTTCCAAATATATCTACCAAACATTTTCGAATGGGTAGATAAAATCGGTAAACCACTGTATTACAAACTATGTTTACAATCAGCGTTTAAAAAATAGTGATTTTTTCGGATTACAATACTTTAAAAAATCATATCTTGCGAATTCCAACAGTAACATCGAAATAAAAAATTCGTGTCGATTTTTTTTAACAAAGAACGTAAAAAAAATATTTCGAAGCGAAAAAAAAAATTTTGATTGTAAATTTCCCGTGGAATGACTCATATATAAAAGTGCGTGTGAAAAATCATGTAAACTTCTGTACAGCAACTTACGTGAGCTTCATGTAGTTATCTAGTTAATGAGAAAATTGATACAACTTACCGGGATCGCACGTAAACTAGTTGACTAGTATGAGTGCGAGTTACCAACAATTCACGTGAATGTTACATGAAAAGTGTGATGGATGGAGAATTACCTATGTTTTCACGTAAACTTGACGTGCTGATTTTTTTTTGAGTGTATGTTCCACCATAACTCCAGAACGACTTAACCGATGTCCATCTAACTTGGCACACATATTCCTTGATATAAGGGAATCAATACTAGGGGGTTGACAAAAGGGGGGTGGGGGGGGGTGTTCGTAACTGGGGGGAGGCCATAACTCCGAAATGCCTGGACGGTTCTTCACCAAACTTGGCATACATAATCCTTGACATAAGGCAATCAGTACTAAAGCGGTTGACAAAAGGGTGGTGGTCTTAACAGAGGGGGAGGCCCCAACTCCGAAACGCCTGGACGGTTCTTTATCAAACTTGGCATACTTGACATAAGGGAATCAGCACTGGGATGTTACCAAAAGAGGGGGCCCTAACAAGGGCCTAAATAAAAGGGGATGCGTTTCTCTTGCATTTAAACCGATTGCAGTTGTGCAAATAACTTTGAGAAAAGAGGGGGTTCCACCGAAGAGGAATATATGGTAAAAATTGTTTAGTTTCCATTATAGTGATTTTCATAGAGCAAACTAATGTCTAATTAGCTACGTGACAGAAGAGAGAGCTGACTGGGAAAGAATCGACAAGTTGGAGGACGAAGAACGTGGGTATGAATGTATGTTTCGCCATAGTTCCGGGACTTCTGGACTTAATGAAGAACATTAAACGTAGTTTATCAAACACATGTATTTTGGCATAAAAGAATCAGCGCAGGAGGGTTGACAAAAGAGGAAGATGGTCTCGTACAAGGGGAAAGAAAGGTTCAAATGTGTAAAGAGGTGCGTTTCTCTTGCAATTGCAACAATAGCAGTTATACAAGTTGCTGGATTTCTGAAAGGGGGGATAGGGTGGCCATTAACAAAGAGAAGGTTCAAAAACGGTTTTTGTCGATTTATAGGGATTAGCGGGAAGAACCCAGATTTACAAATGGCTCGGGGACAATATGAGGGAAACTGTCAAAGAGTGTAGACACATTGAAATGAAAAAACGGTTTGGTTTTTTGCACTTTGAGAATTTTCGTTACAATAACAGATGTACAAGTGACTGAGAGGTAAAGGGGCCCGAGTAAGATCGGGTAATCAGCTAGTATACTTAATTTCTTACAACTTTTCTTTGACGTCATTTTGATCAAATAAGTAGTTTTCAAGATATGATTTTTTGAAAAAAAGTAATCTCATTTCTAAATACGCCCTTTCAAAAAGTTACTTTACTTTACTTTAGTTTACAAACAGATTTACTTTACTTGCTACTTTACTTACTTTAAAAGTTACTTACTTGACGAAAAAAATCTAGTTTAGTAGAAAATGAATTTCTTCATGGTATCCGACATGTCAGGAAAATTTCATTCCAATCAAAAATAGTCGAGTCAAACCGTTTTACTAGTTGAGCTGGAAGTGCTCGTATGAATCACGAGCTACAGGTATTGCTTGGAGAGATGTCCATCGTACACCTGGCGAAAGTTGAGAGACTATGGAGTGCCGGCCACGTCGCAAGGATGCCGGATGACTGTGCAGTGAAATCCGTTCTCTTCGAGAACCCCTCCGGCACCAAAAAGAGAGGGGCCCATCGTACTAATTGACTCGACCGGGTTGAAGCCGACTTGTGTGTGTCGAGACGCGCAACGGATTGGCGACGAGTAGCGGACGAGGAGACCGAGTACAATGGAGAGGAATTCTTGATATGGCAAGAGCCACCCGGCTCTCGGTTGGTAAAGTAAGTAAGTAAGGCAATAGGACTAATAATGGTGCTCCCACCCTATACCAAATATAAAATAAAAAGTAAAGAAAATAGTCCACCAAACCTGATGCACCCACCCTGTAATAAATAAAAAATAAAAATTACCGAAAGTAGTCAACCAAGCCTGTTAATAATAAAATGAAATTTAGCTTTAGGTAGTAGATGCTACCGTAGATTCTTCTGGCTTAGCTGGCATTTGCAACAGATTTCTAATTGCCCGTAGAATGGTGAGCCAAGCTCTTTGGCTGGGTCCTTTCGAACAAGAAGACGGGCTTAACAACTCTCTGTAATAGACTAATTTGGCTGATCCTCTACAGCGAAAAAGGTGCTAGTATTGTATGGTTGTAATTAGCCGAGAAAGCAAGGGAGCCGTTTGAGCTTTTCTCATTTAGTGGAAAATTGCTGCCTTTCTATTCCTAATTCTATTTGCTATCTACGTCAAAAAAGTTCTCCGAATCCGGGTCCGGGTCCGGGTCAATGCTAAAACTGGATATAATTCTGAATCAATTGGTACTCGCAACTATGTAATAAAAATCGCATTAATAAAATACAAAGTAAAAAAAATGCAAAATCTTCAGTTTATTTTGCTCGAAAAGAGCAAACGTGCTGTAATTAGAAAGCATTCACTTAAAACCGCTCACCGTGAGCACGATTATCTTTTTCACTCTAGCTGATTAATACGTGACACATCCGACTTTAATTTGTAGTGAATAAGATCTATATTGATTTATATGACAAATCGAGAGAATCATTTTATTCCCAGCCATGATCGATATTTTCGTAAATATAATGTGTCAACCCATTTGGTGCGCGATTCGTAATCAATCGCGAGGTGCAAATTATTCGGGCTAACACAGTTTAGCACAGCTGTGGAAATGTTTCATGCATTGTATGTTTTTCTCCTAATAATCCAAATTTTAGTTTTTAAAAGGTATAACCTCTGGAAACAATTGTCGTAAACCCGAATTTCCTTTTTCTACTTGGATTATTAGTTTAGGAACCCTTGCCGCAAGTACAAAATGGCGAAAATTATCCGATGACAACAAACTCATTTACCGTCAACTCATCCAATGGCTAGTGGATGATGACCTTCTTCGCATTTGGCCGCTCGGTAACAGCGCATGTACTATAATAATTCGTAAATTTTAAATTGCCCCCCAAAGTGGTTAGAGTGTATTATCTCGTTAGCTAAAAATAATATCCGCCTAACCACCGACGAAAAGCGTGCAAAACTATTCGAGCACCCGATTGCTCCAGTTGAGCCGTTCCGCACTTTGACAGAGTTATCTGTCTTCGTAGCCGCCGCGCTGCTGCTGCACTGGCTGCTGCTGAACTCGAAGGTGATTTCAATTCCGACACATTAATATGAAGCTACCAATTGAATAAACACGTTCTCAAGCAGTGCGGCACTTCGCCCGGTGCGACACCCACACCTTCAATCAGCGCAAATAATCTGACTATTTTATTCACCTACCTATCTTCTTGGAACTGTCAACGTTCTTAATGAACTACTAACAAAAATGAGGTTATAATGGAACAAGAGAACGGAAGCAAATCCGTAGTTAACAAATTGGTGTTCCTTGGAAATATTGCTTCTCAATTTTAGTATCACAATTTGAGGAACAATTCACGATAGCTGTTAGGAAATCTTTATAAAATTACATCAAAAATCGGGCAGTACCCAAGTAACCACAAGCATTAATCTAAAACCGTATATTGAAAATAATTCCGCATCCCTAGTGCCAAACTTTTGTATATTAGCAATCTTAATGCTTATAAAACGTATAATAACATTGTTGATGCATAGAAGCATTAACATAAATCAGCATTAAAGAAAGCAATATGTGCGCATATAACGTAACAATATAATGCATTTAGTCAATTGCATTAAAATGAGCCGTAAGTGTTGATAAACGGCTTGTACTTGACTTCTTATTTTGCTATTCTACGGCCACTATTCGTGTCCTCTTCCACCTAACGAATGCCGTCTTTTTCTACCCTATTGGTAATGCAGGACAAGTAACTATGATATGAGAGGGAATATCA
The DNA here is from genome assembly GCF_943734655.1 of Sabethes cyaneus. Taxonomy (NCBI): domain Eukaryota; kingdom Metazoa; phylum Arthropoda; class Insecta; order Diptera; family Culicidae; genus Sabethes; species Sabethes cyaneus. The sequence continues at coordinate 175,182,560 of NC_071355.1, forward strand.
CCAAGATTTAAATACGACTAATTTCAACTCACTCAATCACATCCGCTATGGTTCAGATAGCAAAGGTGCAAGGAAACGAATGAGGTTGCATGACTAACTCCCGGTTCGAGCCCTGTCTAGGTGGTAACATTATCCAGCATTTCAAAAAATGGTTCTGTTTATCCTGCTCCCCTTGAGATGCAGCAAAAAAAATCGCTTGCTTTTTTAGTTTTTTAAATCCCGACCGAATCTATTTTTATTTTCCATATCAAGCAAACGATATGCCGTCGATACTTTTTCGATACGTCGATAATGTAGACAAAATGACATTTCGATTAAGCCTCAAACAAACACTGATAATGTTTATTTGATGCTTGCGATGTAGCATTTTAATAACCCGCTATTTCGCCTTTTTAGCATTATGTGAGTTCTACAGAAGTATATAAAGAAAAATATGCTTTTAATCATAGTTCTGTATGCTTATATAATGTTGTCCAAGGACTAGTGTTAAGTGCTTACTGGTTACTTGGGTACTATCTATTGTATGTAGGTTTTATGTGACATTTTGCACTTTTTATATGTATAATTTTCCCCCTGGTAATTTAGTTATCTTTTACAATTCTATCATTTCTCTATTTGATACTTTCTTCTTTTCTTTTCTTGCTTTGTTCTCTATATTCAAAATATCACTCTTATCTTTTTAATAATTTTTGCCACTCACTTCTACTTTTTTTTCTATTTTAAGTTAATTCTTTGTTTGTGTAATTTATTTATTGTTCTGTGCTAAAGTTTCAAGAAGTTTCACTTTGAATAACGTAAAAAGAATCCGATTACTCATTATTTACATAATTTTACGAAAATTCAATCATATATAGGAGCTTTTATAAAATTTAGCCGGCTAGCTGCTGCTCGAATTGAGTCTGACATAACAAGCAACAAAGTTTTACCGCATAAATCGAATAAAAAATTCCACTCAAATTGTGCGTAATCAGAACATCCTTTCGTCCCCCATCCGAGCCAAAAATTAACAACAACATTACGGTTAATATATCAAACGAGTTGCTATTTCCATCACTTCTCATGTACATACAATTTATTCATAGGTTCTTAAATGAATTTGACTTCTAGCGATTGTCCTCTGTGAACCTGTTTAGTAGCACTGACATCGGCTCTGACGAAAGGAGAAACCTTATTTTCTGCATCATATCTTGTTATCTAATGGAATGCTGGCCAATTTGCGCAAATCGTCGCGCACAAAATTATAAACACGAAGCAAGTGATCGTCAGCTTTAAACGGCTCTCATAATCCAAGTGTGAAGTGTTTGATAGGATTGCCCATTCTTTACGTACATGTATTAGACAATATTAGACTATTTTATAAAGTAAAATTTAAAACTATAATCAACTAAATAAATTCCATCTAACTAGTAAAGCAATAGTCTCATTAGTATAGCGTGCAAAACATCATTACAGCTTGTTACAAAATGAGCGCATATTGCATTGCATATGTTGATGGGCGAATGATATCAATTCGTCAGATGCAGCCAGATCAAATTTGCTTAATGTTCATCAATGCGAATTAGCTATGCAAAATGGCAAAATGCTCCCCTCTATTTTCGAAGCGTTCGTCCATTCAGTGGTGAAGGTTACCCCTCCATCAAAAAAATTTTAAAACCGAGAGTTAATTTGCTGTCTGTGCACTGCAGCAATGGACCTCCTCCGGAGTGATCTCCCTCCATCGCGAAAAAAAAGAACGGATGTTTTTAGATTGTAATCCGGCTACCATACGCGAATGATCAGTCGAGCCGCTGCCCGAGGGCGCTAGGTAATTGTGAATTTTTATTGTACTACTTTGCAAGATTTTATCCATTTTACGATGAGTTACAGCGTCAGTGACGCTCTAGTCATGTCCCAGTGAACACACTTCCGAAAGTGAGTTGTCGACGGGTCCGCTGCTGGCTGGCTGTAAACGAGCGTCTTCGGCGCGCGTAAACTTTCCAATCGTGAAACCTTGCGTAACGGTTACGGTTCTCCAAACAACGTAAATTAGAAGAACTGTGCCAGTATTGTTTAATCCTCTAGTCTAGTCCTTTCCGGGTTCCTCGTTACAGAAGTTTACAGATATGGATGAAATTGTTTCTACAGTTCAACCTCAAAAAAGTATGGCAAAACCAGAGGTAAGAAGTAATTAAATTTAATAGATCATACTACTTTGGTTTTGAATGCTTATTCGGTATAGTTATTTTTGGAACTCTGATGTTTAAATAGTTTTAGAATGTACAGGGCGACTGTCATCCATTAAGAACTAGTAATGATGAATCGCGGGCATGATTAGGCAGAGGCTCAGGTTATTTGAAAATAATTTTCAATTTCAATACAGTTTAACTGAATAGGACTATAAAAGGCTTCTATCAATTTGTGAGACGAAAATACTCAAAGTAGTACATTGCTTCATTTCTTCTTGAAATCACTTAAGCAACTGAAATCGCTTGACCATTGAATCGTTATTATTTTCTATCGGAACGAATCTTGTTTAGGAGGATTTCTTGATATTAGAGGAACTTTTGTTAACAGGTCGTTTTGCCTTCAACTCTAAAGCTGCACTTCACCTTAACGTGATCTGAATTACAATTCGGGTTTCTTTCTCTATACTAGTCCAGCAGAAAATCACACTCACTCAGTTTGTTTACATTCTGCAGTTAAACCCTTTTGAGAACTTGGTGTCGAATTATTCATTACAGTTAGCAAGTAGTTAGAAGAAAAATGTGTGCTGATATTCTCAAGGTGGCATTTTCCCACCTCTATATGAAACCTGACCATCAATAGGTACTTTTGAGGAAAGTGTTTCGACTATTCGTAATGTGGTTTGTGAATGACCAACACGTTTTAGTAGTGGAAATGTACATCAACAAAATATTCAACTTGATGAGGCACGCTCAGAAAGCATGGCACCAAGAAATTGCACACTTGGGTGAGTCGAAGCTTGTTTGTTGACATTGTGGACTTGATTTTCAACCCTAGTTTCGACTAGTCCGCACATAGATATTGATTTTGTTTTCGGGAATTGCAGGTGTGCGACTGAAAACTCTTGTGTACTTGAACCTACAGGGTGTCACTGTGAAAGTGATCCACTTTGTTTATTCCATAAAAGTACTTTATTCTCTGATTGTTTTCTATTATCGTGATGGCAAAATAGTATAGTTATGGTGGAATTAATTCAAATATAAAGTTTAGTTTAAATCTTTTGTCTTTGTATTTAATTAAGGTCCGCATACACAACTTTAATCGACATTTTCGGCTGGAATCGCAACGGGAGCACTCAAACGTGCACCGGAAAAACTTAGTTCTCAAAATAATCATGTAAAATCATGAACTTCTTGTGTACAAAGGGAACCCAAGATTATGAATTAATATTCATAATTTTGTGTAGCACTATCGGAGTCGGAGGATAGGTTTGACGGGAAATACTAACGAGACAAGAGGAAAACCAGCGCTTGGAAAAACTATCTAAGCATTACTACGAGGGAGAATTTGGCCAAGTATTGACCAGCGCGGAATGAGTTGACCACGATCCTGAGGAGGAAAAAGCGCCAGAAGGAGGGCAGAGATCGTGAAGAGCTAAAACAACTATTCCGGGCTAATGAGATGCGCAACTTGAGAAGGTGAACCAATCTCGTAAAGGATACACACCGAATCCTGTTATATATGGGGCCGAGGTGAGAGACCTGATCACAAACCAGCACAAGGTGGTCGACAGGTGGAAGCATTTTTTCGTTGAGCATTTAAACGGCGGTATAACAGAAGGAGACGCAACGGAAGTTAACCTAGGAATACCTAAAAATGATAACAGCATACTGACTCCCAATCTCGGAGAGATCCGGCAAGAAATCGGTCAGTCGAAAAATAATAGAGTCGCCGCAAAGGACCGACTCTGGTAGAACTCTACAAAAATCATCAAGAACCGCTAGCAACGGTACTTCATTGAATAATTTCAAGAATTTGGGTAGAGGAGAAACTACCGGAGGATGGTATGAAAGGTTCGGGTGTACAAAGTGCCGACACATCATATTTTCGTGGATTTTGGGGCAGCATACGATACAGTCGAGCGCGAGCAGCTATGGCAAATAATGCACCAGTACGGTTTTCAAGGTAAACTGACCCAGCTGATCAACGCTACCCTGGAGCGAGTGATGTCTTATGTGCGTGTTTCGGGGGTACCCTCGAGTCCTTTCAAAACACGCTGAGAGTTGCGGCAAGAGGATGGACTGTCATGTATGTTATTTAACATCGGTAAATAAAGAAGGTGTGATCCGGCGAGTGGGCTTCATAACAAGAGAAACGATCTTCAGCAAGAGTAGCCATCTCCAAGCCCTTGCAGGGCGTCATTAGTGGAAACCTTGGGACAGCGAAGACAATCTGCGCCAGACTAAAAACGAAGACTTGAAGGATTGGGCTTCAAATCAATCCGGCGAAAACCAAGTATATGGTAGGAAGAGGCTCCAGAGAAAACAATGTTTGCCTCCCACGGACACTGACTATGGATGCCGATGTACTAGAGGTGGTTGATGTGCTCAAATATTTGGGATCTCTGGTCACTGCCGACAATAATACAAGCAAAGAGATTCAACGACACATTCTAGCTGGAAGTCGAGCCTACGTTTCCCTCCGCAAGATGCTTCGATTAAGAATCTTACGCCGTCGCACAAACCTGACGATGTACAAATCGCTTATCAGACCGGTAGTCCTCTATCTACCGACTTTGTATTTTTTGTATGATTATAGTCACGGAAAACTTACGGAAAACTTACGTGCACTTGCCGTATTTGAACAAAAGGTGTTACGGACTATTTTTGGCAGAGTAAAAACGGCCTGGGGTGAACGTGTGCATTCCATAACCTCTGTTCACCACTGTTCGAGGTGAAATGCTAACTACTCTAGAAAGAGGAGTTAGATTCCTACTGAGCCCAGGGGTACATGCAGTCCTGATAAAGCGGGAACCGATAAACGAAAGATTAGTCGTCGCCAGATCCAGAATACGGGTTAGAAACCTTACAGCAATCCAGTGCTATGCGTCAACAGATAATACCGACCTGCCGAAGAGAGTGAGTTTCTACAGCCAGCTGAATAGCGTGATTGAGCCGAAAATGACGAAGAAGCCTTCTTGATGTACGCAACAAACGCAACGCTGATATTGCATCCGACTATCACCTTGTCATCGCTGAAATACGTCGCATGTTTCCAACGACGGGAGGAGAAAGTTGGGTTCCGTTACGATGTCCGCCGATTAGAAAATCCTGAGGTGAAAAAGGACTTTGTTGAACAACTTGAATCTCTAGCCTCGGATTAGCTACCTGGTGGAACTGTCGAAGAGCAATGGACCGGCATCAAGAACGCCTTCATCACGACCAGTGATGAAACCCTCGGCAAAGCGCGCAGCGGGCGGAGGGAGTGGATTTCGGATAAAACTTGGAGGAAGATCGACGAGCGGAGAGAGGCGAAAGCCGGCATTGAGCGAGCGCGGACCAGATCGGCTAAGGTAGCTGCCCGTCAACGATACGCCGAACAGGAGAGGGCTGTTAAACGTGCTTGTAGGCGGGACAAGAGAGCCTGGACTCCGAACAAGGAGAAACCGCCGCCGCCAATGGTGATATCCGTTTGTTGTACGATATTTCTCGTCGCCTTAGTGGTGCCAGGATGAATACAAAGATGCCGCTAAAGGACAAAGCTGGTCAGCTATTGACTGACCGTACAGAACAGCTTAAGCGATGGACTGAACATTTTGAACAACTCTTCCGAGTTTCAAATGTCAGAGACCAGCAAAACCAGCAGCGTATGATCTTTGTCAGCCTAGATGATGCATCAGCTTTTCAGCAATATTTGGGAAACCGCAACTTTTTTGGTGGACTGGATGCAGGGCATATTGGTCAAAGTCCCTAAGAAAGGAGACCTAACGGAATGCGGTAACTGGCGTGGCATCACGTTGCTCTGTATTACTCTCAAAGTACTCTGTAAGGTAATCCTCAACCAGATCCAGGAGAAGATCGACGCTACTCTCCAGAGGCAAAATGGCAAAATGGGTTCCGCGCAGGCCGTCATGTGTGGACCATATCACAACGCTCCGCATTATATTGGAGCAGAACGAATTCCAGGACTCTCTTCTGCTGGTGTTCATTGACTTCGAAAAATCGTTTGACCACGACAACATTTGGGGCGCACTTAAGTGTAGAGGAGTTCCAGATAAGCTAGTTCATCTCAGCGAGGCTCAGTACGAGGGGTTCTTGAGCAAGATTTTGCACAACGGCGTCTTGTGTGACCCTATGAAGGTTACTGCTAGTATGAGACAGGTCTGCATTTTACAACCCGGTAACAATGTGACAGCTCCCATACAAATCAAACGTACCTAAAACTGCTGGTTCATGGTTCACGACAGATATTTGAAAGCGGCGTAAAAATCAAAGAAAGAATTTATTATCGTTTTTTGGCAAAAAATCTCTTGTGCATATAAGAACTGAATTGGTTTATTATTTCAATGGAGCATTTTACGAACTGACAAAATTATGTCAAGTACCTAAACGTTTCCGTGGTAATGACAATAGCAGCATGACTGGTTTTTCTGTCATAATAAAATGCTCTATTTGGTTCTGTCATGTAACAGAGTTTTTTTTACCACTGCAACAATCTCTATTGCTTGGATCTATTCTTGAATTTTGTTTAACTTGTTCTGTTAACGACAAAATCGGTCCAGCAATCATGAAAGAGCATTTCATTTTGAATTGCGCAGCGGATAACTTTCAATGAAACACGCAATATTTGAATACTTTAGAGCAGACAACTCGTACACAAGAGTAACAATCTTGTAATAAATACCGCTTTTTATCTTGTAAGAAATTAAACAAGCAACTCACTAAGAATTCAAACAGTTTTGCCGAAAACATGAAATAATGCCGAATTGGTCAATACGCACTTTTCGAATCGTTGTCCAGACAGCTTTTTGCGTTCACATTTAACGTAACAAAAGTGAACATTTCCTTTGGAAATCGAAGGTGCGTCAATTTTGACCAGCACGTAAAAACGATCGTCGCGACATTTTTGACATTGGCGGGTGTTATGGGAAACTGTTAATAACTGTCACTTTGTTACGGGGTAGGCATTTTATCACCGCTTCTGTTTCTCATCGTTATGGGTGAGATATTAGTTGGAGCAATTGACGGGATACCAAATCGAGGATTGTCTTAGAATCTTCTAATGATGCAGCAGCTAAATGACCTAGACATAGCCGACGAAATTGTCTTGCTCGTACAACGCAACAATAATATGCAGACCAAGTTAGATAACCTTTCCGAGAACTCCTAGGCAACAGGTCTCCGTGTCAATGTTGCAAAAACTATGTTTATGGTAGTGAACACCGACAATCCCACCAACTTCACAGTAGCGAGCCAACAAGTTGAGCAGGTGGGCGCCTTTCAATATATTGATAGCCACACAACGCCCGATGGTGGTACCAAGACTGATTTAGCCAAACGGATCAGGAAGGCCAAGGGTGCCTTTTGCAGGTCTGTAAAACATTTGGTGCTCAAACCAGATCATTCTAACGGGTGGCAACTAAAATTTTGGAATTTTTTTCTCAAGCTGCCAGAAAAAGACCAAGATATTTGAAGAAGATCTGATTTACCGAAATTAAAGATACATTATCCATTGTTGAAAAAAAATTAGTGTACATTTTAAAACGGCCCGTAATCGGCTGTTCGACGAAGCTTTCGTTTGATGTCGACACAGGAGCGTTGTACGGCCGTCATGTCAACTTTGCAAATGCATCTCTTGATTCTACCAATCAATTGTTTGCATGTCGTGGCTCTCCAGTTATTTTTGTACACCAAGGAACTCAAAATCCTGAAAAAATCTTTGATTGGGCGCATTGAGACAGATTTTTCGGGTCGTGGTTTTTGGGTAAAAATGGGACCGAATGGATATTCAGGAACGATTGTGTTTTTTTTGCCGTAATGCGATGAAGCGCTATCCAACCGAAACACGTATTGTCCATCTACATTATGTTTTTGTAGAAACGGGATCAAAATTGTTTTCAAACATTCGTTTGGTGCATCTTAATTGATAGCCAAATTAGAGGGCTTGTTGTTGAAGAAACGAGAAAGAGAACGATGTCCTTCTGCGTCTTTAATTTTGGCTGGTCTTCCACTACCTTGCTTGCGAATAGTTGTTGGGCATCTTAGGATAATAGTAAACAGTCGAAGCCGCACCATATTTGCTTTTTAAATGTTGTACCGTATACTTTTTGCCGAGATTTCTGTTACAATTCGTAGAAGTGTACAACGCGCTCCCGAAATGCTTCTTGTTTCGACGCCATTTTTAGCAAAACTGAGCAAACATAAACAAAACAAAAAATATTAACAAAAAGAGGAGAGAGAGAGCTAATCCATACATACTCTCATTTCTCTCTGATCCCGTTTGTTGTTGAGCATAAGGGCCGCGAAAAAATTTCAAAATTTTAGTTACCACCCGTTACATACGAAAACCCGAATTTTCAACTTCCCTTCACGTGACCCCACAGTTTTACTGTCAACTCTCAACGAGACCATGTACCGAAAAATACTTTGGGCTTAACATTTCTCAACGTAAAAGGCTCCTGAAAATGCAGCGAGGGTTCCCCCTTAAATCCTGCCCAAGAACATTTCACACGATTTTTTGATTGATTTCAAATATTTTACAGATTTATCAGTATATGACATTCACACGCATATGTGTTGACGTGTTGAATATTTCAAACGTTATGTAATGTTATGTTTCTTCCCAAAATTTTGAAAAAATATCAAACTAAATCAGTCACAAGTTACAAATAAACGCATAACAGTCTCAGTAGTAAAAATAGGGTCCGGGAGCACGTTCCTCACAATCATGAGGACGATTTGAACCACCTGTTCTTCCACTAAATCTAGGCCATAGGCCGAAAAAATAGATGCAATCCCGTCCCGTGCCCTATAACAATGAACATCGGAAATGCCTGGACCGATTTGACTGCAATAACTAACAAACGGAAAGTTTTGTGGCTTAGAAGAATTATATTGAACAGAATTTGGATCGGATGTACGGTTCCGAAGATATGTCCGGAACAAGGACCGAAATATATGAAACTTGAACATAGAAGCACCTTGAATCATAATAAACCCGTACTTCCAAGTATTCGAAATTAATATATAAATAAATAAATAAATAAACATATTTTCATGAAAAATAATCATTATCTAGATTGTATCGTTTTTATGATGTTGCCCATTAGAGGGTTAATTCTATAGCTGACGTTTAGGGCCTATGATTTTAGCCTTTTGCGAAGGTGCAGGATGATCAAAAAGTTTAGGTGCATACACAATTCTTTTATCACTGAACAAATGAAGGTAACTGATTGAACACATTTATATAGGTAGGTATGAGTAAAATATCAACCTTTGAATAACTCTCAGCAAACCTAATATAAATCCTGACTAGGGTGATTTATGTATTATGGACAAGCGTTACGCGTACGCTATTTTGGACATTTCCATTTGATTTTGCCGTAAAAGTCCAAAATATAGTACGCGTAACGCCTGTCCAAAATACATAAATCACCCTAACGCTGCAGAATAATATGCAAATTTAAATGTTTTTCTTTTGAGAGCTAAAGGCAAAATACGAAATTTTGTGCGTGTTTTGTCGTGAATTGTTTATTAAAAATATATCATGATATACTTACATAAATTTTGATTGGTCTGTTTTCATAAATTGTGCTCTACTACTCAAAGATTCGCTGAATACCGTGTCGAACCGTCTCAATGCTTTCAATTCAGCAATCGTGCTTCAGCCGGCATGTATGCTATTTTGTGCTTACAGTTTGAAAGCTAAATGCGATGAGCTTCGCAACCCTTCATACATATGCAGTATTAGCTTTTCCTTCATTCTATTCTTAGGTTAGCTTTTCATTCATAGTTGCTCAACATGAAAAATGCGAACGTATTGCCGGGTGTGATGATGGATGTGACAGTATGCTATCAAAATACATTTTATGTATTACTCTTATGCGACATTAAGTGGCAGCATCCATGTAATTTAGCTTACTGGTGACTAGCGGCGGCGATCGATTGTCGATCGATACCAAGTGTATGCACATTGATCTATTCATCAACGATGCGTAGTGTTGTTGCGTGTGTGCTAGTGTAACATGTGAATGTTTTCTGTAAGTGTAAAAACGTGATGTCATGGAAATTTTCCGAACACTAAATCGCGGCACAGACTTTGCAGATTCTCTTATTTGGTTCACACACAGATCAGGACTTGCGCACGGCTGCGGCGCATGCTTCTCTAGATAGCGCAGCGTGGTCATATGTGAACACCTGAAAAAAGATGCGATTTATCTGTGTTTGAATTTTCTCAAAGCTCGAAATACTCAGAACAATTTATCAATAGGAGAATTAAATTGAAATATTGAACGATTTCCAGGCACATGTCCGGTTTTGAATATTGGCAACATCCAATATTTCTTCATTTTCTGAATTGATTCAAAATGAATATCATCTATTAGATTGGTCATATCTAGTAAATGGTGCAAATTCGATTCTATTCTCACGCATCATCGTTCGGTTGTACACTGCGCGGCTAAATATCATCTGTAAAGTTGATGTCATTCGGCGGCGTCAGCGTTCGATCAATATTAGTGGCGCTATTAAATTCGCGACGCGTCACCTATCAATTGAATCAAATTGATCCACGCGACACAGCTTCCATCTGCATGCGTTGGGTTTCGGTTTTGCGTGCACTTTTGACCCCCGTAATGATTGACAATTTTACCAAGCCAATACCGGATTGAACAAAATGCGCAACAGAAATAAATCACTGATTGGACGCAGACCACGACTGGCCTTGCCCAAATTGATACGGCAAATTGTATTGTCTTGTTTAAAATGATAGATATCATCAGTAAAATTGTTATCGATTAATTAGCGCTCTCGATAGGAGAAAAGGACATTTCCTATATCACGTCGAAACAAATCTAACGAATTCCTGAAACCGTTTTCTTGAATTGAGTCTGATATAAAACAATCTTGGTGAAAGGTACCATAAGATCAGCCATCATTCCAAATCAGCCAAATAAGATACAATTCGTTGAAGAAATGTGTGCCAGGCAGCGCTTGTTTTTAGACAATTTTACCAATAGACGATACCATGTTACATAATCGAATGTGACACACCAAATGTGAAAGAAGATGAAAAAAGGACTCCAATAGGACACAATTAACAAAAGGTATTAAACTCTCAAATCCGCTCAAATAAGGAAACTATTCAAACTCAGAAATTATATCACATGTGCAACAAACAATTGCAATGCCGACAAGCTATTTTTTAAATCCCTTTTACTACCGGCATGAATCATTAGGTATGACAAAACGTAACACTAAATCACCGCTCTTGGCAGAATAGGTGATCGACCGAATATTTCACAAAGCCCAATTACTTGCTGTCGTTTACCTTTCATAATCTACAGTAATCAAACGTTGGGCCAATTAACATCGGTAGTTTAGGGCAAAAAAAAAATGCAGAAAATTCCGGTCCAATGACCATCACAATGTTGCCGTTATCATCTATCGGAAATGCTTACACAATGAAACACGAGATAACGAGACGACGTTCCTTTCGTCACCCCTGTGTTTTCGCTGAGATTCTGCAAGGGATGATTATGTACCTTCGTGAGTCGAGTGTTTTTGGCGCCTTCGTGGTAGGATAAATTTAGACGGTTGCGCAAATTAATTATAGCACTTTGTCTATCGCGAGCACTGAACCTGCCGGACGGACGGATCATTTCGGGATGGCCCTCCACACATATGTAGGTATTTACCTCTATTTCAGCAAAGGGCAATGGCTTCATTTGAATTTTGACGCGGAATCGCGAAAGTGTGCAAGGTTTCTGATGCAGGGAACAATAGATTATGGGAACGTTGAAGGTAAACTGCTAGTAATTATTTATCACATTAAAATATGTACTATTATTCATTGTGACACTACAATTTCGCCGCTCTAAATCATTCCTTATATTAAAAATTGGACTGTGTTACCCTTTCATTGCTACATACAAAGCATTTAGCAGATACTCATAGTATAGTCACATCAGTCTAGGATTTAGATAGTTCCAAAATGTATGGATTCTAAAATGAGGGTTTTTTGTTAGGGGGGACTTGGACTACTTTGTCCATTGAGGGTTATAATTGTCAAAAGCAAAGCCTAGGTGCATTCCGTTATCGAAACTTCACCTTCTGTTTTAATACGACAGACTTCGCAGCCAGCTGTTATAGAGTGCAGGACAATTGCAGGGCCAGTTGCTACGATCCTATTGACTCTAACAGCCTCTCTAAGTCGGGATTTGAACATACGACGACTGGCTTCTTAGGCCAGCATCATACCTCGAGGCCTACTGGGAGGTCGAGGTTCTAACTGTATCTGCAATTATATTTGCAGGTAGGTACTGAACTTTTTGGCATGTAATGAATTTTACACTTCTTGGTTGTACCTGGAAAGGATAATCGTGAACAAGCTTACGAGACATACAGAAGTTCACGTCCGTCAAACATGCGGTTCGGGTTCCGGAAAGGGAAGCTCACAGTGGATGCTATTCGGACAGTGATCGAGCGATCCGAGAAATCGTCCAAACAGAGGCGAAGAGGAGATCGTTTTTGCGCTGTTGTATCTATCGACTAGGGATGGGAAAACTATCACTAACTACTGATAGTTATCAGTAAGCAATAATATCATTAAGTGTCAGTAAGTTTTCGCTGTTATTGATATTTACTGATATAGTTACGTTGTTCCGTTAGAAAAATTAGTTAGATTAAACTTATTGGTCGGTAGTTGCGTACGATAAACGTGGATGACACAACCCAGCAAACCACAAATCGTATATCAATATATGAAAATCATCTTAAATGTCGTTAAACAAAATCGAAATCGTACACAAAGCTTATTAAATCGCGCCCTAGTTTATATTCAATCGTACAAAATGATGACGACTGAATTACATACGATTTTCATCACAGAATTGTACAGGATTATGGAACTAATCATGTTGAGTCGGATCTCATCGTATACAAATACTTATGAATGTGAATTGTTTACGAATAATCTGCAGTACGTATATCGCCTCCAAAATAGTACGCATATGCTGGTTTCGTGCATCTACCGCGATTTTTCAAGATATATATCGGTACATATTTCTCATTTTTCACTTTGATATACGTACGAAAATGTTAGCTGGGAATATATCGTTGTCATCGTCGGTAGCCCAAAGCCGGGGTAGCTCGTGCTGATTCAATCAGTCGTCTCCATTTATCTCGAATTTGGGCTACTCGTTGCTAATTTCCCAGTCATCTCAAAATTTATAAATCATTTTCGACCTGGTCGAGCCATCTTGCGCGTTGTGCCCCCTGTTCCTGGTGCCGGTGGGGTTTTTGAAGGCAACTGTTTTCATCGCACTGTCGTCCGGCATCATTACGACGTGTGCGGCCCACCGTATCCTAATGACTTTCGCCAAATGTACTATGGGATTCTCTCCAAACAATGCCTGAAGCTCGTGATTCATACGTCTCCGCCATTCTTCTCTTTCAGTTTGTACTTCTCCAAATATCCTCAGTACCCTTCGTTCGAACACGGCAAGGGCGCGTATATTCTTCGTGTGAAACCTCATGACTTCTAATCCATAAAGAACTACTGACCTGATAAAAGTTTTGTGCATTGTCAGCTTCGTACGGTAGCGTATGCTTCTTGATCGTAGCGTTTTGCGAAGGGGTAGGTAGTAGGATCCATTTCCCGCTTGAATGCGCCGCTGGATTTTCTTACTAATGTTGTCCGCGGTCACCAGCAATCCCAAATACACGAATTCATATACCACTTCTAGTTCGTTGCCGTCAGGAGTTACCATCCGTGAGAGGCACGCGTTTGTTTCCTTGGAGCCTCTTCCTTTCATGTATTTGATCTTTGACACAATCATTTTTAATCTGATCTTCCTAGTCTACTGCTTTCAATCTGGCGAAGATTGCCTCCGCCGTTGCAAGGTTCCTGGCTATGATATCATTCAACTTGTCACTTTGTCTCAGTCCTCATCGCGTCTTGAAGGGACTCGAGTGTGTCACCACTCGATCCAATGATAACTCTGATCAGCAGCACAAGTTTATCTAGGAATCCGTGTCCCTTATGTGTCATTCCTGGTCTCTATCGACTGCATCGTGTGTAGAGATGGTTGGGTAGCAGAAAATATGCCCGAAACCCGCACCCGTACCCGTACCCGCCGGGTTCGGGTCGGGTTCGGGTATTCAAAAATAATTATTTGCGGGTTCGGGTCGGGTACGGGTTCTTAATTTTTGTTTTTCAAACCGGGTACGGGTCGGGTATCTCCATTGACCACATTTAACACTAAAGATGGTTGGGTACCCGGGCCCGTCCCGTACCCGACGGGTTGCGGTCGGGTTCGGGTGTCAAAAATAATAAATTTGCGGGTTCGGGTCGGGTACGGGTTTTCAATTTTTTTCAAAATCGGGTACGGGTCGGGTTCGGGTATTCAAATTTTCATACCCGACCATCTCTAATCGTGTGATGCGTGGGCGCGATGTGCTCCCAACATATCTGCTGGGTGATAAAAATCTGGTCCGTAGTTGCGAGAGCTTCCATAAAGTCCGCTTGGTAAATTACAGAGTAAACTTACAATGAAGAACGCAGAATTGTAATATTATCAATTTCTTATTTTTTGCTTCAATGCCTTGATGGGTAAAATTACTGATATTTACTGATAATTATCAGTAACGTTCTGGAAACAACTGATAGTTATCAGTAACGATTTTTAATGATAGTTCCCATCCCTAATTCTTTAACTAGGCATGTTTTTCACATAAATTGCAAAAAAAAACTTCAAAATGCAAAACAGGGGTAGAATGCACCACAGTGGGATCGAACAGTTATAAAATATTTTTAATTTGCAGAACATCTTTTGTTTCAGATTATTTATTAAAAATATAGCAATATTATGTATTGTATAGGACTTAGAATTTTACCTAATTGTACATTATTTAACTTACAATATTTCATCACACATCAGTTGGAGAAAAATTAATGAATAAATTTTATTGCCAATTATGTTGAGATATGAACCGATTATTGCATCCATTCCATCCCAGCAAACGAACGCTATAACAAACGCTATAACAAACGCTTCCGTCATTTTTGAAGCCTAGTTTCTGGAGTTTATACAACACGTGGTATATTTGCTGGTTGCGTTTAACGTCTGGCTGGGCAAACTTGGTGCGTTTTGCCCAAGGGTTTTGGCGTTTTGCTCCACATAATTATTTTGATTCTTGCTAAAAATCGTCAAAAATAACAAGAATTACCGGTTTTTGTTACGAAATTTCACCAGGAGATGTGTAAAAAAGATCCCAAAGTCTTTTAGAAGTTAAAAAACGTGGAACAAACACACCGTTGCTCTGCAAAATGATGTTTTGCTTAAGCGGTGCATTCTGCACCACTTTACCCTACACTTCTCGAAAATGTTTATTTGCTCTTGTCAACTCCGCTCACGTACGCATGATAGTTCTACAGCAATAATCAAGGGTGGAAATGTTAACTTGACGTGAATAAAGTTAATAAAGGCATGCTAATATTTTGTGCAGGTTGTACCCACTAGCCGCCATTACGCACGCGAAAAGGTGGATAAAATAGACAATCGGGAACTATTACGGGGGTGATTTATTTAGTGCGACCTTTTTGCCGTTTTTTAATGATGCGGTCTTTTCGTTAAAAACGGGGGTTTTAAATGGTGTTACCATTTAATAGGTAAGACTGCCCCTAACTCAGTGATTTACGGAGTGCTTAGAACCTCCGTGCTAAGCCCCAACACCTGGTCTGAATGTTCCGGGGTGGACACATAAGGTCTCTTTTGAGCTTCTGGGTCAACAATGTAGACAGGCTCTCCTTAGTCTATTAAATGGTAACGCTTACACAAATTGTTTTTTCGCAAATTTTTCGTCGCTTAATTTTCGTTAATTGAGTTTTTCTAAGGGGTTAGCACGCTTATTCTAGGTTAAACAAAAATATAATAAATATTCACATAACAAAACTAGACAAACTAATAACATTAAACAAGAATTAGATAAACTACACTACACTTATCGACTAAACTTCATATTAAATAGCAAAACAACGACGTCATTGGTTGGTACCGTTAATTTAAAAAGAAGACCGGTAACAAGTAGGCTTTTAAAATTTATTATCGCAGTCGATATTCCGATATTTTGGGGGTCAGCTGCACGCGTAAGTAACCCGGAATTGCAAAGAACTTGACGTGCCGAAAAAATTCAGCAGAATTAAAAGTACACACGACAGAGAACAGATATTCATTCAGAAGCAAACAATTTCAAATTTTCAATCTCCAGTCACTTCAAAACCTCACATTGGATAAGTATACGAAAAGTAAGATCGCAGAACCCCCAAAACTTCCAATCTCATCGTATCAATCGATTGCCTGCAAGATGCAACCAAAGACGACATGCAAACAACGATACTGTATCCTTTCTAACTTGATGATGAGGGTGTTCGCTGCGGAAGGAGTGTAGAAACAACTTTACACAAGCATAGATAATATTGTTGTTTGGTAAAGTCTTATAATAGTTTGCGACTGTTGAATTCTATACTTTCTCTCAGTGCTTCTGAAAGATAGTTAAACTAGAGCAGTTCAGATAAAGTAGCAATTTAAATTAGAAACTTGATGGAACTGATTGGTTTATTCAGCTTCGATTGCTTCTACACAGTTTCTACATTTGTTTAATATGGTATATGTTGCTGTCAAATTGTTTTTTAGGTAAGGATAATATGAAAGTAGATTTTCGGAAACATCTTTGTCGTTGCATTGGTATTCGTTGTTCAAATTTGTATTGCATCTCAAACTGTATTTGTAAAAGGATTATCAGTTTTTTCTAATTAGCATAGTTTAATGCCATTTTTATAAACAGGAACGTTCTTTTTTACTAATTAATTTCACAACTGCGGCTAATTTCGCAATAATGATGCTGAGATTCAGTACGAATGTTATTTTATCTGTATTACAATCTATTTAATCTACAATCTGTCACAAGATAAACAATACGTACGAGAATCACGCTGAGCAAGCGATACCTATATGACTCAATCTAATTCACCTCAACACCTTGAAGTGACTCCCACACACTGACACAGGTAACATGTAATATAGTAAAGCATTCCATTCACCATTCACGTACAGCAGCAGGATTCATGCATCGCAAGTCGCACCGTTGCATCACACCCGCACAAAGCGGCAAGTAAAAACTCGGACGCTGCATGCAACAACATTCCGATCTGTCGCACGATTGTTTCGCCCAAACAGCAATCATCCGCGGCAAAAGGCATTCAATACGCGCCGTCACACGACTCGTACCTATATCGCTCGTTTGTATCGTGGACATTCAAAACCAGCGGCCGCCCAGACTGCTCATTCGTACGGGAAATCTCGTGAAAATCGGACGTGTTTGGCGCTCTTTCTCGCAACCGAATAGAAACTCGCAAGCTTGCTGGTCGCGAATACGCTCGCTTGGCGCTTGGTGGAAAGTTTCCAGTTCTGCAGTGGAAACCCTCGTTGTTGATAAACTTTTAACCTACACGTGGCTTTGTAAGCGAACTGGTTAGTGTTACCACCTGACAAAGTTAGTTATACAATCCTGAGCAAATACAGTTTAACGTTCTAAAGTAGAAGTGCAATTTCCACGAAACGTTGCCCGTTCCTGTACGAGAGATAATCGACAATGGATAACTTCAAGAAAAAGACAAGTGGGCGACCCGATCTGGAATATACGGTAAGTGGAATGTTTTAAGTGCAAGGATAATTCGCGTTTCCGCGTCCGGAACACAGCGAAACCCCAGAGGGTGGCGCGTTGCAACTCGCTCGTCACATCACAGACAATACATTCGCGCACGATTAACTGCCGTGTAAAATCGTTGGCATTGATCTTCTTTCGAAATGTAAACTTGAGGATAAATTTAGGCACGACTTTTGTTTCGCGGGAAAGCATCGTTCGGCATCGCAACGCATCGCAGCAGCAGCGCCCGCCCGTCGACGTCGACGTCGTCGTCGTGTGCGTTATTGCGTGTTGTTTTCGGAGGGGGTGGGATTTGAATTCTTAGCTCTGTTTATGGTGGGATGAGTGAGTGAATGTTGGTGCGTACAAACGTGGGTGCTTTTTTGGGGGAGCCGTGGGAAAATGTATAGGCGGAAAATCGCGATAGTGCCCGCAGTATTTTGCTGCTGGGAAATTCAAAACGGATGTTCAAAATGGTTAAAACGAACCGGATTATATGTATGTTTATTTATTCTGCAATTGATGCTTTCTCGATCAACAGTTGCATGCTATTTATGGGTGTTCCACTATTGTATCAGATTTGTTTCATCGAGGAAAACCAAAATAAATTCTTCAAAATAATCAAAGTTACTAGCGGGCAATACCCGCATAAAACACAATGACTAAGCAACCGATTATTAAGTTTTTGGAGAGCAATATTTATGGCCCATTTTTCCATCCCATGACCGTTTTTCCATTTCCACTTTCCTCGCACGGGTTAGTTACATGCTACAAACCAGTTTTTGACCTATTCATAGGGTACAATATCTGATGAATATCTGATTTTTTGAGTCAAAACTATCACAAGACCGGTTCATGGCAAAGAATAATTTTGATTTTTAATAGACTGACCTCATTGAAACTGTCGCTGCATTGAACAATTTTTCCCTTTTATTTCATTTCTCTTCTCTAGAACACTTTAGAACGCTCTTGGTGGACGTTTTTGCATCCAAATTGGTAACTGCTGAATACAGTATTGTTACGATTATATCTGCCCCTCCGTGAATTTAAGGCTGATATTGAAAAACTGATATAATCGGAAAAAATTTATTTTTTGCTCAAAGTATGCCAAGTTCACTAATAAATTATGTTCTTTTTTGCATTGTTCTACAACTTTTGTACACATTTAAAACTTTTTTTTTAATTTGATTAAAAAAACCTGATTTAATCCACCTAGTGGTGAAAGGAACCTTTGTTATACGGTCTTACTTGCTATTTGAGATAAAAATCGACATGTTTGGTTTACATGAAATTTTTGGAAATTGAATAAATTTACAAAATTTGAACCAAATAGAAGCACTTATAAATTCTGATTCTGATTTTCTCATGAAATTACTAAGTAAGTTGTTACTAATGAGGGTAAGTGTAAGTAAAAGGAAGTTGTAAGATGAAATATTATTCTTTAACATATACATTGCGTAGTAAAGGTCTAGTTTATTGGTTTTTGCACTATGCATAATTTCCTGTAATGCCATTCTATTTGATTCACAACAATAAAGTTTTCTTGAATAAATTTCATCAATTTTTATTAACCTTCGGTTACTCACGTTGTTGTATTTTGTACGCCATGTGTAGGTTCTTGAATGCCATATTGTTATAAAGTTACAAATCGTATATTACGTATATACTAACTTATATTCTTCAATCAACTTGTTATGAGCAAAATGTCAGAATTATTCAATGCATTAATACTTCAAATTGTTAGGAAAATAGATTAGCATAAACCGACATCACAGAAACGAAGCAAGTAGCATGTGATGTGTACCGCAATTGGCCCCAACTGGAATTTTCTCTCGATTCTTCATATGGAAAAATGGTATCTGTATGCAGCAAATGTAAAACGTTTAAAATGTATCCGTCTGTTGCTAGTCGAGTAATTCGGGGCCAAAATCAGGGTATTTTTATAATCAAAGTTCTACAGTTCGTAAACAAGCAAACATAGAGGTATACTATGTTCAGCAAAGTTGTGTATTTTTATTATTTATAAAACTTTGTAGTACACGAAAAAGTCATACAACAATTACAAAAAGAGCTAAAATATAAAAACTGATTTTACAAATTCATATACAATAAATCTCTTCGTGGAAGAGATAGAAGATTACTGTCTTCAGCAAAATTTCTTGTAATAATATGCTCTAAAACTTTGCAGAACACATCAATGTGTTATATTGAAACTGAAGGAAAATATTTTTTTTATTTCACTTTTAGGGGGATTAATCAAAATTCAGATTCTACCAGACGATCTACCAGCTTTCAATTTTAAGAAACTCTTCCAAAGGTTTGATAAACTTAAAACCAAGTTTTCCTAGTCTGAAACTCTAGTCCGCACGTTTTCTTTGGTTTTGGGCTATAGTGCGCGCGAGTAACTGTGTTATAAAAGTTGGTGCGAGTGTTTGACGGTTAATATCTTTTGACCGGTAAAACCAATTCTTATTAAATTTTGCATATATATTCGAAGTGTGAAAACCTCTCGTTTGATATTAAATTAATTGAAATTAGATTATTTATCTTGGTTAAAATCATTATACATGATTGTTAATTTTGGTGTGGTCTATTCAATTACCCGTAACTTTCAAATTAAACATCCAATCAAAAAACCCTTCAATAGTGATCTATCCAGCTATATTACCTGCCAAATGAAACTAATAGCGCGTGAATCGATTTGGCCATTTCTGAGAAACACGGATCATTTGAACCTTGTCAAAACTGGTTTTTTAAGGCTAACTTTTAAACCACTTGTTTATTTTCAATAAAAATTGGCGTGAAGTTTAGCAATAGTAAGAGCTTTTATTTGGTACTAAGATCGATGAAATCAGTTATATGGTTCCGGAGAAAATCGTGTCACGTAATTTTCACATTTTGGCTTATAACTTTTAAACGAAAAGTCGGACCACGAAACTATTTAATAGTGATATACTAGGTAATAATACCTTTCAAATAAAAGTAATAGCTTTCCTTTCAAATAAAAGTAGCGCACACACATATACACACACACAGACATTGCTCATTCGTCGAACCTGATCGATTGGTATATGTGACACGGCCCTCCGGGCCTCGGATCAACTTCGTGTTTTTCGACCAATTCCTAAACCTTTGTTATATTGTATAACAAAGGTAAAAAGTTTTAAATGTGTACCAAAAATATGATGTCTTTACAAGAGATGTAAAATATACTAAAATAAGTAACTTTGTCGAATATAGTAACTATCTATCTCTTACGGTTGTCGAAATATAATGATACAAATCACTTAAAGCACTTAAAACCCACTTTTTAAAATAACTGTAACTTTTCAGGGTACAATCAAATACAGATAACTGTTACTTGCTTCAACAGGTTTTTTGTTGTACTTTTATGTATGAGTTAGTTGATCTGCCAGCTGCCACCAATTACCACATTGGGAAATGTTAGAGCTCAATGAAATACTATTTTTCACCGAAAAAGCTTAATATCTCGGAAAATTTTGAAAATAACGTATAATGATGTTCTTCTAAAACGAGGATTTTAGTAAGACAAATAACTTTCTTGAACACTATGACCACATAAAAATTGACCAGAATAAGTTACGGAGAGAAAAAACTGTTTTTAGGGGTTTGTCCACAAATAATGCTTCCTAGCTAATTTATATGAAGAGATACAGCTATGATGTCTTTCACAAAGTTGTTTGTATTGACATTTATTACATCTTAGCTGAACACGTCAAACCTGTATCTGGAATATGTGAGAAAATAAATTTCGTATTTCACTTTTAAGGGGAATCACATAATGGTTCTTGTCAAATGAAGTGTTTTTTATACCAAGAAATATCCTCAAAGGAATCATTAAATAACTTAAAAGGAACAAACAAAATTATTTTTGGGGCTGATATAATCGAAAAAAAACAGATATAATCGGAAGTAGATATAATCGGGGGCTGATATAATCAGAACCATACTGTAATATAATTCCTTTAAATAATTTTTCATGGCTTTTGCGATAGTCGCACTCAGTAATCTGATATTCAAGAATTTTTTTAAAGGTTTGTGGCCTTACGGAGTTTTATTTGCACTGCTGTTTACACCAGCATGAATTAGCCATCTGTAGTTTACACAAAAATAAAAATTAATCCCTCCGAAAAAAACACTGTTTGAATTTTTGGAACCGGCTATATTGGATATTTTCTAAAGTACTTATCATTTGTTTATATTCGAAAATAAAATTATCTCAATGATAAACAGAATCAAGGGTTTTCTGTGGTTCCTGCCTATGATAATCAGCAAATCTCAGACGATAGACGGTTATACGATATCTTGGCGTAGTTTACCAATAATAAACTAATTTTTGGCCATGAGCACAGTTTATTAGGTAGGATATATCTATTAAATATCGTTTATTTGTTGATAAGGAATCAACTTTTCACGATTGATATAAGATGTTAGAAAAAAAGAAGCTACCTATTCCTTTCAATTTTAATCTTTGTTATTATTTCAGTATCGACTTACGTCAGGCCTCATAATTTACTGTCAATTGCAGAAGTTACTCCTTATCATTGATCATTCATGGGCCGCAAAATATAAGGCTAAGAAGTTCAAGAAAACATTCAAAAAATTTCAAATGAATCTTGATGAAACTTGAAATTCATTTGTCTGCCCTGGTAATGATCTTGAAAAGTAATCACGTCGTTCTGATGCCGTCCAATCCTGTTCCGCCCGGTCTGACTCTGAACGTATTCTGTTATGTATACTTCCTTATTTCCTAGCTGCAACCAGACAAGCTTTTGTGTGCCCTATTATAGAATATATAATTAAATTTTAAATCAAATTAGTTTAAAAGAAAAGAGCGAAATATTCAGATTCAATTATTGAATCATTGAATTCAATGGTGGCTTTGAAAATATGTGGACGGGGGTTCATAAGTACAATGCCTGCAACCATTGAGACATAGAGATTTCTTTTAAAAATCATTTGTGTGCATCATAATGTTGAAATAGTAATGAATGAGCAGCCCACAAATTATTGTATTATGATTATGATAATCTTACTTTAACTTGCTTGTGGCCTTTAAAAGGGTCATTGGTTACAAATAACATTAAAGCCAAAGCACGTTCATCGCAAATATGATGTGCCATTCCAATGTTCTTCTCTTTCGACATGAATGGCCACAGGCACGTAAGTTATCGGCGTCTTATGCTCAGAGAAGGTTTTAGCTTACCGCTTGTTACATAGCAGAAAATATAGCACATACGCAAAAATTTCTATTTTATTCGTATGAGAGTCCTCATCCTCCTATCGCAGGGGTGAGGGTTCTCAAACCATTATAAAATAAATTCATGCCTCCAAAAACCCCCACATGCCAAATTTGGTTCCATTTGCTTGATTAGTTCTCGAGTTTTGAGGAAATTTGTGTTTCATTTATATGGGAGTCCCCCCTCTTACGCCCTTCATAAAATTGGTCTCTCACCCCCTCCATAAAATTGCTGGTCATTTTATCTATCCAACGACATGTAAATTGTTCAGTTTCGTTCAGTAGTTAGTACCATTTGAAATCTTTCATTCAAACGTTACACTTCTATTTTCGTTTTCACAAAGTGCTACCCAGTCCCAGTATAGTAAACAAAGACGTAGTCCTACGTCAAAATGCAAGCTTGAATGAATGGATTTTCATGGTTTAAATACCGATCGACTCATAATAAATATAGCAATTATGTGATTTCTATTAGCGAAAAGTTTTAAGGTCAACTATCCCCATATTATTTTCTTCGTGATCGTGATTTTCTTCGTGATTATTTTCTTCGTCTTGCTTCGCAAGCAGGGACCACAATCAAATACACCATCTGTGTACAGTAATTTCGATTACTTTACTTTTAGAAAAGTGTTAAGGCCCCCTCGTCCCAACAAGTCGAAGACTTCTTACGATGTTCAGACTTATACCAAAAACATTCCATCAAGAAGACTGGCAATTCTGCCAAAAGCCGGGAGACATTAAAAGCAATGCTCTTTGCCGAGTTACAGTTTAACTACCGCATACTAGTGTGTGTATATTAGAATACGGATGTACACAAACACACGTATGCAATGCATTGCCACGCTCGCACATATCTTTTCCCACCAATACATATACACACAGCTTCAACTTTTGTCGGAAGGGGTGGCTGTTGCTTCTGTAACTTGTCATTTGTATAAGCGCGAGGATGAGATGCCAGTCTTCTTGATGGAATGTTTTTGCTTATACTAATTTGATATCTGTGCTTGGGAAGTACGCCAGAAAAAAAGTCCTTTTGTTCTAACAATATTTCTTAGGACCGCGATAAACATAGTACAATTTGGTGTCCTAAAAGGAAACAGTTATAAAAAAGTTACGCGATCTTTCACGCGATTGTATCCACATACTGCAAGAATTTATTAAAAACTGATGTTTTATATGAAAGTGGAGCTGACGGAATATTCATGCATGTGACGTGATGCAGCAATTTTTACAGTGAGGATTAATCAACGACTGTCTGATCCGAAAATAGGTTTTGGGCGTATAATTTGTTGCATTACAATTAGTTACATGCAATTGTTCACATACTTTCGATGGTATTGCAGTCAAGTATGAAATAACTGATAAACAGAGTGCCAAAAAAACCATTAATGTGCAGAGAACGTTAGCTAATTGATGATATTTTAACTGTCATAATTTTAACTCGTTGTTCCTACGTTAGTTGAAAGGCACTTGTATTTCAAATCAACCTGTCACAATAAGTTAACTATTATTCAAGGAAATTGACGAATGTAGAACGGTGGTAAATGACAATTCACATTATTTATTTACTTTTTCCGTTCAACCGTAGGTCAAGTGACAAATATTTTATGTTCTGAGCAAGATCCTTAAACCACATTAACATTTGTTTCAAGCCAGTTACCTAAACTTTCCATTTTTAGTCACCGTAACGTTGTTAGTAACATGTGTCGTTGATACTTCTCGGTGAAAAACCTAAAGTTGACTAGGGCTACAAGTCACACAAAAATTTTCACAATGCGAAATCGTTGCCAATCAACAGAATAAGTATGATAGTGACCTGATAAAACTCTTAGTGGAACTTCAAACTCTAAGAAACGGATAAAACTGATATACAGAGCATGGGCATTTAGGAAATTTAAACTTGTCTTCTTGTATGAAATGTATAGGATAGGAAGGTTTCAGAGCATTTATTACAATTACATTTATTACAGTAAATTAAAATTTTGTGTGGCAAACATGAATACTTTTTCGTTTCAAATCAGTTTATGATCAGTTTATTCAAGGACGTTTACTCTCGACTTTCGTTCTTAATCTTTCTTCATTTGCCATTTGCCATTCGTCTTTGTTTTTCTTTTTTAACTTTTAGTCGTGATAGCAAAAGTTGAATTCCTATCGGTTTGCGTTGTCTTTTTAATGTCTGTTTGCTCTTTTTAACATCTTCTTTCAGACTTTCTTGCATCTTTACATTTATTTTTTGTCTCTGTTCTGCGATTTGTTATCGTATTTTGTGTGGCAAACATGAATACTTTTTCGTTTCAAATCAGTTTATGATCAGTTTATTCAAGGACGTTTACTCTCGACTTTCGTTCTTAATCTTTCTTCATTTGCCATTTGCCATTCGTCTTTGTTTTGTAGCCGGCCCTGGTCGATCCCTATTCAGCGTGCAGCTTAAGCGCCACTCCGTAAGGGAGACTGCACGCCACGTTGTGTTTGCCCGGTGAGACTCCCCTTAGGGTCAGTCAAAGATTGCTAAATAGAAGGAATCAGGATCGAACCAGATAGGCTTACCGAAATTAAGTCACCAAAAACGGGTACACTACCCTTTTATCAACTAACAGCAATCTTCAACACCGAACTACACGAAACGAAAGCTCGCGGTAAGAAACACCAAAAGTTCAAAAGTTCTCATCACTGGCAATGTCGCTATTTGCCACCAGACGGCGAAAGCATCTCAAAAATGATTTGCCGTTCATTCAAACTTTGACGGCCGAAATAAACTCAAACTAAACGAAAACGAAATGACGTGAACACATTAGACCGCAACTAACTTCACTACAAGAACAACACGTTGTTTGACTATCCTAGGAAAAACATTTTATTAATTACGGAAAACGGTTTGTATTTAAATTATTTGATTTAATGCATGCATGCTTTAACGTGTGTATTGACTATTCATATTTGTGTTTCTTATATTCTAGGCCTAACTAATCTATCATTGTGTGCGTTTTCTCTCCCTACTGTGCTCTATCGACCCATGTGCTTTTTCGACTTCAACTTTCAATCAGCTGCTTCAAGATTTGATTCTGCAGTGACGTCACTATTAATTTTCGTACGGTGTCTAGACCATTGTGGTTGGGGCGGCGTTCATAATTTCGGTAACGCGTGCACGCGGTTACATGCCGACCCCAACCTCAAACTATATCAATGGAATCGTGATCACGGGAAAATGAACGGCTAACCTCGTGAATTCACGTGCGCCGTACTATGGCGTATTTCTAGGATGCGCCCTTTAAACAATGAATGAATAGATACGACTCACCAGAGCTTTAACTGTTGCTGCTGTTGGTGGCTTACGTAGCGTCGGCTGCTGCTGCTAGGCGATCGCTACCGTCGGCTGCTGTGCGATCACATGCGGTACGGTAGAAAATCTACGATGCGATGCTAGATGACTTCACAGGCGGGAACTAATTTCGATTTTGGATGATTGTTACAGATGGAATTACAACTGCTTAGTGCCGCTTTCCGGGAATACTCGACCGGAAACGGCCACTAGCCTCACCGGAGGACTCCGGTCCGTCCGATGCTTCAGAATGTGGATGTTGGGCGATCCACGTGTCGACCGGCAGAATAGCGTGCGCCGGGAGAATTCGTCCGAATGGTGTCGATGCGTCTTTCGCTGTCCTTTTCACCTCTCGTTCGTTGTGCTGTAATGAAATCGTAGCCGTGCGGCTTCTAACTTTGGCGCACTCCAAATTTCCGCACACTACAATTACGCAAATTTAGCACTGCCTTATTAAATTCGAAGGAAAAAGCGCGGACAACAGACTACTGGGACACTTCCGAAATGCTTTACGGTCTAGGACGAAATGAACGATCATTTTGATCCTCAGATAAGGGAAGGTGACTTCATTTCCCGCTAACTTCGTTGGGTCAATTCGGGAATCTACGATTCTGCTAGCTGTTTCATTTCGGCAACTCAACTTGGCTCTATCTGATTCTCTCCAACCTTTCTACGAAGCATCTTTCGTTGCTTCCCCTTCAGTTCTGTCTCAACGGAATTTACGAGTAGCTGCACGGGAGAGAAAATTTGGGGGTTTCGCCATTAGGCCGAAAACCGGTTCTACATTTTAGCGCAACGAATTTGTAGAACTATCTGAATAACTACGAATAATTATTACTATATATAATTATTCGTATAACATAAATGCAAGTCTCTTGCTATCTTAGATTTTCGTTTAACTATCGAAGTGCTATTTTAATTACATATTACGAAATGATACTGCTACAGTTTTTATTTTTTAACTTTTAGTCGTGATAGCAAAAGTTGAATTCCTATCGGTTTGCGTTGTCTTTTTAATGTCTGTTTGCTCTTTTTAACATCTTCTTTCAGACTTTCTTGCATCTTTACATTTATTTTTTGTCTCTGTTCTGCGATTTGTTATCGTATTTTGTGACGCTTACGCTCTTGGTAGCATATTTTTGTCGTCTTTTGTAGCCCTTTTCTCTTTCTGGCTTTTGTTATCGCTGTTTTACCTTCTTTTTATCGTCTCTTCATTGTCCTTTCTACATCTATTTACAGTATTTCCGATTTTTATTGTCCATTTTGACAATTTTTGTCACCTCAGTGGCATATATCGTATTTTTGTCGTTTTTCGTCTATTTTTCATCCTCAATTTGCCACTTATAACCTTTTCGTTATATTTCCGTCATCTTTTCGTTGTTTTTTCTTCGCCTCTTTGTAGTCTTTTTATCGTCTATTTGCTGTCTTTCTGGCGTCTTTTCGTCGTCAGTTAGTTGTCTTTTCTTGTTGTTTGTCATTTTCCAATCGCCTTTTGTCGTCGTTTTACTTTACCTCGTATTTTTATTTTTTGTAGTGTTTTCTGAAGGCTTAAATGTTCAGATTTTTACCAACAACTGTATTTAACTGAAATTAACTACAAATATTAATCTTTGGCAGGCAACAGATATGCACAAAAAAAACTAACGAAGACATTTACATCCCTAAAATTAAAGATTTTTAACGAAGAACGGACATAACTGTAGGTAGAATTTAAACAAAAGAAATTTGTAACTAAAATTAACATGATAATATTGTAGCTATCCTTAAAAAAATAAAAAAAATAGTCGAAACGTCGGAGCGAATTGAAAAAGTCAGTTCTAGTTTCCGTAACAGAATAAAACGACCAAAAAAGCACAGTAAAAATTACTAATTATGTGATTTAACCACGGAAAGTGGATGAAAAACGGTCAAACACATAAGCATTCCAGTACGGTTTGGAACAACCTTGACGGAATAAAACACCATTCCTGTAAAACACGATTTTCAAACTTTATGTACTTACCTTTTTCTCAGAAACTAATCTATACAACTGCCTGCTATGTCAAAAGAAGACGACGAGACACTTGTTTGTTCCTATGTATGTCTTATGTCCACGTATGGGATTGTTTTTTTTTGTTTTATTACAGTCACTTTAACCAGCTTGGGTCATTCGTGACTTCTTCTGCGGGGTTGGGATTTGAACCCGGGTCCTCGGCGTGAGAGGCGTGAATGCTAACCACTACGCCGGGTCTGACCCCGTATGGGAATTGTTCCACTTCCAACCAGTTGGTATATGCAAATGTCGTTTGTGTTTGGGAAATTGAGAAATCGTGAATAAAGTATATGGATAAGTCACCTTCTCACTTATTATCGATTTTCACTCTAAATAGTGAATAAAATACGATCTTTAGTGGGATAACGGATAACATCAATGATGGGGTAATTTTACTTGTATGATTTCTTTCCAACTGATTAAACCCTGAATTTGAAAAATGTAACAGGTATTGATTACTTCTATACTACAACCACTACTGACTGAAATTAAAAAAATCTTAAAAGTTAGCTGGTAAGGATGTCAGCCAAATCAAATCGTGCAAACTCCCTTTTTGAAATTGGATTTCCATTTAGTATGAAATATGCTATATATTTATATCTCTATTTCGGGAACCGAATGCTCGAAAACCACAGCCATAAAATATACTATATCCCAAGATAAAATTAGTTTTCCGGTTTTCACTGCCTCTTTTCAGAATGTTAGTCACTCATTGTTGATGTCTATCCCTTGAACCTTAGATGTTATTTTTTTCCCTCTATTTTGCATACTCTCATCGAACCCCATCACGTTTTGGCAAAACATTTCCCTTACTTTCCGCATTCCTGTTGGTTGTTATGTTGGTCTCTCACCGAACTGAACTTGATATTGGTATTTACTTACACATCACCCCATATTTACGCGTTGGCAGCGATTCGTACCACATGCACAGTCTTACCTAAAAATTGGTGCACGCCAAAAATCGAGCCCCACTACGCAAAAAATAAACTTTATGTCCCACCTGACAGACCTAACCGAACGATGAAAGTGTTCATCCGAGAAACGAGAATAGCATTTCGTGGATTGTATAATATTTTTGTTGATATTGTTCTCATTCACATGAAAATTTTATGAAGAAAATCTTACCCGAACTGGCCAGAAGCGGACCAATCTCGGCGCGCGAGGTGAGGAAAAATTTTGTTTTTTTTTTCTATTTCATACATCCTATTTCTCGTCGGGAAATAGCAAAACCAAAATCAAACGCATCACATCCCATTGGGTGGTGTTTGTTCACTTGTTTGTCGAACCACAAAAAAAGAGCATAAAACAAGCGGACACTGTGCGAAGCGGCGAAGCTGACCCCTAAAAATAGCCAGCGCCAAAATTCGTCAGTAGCATTCCTAGGACGCGTGACGCACTCACGGGTGTCGCGCAAAGATGCCGCTGCTGGCTGCTCGGATCAACGCTTATTTGCTCTGGTTGACATATTTTTGTATCGTTATTGTAATATTTGCGCGCAATGATTGAGACTCTCAGCGCAAATTGAAGAAGCATCACAACAACTGTCACTGGCTGCGACAGCCAGCGCACCAGCAGCGATCGCTGTTGTTTTTTGTTTGCTGCGGAAATTCGTTGCGATGTTTTGGGCGCTACATGATGATAGATTGTTCTATTAATGTTGTTATGTTGACCGAAGCCATTGAACTTCAAACCTATAAACGGAATAATGTTGATGATGCTGGTTTTTGGCTAATAGCGGAATTTTACCGTCACCGCAATATCATTTACCTGCAGTAATATGAGTTCAATTTTAGATTGTTTTTCTCCTAAATTGACGCTGTTTTTTTTATTTACTTACTTTCCTATTTATTCATTTATTTATTTATCTAATTTATTTGATTATTTTTTGTTTACTATGCGGCTATATACCTAACTTACTTACTTACATACTTACTTATTTACTCACTTACTTACTTACACACTTACTAATTCTAACATAATTAAGTACTTATTTACTTACTCACTTACTCACTTACTTACTTACTTACTTTCTTACTTACTTACTTACTTACTTACTTACTTACTTACTTCCGAGAGCCCACATCGTACCATCTAGGCGGTTCTATCTATCTAGGCGGTTTGTTGCACTCTAATAGCCGGCTGTGAAGTCTGTCGATAAAGAAGGGTTAAGTCAAGAACGACGTTTGAGCCCCAAGGCTTTGCTTTTTACTTACATACTTACTTACTAACTTACTAATTCACTTACTTCAAGAATTTTGACCTACTTTTAAAGAACTAAAGAACTGAAGTTCTGAAGAACTTTTACTTCCTATTGAAGAGTTTTTATTTACGTTTGTAGTACTTTTACTTAGTTTTGAAGAACTTTCATGTACTTTTGAAGAACTTTTGATCGCTTTTGAAAAACTTTATTAGATTTGATAATCTTTTTCTGACTTTTAAAGAAATTATATTACTGTTGAAGAATTTTTATTAACCTTTGAACAACTTCTGCTAACTTTTGAACATTATTTTCTTACATGCAAGGAATTTATACTACTTTTGAAGAACAGTTACTTAGTTTTGAAGATTTTTTACTTACTTTTGAAGAAATTTTATTACTCAAATCTTTTGCTACATTTTGAAGAACTTTTACTACTTCAGAAGAGTTTTTACTTACTTTTGAAGTACTTTTACTATTAAATAGCTTATCAGACGTAGTAAAAGTTCTTCAAAAGCAAGTAAAAGTTCTTCAGAAGTAGTGAAAGTTCGTATAAAGTACGTAAAAATCTTTAAAACTAAAATTACTGTCGAAGAGCTTGTACTAACTTTTATAGAAATTTCATTACTTTTTAGGTTGTGCTAAATTTCGAAGGATTTTTACCTACTTCAGAAGTGTTTTTGCGTACATTTGACGAACTTTTACTTACTTTTAAAGAACTTTTGAAAAACTTTTTTTACTTTTGAAGAAATTTTGCTTACTTTTGAAGAATTTTTACTACTTTTGAAGAACTTTTACTTGAAGTTGTAGAATTGTTACTAACTGCTGCCGAACTTTTATTAGTTCTGGAGAAATTTTACTTACTTGTAAAGAGTTTTTACGTGCTTTTGAAGGATTTCTACTTACTTTTGAAGAACTTTTACCTACTTGAGTTGTTACTTACTTTTGACAAACTTTTACTTACTTCTAAAGAACTTTTACTAACTTTTGAAGAACTTTTGCTTAGTTTTGGAAAACTTCTACTTACTTTTAAAGATCTTTCAGTTACTTTTGACGAGCTTTAACAAACTTTTGAAGAACTTTTGCTTACTTTGGAAGAACCTTTACTTAGTGGTAGGGAACTTTAATATACTTTCCAAGAACATTTAACTACTTTTGAAGAACTTTAACTTATTTTGCACAGTTTTTACCTACTTTTGACGAACTATTATTTACGTTTAAAGAAATATTGCTTACTTCTGAACAGTTTTCACCTACTGCTGAAGAGCTTTTACCTACTTTTGAAAAACTTTTGCTTAATTTTGTAGAATTGTTACTAACTGTTGATGAATTTTTATTAGTTTTGGAGACATTTTACTTACTTCTAAAGAATCCTTACTTACTGTTGAAGGACTTTCACTTACCTTTGAAGAACTTTTAAATAGTTTTGATAAACTTTTACTTACTTTTGAAGAACTTTTACCTACTTCAAAAGAAATTTTTTTTACTTTTCAAGAACTTTCACTTACTCGACTCGACCTCTAAAAAAACTTTTACTTACTTTTGAAGAACTTTTACTTCGTGGTGAAGAACATTTATCCACTTTTAAAGAACTTTTTCTTATTTTGAACACCTTTTACTTACTTTTGAAGAACTATTATTTAGTTTTAAAAATCTTTTGCTTACAGTTGAAGAATTTTTATTGTTTTTGTGAACTTGACCTTTGAAGAACTTTAATTACTTTTTTATAAGCTTTACTTATTTTTAAAGAACTTCTACTAATTATGAATAATTTCTACTTAGTCTTGAAGACGATCATTTAAATACTTTCGAAAAATTTTTAATAGTTTTGAAGAAGTTTTACATACCTTTGAAAAACTTTAATTCACTTCTGAAGAGCTTTTACTTACT
Source organism: Sabethes cyaneus (assembly GCF_943734655.1). Taxonomy (NCBI): domain Eukaryota; kingdom Metazoa; phylum Arthropoda; class Insecta; order Diptera; family Culicidae; genus Sabethes; species Sabethes cyaneus. The sequence continues at coordinate 175,215,125 of NC_071355.1, forward strand.
TCTGAATTTTTACTTACTGTTGGATTACTTCTGATTATCTCTCAAGCCTTACCTGTAAAGAGGGTGTTGAAAAACTTTTACTTGCTTTTAAAGAACTTATTCGTACTTCTAAGAGAGTTTTTACTTACTTTTCTAAAGCCTTTTTACTTTAGAAGAACCTTTACCACCTTAAAAGAACTTTTACTTACTTTTGAGGAGCTTTTATTACTTTTGAAGAACTTTTATTTTAATAACTTTTACAAACTTTTGAAGAACTTCTACTTATTTTTGAGTAACTTTTACACACCTTTGAAGAAATTTTACTTATTGTTGAATAACTTTCCCTACCTTTTGAAGAATTTGTGTTACTTTTGAACTACTTTTACTAACCTTTGAAGAACTTTTACTTACTTTTAAGGAACTATTATTACTTTTGAATAACTTTTGTAATATTTGTGTAGCTTTTACTAGCTTTTGAAAAGCTTCTACTTACTTTTGAAAAACTTACTTATCTTTAAAGTTTTTTATGCTTTTGAATCACTTTTGATTAATTTTGAAGTAGCTTTACTTACTTTTGAAAAGTTTTTAGATACTTTTGAGGAACTTTTGTTACTTTTACTTCTTTTTTATGTACTTGCACCTACTACCACTACCACCTCTGCAGAGTTTTTACTTACTTTTGTAAAGTTTTTTCTTACTTCACAAGAACTTTTACTTATTTGTTGCTTTCGAATAATTTTTACTAACCTTTGAAGAGCTTTAACTTACTTTTGAGGAGCTCATATTACTTTTGAAGAACTCTTGTTGTCTTTAAATAACTTTTGAAAGCTTCTATTTATTTTTGAAAAACTTTAACTTACTTTTGAAGAATTTTTAGCTACTTTTGAAAAACTTTTACTTACGTATGAGGAGCTTTTGCCTATTTTTAAAAAAATTTTACTTACTTTTGAAGTACCTTATTAGTATTCAAGAAATTTTATTACTTTCAAAAAACTTTTACTTTTTTTAATATGCAATATTCAGGTTCTGATTTCATCTATGTAGTCTGTATTTTGCAGCTAAAACGATGTTTTGCTTCTATATCCGACGTTTCGGTGGTTTCATTCCACGTTTTTCAAAGAAACTAAAATTTTATTATATTAGGCCAGTACAATTATTTTATAAAGTTTTTGTCCTTCCAGTGTTGGTCCACTAAAGGGGATGGGGGGGGGACAAAGGGATGTAATCGACCAAAAAAACTAGGGGTTTAAGCATTTGTACTTAAAGTTCCTACAAATTATTTTTTTGGCCCCCGATTTTTCGAGCCAATTTTAAAGGGCGTGGGGACAAAAACTTTGAAAATAATTTGCAATGGCCTTATTATATTATTTATATGTAATATAATTTTAGTTTCCTTGAAAAGGTGGAACAAAACCACCGAAATGTCGGATATAGAAGCAAAACATCATTTTAGCTGCTAAATACAGACTACATAGCCGAAAAACAAAACCTGAAAATAACGAGACACATTGTACCAGTCCTTGAAAAAGACTTAAATAAAAAGTCGAAACGTCGGAAAGAATCAAAAACTGTTCTGATTCCCATAGTAGACTGAAAAGCCAAGCCAGACAAAAATAAAAAATCACGATCAAAATTTTAAATAAAAAAATGTTGAATGAATTTTTCAAATAAACTCGACAGCCGTGTATTTCATATATAGTTTAGCACATAGCTCAGTTTAACCCTCTAACGGGTAAGACCATCTAGAGACGGCCTTCGCTTTTGGAGCTCCAGAGCCGCATACGAAATTTGGTTTTAATTGGCAATATGCAAAATGTGTTTAAAACAGATTTCTTGACATTTTGATACTAATATCATAACATTCTGACCATGCATTCAAAAGTTATCATTTCTCAAAAACAAAAATTCCGAAAAATTCCGGAAATAATTAATGCGCGAATATTCCCTTTTTTACTTTTGAAGAAAAAGGACATCTAGAACAAAATGATTGACCTAAACAATTTTTCTATGAGTAAATCTCATGTATTATTTTAATTTTGTAATATATCTGAATTGAAAAAACATCTGGGCAGAGTGTTAGACATGAAAAAAGAAAAGGAGAAATTGGACTTTTTCTTACCTGACGCTCCTCCAGATAATTATTTTTGCATGAAAATCAGAACGTAAGGTTTTTTTGTGTGAACTTTCATGATAAAATAGTCATTAGCTTGATCGCATCGTTTTTACGGTGTTGCCCGTTAGAGGGTTAAAATTTATTGAGTAGGTATCTCTTTGCATTTTGATATATTCTTGGGAATGTATAATCTCACAAAATCGAATACCTATTTCAGTAACGATTGTCAGTTATTTCACCAAGAAGACAGCATATGTGTATGTTTACTTTCTCCTACCATCTCTGTTTTGTCTAGCTTTTTTCAAAGCCGCATACCACATTTACTTGTTTATACATACCTACATGTTTACATACTTGAGCACCTTATTGCTTAGCTATTTGTAGGCTGCAACATTTTTTCAAACTAATTTCGTAGTACTTTCTAGCCAAATAAGGCCAACCATGCGTCAACATTGTTTACTAAACGAACGGCTTGAAACATACGCAAATTGCATTGAGTGACAATCACAGGGATGAACATTAGGGTGCCAATAAATTCATGGGATAACAAACTCTTGCATAGTTTTTGACTTAATAAAATTTGCAAATTGGGAGTTACTGTGGGATTAGATTAAATTAGATTAGGTTAGACTAATATAATCTTCAAATTGGGAATGTAAATTGAAGTAGTTTCGGCGTTCGAAATGAACACCAAATTGTTTAAACCTTAAGTAACAGGAACAAGATCAATCTTTTTCAACAACTGTTGACGCAAAAAACACCAGATTATTTTCAACCTGAAGTATTTATGAGTTTTAAAAACGATCATTTCTTAAGCCCCTGCTATGAACGAACTTGTTACCAGTTGTGATGTGACAACTGCTTCAACAGCTGCCATAAGCCGGGGGCTGGACAGTCATCGAGACGGCCTCTTAATGCTCACCGAATGCGAAAGCTAACCACGCACGTCAAAGTGTGGAAATGTCGCAGTACGTAAGTGCGAACGAACCATTTATTCTGGGATCCTGATGAGTTCGGAAAGAGCCATTAGAAAGACCGCCTGGCGATAATGACCGTCCTCACCACACCAGCTACCACCCCGAATGAGGTCGGTGTGAGCATGGGGATCGGATGGTGCCGAGGAAGAACGTTTATCATGTGAACCTGCAAACACAAATCGGCGCGAACTGGCGCTTCCATCAGCAGAGCGTCGTCCGTCGTCATTTCGTTTACGGTTACATCAGCCAGGCCAATACAACACGTGAGTTTTCCGTACGTTGCTCTACCAATAATGGTAGCAGCTATCATAAACAAAAGCAAACATCAGTGGAAAAAAGTGCTGTTTCATTTGAACAATTGTGTGACTGGCGGACAGTAAATTACCTGCCGCAGGTTCGTCACTTACTTTCTGCTTAGAATTGCAATTGTGATACCCTGAAATGCACAACAACTTATACGTAGGGGTACATTTGATCCGCGTCAAAACGTGTCGCTGTCTGGGTCGCAAATTAGTGCTGTGCTATTAGCGATCACCAATGCTGCTGCAGCAGGACGGTGTAGTTGAAGTGTAATTAAGTTTTAGCTTGCCGGCTAGGATTAGCATTACTGATTGATCGTATTTGAGATGAAAATTGACCCATTAAAACAGAGCTTTCCAATGACAAAGAAGAGTCTTTTAGTCTTTATGGCTAACAATTAACTAGTATTAAAGAAATTCACTGGCATTTTAGCAAATTATCTAATGTTAATTATTTACAATGCTTTCAGTATTTTTATTATACAGGAAACGATTCATCTCTGCCAAAATTTAAATATTTTGCGATTACGGAGAATAAAATCTACAAACAATTGCTCATTATCTTAACATAATTTGGAAGTCTTTCGTATTTTCCCAAAGAATGTTGTACATATAAGAGATACCGCAATAAGCGATAATTGAATGACCCAAGTCTGGTGGATATGGCAGGCACTACAACAGATCTTAGTTTCAGTAGGTCTCTAGTGTCCTGAGAGGGTTTTAAAAAAAGGTCGCAAATGCAACCGTGACTGCGTGAACGCGTACGCTTTCTGCATTCGACTTACACTGTAGAAACAAGTTGTTTGTAGTTCGTTTGAATGAAAAATGGCGCTTTTATTCAACCTCTTGTCGATTGTCTGTGTACGATTGCTGCAGCAGCTCTAAAGAAGCCGGCATTCACTTTCCCACTTAGCGTTCATATTGAAGAGTGCAAACTCAAAAAGAACGATAGCATAGGGACCAAACTAACTGCAAAAGAAACTAGATCGAAACGAAAATATCGAAAAGAAACAGAGCAGGATGCATACGCTCTCCTGTACAATCGGGTCTATGAATGCACGCAGTGGTGTGATGCAGTGCATAGTGTTCGAATTCAAACCCAAAACGAACGGCACAAAACAGGTGATGTTGACTGCTATGAAAAAATAAGTTTAGCAGAATCCATGGACTGCTGGATTTTTACAGTAACACTGTGTGTCAAAAAAAATCCCGCCTAATCTTACATCGTGTACAAAATGCTCAGTTGTAAGTTTAGGCAACCAATTCTACAATTCTTAAAAATGGTCTCAAATTTGCAAATGATCACCGATTTGGCTGAAATTTTGACCCAGGTCTTAGGATTGAATATAAAATAAGTGATGTTGAGTTGAGGAATGTGGGTCACTTTAAGGACCCCTAAAGAGAGAAAAATTTAATTTTTTAGTTATATTTCATATTTAATTGAAAAAATCTCGTTTAACATTTGTAGAACCATAGTGAATGTGTATATATACTGAAAGCTTATCCTCTAAGCTTTCCAAAAATGTATAAAAAACTAAAAATTGCGTGGTAAATTATTCATGATAGTATGTGTACACCTAGCCAAAAAACGTTTTTTACAATAACTTGAAATTTTGGGGGTGGTAGGACGATTTCAAATGTGTTTTTATGATGTACTAGGTGTGACTAACAACGTACACTAGGTCATTTGAGAAGTATTTTTTCCGTGTAACACCGTGTAATGTATGATATCCTGTAATTCGTCATCTTCACGACTAACTCCCGTTTCCTATTGCGCAGGAAGGATTATATTTGAGTATTTCTTCCCCTTAACGACGAAAGTGTTGGCAACGCTGTTATGTGAAGCTGTCTTCTTCTTCTTCTTCTTCAGCATAGGGCCGGGGTGGCTCTTGCTGTTTCAAGCACTCGTCTCCATTCAACTCGATCTTGGGCCACTCGTCGCCAATTTCCTAGTCGTCTCAGAAGTCGCAAATCGCTTTCGACCTGGTCGAGCCATCGTGCACGTTGAGCTCCCCTGTTCCTGATGCCGGTGGGGTTGTTGAAGAGGACTATTTTCGTCGCACTGTTGTCTGGCATCCTTACGACGTGTCCGGCCCACTGTAGCCTGCTAACTTTGGCTAGATGTACGATGGGAGTCTCCCCAAGCAGTGCCTGTAGCTCGTGATTCATACGCCTCCGCCAATCTCCGTTTTCAGTGTGTACTCCGCCAAATATTGTCCGCAGCACTTTCCGCTCGAACACGGCAAGGGCGTGTATGTCCTCCGTGAGCAGCGTCACGGCTTCACGTCCATAAAGAACTACCGGTCTAATAAGGATTTTGTACATTGTTAGCTTCGTGCGGCGGCGTATGCTTCTTGATCGTAGCGTTTTCCAAGGTCAAAGTAGGCCCGATTTCCCGCTTGGATGCGCCGCTGGATCTCCTTACTAGTGTTGTTGTTCGCAGTCACCAGCGATCCCAAATACACGAACTCCTCTACCACTTCTAGTTCGTCGCCGTCAACGGTTACCGTCCGTGGGGCGCACGCGTTTGTTTCCTTTGAGCCTCTTCCTTTCATGTATTTGGTCTTCGACGCATTTAGTTTTAGCCCAATTCTTCTAGACTCCGCTTTCAGTCTAGCGTAGATTGCCTCCGCCGTCGCAAAGTTCCTGGCTATGATATCGAAGTCATCTGCAAAGCCTAGAAGTTGGCTACCCTTGGTAAAAATCATGCCTCTCGTTTCGATGCCCGCTCGTCGGATCACCCCCTCAAGAGTGATGTTGAACAGCATGCTGGATAATCCGTCACCTTGTCTCAACCCTCGCCGCGTCTCGAAGGAACTCGAGAATGTCCCAGAGATGCATACGAAACACCTCACTCGATCCAATGTAGCTCTGGTCAGTCGCGTCAGTTTGTCCGGAAAACCGTATTCGTGCATTATCTGCCATAGCTTGTCTCGATCGACTGTATCGTATGCTGCTTTGAAATCAATAAAGATGTGATGCGTGGGCACGTTGTACTCCCGACATTTCTGCAAGATCTGTCGGATAGTAAAAATTTGGACCTTGTGCTATCGGTGACAACCGGCGTAACAGGATCTGGGAGAGTACCTTGTAGGCGGCGCTTACCAGCGTAATACCACGATAGTTGCAGCAGTCTAGCCGATCACCCTTTTTGTAGATGGGTCAAACCACTCCTTCCATCCATTCCTCCGGTAGCTTTTCCTCCTCCCAAATCCTCGAAATAACCCAATGTAGAGCCTTTGCTAACGTTTCTCCGCCATATTTTTAAAGCTCTGCCGGTAGGCGGTCCTTCCCAGTGCCTTTATTGGTCTTCAGTAGCCCGATTTCTCGTTTGACTTCTTGGAGATCTGGTGCTAGGACATTACTATCTTCCATGTGAAGCTGTCACAGTGTGCAATTATCATTGGCAACATTGATCGTGTATCTGCCTCTTTTCCAGCAGACTCTTGGACAGGTAAGACGTACTTTTTTCACACAGCACTTCTCCGAGTCGAGTGATTTCTACAGTACGATATCTAATGACATCTGGCATGAAACCCTCATTCCATCGGGTATTTATAATATGGTTTGGGCTTGGGTTTTTCCTCCTCTCAATCCTAAATCCTAATTCGACTCATTTCGACTCAATTTTCATAGATATTGGGCATGGCCTTTTTCCGCCTCGCCTTTAATACGTGTTAGCCATGGCCTTTTGCCGGCTCAACCTTATTTTTACACTGCTAGGTTGTCCCCGTTATCCGACGCATCGGGTGTGAACCAAATCAATAAATTTTATCTCCCGATTAATCAATCTATTTCGTCTGCTTTCGTAGGTCAGCTCCCTACTTTCTATCACACTACTAATTAGACAGCTTAGTCAGGTCTATTCGATCGGTTAAACAGACCGACGAATCGGCAAATCCCCCGGGTAATCGCCCATAAGAGTTTTTGGAATGCATTTCACCCGAATAGCCAATATATTGCGCTACAATATATATTCTATTTTTCTTACCTCATATTCCATCTCTAAAGTTACCCTGTAGGTTCAATTTGGCAATGGATCGCCAATGTGATAATCTGTGATTCGCCATCTCTACCACAAACTTCCGCGCGGCAGGCTGTCGGCCGACTCCGACTCTTTTTCTTTGTATTATTTACACGCTATCGGCAACTACCCAAATAATGTGTAAGCAATACACATTACACATTTCCGGGAAATCCTCTAATATGGTATAAATACCAGGATGCCACTTCGAACAAATTTCCAAACAAAATAACCTTCTGATGATAAATAATATGAGGCGGTGACAATATTTTTCTATTATAAACCAGAGGATAGACTCAAAATATAACCAAGCCAAAGAAACTGGTCCGATACTCTGCGTTTGTCAGATAATCATACTAATTTAACGTAACCAAATTATTCCTAGAAGAATGCTGGACGTAAATACGCTGGACGTATTTTTAATTTGATGTACTTGATTTTACAAGTCTTCGTTAGTAGTGTTCTCCTTGAAAAATTCAAGCAAATTTCAGAAACGTCCTGTCTCAACTGTAGAATTTCTGGGAACGTTTGAACATTCAACTGATACTGGTTAAAAAAATTAAGATTTAGATTAGATTCATCTTTTAGATTCATTCAAAGGTTTCTGTTTTAGGTTCATTTAGGTTTTCTGGCAGCACGGTTACCGTTGATACGCGCCCTTCAAAGGCTCTGAAGTTTTTTTCAAAAAAATAATTGTTTTTTGAATAGTGGGTTCATACAAGTAGCATAGTTGTGATATTTTAGTGCTAAACCTTCTATATCTCATGAAGTGTAGTGTTTCTAGTGCATATAAGTTACAAAATCTTAAATGAAACGAATGCTCTTTGTGGGATTATTGTGTCTATAGTCACACAAAAAAAAACTTATCGCCTTGCAGCAGTGGTTGTGCTTACTTTGTACTAAAAATAAAATTACAGTGTGTTAGAATATACCTGCTATTATGCTAGAAAGGGACTGTTGATCATCAGTTGCGAACTATATTGCAGAAGCTTTCAGGCATATGTGCTTTAGTAATACTGTCGATCACTCAGTTGGTGTACCGTGGTTGCATATTTACTGTAGTGTCGCTCCTCTGTAGATCAACATCTTTGTATACAGCTATACACCCAATAGTTTGGATGCAATTTGAAACTGTTCTGTCTGAGTAGAGCTTTTGCGAGAGTGGTGAATGAATTGAGTGTACCTATGTATGTAACTGATGGTTGAGTAAGCGTGAGTGGTGCTCTCTTTCTCGATCAGGCGAACTCGTTTTATACACGGCTATACATCAAATAGTTCGAGTATAATTTCGTGCGTTTGTGTGGAAAACACAGCTTTGGCACGAGTAGTGTGAATGAGTACTGAGGTGCTTTAGTAGCATTACTCGGCACGCTCTTCCTTACGACAGCTTCTGCAGTGTCTGTATTTGCAACGGTGTTCTGCCGGTTGCACACAGCTATACATCTAATAGTTCGGGTGCAATCCGTCTACTACCATTGCCGATACAGCCTGAGCAAAACCTGCTTAAAGTGATTTGCGTACCCGATTTCTGTCGCTCAGCACACGCAGCAAAGTGCTACTAGGTGACCATCTGTATGTTGCGCTCTCTGAGTGGACTTCTAGCTGTGTGCGGCTATACACCCTATAGATCGAATGCAAGCTGTGCAAGCCCTAGATAGAACGACACGATAGTTAAGGAAGTAACGTATGCCTGAATGTTTTGATTATTACAGCAACAACGTAGAGCGCTGAATCGCAGCCTGCATGGCATGATAGTACGGAGATTGTAAGTTTAAACACATGTTTAACGCACAAGGTATGTTTTTTTTCTCTTGTTATTCACGCATTTCTACTGCAATGGCACTTTTCACCGAGTAGACAGAGTATGCCCCACAAACAGCATCCGTATTTCGCGCTAACGCACTCATTTACAATCGAAATCATGCTATACTGCTGTACGAATCTGCTCGTTCATTGATCGATTTAGTTTAACCTGTCTTTTTATGCTACTGGTTTATTCATATACATTTTTTTTTCTCATACTTTTGGATGATGATGGCTGAAGAAAAAATTTATTGCGTGGAGTGTAAAAGGCAGGAGGTTGATCCTAATAAAGTTTTGACATGTTTGTATTGCTTTTCTAGTGCACATTTTAAATGTCGCAATATAATTGGTAATGCAGTTAGACGTATGAAAGAATCACCCTATTTTTGCTCGGCGGATTGTTCAGTTACGTACCAACGAATTATGGAAATGAAGCACAACAATCAGTCCATGGTTTCGGCACTTGCTACTGAACTGAAAAACGCTGTAGCTTTCGAAATGGAAGGGATTAGAAAAGAGGTGAAACTTATCACGTCCGCAATTGAAGCCTCTCAGGAATTTTTGTCTTCCAAGTTTGATGATATCGTAGCCGATTTTTCGGAACTGCGGGCTGAGAATGAGCTGTTGAAACATGAGGTAAATGCGCTTAAAAAATCAAATTCAACACTCACTGATGTCGTCCGCAAACTCGAATCAAACGTCGATAAAACCAATAAATTGGCTACTTGTAACAACGTAATGCTGTTTGGCGTCCCACATGCGCCCAATGAAAATACCTCCGAGCTTGTGCAAAAAACTTTGACTTTTCTTGGTGCGTCGACAGGTACTGATTCAATAGCATCTTCCAATAGAATCTTTACAAGTATCAAATCTGGAAATCCTTTAGTCCCGATCAGAATTGTTTTTAAAAATGCAGAAGCTAAAGAAGAGGTACTTAGTAAAAAAAAGGCTATAGGGCAGTTACTTTCAACATCGATTGACCCTTCACTTTTACTGAATGGGAAAGCTAGCACCATTTCGATTCGCGACGAATTAACTCCGCTTTCGTTAGAAATCATAAAAGAACTTCGGGAATCACAAGAAAAACTTAACATAAAATATATTTGGACTGGTAAAGGTGGGATGGTATTTGCAAAAAAGGATGATGGTGCGAAACCTGAGATGATAAGAAATCGAGCTGACCTAGAAAATTTTATGGCACGCCAGATAAATCTCTCTGTTTTGTCTCCCTCTCCAAAAAGGAAAAAAAGTACAACTGACAAAAACCAAAAGAAGAAAAAATAAGACACGTTTTAATTGCTTACAAGTTTGTTGAATAATAACAACTAAATGGCCACTACACAAATACAAAATCACATTCATGAGTGCATTGATGATTTCAAGGTCCAGTATCAAAATATGAATGGTAGAAGTTTACGGATTCTTCAATGGAATATTCGCGGGATGAATGTAATTGAAAAATTCGATAATATATTGTATTTCCTGAACTGCTGTGATGTGATAATTGATGTCATTGTAATTGGTGAGACGTGGATAAAGGCAGATAGCACTTCAACTTTTGAGATTCCCGGTTACTGTTCTACATTCTCATGCAGGGACTCGTCTCACGGAGGGTTGGCGTTATATGTAAACAACAAAATAGTGCATAACATCAAAAACAATCTAGTTTCTGATGGATTACACTCCATTCACGTTGAGCTAACTGTTAACGGGTTTTGTTATGATGTTATTGGTATCTACCGACCCCCTTCCTTTGATTTTCACAAGTTTCATGACATCTTAGAAGAGTGGTTGCACAGTTCAAAAAAGAGTATTCCATGCTTCGTTGTAGGTGACGTTAACGTACCTGTCAACCTAATCAACAATAATGTCGTGGTTAAATATAAGAACTTATTAGAATCATATGGCTTTATATGTTCCAATACAATCCCAACTCGGCCAGCCAGCAATAACATTCTCGATCATGTAGTCTGTAAGATAAATGACGCCTTTTGCCTACGTAATGATACAATCGTTACCGATATAAGCGATCATTCGCAAATTTTAACCACCATACGTCTTACTGGCAGAAAGCAAAGGCAGGTTCTTACTAAAAAAGTTGTAGATAATATGAGGCTTGCTAGCATGTTTAATGAATATATAAATAGTATCGGATCTGTAAATGACGTTGAAAATTGCTTTTTTGAAATAATCACAAAATACAACCAGTTGCTTGCCTTGTGCACAAAAACGTTTGAAATTGAAATGACAGCTAAAAATGATTATTGCCCATGGATGACGTTCGAATTATGGAAGCTCATGAAGATTAAAATCAAGTATCTAAAGAAAGTTAAAAAACATCCTTACGATGCCAGTCTACGAACTATGCTAAATCATATTACAAGAAAAGTAGATATGACAAAAAAACAGAATAAGAAATCTTATTACGAAAAGCTTTTGAGTACTACTTGCCATTCAAAGCTCTGGAAAAATATTAATGTGATATTTGGGCGTTGCAAAGCAAAAGAACAAATAAACCTAATTGAAAATGGGAACAGAGTTTCTGATGCGCAACACGTCTGCGAAATTTTTAACAAATATTTTTCGAGTATTGGTGCGAATCTCGCAAGCAAAATAAGTCCAACGAACGCAAACCCTACTAGTAATATCAGATGTGTCTCGAACACAATCTTTTTACGCCCAGCAAGCGCAAATGAAGTCATTGCCCTAATTAAAGAGCTAGATGCAAATAAGAGCTGTGGACCAGATAACATAACAGCAAGAACAGTTAAAAATAATCCTCAGGCCTTTGCTTCAATTTTAAGCCAAGCTTTCAATAAAATTATTGACACTGGAGAATATCCTAACTGTTTAAAAACTGCAAGGGTAGTGCCAATCTTTAAAACGGGTAATCCCTTGGATGCGTGCAACTATCGTCCAATCTCTACATTATCTGTCTTCAACAAGATCTTAGAAAAATTGCTCGTTTCTCGGCTATTAGACTTTTTCAATGCAAATAATGCTCTTTACAAATTTCAATACGGCTTCAGAAAGCAATGCAGTACTATGACCGCCATAACAGAGCTAGTAGACGGCATAATCAATGAAATTGAGTCAAAAAAACTTGTTGGAGGATTATTTCTCGATCTCAAAAAAGCATTTGATACGCTTAATCATAATATCTTACTACAGAAGCTAGAATTATATGGTATAAGAGGAGTCGCAAATAACATTATCCGCAGTTATTTAACCAATAGGACACAATTTGTGACAATTGGTGATGCACGCAGCGCACTCCAGAAAATTGATGTTGGTGTGCCGCAAGGTAGCAATATTGGTCCGTTATTATTTCTAAGCTACATTAACGACATTGGAAATTTAAATTTGAGAGGGATACCAAGGTTATTCGCGGATGACACGGCATTGTTTTACCCTTGCACTGACATTGGCAGTGTGATATCAGCAATGGAACAGGATTTAAAAATTCTGTCACAATATTTTGACGCGAATTTGCTTTCGCTTAACCTGGCAAAAACCAAATATATGGTATTCCATCCACCTAGGAAAAAACCAACCGGTCATTTAAACCTGTGTGTTAATGAAACACTGATAGAAAAAGTGGATAATTTTAAATACCTGGGTATTTACCTTGACTCTACGTTGTCTTGGGATCAGCAAATTAGGCATTTGCAGCAGAAGATCTCATCTTTGTCTGGTGCCATGAGGAAAGTGAGTTGCTTCGTTCCTAGAAAGGCACTGTTACAGTTTTACTATGGTTGCATCCATTCCCAAATCCAATACTTAGCAATAGCATGGGGTCATGCCTGTAAATCAAAACTCAAAAAGATTCAAGTCTTGCAAAACAGATGCTTGAAAACCATATTTAAACTGCCAATACTCTATCCAACTGTCCAACTGTACTTCAATAATAGCCACACTATATTACCTGTCCTCGCCTTACGTGAAATGCAGACTGTTATTCATATTCACAAAGTCTTGCACCAACCAGATTACCACCATAATATGACTTTAAATGTTGGCAATAGATTGCAAAATACTCGTCAAGCAAATTTCATACAGCGTAGCAGAGCCACCACAAATCTAGGCCAGACGCGAATTTCATTTTTCGGTCCCTCAACTTATAACACCTTACCTGATGAATTCAAACAGATCACCAGCATCAATGTCTTTAAATGTAATGTGAAAAAATACCTCAAAACTAATATAAGTAATTATATAATCTAGCCGTATCAACCTACCGTATGTAAATTAAAATAATATTAACTTTTTTTTGTTGATTAAAACCAGTAGCCTAGTTTATTTTTGTTTTTAGTTTAATGTTAAGCTTATTTTTTATTTTTGAGCCCCTTAAAAGGAATAATTCCACTGGGTGCTCATTGTGTAATAAATTAGTAATTATACCTATAATATAAAAAAAAAAAAAAAAAAAAAGATCATCTGGGACAAGCCATCCAAATTCGGAACGCCTGTCAGCCTATACTAATTATAAAAATATTGTAGATCCTTACGGAAAAATTCCCTACATTTAAAACTCATGTTTTCAAATGCCTCGTCGTTGAAACAGATTTATAACATTTTGAACTATATTATGTCATTACGCCACACTTCGTGTAGACCGATAGACAAAAATCAACCTTATTCTAATATAGTTCCATCCAATATAACCGGCTTACCATACCACAACAGCACAATTTCCGAAGAACCAATTTATCAAGCATCTTTATAGCTCAATGCAATCCCGTCGTTAACCCATATATAGAACAAATTCACAACAAAGCAACATAAACTTCATGTAACCGGCGCGCATCAACTGGAGTTGTGCTCCGTCGCAAAAGAAATTCTAAACAAAAAGTTCCGATGACCTTGAGCATTAGTCCTTTCCCAGGCCCTACGATACGATACGATACGATATGCTCACCATTTCTAACAACGCAATATGTTTGCCTGCCTGCGTTGTCGGTTTCATTCACTGGCAGAGGCCTGTCATGCAATGTTGTGGTTTGCCTGCGTTTCGTAATGTTTCGGCAACATAATCCGCGAAGGACTGCACCAAAGAGGACGAAGAATCATTTTATTCCGGTTCTCCCACCAGAAGCCGGTTTGCCATTCGGAACAGTTGCTTTTTTGTTTCGTAGGTCAGGGTTGAAACTCCAAATGAAAAGTTTTCTACCACAAATAAATAAACCATATTGAGAATTGCCAAAGGAAACGCATGGTATTTGATTCCCACCCTTGCCTTGTTGAGGAAGTTTGGGTTTTCATTTAGAATTCCATCAATGTCACAAGTGCAAACAGGACTTTCAAAAGTTCAAACTCAATTTTCTTATCCCACATCCACACTTCGATTGTTGAATTCAAAACATCAATCACGGGTATGATGTGCTGAAAGTTCGGAGAACGGAAAAAACTTTGTCCGGTGCAATCTGCGTCGCACGTGCTGCTGTTTGCTGTCGTACCATCACCATGATAGTGGGTGGAAAGAAGCATAGCACATTATTTACTGGCGCCAAGTACGGAAAGCGCTTCATCCTACGACAGTGAATCCGGCGACGACAACGTGACATGGAACGCCCTTGACGGTGCCACCAGCGCCAGTGAGCTGGCCATCCTCCAATCTCGTGACATTGTTTTGTTGCCGCTACACGGCGTTTCCGGTTTAAGATGTTGCACGAAAACTTTGTTGTCCTTTTTGCTAACTTTTATCACATAAAACCCCGTTTCTGCGATACCCAATCTTTTGCGGTTCGTAACGAGTAGTGGAGTAGAATTAGATTTGCACTCGAATGGATTTAATGATGAACCGTCACGGGTAAATCTGTTGTTGATAACGACGTTTCATAAACATGCATTCGGTCGAAGGACATAGCGATGAAGCGGTAAATTGCAGCCATTGACAGTTATTGTACTGCGATTGAAGCTATTGCTGTTCAAAGGTTAATAGGGAAAAATCCATGGAGAAACACCTAGTCATTTGAATAACACAGTTTTTATTATCTCGTTTCCTATAATAAAATGATGGATTATTCATTTGACTACCTCATTACACGAGAAAATCCTAATTCTCTGCAATTTCAACAATTTAGTTACCGCTGTGGCCACCTTGTTAATGACTATATTTCAATTCAAATACTTCCTGGTTCCTGCAGCATACAACTGAAGGTCAAAATAAGTAACTAGTGGTCTAGCAAAAGTTCATAGTATTGTACGGTTACTAGGAATAGAATCATTTGTTAACTTACGAATGCAGTTGAAATTTCAGCAGAAATATACACTTCTAACTTGAATAATGTTTCGAGTTTATTCTAGCTCATCCAACAATTCCTTGTAACACAAGCGACAGCATTTACAAACGCTTGTTGCATTCAAATTATATACGTCAAAAAGTTCATAGTAGATTTCAACGCGTACAACTTTGTTAAAGACATTTCTGAGAGACTGATTTTTGAAGTGGTGTTTTAATATAGCGTGATGGAGAAAATTGGATTAATAATTTGAAACAACATATGTGGATATGTGGTCACAGAGAATTGCCATGTAGATTTTTTGCCAAACCGAAGAAAATCGGCTCGAAGCAATATGCAAAGTAGCGTGAAAAGCCTCATGCAGGCATAAAAATTCAAATCTAAATATTCAAATCTGAGAAAACATAAGTGCGTTGTCAGTATACGGTTTGAGTTTCTGCTTAGATGGAGCTACTAATTTTATCTTTGATACTTTGAAAAACATCTTTATTTAAAAATATCATTTTCAGGTGTGAGCTACTTCAAAATTCGATCGAATGAGGTAGCCGATGGCTTTAACGTAATCTTTCTTGTATACCTTCCTTCGGCATTGCGGCCAAAAATAGAAACAAACGCGGAACAGTTTATCAAGAGCAGCCATCATAACCGACGATTTTAACAATAATAATTATCACATTGCTGGTGGTCGTTCCGTTCAACCAGGGCCAAGGGCCCGTGCGCTGGCGCTCAAACTAAAGCAAATCTTAAGTACCTACAGCGACAGCCGACCGACGTTGTGAGTTTCGATTTTTGTGGAAGTGTCAAATCCTACACCCGACACCTTAACCTTGCTTATTTTGCGTCGAGTCGTCAAGTTTCTTATCTACCTACCTACAGTGAGCGCCTTTTTGATGCGTCAGTAAATTAGAGCGGCACTATTCGTTTCGCTACCATTTTGACACGTGCGATTGCGATAAAGCCCATCCGTAAACCGTGCGTCTCTCGCACGACACGTAGAACCGCTTCGAACCGATTTCGAAGTACCTACCTGAAGTGCTTATCACGCTGTACATTTGTGGTGCAATTCATATTTATTTTACTTTTAAGTAGTAGAGCCCCCCCACTTAGCACAGTGTAAAAAAATTACTAGCACAGTTGGTAATGTTGCCAAAGGGTTCCTCCGCGAGTGCATGAAAGACTAAATTGCTGACCACTTGTGAAATAGTATACCAACGGCACTATTCAAATATTTTACAATAATTATAACATTCGGTGAAGCATTCAATGGCAAATGATAGTTTTCGATACGCATGCGTTGCAAGCTTATTTGAAAAAACTTTAATTTGAACAAAATTTCAAATTAAAATATATTGAAAGAAAAAATTAATTGTTGGTTCGATGCTTATGAAAACAATTTTTTTTGCTATTGATAAATTTTAAATATTTCTGCAATATCCCAAAAACAGTATACAAATCATCGAAGGTGCATTTTCAAGGATTTATCTGTTGAAAATTTTATCGAAGATGCAAAATTTACAAATTTCCTTTTTTACACAAGTCTAAAATAATACTAAAGCACGTCTAAAATTTCAAAAAAATTATGTACGGTTCGAAATTGTAAACTGGCCATGGTATATTTATTAAGGAAATATGGAAGCTACCCGATCAGGAGGACATAACAAATTTGTAACTGATTCTGTTATTTTGTTATCGACTTTTCCCTAACAACGATTGTTATTATTTAGCGGCGGTTAATGGTTAAAATAACAAAAATTCTATCAAAAATGATTGGCAGCTATAGCAAATATATAAAAAAATTGTTTTGCTTTGAACAAAATTATATTACAATTTGTTATGATCTTTCCAACACTTTTGGACAAGCAGCTTTTGTTATAATTCTGTTAAAATGTAACAAAAACATCTTTTCCTCCATCTTCTACATCGGTGTTTTTCCGGCAAATTGTCAAAATAGTACAACCATCTATTGGGACCATTCACAAATAGCAACCGAAAAAAACTTTCCCGCATTTTTTCACATTTTCCGCACCTCTTTCAGTCGGAATTGAATTCACTACATACCCCACGCTATGCCACCGTCTTAACCAGTGTATCAGAACTACTCTTGAACGAAGGTAACATAAATGCTTATATGATTTGGCAGATAGCTTATTCTGGGTTGTCAGTTTTTGATTCGAGATGTTTGTAAATAGATGAGAATCTTTTGGTACGAGCCAGTGATCAAGAAGAAGAAATCGAATCTGTTTTACCAGTGCTGCACCGTCGTAACAGTGTTGCACGAAGTGCTTTCAAATATACCAAGAAAATAAAAAATTAATAAGAAAGGCCCATTTCATGGGTTTTATATTTCTGCTCTCGATTCCATAGACCCGTTTGACTACTGACCCGGTTAACTAATTACCCGGTTGACTACTGACCTATTTGTCTACTAACCTGGTTCACTCTTGATCAATTGGTTACTGACCCGGTTGACTATTAACCTGTTTTGCTACTGATCGATTTGACTTCTGAACCGGTTGACTACTGACCCGTTTGACTACTGACCCATGTTTCTACTGACCTGTCTGACTACTGACCCATCCAACTACTGACCTATTTGACTACTAACATCTGGCTATTGACCCGGTTGGCTAAGGACCCGTTTGACTACTGACCCGTTTAACTACTAACCCGGTTGACTGCCTACCCATCTGACTATTGACCCGGTTTGCTATTGACCCGTTTGACTATTGATCCAGTTTGCTACTGACCCGTCCAACAACTGACCCATCTGACTACTGACCCGTTTGACTACTAATACGTTTGACTACTGACCCATTTCACTGCTGACCCGTTTGATTAATGATTCGTTTGACTACTGACTCGTTTGACTGCTGGCCCAGTTGACTACTTACCCGGTTGACTGCTGACCCCTTTCACTACTGACTCACTTGAATACTGGCCCATCTGACTACCCAAGCAACAATGTGAGTTTTATTGTACTCTTGTGGTGGTCTTCAAGACCATTTTTGGTCTTAAATACCATCATAAGAATGTAATAAAACCCGGATTGTTGCTTGGGTACTAACCTGTTTGGTTACTGATCCGCTTGTCCATTGATTCGTATGGTTACTAACCCGTCTGGCTACTAAACTGACCCGTTTGACTACTGATCCATTTAACTACTACCCCGTCTGACCACTGTACGCCTACCTATTAACAAATATATTATATTAACAATATAGTTCACTTCGCAAAATCTCATATATATATCCGAAGAGACGCAAACGTAACACACTCTTGCGGACAAAAAGGTGACTAAAAGCTTTTTGTTTTAAAAACTTTTAAGCGTGCAACCAATACATAAGAAAAAGGTGCGGTAGACAGAATGTGCTATTACTAATGCTATGACGTCCTTCTTCGAGATTGTACCGCTAGGTATAAAAGTTAATTGAGTTACTATCCATACCATACTGGTTCCTTTGTTTACATAACAAACGACAGAATCCAGCATAGATTCAATTGTTCAAATCGCATGTTTGTTGTTTAAACAGCAGCATAACTGAATAAAAAAGCTGTTATACCTGTAAAACGTGCAACACACACGCTACATTGGATATAAATGAAAAAGAAAATAGTCCAAAATGTAAACAAAGGCGCCGCTATCTGTCAATTGGCGGCATAATGATTTAGTCTATTTCATGAGTGCAAAAGCGATAGAGCTTCTTAATCGTGAATTGAAGATAGAACCAACAAAAGCGCTAATGTCGCAAGCGCGAACAAACCGAGCGAGAGCTGATTTTGTTAAGCTGGTCCCTCTCCCGTTTTGTTTACATTTGCAATTTTCACCCTTTTGTTAATACTATCCAGAATAGGCTAAACTCTATGCTGAAAGTTGAGTTGTTTCCGATAGACGTGTCGAATTTACGGTGTACATTGGTAACCTTTTATGCCGCTATGGCGCTAGTAGTCGTGTCTTCAGGATTATAGAAGAGTAAACTATATTGTTAATATAATATATTTGCTATTAACTACTGAGCAATACAGTAGCAATTTGCATTTATTTATTGACATTTATGAATTACTACGGCTCTACTCTTTTAAAATCACCAAAATATTTTAATCATCAATTCCATGGAAAAATAGACTGCAAATTTAAAAAAAAATTTGTTTCGATTCTATTTTTTAATTCAAATTCACGTTAATCAAAATTTCGGGCGTAAAAAAGTGGACGCAAAAAGAAATCACGTAAAATGGATAGACGTAAAACGACTGGTACACGGGTATTTTAAACTCGAATTTTTTACGTAAGACTGCGCATCTTCGCAAGTCACCATTTTAATAAGCATAAATATCAAGCACTGTCAAAAAAATAACCAATCATATCGGAGATTTTTCTTTCCGATTAAAACGTCCCTTTTCTTCAACCGATATTATCATTTTAACATTGACTTAAGGTATAGGAGGGTATTTTCAGCCCATTAAGCGGTAGCCTTTACAATATTCAGGAATTCTATTGAAACTATGTTTATTCGAGACATGATTTTTATACTAGTTGATAGAATAATATTTACTGAATATCGGAGTGCATTTTGGTCTTAATGAAACGCTACTGAATTTGAGTTATAGTCGCTAGAAATGATGAAGTTGCTGCGACTATGTTAGGCCCCTTTTCTTTAGTGGTTTCTGTGTTGTTTAAATATCCGGCAGGATGAAAAAGCCTGCATGGTACAAACCATAACAGTTATAAAGCAATCCACCGAATAACTACTGCGCGTGCACCCACCATAATTTCCTGGGCTACTCGTCACCAGTTCGCTAAGCGTCTCAACCCACGCAAGTCGGCTTCAACCTGGTCGAGCCTTTCAGCACGTTTGCCTCTCTACTCCTGGCGCTGCCGGCGGGTTTCTTAAAGAGAACGGATTTCACTGCACAGTCGTCCGGCGTCGGTCCGACATGGCCGGCCCACGCTAATCTCCCAACTTTCGCCAGGTAGTACGATGGGAATCTCTCCAAGTAGTGCCTGCAACTCATGTTTCATACACCTACGCCATTCTTCACTATCCGTTTGTACTCCGCCGAAAATAGTACACAAATGACTGATGTTTTCAGAGCGTTTTAGTAGATTACGAAACCTGAAATTAAAGAAAAGAAGAAAACTTTTTCCAAATTAAATTCTTCTATTTATATTTTATCCCGACAGATACATAGGCTTACGGACCCTCTTCGTCATACGTAAACACGATCCAGACTTTATTGCGAGTTTTCATAAGAATTAATCCACAAGTACTCAAGTTTTTTGCACCCGATAAATCTGATACATCTTGCCTGTACATGTATACCCATTTAGCTTGAAAAAATATTTCGGAACTTACATTTCTCAATGGAACAATTTTTCATGCTCCAGCGGGAGTTCGTCATACGAAAATTCACTTCGTCGTAAGCAAGATTGCTTTCGTTTATCATGGGCAGGCAGCAATTATTTACAAAAATCTATGCACGCATTCGTTTGATCCGTGTCCAAGAGCTACCCAACTAGGGTAAAGAACTAGTTTTAAGCAGTCTAAGCGGGTCACTGATTGTTTTACCTTATTACAAGCGATGGGTTGACTAAGTGGGGGATATCAGCATACCAATCTTCTTGCTATCTTTAGTTCTTCAAGCTGTTACCATTGGAAGACACTATTGTTGAGCTAATCTTTTGATTGTTCGCTTTAAAAGTTGGAGCGGCGGAACTAATTTTGAACACACCGAACCCATTTTCACCCGCAAGGTGCTATTTTAAGCAATCCTGAAATCTGAATTTTTTTACGTCCCGTTAAAAAATCCCTCGAACTTTTCCCCCTATTCAGTAAGTTCGCGTTCCTAACCGCGACCTACTAATCGGCATCTGATGCGTAATCGGCATAGCGTATCGGCATAGATGCGTAAAATGCCATCTGTCTAAATTGTTTATCGGGGCATACACTCACCGCACCGTTCGGCAAACGGTATTCGTCGTCTCTTTTATTCTCTGGTGTTCTTATGGGAAACTGCGAGTTTGACGTCTCACTCGCTGTTCATAAGGATGGTGGGAGAACAAAAGAGGTAAACATATAGCAGTACAAACGATCCGAGTACAAACGATCAGAACAGTGTTGTCAAAGCAAATAACATTGAAACACATCGTTGCTTTATTAAATCACTGAGAAAATCTTCGAAAATTATTGAAAAAGCTGTCTTTTGTGTTGTTTTTAATAAAGAAAAATTAATTATGAACATACATTTCTCTTGAAAGTATTGAACCACGTTTTCACCATAGGAGATTTCAGGAAATTTCAAACTTAAAATTCTTATTTCCAGAACCGAAACAGTGTCTTGGCAACACGATAGTTCATCAGTTGTGCTGCAGCTGCTGCTAGTGGTGAACAGGTTCCGTCAATTCAGAATTTGTTTTCAGTTTTGTTAGAAAATAATAAAACTTTTGGCTAGTGACAAAGCCTTAGATAATAGAAAAAAAGAGACTGAATAATATGGTATGTGACAATTGAGTGCTTGACTTTCAGAGTGGTTGTAATCAGTGCTGAAAATTTGATGAATTCGTTAGTAGCGAGGTGGCGATTGCTGAAAAGCAGCTGAAAAATGTACGTTTTTGGACAACAATTTTTAATTCATCATATTCGTTCCTTACCCTACTATAAAAAGAGTTGAAATAATTTGAATCACAGCTCAAAATTTCAAATAGTTCAAATCGTCATACTCAAGCTTCTCTTCGTCACACTCAAAAATGGTAAAAAAAACCAAGAGGACTTCTATTTTTTGAACACATATTGAAAATTTTCTAACATAATCTTTTCCTCGATAGTGAACACACAATCCATAAATATCAATACCAGGTTGATTTGACTGTAATTCGCATCGAAATTGGTTATAATGCTGTTTTCTTGTCGATATGTCTGGAAAGTAGACGAAGACCCGCCGTAGATGAACCCATCCAGCACCCTATTTCGCTTACGACTTGCAGGCTTCATCAGTGTCTGTTTTCGAACTCTTAATTTCCAGTGCATGAATGTCTTCCGTAAGTTCGTAGAGAACTACACCGGTCTGATTAGCGTTTTGTACATCGTCAGCATTGTGCGGCAGCGTATGTTTCTTGATCGAAACGTCTTGCGGAGGGAAAAGTATGCTCGACTTTCGGCTTGAATGCGTTCATCGCAGTTCATCACCCTGGTTACCGCCGATAATAATACGAGTTAGAAGATTCAATTCGTTTGAACATTGAACTTAGATCAATTTGATGTCCTGATTCGGTTCGTTATTAGGAGTGAGCAGCCACCTTTTCCATTTGTCTGATTACATCCATATACTGCAAGATTTTATTCTAAATAGATGTCTTGCACGAAAACAGCGCTGCAGGGATATTCACGCATCTGAAGTTACTCAGTTATTCTCAAAGTGAGGAAGAATTAGCAACTGTCTTATCCGAAAATAGGTTTTGGGCATTTAATTTGCTGCTTTGCATCAGTTAGTTGCAATTAAATCTGGATATAATTGGCTCCCATTGTAACTTGGTTCAATCGGCGGATCCTTCAGCTTGAGTAAAGATAAACGGTACAGATGCTTTATAAGCATTGCTTCAATCAAGGTTAGTCAAGAGAGGTTTTCTGATGTTCGAATTTGTTTTTCACCCCGCTGGGTTACACTTGACGATCACCGAAATTTTCAAAGCGGAAGCTGTTGAATGTATACACAACATCAATGGTTGCTAACCAATTGTTCCGCGCACTTCTGTTCTATAAACTGTGAAAACTAGATCACCTATTTTAACTCACCTTGGCTTCAATGATCATCGCTTCTCTAATTTTGCGCTTTCCCCTTCCCCTTCACGTATTGTCCCACTCTGTTTGGATACTATAAACATCTTTGTTTCATTACTTTCCTTTACCCTCCCTTCCGACGATTGTAAAAAATTACCGTTATAAAAAACTATTTAATTGTCTGATCTCGATATAAAGGTCAAGACAAAAACACGAGGTCGGTCTACAAACATTCTGACGCAACTCGCTTGCGGTTGGCACACGGAAAGCCGGTAATAGTAAATTTATGATTATGATTCGATATATCTGATGATGACTGAATAGGAAAGCAATAAACCGAAACGTAAAAAAAGGATTTTTTTTCATATTCCAAGAAAAATATCAATTTCAAATGACACATATTCTGAAGTTTGAAGTATTTTTTTTATTGTTATTTAATGTGGTTTTAAGCAGTTGGTCATTCACCACCAGTTTCTGAAGTAAATTTACTAATAAATTTTCTAATAAATCTACATATTTATATTTTTTTGTGGTATCCAACATACTTAATTAATGCGAAATTAAAAGAATATCGAGCTCAAATCTTTCATTGTGCATTCTCAATAAAATATTTGGTAAAAGTTAATTTTTTAAATTCTGAAGTAATATTTATATTATATAATTAAATATATTATATATATTTATATAATATTTATAATATTTATTTAAGTAACAAGATTGAACAGGTTGAAAGTTAGCACCAAACACGTTTCAAACGAACATTGCCTGTTAATGAATACCTACGAATCGTTTTTTTTTCGTAAAACCGATAACTGAGAGCTCACATTCCTGCTGTAGGCGAACAGCCAGCCAGAATGTGCTTACCGTTGCACTTTTCCTGACTATACTTTAGTTTATTCTGCAGAACAAAGTGCATCACAGCGAAGTTAAATGGTTACGACCCGACTCGAATACCTGTCGGGGAAGTCGTGAACTTTAGGGTGCTTAATATTTCATTTTTTTCTTGTTTCTGAATTTATGTTGAAACAATTCGATCAAATATTAATAAGTTTCACAAGTTCTGAAGCACTTCCTGGTACAAAAACGTCTCATTTTGTAAAACACCGGAACCACCCTCGTATGCAAACATTTAACTTTCGCAAAAAGTGTCAACTTGATAGAACTGAGTATACCACAATAAGCGTTTTGCCATACTGCATTTGTTTGAACACTTCTAGTGCGTGTATATACATGTTCCTACTTAGATACCTTGGTGGTGTTAGCGAGTGGAAATTTCCACTTCGAACTATAATTTAGTCTACCGACAAGCGATAGTTGACGGTAAACTTTGCGCGAGTTTTGTATAGTTTGTTTAAGTTTCAGGCACCACCACAGGAATCTCAACTAGGCCGAAGAGTGAAACTGACACTCGACAGCCGGTAGAATTAAACGCTCTTGCCCGGTCAATGTTAGCACCGCGGTACGATTGCACTGTGAGCAGGGGTAGGGAAAATTTCGTTTAGAATTTTATCAGAGTGCTGATATTTGTTATGATAACAACACCGCAAAGGGTTGCGTCGACAATTATTATCTGTAGTTGAACATTACCTTGCCGTGTTGATCAACGCAGGAAATGGCTGTGACTCAGCTGATATCGGCGGAAAAATATGACGTAGCTTTTCGGTACCATGACTAGGTACTATTTGGTTTAACCCAAAAAAATGATTTTTAATTTTAACCAATTTTCAAACACACATCAAGGTGATAGGTACACCAAATCGGTTTTCAATCATGACAATGACTGAATTAACTATTCATCAGAATATATTAAAATATGTTAATCACATTAAAATCCATTGTTTTGTTTCGGTTCGTGCCCTAGTTGAATTTACTCTCCCATTCATGGCTTTGCTCTTCTGGTTTATTGATTCCTGCAGGTTTAATTCCTCCAACCCAGTAAAATGCGGTTTGTAACATGCTAAAATTAAACAGACCTGAACAGTCTCAATGTGATGATTAAATTTTCCACCGTGCCAGTACATCTGCTCTTGATTCTTTTTCCTGCCGTGTGGTTATTCCACTCAAAGCGCACGCTGTTAGTACCTACAGCACACGTGCGCATGCGGTGAGTTGCGTGAATTTCTCGTGCACGATGATAATCACGCAACCGCGAGCACGCGAAATGACCTAGATTCGACCGGCGACTCGGGGAGAGCAATGACTTAGGGAATAAATTAGATGGGACAAGGGCCAAGATTTGAGCTGAGCACAGTTTCCCTATCGTGACTTTCGTCAATTCTCAGACTAACAGTTTTCCGCTTGTAGTTAGCGAGAGGTGGCACTTCCGTGAATCAGCTGTGTGGGGTTGAGGTCAGTATTTCGACAACCCCAAAACAGATTTAAATGGTTCAAGTTCCACTGCACACGGAAATGTGCACTGGGCGCCGCGCGCGCCGCCGTACCGAAACGCGTCAAAGACTTTGTCGACCTTCAAAGGTAGCTCGTATATAATAATTAGCAACTGAGCGGTTAGTAGCACTGCTGGTTGTTGGCAGAGAAATTCTAAGTAAATAAACCTTCCGAGTAGGATTGAACCGGTTTTACATGGCGCTTCGCCATGGTGCTGTGCTGGGTGCGATTAATTTGCACTACGACGTCGGAGAACTAAACGATACTGATCGAGCATGACAGCGTAATGATAGAAAATTGCATCTTATTTGCATATCATCTAATGCAGTGCTTGTCACCGTGATGCTAAACAGCGCGAATCGGATCGTGTTTAGTAGTATTTTGAATAATGGGAATAATAGGATACCAGCATCATAGTTCATACTTTTTGGTTATCTAAAAACATTTTCTGACAAACATTATTTTAAACATGTTTTAACAAAAACAAAACGCATAACTTTTTTTTGCTTGTTTAAAAAATCCCATTTTTCCACCCTTTCAGTTGGCCAACATAGAAAGGACAAAAACTTTATAAAATATTTAAAATGGCTTTACTTTATGTTAGTGTTTAGGAAACACAAAAATTGTTTTTATTTATAAAAAGGCAAAGCTGATAAATGAAAGGAAACATCAATTCATGCCACAACACACGTGTTTGACATATGTGTCGACGTATGATATGTCTCAATATACGATTGTCAATACCTACATTATTATGTAGGTTATTAAGCCGTATGAATAAAACAGTTTGATTTGCTTTTCCCGTTTAAATCGTATGGGAGCATTTGCTCTTACTCTTTTATTCATAAGGCCTATTATGTATCGTCTGGTGTCCTAATCCATACGGTGTCTAATTAGACACTACCTACCGTGCATTTCCATAGTCAAAAATTGGTAGTTTCCGAGTGTAACATCATAATATTTTCGAAAAAACAGATCAAATTATACTCTTTCAAGCATTCAAGCATTGTTGACGAAAATGCGCATGTCATGATACAGAAGATTGCTTATTTAATGCCAGATGAACGGAATTAGCCAACCAAAATTAGTTGCACCTCACGGTACTTAGCAAGCGCTACTCCTTAGTGAAGAAACCACCTAATTTACAATTTATAATTTGTTTGCATAATTGAACAGACTATTAAGGTCTAAACGGACAATTTAAAATTAACTAACGATTCATCTTACAATTATCAAGTGCGAAATTTCGTTGGCAGCAGGTACGAGAAAATTCGTCAAAATTGAAACAGTCTGTAAAACGATTAAATTGTCGAATCATGAAAATAATGGAAAAGTTGGCAACGTATTGAGTTAATAATCATTTTTCTAATAAATATCATTCTGGGTCGTAAAAAACCGTGTAAAAAAGTACTTGAGTGTAATATGAATCGGTCTTATACTAAACCATTTTGCTCGATTGACAGTAACGGGTGGCAACTAAAAGTTTGGAATTTTTTCGCGGCCCTTATGCTCATCAACAAACGAGCTCAGAGAGAAATGAGAGTATGTATGTGTTAGCTCTCTCTCTCTCCTCTTTTTGTTAATATTTGTTGTTTTGTTTATGCTTGCCCAGTTTGGCTAAAAATGGCGTCGAAACAAGAAGCATTTCGGGAACGCGTTGTACACTTCTACGAACTGCAACAGAAATCTCGGCAAAAAGCATACGGTACAACATTTAAAAAGCAATTATGTTGCTGCTTCGACTGTTTACCATATCCTAAGATACCCAACAACTATTCGCAAGCAAGGTAATGGAAGACCAGCCAAAATTATGGACGCAGAAGGACATCGTTCTCTTTCTCGTTTCTTCAACAACAAGCCCTCTGGTTTGGCTATCAATTAAGATGCACCAGACGAGTGTTTGGAGAAAATTTTGATCTCGTTTCTACAAAAACAGCAAGCGGATGGACAATACGTGTTTTGGTCGGATAGAGTATCATCGCATTACGCCAGAAAAAAACACAATCGTTCCTGAATACCCATTCGATCCCATTTTTACCCAAAAACCATGACCCGGAAATTCTGTCTCAGTGCGCCCAATTGAAGGTTTCTTCGGGATTTTGAGTTCCTTGGTGTACAAAAATAACTGGAGAGCCACGAATTGCAAACAGTTGATTGGTAGAATCAAGAGATGCATTCGCAAAGTTGACATGAAGGCCGTGCAACGCTCCTGTTTCGACGTTAAACGAAAGCTTCGCCGAACAGTCGGTTACGGACCGTTTTCAAATGTACACCAATTTTTTTCAACAATAGATAATGTATCTTTAATTTCGGTAAATCAGATCTTCTTCATGTATCTTTGTTTTTTTTTGACAGCTTGAGAAAAATATTCCAAAATTTTAGTTGCCACCCGTTATCTGCAGAATTACTTATTTTACTTCACTCTAGTGGCGAAGGTCCGTTATCGATGCTGCGCAGCAGTACATATCCATCAGTGTCCTGAAGCCTACGGTCTCTTCCAAATTTTCTGTTGAAAACAGTTGTAACTACTCTTCTATCGGGCATTCTGGTTACGTGCCCAGCCTACCGCAGCCTGCCAGATTGTATTACCTTCGCTATATCAGCATAATTGCATACTTAAGGAGAAAGAAAAAGAAAGGAAAGAATTCAAAAAACTGTTCTGATTTCTACAAAAGACTGAAAAGCCGGACAAAATAGTAAAAATTAACATCTTAAGGAGAAATGAGTCGTCATTGATTCTGTAAATTGCAAAAGCAGTTTTCTGTTCTGTTCATGAAAATATATTCCCTGTGTTCAGATTTAAGGAACAAGGCAGTGAATGCATTTCTAAAAACAAAGTCCCTGTTTTGGGTCCAAAATCTGCGTCTGGAATTGGGCTTTCCGACGAAAAGTTTATGACTGCTCATTTTCCCTTAATACAGTTCGTCGTTCCTGCGCCTGCGCCATACATCATTTTCCATTTTGCCATCAAGTATAGATCGCAGAATTTTATGCTCAGAACCCCAAAAACTCGTCGCTCAGCTTCATTTGGTTTCATTTGGCATCCATGATTCATGTCCGCAAAGTACCATACCGGGAGGATCAACGTTCTGTAGAGCGCCAGTTTTGTACTAACTGACGAACGACGGGGCGTCGCGCCCCTTCTTGCTCCTCATCGGTAGTAACACTATTTGGACTCTTATGGGGTAAAGTGGTGCAGAATGCACCGCTTAAGCATAACATCAGTTTGCAGAGCAACGGCGTGTTTGTTCCACGTTTTCCAACTTCTAGAAGACTTTGGGATCTTTTTTACACTTACTCCTGGTGAAATTTCCTAACAAAAACCAGTATTTTTTGTTATTTTTGACGATTTTTGGCAAGAGTTATGATCATTATGTGAGGCAGAACGCCAAAGCCCGTGGACAAAACGCACTAAGTTTGCCCAGCTAGGCGTTAAGCGCAACCAAAAAATTTTACATTCAATCACGTGTTGTATAAACTCCTAAAACTAGGCTGCCGAAATGGCGGAAGCGTTCGTTATAGCGTTTGTTACATACGCTTGTTTGCTGGGATACAATGGGTTCATATCTCAACATAATTGACAATAAAATTTAATCATCTACTTTTCTCCAACTGATGTGTGATGAAATATTGTACGTTAAACAATGTACAATTAGGATTAAGGCAAATTCTAAGTCCTATATAATACATAATATTGCTACATTTTTAATAAATAATTCGAAACAAAAGATGTACTGCAAATTAAAAATATTTTATAACTGTTCGGTCCCGCTGTGATGCATTCTACCCCTGTTTTGTATTTTAAAGTTTTTTGCAATATATGTGAAAAACATGCCTAGTTAATGGCGTTTTTGTGATGAATCATCGAGTATGACAGTATATCAATTAGGTAGACTGAATTTATTATGAAATTTGCATACCGACTAGTGGTAAAAGCTTAAGAGAACATCGTGATTTCTTACATGTGGAATGAGATCGGTTATAATCCCTTGATTTTATTGGATGTGGCTATGTTTGATGCTTTTACATTCTACACAATTATGAATTAACTGGTTTTACACCAAAATAAAATGCGCATTCATAATTTTACCAAATAGTTTCCGCGTTTTTAAGCAATTAATAGCATGGGCCATTCTACCCCACCCCCGGTGTGTTCTGGACAGTCTTACCCTACTTCGTTTTAGCAGTGGTTAGTCCCACTCTTGTTGCTTCCAATTTTATTCCGGTTGATTCCATCGATTATCGACAGGGATTATTTTTCACCAAATCTGCTAAATTTAGTGCTCGCTCTTGAATGACTTCAACATTGGCGTAGCTAGAAAATTTCCCTGAGAGGGGCCTAGCAGGAGCCTTCCAAAATTTTTTTTAAATATATTGAAAATATCGAACTACTAGCAACTATATAAATATAATGTTTTCAGCACAGTATGAATATTTTATATTTGGCCGAGTCATCGCATCGAAGTAAAGAGAAATGAAATTGTTCCAGCGGAAAACTCTCAAACGCAAACTTATCTAAGCGCCATTGTGATCGTTGCATTGTGCCACTCGTCGCCAATTTCCCAGACGTCTTAGAAATCGCAAATCATTTACGACCTGGTCGTGCCATCCTGCACGTTGAGTCCCCCTGTTTCTGGTGCCGATGGGTGAAGAGAACTATTTTCATCGCATTGTCGTCTGGCATCCTTGTGACATATCTGACTTTCGCCAAATGTAGGATGGGAATCTCTCCTAGCAGTGTCTGTAGCTCGTGATTCATACGCATCCGCCACTCTGCGCTTTCAGTTTACTCCGCCAAATACCGTCCGCAGCATTTTCCGCTCGAAAGTTCCTGGCTACGATCTGCAAAGCCGAGGAGTTCACCGTTGGTGAAAATCGTCCCTCTCGTTTCCGTGCCTCAGAAGCAATGTTGAACAGCATGGAAGATAAGCCGTCACCTCTTGTCTCAATCCTCGTCACGTCTCGCATGAACTCGAGAGTGTCCCCGAGATGCTCATGAAATCCATCACTCGATAGCTCTGATCTGTCGTGTCAGCTTACCCGGAGAACCGTGTTCGTGCATTATCTGCCATAGTTGGTCTCGATCGACTGTATCGTATGCTGCTTTGAAATCAATATGTAATGATGTAATGCGTAGGAACGTTGTACTCCCAACATGCCAGATCTGTCGAATGGTAAAAATATGGTCCGTAGTTGTGCGATCTCCATGCACGTAACAGGATCCGGGAGCTCCCTTGTAGGCGACGTTTACCAGCGTTATGTCGCGACCGTTGCAGCCGTCGAGCCGATCACCCTTTTTGTAATTGGGACAAACCACATCTTCCATCAATTGCTTTTCCACCTCCCAAATCTTGGAAATAACCCAGTGTAGAGCCAGCGTTTCTCGGCAATTTTTATATAGCTCTTTGCGGGTAAACGGTTCTTACCTCCGGCTTTGTTGGTCTTCAGCAACCCAATTTCTCGTTTGACCTCTTGGGTATCAGGTGCTGGGACGTTACTATCTCCCATGGGCATTCTTTGGAATTCCGTTCCCCTTCCTTCTGCCACTTTGCCATTGAGGTGTACATCGAAAAACTACTTCCGACTGTCGACCACCTCGCGCTCGTTTGTGATAAGATTCCCTCCTTCGTTCCTACACATATCAGGTTTCGGTGTGTAGCCCTTATGAGTTTGGTTCACCTTTTCGTAAAACGTACGTGTGTCGTTAGCTCGGAATAGTTGTTCTCATTCTTCACGATCTCTTTCCTCCTTTTGGCGCTTTTTAATCCTCAGGATCGTGGTCAACTGGTTCCTTGCTCGTCGGTATTTGGCCAAGCTATATCTACTACTCTCACAAGTACTAAGCAGTTCATATTCGTTTGGTTTTTGTGCGAGAAAAAATATGGAGGGAAATATTTTCGGGAACATAACTGAATTTTTCCGGTTGTATTTGAAAACCGGAGCATTGGTAGAAATTTACAGAGGGTGCCTCGGGCACCCCTTCTAGCTACGCCAATGGGCTTCAACTGTTTTAATAAGGGAAACGATCTGAGTCTTTTTGTCCGACCCACCTGCCATAAAACGACCCAATGTATTTTTGACCTTCATATCGAAATTTTCCAGTTTCATCCAGTTTATCATTCGTCGCACCAGAAACTCCTTTACTTTACAAAAAAATTGCATTTCTGTTGTGCTGGTTTTTTTTGTAAAGAAAAGAAAATAATGAATTATGGTTTAGCTTTTGTGCACATTTTGACATTTTGTTGCGATATCTTATGTAAGCGTTTTTGGTATTAAGAAAGTATCGAGTAGTACGCATCAATTCAGATTAATCAAGTATCGCGAAAAAAAGAAATTAATCCGATCCGATCCGAAAATTGCGCAGAGGAGAACGAAATCTCTCGGCATTTAATTCTAGATTTAAAAAAACATACAACCGATCCTAAAACTAGTAGAAGAAAAACAACTTTTCTGATCTCTTCGCTAGAGCATCTTTTGAGGACATACCACATATGTGCCTTTTTGTGAGTAAAATTTCCACTTGACTACGGCATAGCATGACCCTGGGGTCCTTTCATTATTTGACTATACCCAAGGATTGAAAATAACTCTTCCATTCGACCTTCCCCTTCACCTCCGGTGATCTTGAGAGCATTCAAGGTCTATGCATTAACATAAACAATTAAGAAGAATACGTTCAGATACTGTTAAGGCTAGAAGTGAAACTCAGATGAAAATTCTCTTACAATTCTACAACAAGTATGATAGAATTTATTCAAATCATTTATTGTACTAAATACAATCTGATGTAACATAATATGACAAGGATAATAAATTCAATCGCTAAGATAAAAGAAGAATTTGACTGAGTCAATATTTTTTCAACAGATTTATCATGCCTAGTTACATTTTCAATTTATTTGCTGTCTTGTTGAAAAAAGCATGACGGACAAAATTATAAATACAATCGCATCGACAAACAACATTGAAAAATACATCTGCAGCTATCTGCAGTATTTTCTTGGAATGCAGCGGTCATTTCACG
This sequence comes from Sabethes cyaneus, assembly GCF_943734655.1. Lineage (NCBI taxonomy): Eukaryota > Metazoa > Arthropoda > Insecta > Diptera > Culicidae > Sabethes > Sabethes cyaneus. Next base: position 175,247,746 of record NC_071355.1, read on the forward strand.
CCCATAGACCACCACAGTTGGCAAAAAGTCTATTTTAGGACGGATTTCTTTTTCTTTGCATCTGAAATATTTGAGAGGATTGAATGAAATCATGTGAATATGATCACGGTTCGCTTCAACTGACCAACCTCTGTGCGGCTTACACATCACAAAGCACATGTTATATCAGATAGATGACGTAATTACTACAGGACACCATTCTTTGGCTTATCCGGTGAACGGTTTGGTTTAAGTTACCTTCTAATTTCAATGTTTCAACATGCCATCTTATTTTAAAAGAATGTAATACCACGTAATAAAATCAAGTTAAGTTCAAATATCTAAAACGAATGTGCAAACTCGATGCAGAGTCGTTAAGGATATAACTACCTCATTAAAATAAGTAAATATTGCTGCTGCAACTAGTAAATCTTCATAACAATTGTAAATCAACTATCCTGGGTATCGCGGCCTGAACTATAAACTAATCCATCTCCAACCAATAATTATTGCATGTACGCTTATCAATTCCCGGAATGAAGCTTACATCCGACATATTTCGTGAGTAGTTTATACTTAGCCATACCTTTGTTTAATCACTCACCCTGGAAACCCCTTCTACAGTTGCACCTTCCCACAGTAGTGACTGCAATCAGGTGTCAGAATGGCCCATTACATGTCTCGGTAATTGCACATTTACCGGCACATGCAGTCGTTTCAGCTTTCTGGCCGTAAAGCAACGACCGACTCGACTGTTCTCGGTTTCACTAGGTAGCGCAATCCACGTTTTAGATATCAGTTTCCAATCAGACCCACGGCAGTTGCAGCGTCCAGTTAATTTGCGACGTAAATTTGATCTAGGAAGCGCAGAAAACTGCTATTTAATTACAATCCAAGTGAAGAATTCCATATTTGTTTTCTCTTTTTTAGCCTATTCGGCCGCAGTGGACGGGCTCCAGCAAATCGGACGTGAGCAATTACATTTTCGGCAACATGAAAGCCAGTCTCACGGATGTCCCGACGCAAACGGCGGCTGGTTCGACCCTACCGCTGGTAGGAATGCCACGGGATGACGAAGAAGCTGCCTGCTACAATCCGTTCGAGCACCGGAAATTAACCCATCCCACTTCCGACGTGGACACTCTGATTCATTTGCTCAAAGGTTCTCTCGGTTCGGGAATTTTAGCGATGCCGCTGGCATTCCTAAATGCCGGCCTATGGTTTGGATTGGCAGCAACCCTAACTATCGGTGCCATCTGTACCTACTGTATTCATATTCTAGTGAAGTGTTCGCACCTGCTGTGCAGGAGAGCTCAGATCCCATCGTTGGGCTTTGCTGACGTGGCGGAAACCGCATTTCTGGCCGGTCCGGAAGGAATCAAAAAGTATTCACGGTTAGCGAGGTTCATCATCAATCTTTTCCTGGTACTGGATCTGATGGGATGCTGCTGTATCTACCTCGTCTTCGTTGCAACCAACGTCAAGCAGGTGGTAGATTATTACACCAACAGCCACCTGGACGTGCGGTACTACATTCTGTTGACGCTATTTCCAGTCATATTGATTAATTTGATCAGGTATAAAGATCTTCAGATAATACTTGTCCAACTAGTTCAGATTGCACTAACCGTAAATTGATTTTACAGAAAACTCAAGTATCTGACACCATTCTCGATGATTGCCAATATTCTAATTGGAGCGGGTGTCGGAATAACGTTGTACTATATTACCCAAGATCTGCCCTCATTTTCAGACAGAAAGGCCATCGCCGAAATTCATCACATGCCAATGTTCTTTGGTACGGTGATCTTTGCTCTAGAAGGTATCGGTGTAGTAATGTCGCTGGAGAACAACATGAAGACTCCGCAGCACTTTATTGGCTGCCCTGGAGTGTTGAACACCGGTATGTGTGTCGTGGTACTATTGTACGCATCCGTTGGATTTCTGGGCTACTTGAAGTATGGCGAAGGAACTCATGGTAGCATCACGTTGAATCTTCCCGTGGAAGACGTGTAAGTTTAAATGAAATTCGGCGTTGAAGTTAGTTTTAATACATTGGTAATACGTTTGATTGTTTTCAGCTTAGCACAGGCCGTCAAGATTATGATTGCTGTGGCAATATTTTTAACCTACACGTTGCAGTTCTATGTACCAATGGAGATCATTTGGAAGAATGTACAGCACAACTTTAATGAGCACAAAAATGCTGCCGAATATGCTATCCGGATCGGGCTTGTGGTAAGTACACAAATTTTAATCTGTTCTATAAAACTAAGAACTGTGAAATTGTGAAATATTAGAATTGTGGAATATTAGTCAAAGTTGACTCTATAAACTAAGGGACGATTCAAATATGACGTCCACCAAATTTCTGCTTTTTTGGACCCCCCCTCTCCCCTCTGTCCGATTGTGTCACAGAACTCAACCTCCCCCCCCCCCTTTGGACGTCACACAAACCTAAAATAGAAATAAAATAGCTTAATATTTTGAGAAGTAGTGTAAGACTAAAAAATCGTAGAAAATAACAGTCGCGTATTCTCTCGAAAAAAAGAAATTTAAATTTTCTTGATTTTTCCGGATAAACTGATTTTAAAGTTATCTTTTTAACGAAATTATAAAAAGATTCCACGTTTTGCTAACTTTCTCCATCCAGAGAGTAGACTTTTACTGATTTTTTTACAGATTTTTTTTATTGAATTGCTGTATGTAATGTTATTAGTAAAAAATATTTTAATAGACACGATTTATGAATTGCGAACAAAGGCTCTAGCAAGCTTCAATTGCAAATCGTCACAAATCAATGAAGAAATGAAGTTTTGGTGTCAACTGAAGAGCACCACTCCGCTTTAAAACAGCTTCAATCTGCATCGGCGAGACAGGTTTCACTACATCGCACAATAGTCGGAAAATCGCAATTTTTGGCCAAAATTATTTTTTAGTTTCAAATTGATTCTAGGTTATATTTGTTACAAAAGAAATGATTTAAACTTATAAGAACTCATATTTAGGGTGATTTGGGGAAAAATTATCAAATGTATCCGATATAAATGTTTGCTTGACAAAAAAAAATTCTTTCTCGCAGGGACTCTCCCATTTTCTCATTGAAACTCTCTTCAGGTACTAAATAAATTTAGTAACAAAGATAATCAAATTTGCTGAAAGAGTACTTAAAATTTTAAAGACTTGCTAAAAATATGACAATTTTAAAATTATTTTTTTTCGGAAAACGTCAAATTATAGCAAACTTTTAATTCATGTTTTGATACAACATACTTCGAGCTTTCACACGCAGTGTAAGAAACTGCGGCGACAAGAGGCGACAAGAGTTGTTTTTTTGATTAAATTTTATGCGAATTTCATTTTTATTATAAATAGCCTATCGCGCACCTCATTGAGTTTAAATTTGTTTTCATTTCATTTTTTGATAGGCTAAGGTATCAGTTTTAAAATGATATATAACAATAATATTTACATCCGCGATAAGTATTTAATTTGTTGATTTTTTTAAAATGACCTATTTTTCAAACTTTTGAAATGAGCAACTTTGACAGCTTTTTTCTACATGAAATTTTTTTTCTATCAAAATTTTATTCGCGAATCATAAAAATATAGACAATTTACTACAAAACCGCGTTTAAGCATGTGCTAGAATGTGAAATTTTACATTCGGCAATTTTGGCCGCTACTTTATATGGAGCCCTTCTTATGTGCATCGTGACGATCGCTTTTAAAGTTTATTTTGTACTTGTCTATCAAATATTTAGTAAAAGGCTAGAAACTTTGATTGCAAATGAACTGAAAATGATTTACATATATCCTTTAATGTAACGCATGGTATAATTAATCTAGCGTAACATAGGCTAATCGTGCCCGACTTTCGGCGCCATCAGCTGAAACAATTACCAGCTTGAAAGATTCTGTTCAACAAATAAAACAAGTCGCTTTTTGAGTGAAGAGAAGGTAGGAGAGATTCAGCTTCATTTATTTGCTTCGGCGATGTCGGGTCCTCTTGCGATCTTCTGTAGTAAGATAAGTTTGAAAATCGAAATAATTCGATGAGTTTTTGTAGCCTTTTTCTGAGAATAAATTTTCTTTGACGGATGTCACATGCCTAGACCCCCTCCCCCCCTCTGTCACAACCTGTCACAAATTTGACACCCCCCTCCCCCCATAAGCAGTGGACGTCATTATTGAATGATCCCTAATTGAACAAAATTAGGTTATATTATAACCCAATTATGGTGGTCATGTGTAGATATGATGTTTGATAGATATTGGAGATATTTAAGGTAATTTAAATTATCATCCAAAAACCAACTCATTATCACTTAGGTACTTAGTTCCAGCAGCATAGAATCGGGGTGACTCTTACCATATCAAGAATTTTTTTCCACTGTACTCGGTCAGGGGCTTCCTGCAGCCATTTCGTTGAGCATTTCGACACACGCAAGTCAGCCTCAACCTGGTCGAGCCACTCATACCACAATGCGCCCTTCTATTCCTGGTGCCGGTGGGATTCTTGAAAAGAACAGATTTCACTTTACCGTCGTACGGCATCCTTGCGACGTGGCCGATCCAACGGAATCCCCTAACTTTCGCCAGTTGTACGATGGGAAACCGCTTCGCTTTCCATTTGTACTCCAAACCTTTGTACTTTGCCAAAAAATAGTTCGCAACACATTTCGTACAAATACGGAAATGACGCATGTGATGTCTTTCGTAAGCAAAGCTACAATCTTAAGTCTGAAGCAAGCTATCGGTCTGATTAACGTTTTGTACATCATCAGCTTTCTGCAGCGCCGTTTGATCCTTGATCAAAGCGTAGTGCGGAGGGAAAAGAAGGCTTGACAACTAGCTTGAATGCATCGTTGAATCTTCTTACTCGTTTTATTGTAACCGATGTCCAGGGATCCCAAATATATGAACTCTTCAACCACTTCCAGTTCGTTGCCATCAATAGTCATTGTCAGTTAGAGATGCCAATACCGAGGGGGTATTTCGAAAACCGGTTTTTCGGTATTGATAAATTCAATACCGGTAAAACCGGTAAAAAACCGGTAAAAGCCAATACTTGACAAATAAATTAAAAAATTGTAAAATTTGTAGAAAATTTTTCCATTAATCAATGGTACTGAATTTTTTGGAACAGCCAAGTGACTAGCTCTCTTAAAAAGAAATAAGTATGGAAAGAGTGTTTATCGTGTCAACTCTAAAACGAGTCAGACTATACTGGGAAACTGCATACAATTTGAGTAATACCAAAATATGTGGTCTTGTGGTCCAAATTGACAGCTTATTTTCCTACTAATTTTATTAAGCCCTGTTCATGCTGAAACATACGAAACATGCTGTGATACGTGGTGCCAGGTAATTGCAATATTTACTGGTTTTTCGAATTATTTTGAGTGACATAGAGCATTAGTGAATTTTGAGACACGTATTTTAAGGCGGAGGGTATATAATAGATCCGGAACTGAACATGGTCGGAAAAAACTGCATATCCATGCATGCATGGTTTTATGCAATCTTTAATGGTGATTTCAGAAAATAGTCATCCTGTCTATCCGTTGAGGATTGCCAACAACGGGTCAATAAACGAACTCCTTTTCCGTGATATGCTACGACATTTTTTAAAGCACTCCGTAATTTTTCACTGAAGATTTTCTGAAGAGCAACAATGTGTATCGCACATTTTTACTATTGCGCAATATTCTTAATTGTATTTTTGTTGAAGTCACTATCATAGATATTTAGATAAATATTTTCCGTTTGTTAATATTATATAATTGGGCTGTTATTTTAAGAACCTCGAGTCGTTGAATTGAATTCGCCTACCGTATACGTTAACAATCTGAACGGCAATGGAAGTTTATTGAGTTATTTTTTATTGAATTTACTATGTAAAAAAATACCGAAAATACCGGTTTTTGATTGCGTAAAAACCGGTATTTCGGTATTGAAAAACAGCACAGTAATACCGGTAAAACCGGTTTCGGTAAAACCCGTAAAGCATCCCTATTGTCGGTGGAAGGCGAATGTCGTTTGTTCTGGAGCCTCTTCGGAAGTTCCTACCATATATATATAGTTTTCGACGCATTGATTTGTAATCCCCTCCTTTTAGCCTCCGGTTTTAGTTTGGCAAGAGTGCTCCTGTATCACTCGCTCCAGAGCAGCTTTGAGCAGCCGCATCAGTTCGTCCGGAAAAACATTATCGCGCATTACCTGCCATGGCTGTTTGCGCTTGACTGTATCGTACGCTGCACTGAAATTCACGAAACTGTGGTGCGTGGGCACATTATGCTTCCGAAACTCCTGGAGAATTTTATCAGATAGACAAAATTTGATCCATAACAGCACGTTCACCCAAGAAACTCGCCTACTACTGCGCTACCAAATCTCTTGCTATTGACGAAGCAAGATCTAGGAAAACACCTTGTAGGCGGCATTGATCAACGTAATATCGCGGTAATTACAACAATCGAGTCCCTTTTATAGATGGGACAAACCACACTTTCCATCCATTCCTCCGGTAGTTACTCTTTCTCCCAAATCCTTGAAATTATCCAGTGAAGTGCCATTGCTAGTGGTTCTTTGTCATTTTGTAGAGTTCTGTCGGGAGTCGGTCCTTTCCGGCGGCTCAATTATTCTTCGATATACTCAATTGTACGATCTCTTCGATACTGGCAACCACTTCGCACTTGTTTGTGACCAGGTTCACGGGACCAACAGCAAGCGCGTCGTAGTAGTTGTTGTTCTAACTCTACGATCTTTGGCCTCCTTCTGCATCTCTGCTTTTTCATCCTCAGGATCGTGTTCAAGTCATTCCCCGCTCGTCATTACTTAACCCAATCCTCCGTCATGGTAATGATTATATAGTTTTACCAAACTCTTTTTTCTCACCATCGCTTGTTGGCTTGTTCCCCGTAAAACCAGTCATTTCGTGCACGTCCCCTTCAACTAGCAAAGCAGTTGTGGCCTCATTGACGACCGAACCACCCGTATTCGACGGTCGAAGTACCTAGCTTCACAAAAGAAGATAGAACTTCATCCAGCACGCGCGCGTAGTTCTCGACAACTCGTGGAACGCCTAATTGCCCAATGCTTAACCAAGGAAGGCTTTGTCGCAAGGTATACACCATCGATAGCTTTGAGTGCTCCCCTGTCGATATTCGCACCCCTTAGAGAGCGTATGGTTGAATGGAATATGGTCGATTTGGTTCAACGTTCGTTGGTCATGTGATCCGGCAGCTTTATCACTACTATCACAGTTGTCGTAAAACAGTTGTGGCAACTGTATTAAAACCAATTTCAGTCATAAATAAAATTCCTCAACTAAAAGTGCCAAAAATGTGCTACTTGGGATGGATATTTTAGCGGAGAAAGAAAGAGTTTCTGATCATCAGATCTCGGGAAGCTGTAAAGTCGCTGCATCGCTGGCTGTTATTGTTCGTGTTAGTGTGCAGGTTAGGGAGCCTGGTCAACGGTCTATACATCGCTTCCTTACAGATCTGGGTGGTTCATATTCCCGTTAGAGATTATTATGTTCCGTAGTGAAAAGCTATTGTACGTTGCCTATCTTCGTGTGGACAGTTTACGTTTGGGATGGTGTAGTTGAAGAAACGGCCCTTTATCCTCAACATACATATTCTCTCGTTGATCGCCTTCCAGTCCATCATGCGATTCCGCAATTTTCCCATCGCTGCAAAGCCTGTTCCCAGCTATTGGTCGGTCCTCCACTTTGGTAAAATTAGGCCTTTTGGACACGGATTCTCTACACTTTCTCGCCTTTGCAACAAGTCTTCTGCAGTGCCTCGATGCCGAACTTTCTGGGCTGTTATAAAAATACCTTCTAGCCACCAACGAAATTCAGCGACCCGAAGCTCCAGGAACCAAGTATACATTCTAGGTTCTTATTTCGTTGCCTTTATCCATGCAGAATGTTCATGGTCGAATTTATTTGATTTTTCGTAGTACGGTAGATTGCCTTGCTATGGCCATGCTACAGAATCTCGTGATGGGGCTGCCGTCTTGGGTTTAGTGCCCAGACAACACATTTCTTAATTCAACCTTCCGCTCCGGATCTGACTATTGTCCCGGACATTGTTCCTATCCTGGAGTACAACCGCACACTTTGTTGTGGAATAATCAAGTCATGATAAAAAGGACATCCATAATTATCGAGGTATCGCTGCTTTGTGTGCGGCATCCAAACTATTCAAAAAAGTAATTTTTGGACCAGTGTTCTACCATTGTAAGCAATGCATCGACGATTCTCAGCATCGATTCATGCTACGCCGATCAATCACTACCTAAGCTACGGATACCATGTCAAGGTGTATCCAAATGGATGCAATTCACACCAACCTTTCTGCTGCTTTTGATAAGTTGAATCATGAAATTGCGAGTACCAAATTTGAGAGGATGGGATATGATTGGCGGCACCACACTGCTCTGGTTGAAATCCAACTTGGCTGATCGATATCTGGTTGTTGAAGTCGAAGAATCAATATCCAGCGAGTTCATTACTTTGTCCGGTATTCCACAAGGCAGGCATCTGGGCCCAATCATCTTCATGCTATACTTCACCGATTTAAGCTTTTTGCTACGAGTACTCAGGTTTTGCTTTGCTAATGATCTTAAGATCTTTTTTCTTTCTTTTTTCTAACGACGTATAGCAGTCGGCTTTACTTTTCTGTTGGGGAAGAATAAGTGCTTAATGCGAAGAATGTAGATTCACGCAAACTGAAAATTCTTGATATTAGGCCAAAAATATAGACTTAGCAAAGGTGAGAGTCGAACTCACAGCTCACAATCTCTAGTTGAGCGTGTTGTTTAACCAATTACACCACTAAGCCGTCTATACTCTGTGGTCTTATATCAAGGTTTTGTTATGACGCATGCCTGATTCTATCATTCATTCGCACATTTATCCAGCGCGAATATATTTTTGTTGACTGTATTTGTTGCAACTGCACAGATTGATAGACATATAGCTATTCGGTTTGTGCTTAGCAACCATCAGTCGATAACCGTCCGTGGCAGCGATTACATGTAGTGTGAGGATCCACTATGTATTTTTCTTTTTTCTTTCTTTTTTCTAACGACGCATAGACGATCTTAAGATCTATCGTGAGGTCAAAAAAGTAGAAGACGTCATGTTTCTGCAACAGCAACTGAAGAGCTGTTCAAGATGGTGAACGAAAATAGAATGGTGCTCAACATTAGCAAATGTTCAGTTGTGTCGTTCTCTAGGAAAAAAACGGTCAATTCTTTTCGACTATCATCTCGATAGTGAACTGATTAAAAGAGAGTCCTGCATCACGGACCTGGGAATCCTCCTTTACTCGCAGTTAGCCTACAAGCAGCACATAAACTACACCGTTGCTAAAGCATGCCGCAGTCGTGGCCTAATTATGAGAACCGCAAAAAGCTTCACTGATATATATTGTTTGAGGAGTTTATAATTCGCGCTTTTCGGTTCGATGTTGGAATATTATTCGGAGGCTTGAAATTCCGATTATCTAAATACAGCACAAATTAGTTCGATTCGCCCTCCGTCGCCTGCCATGGAACAAACCGCTCCAGCTACCAAGATATGAAGCGTGTTTGATGCTAATCGGGCTGGACACCCGAGCGACCAGGAGAAATCTGTGCCGAGCAATCCTTGTAGCTGATATCCTGATGGCAAGGACCGGTTGTCCACGGCTTCTCAACCATATTAGTACCATTACGAGCACAACCCCACCCTCTTCGTAGCAGAATATTCCTCCAAGTATCGTTTCGAAGGACAAATTAAGCAGCAAACGAGGCGATCGCCGGGCTACAACGAGTTGTCAGCCAAGTGGCAGTTGGTCTATAGTTATTAACCAATAAACATGTTAAGCTATCAAGAACCGCCCCGGCCACGGGAACAAACGCTCCAGGTTGCCAAGGCTATTCGTTGTTACACCCAGACTACGCACGAGTATCTCCTTTCCTGTATGTCGTTATACGAGCTTAGCTTCCACGGGGTTGATTCCCCGACAAGGTTGCTCGTATTCCGGCTAGTACCACGAGGAGGTAGAGATAGGAGTTGCTGGATAAGAGGCTTAGGACGACTATTGGGACTGTTTTATACTCGCTGGTATGTGAGGCACACAATGTTACGTATTATCCAGTCCCAGCCGTTTACTAACCGGCTGCGGCTTGACAAGCGACCACGATAAGATCAATTTTGTATTGGTACGCCATTGTATTGCTACGCTGTAGAACATTGTAGAAACATTTAGACTAGTTTGATAAGAGATGTGATACTGTCAACTAGTTTAAACTAGTGGTTATCACAATAAACTTGCTTCATTAACAGTTTTTTATGGTTTTACAGATAGAACAAAGAACTTTTGACTCCAAAACCATGCAGTATTGATTAAAACCGCGATAAAACATGTATAAAATACATATAAAAACAAGCAACTTTGAAATATGTTTGATCCGGGATTTGTCCATTTTGAAAGTCCATTTTTACATTTTATCATCCATCAGAATACATCCACTGTACTTGATCAGAGCTTGGTCGTACAGTTTTTTTGTGCGGTTCTTGGCATCTAGCTTCGGTTGGGATGTTTGGTGGCATGATACAACCGCAAGCTTTCTCACATGCAGGTTCACTGAACTGTACTGTAAGTCGCGGTGAGCTTACTTACTTACTGTCCATGTCCGCCGGTCCGGCAGAACAAAGGGATGAAATCAGAGATCTCCACTGCTGACGGTTACCCGCCATGGCTTTTACCTGTCGCCAGGACAGGTTCTCGTCTACAGCCCGGAAGTCATTGGCTAAGCTCCGTCTCCATGAGCCTCTGGGTCTGCCTCTTCTACGCTGTCCTTGTGGATTCCAGTCGAGTGCTGCTCTGCAAACCTCGTTCGCTCCTTTCCTCAAGGTGTGTCCGATCCACTTCCACCTACGCTCACGAATTTCTGTGGCTATCGGCCGTTGATGACACCGACGATGGAGTTCCTCATTGGATATCCAATTATCAAGCCACCAGGCACGAATAATATATCGCAGGCACCGGTTAATGAATACCTGCACCTGTTAATGAATGACCTGCAAAGGCACCCCTGGCCTTCCTGATCCGTGTGGCTATATCAGTCTTGGTACCACCATCGGGCGTTGTTTGGCTACCAAGATATTGAAAGACGGCTACCTGCTCAACTTGTTGTCCCGCTACTGTAAAGTTGGTGGAATTGTCAGTGTTCACTACCATAGACTTAGTTTTCGCTACATTGACTGTGAGACCTGCTGCCTGGGAGCTCTCGGAGAGGTCGTCTAACTTGCTCTGCATATCGTTTCGGCGTTGTGCGAGCAAGACAATGTCGTCGGCTAGGTCGAGGTCATTTAGCTGCTCCATCGTTAGAGGATTCCAAGGCAATCCTCGATTTGGTCTACTGTCAATTGCTCCAACTAATATCTCATCCATAACGATGAGAAACAGAAGCGGTGATAAAATACAGCCCTGTCTCACGCCAGCAGTAACCCTTATGGGGTCGGACAAGACGCCGTCGTGCAAAACCTTGCACGAGAACGCCTCGTACTGAGCCTCGATGAGATGGACTAGCTTATCTGGAACTCCTCTACGCCTAAGTGCGCCCCAGATGTTTCGTGATTGAGTCGGTCGAACGCCTTTTCGAAGTCAACGAACACCAGCAGAAGAGAGTCCTGGAATTCGTTGATCTGCTCCAATATAATGCGGAGCGTTGTGATATGGTCTACACATGATCGGCCAGCACGGAATCCAGCTTGCTGCCGCCGGAGAGTAGCGTCGATCTTCTCCTGGATCCGGTTGAGGATTACCTTACAGAGTACTTTGAGAGTAATACAGAGCAACGTGATGCCACGCCAGTTACCGCATTCAGTTAGGTCTCCTTTCTTAGGGACTTTGACCAATATGCCCTGCATCCAGTCCACCGGAAAAGTTGCGGTTTGCCAAATATTGCTGAAAAGCTGATGCATCATCTGGGCTGACAAAGATGGGTCAGCTTTGAGCATTTCGGCTGAAATACGATCTATCCCTGGCGCTCTATTGGATTTCATACTCTTGATGGCTGCTACAATTTCATCCAGCGGTGGCGCCTCCGAGTTCACGCGATTTATTCGACGAACTGTAGGCGTCGTACGCTGCTGGTTTTGTTGGTCTCTGACATTTGAAACTCGGAAGAGTTGTTCAAAATGTTCAGTCCATCGCTTAAGCTGTTCTGTACGGTCAGTCAATAGCTGACCAGCTCTGTCCTTTAGCGGCATCTTTGTATTCATCCTGGCACCACTAAGGCGGCGAGAAATATCGTACAACAAACGGATATCACCATTGGCGGCGGCGGTTTCTCCTTGTTCGGCTAGGGAGTTAGTCCAGGCTCTCTTGTCCCGCCTACAAGCACGTTTAACAGCCCTCTCCAGTTCGGCGTATCGTTGACGGGCAGCTGTCTTAGCCGATCTGGTCCGCGCTCGCTCAATGCCGGCTTTCGCCTCTCTCCGCTCGTCGATCTTCCTCCAAGTTTCATCCGAAATCCACTCCCTCCGCCCACTGCGCGCTTTGCCGAGGGTTTCATCACTGGTCGTGATGAAGGCGTTCTTGATGCCGGTCCATTGCTCTTCGACGGTTCCACCAGATGGCAACTCCGAGGCTCGAGATTCAAGTTGTTCAACAAAGGCCCTTTTCACCTCAGGATTCTCCAATCGGCGGACGTCGTAGCGGCACCCAACTTTCTCCTCCCGTCGTTGGACACGCGCGACGCGCAGACGTATCTCAGCGATAACAAGATGATGGTCGGATGCAATGTCAGCGCTGCGTCTGTTGCGTACATCAAGAAGGCTCCTTCTCCATTTCCGGCTGATGCAGATGTGGTCGATTTGGTTTTCTGTTCGGCCGTCGCGGGAAACCCACGTGACTTTATGTACTGGTCTATGGGGGAAGAGCGATCCACCAATGACCATGTCGTTATTACCACAGAATTCTGTAAACAGCTCCCCGTTTTCGCTCATCTCTCCTAGGCCATGGCGTCCCATGACGCGTTCAAGGTCCGCGTTGTTTGAGCCAATCTTCGCGTTGAAGTCGCCCATGTGAATTTGGATGTCCCCCTTCGGGATTTTCTCAACCACGCTGTTCAGCTGGCTGTAAAAGCTCTCTTTCTCCTGCAGGTCGGCAGCATCTGTTGGCGCATAGCACTGGATTGCCGTAAGGTTCCTAACCCGTGTTCTAAATCTGGCAACGATTATTCGCTCATTTATTGGTTCCCACTTCATCAGGACCGCATGTGCCCCTGGGCTCAGTAGGAATCCAACTCCTCTTTCACGAGTAGCATTTTCACCTCGTATGCCAGAGTAGAGCAAGACTTGCCCGGATGATGTCCTGTGTTCGCCAGTACCCGGCCAGCGGACCTCGCTCAGCCCCAGGATTTCAAGCTTCAGGCGGCTAGCTTCCCTTGCAAGTTGAGCCAGCTTGCCCTGCTGGGCAAGGGTCAGTATATTCCATGTTCCGATTCGTGTCCGTGTTTTCATGCTAAAGGTCGTTGCCAATAATCCGGAGAGATTTCTTCTTTCATTTTCATTAACTTTTTGTGTGTTCTGGTACAGTAGGCTGTTAACCTAAGGTCCTTATCCCGCTGATGGGGCTGCCATCTTAATGTGGGCGGGAGCCACTGTGCCCCCTTTCCTGTTAGCATACGACAACCGAAGTTGCGTACCCCAGCCGGCACCTCGTGGAGGTAGGAATAGGAGTTAATGAACAGAGGTTATGGAATGCACATGTTCACCCTTTGCCAGCCAGTCGCGGTGAGCCTTCTCGCCAAATCACGTCCGGAGATCCCGGGACTGTTACAGACTGCCCTGGTGATTTTCGCTCGTAGTTTCCGTTCATATATTCCACTTCTACGTTTAGTTTGCTTTGCATGATCGTCAATGTTTCCCGGTAACGGTTAAGCACGGTACTTAGGGTAATGATTGCACCGCTTAAGCACCAAGCAGAATGCACCGCTTAAGCAAAACATCATTTTGCAGAGCAACGGTGTGTTTGTTCCACGTTTTTCAACTTCTAAAAGACTTTGGGATCTTTTTTACACTATCTCCTGGTGAAATTTCCTAACAAAAACCGGTATTTTTTGTTATTTTTGACGATTTTTAGCAAGAGTCAAAATCATTATGTGAGGCAAAACGCCAAAACCCGTGGCCAAAACGCACCAAGTTTTCCCAGCCAGGAGTTAAACGCAACCAGCAAATTTTACATATAGTCACGTGTTGTATAAACTCCTGACACTAGGCTTCAAAAATGACGGAAGCGTTTGTTATAGCGTTCGTTTGCTGGGATGGGATGGATGCAATAATGGGTTCATATCTCAACATGATTGGCAATAAAATTTATTCATTTATTTTTCTCCAACTGATGTGTGATGAAATATTGTAAGTTAAAGAATGTACAATTAGGTTTAAGGCAAATTCTAAGTCCTATACAATGCATATTATTGCTATATTTTTAATAAATAATCTGAAACAAAAGATGTACTGCAAATTAAAAATATAACTGTTAACTGTTCGATCCCACTATGGTGCATTCTACCCCTGTTTTGCATTTTTTTGCATTTGCATTACAAGTTTTTTTGCAATTTATGTGAAAAACATGCCTAGTTAATGCCGTTTTGTGAAGAATCATCGAATATGACAGTATATCAATTAGATAGACTGTATTTATCATGAAATTTGCATACCGACTAGTGGTAAAAGCTGAAGAGAAAACCATGATTTCTTACATGTGGAATGAGATCGCGGATAATCGCTTGATTTTATTTATAAGTCCTGATGTAATTTTTTCCACTAAGTAAACAATGTTTCCAGATCCTCAGTTTCTTGGCACGAAAATTACAGATTCTGCAGTAACTATGTAGAAAGATGATTTCAGATATTAACTGGAACAGACTTCATGTACTAATAAAACATTCTAATAAACGTTTCGAGTTTAAACATATAACATTTATGGTGAAGTATTGTGGGTGCACACTTTGGGTCAACCACTTTGGATTTCCCCTTAATACGTAGTATTTATTAATATTTTGGCTTGAAATCAAATTTGCATCCATCGATATTATTACTATAATATTTCTTGACGTTATCAAGATGGAGAATCCGATTGATAATACAGCACTGTAAGATTTATTGAGTACGAGATAAACTGAGTGTATTAATTGACGCACTTTCTTTGCTTCCAAGTTTAGAATTCCTATCTTTATTTTTAACGATAAGAATTTTTTCCATAGAGCACCGCTTTCAACCGACCCCCAACTCTGATTATGCCGCGTGGCTTACAGATACAGATACAGTGCTATTACTGGTGGCCACCAGCTATTCCAAATTTACAAACTCATTCACGTAGCTCACACATTCACTTTAAGCTCGTAATGGTCTCTCACTTTTATGCTGTAGTAAGATGCTTTTTCTTTAACATAGTTTCGGACCATAGTGTTGAACTGGCTAGCACAAATACCAATGGCCATTTTCAAAACAGGCCATTCCTAAAGTTTATACTAAAATCATTTAAAGTTTGAAGGTTATATCATAAAATCAGCTTTATTATATCTATGACTAAATTAAACAGTAATCACATCCATCGCTTGTCATCAGTCTTCAATCATGACATCAGAATTGTCTTCAATCCAGTTGAGGTAAGCGGACATGCGCGTGAAGACTGCGGCACGTCCACTGGCACAACCCAGAATGGAGTGGAACGAAAAGACTCCAATCTGCGTGGTGATTCCGTCGGAATCAAGAATGGTCAGCGGAGCGCCACTATCACCCTGGCAAGGTGAACCATTGCCAGCATCATCGTCCGTTCCGGCCGTACAAACGTGCTCACTTAGGATCGTTTCTGTTACTAGGCTCACGGTGCAAGCCAAGTTGGTGATAACTCGTGACGTTCCGAAGCGTAGAACTTCGGAATTGCTTGTACCATCACCGAATCTACCCCAGCCCATGAATGTGCCTTCCTGTCCAAGGAAAGAGGCGTCCGCTTGGCGGCGATTCGGAAGCCGTACCGCTGTAATACTGTCAGTGAAGGAAATCGGTATCGGTAGAATGACCAAAGCGACATCAAAGTCCAGCGTATCCTCCATATAGCCGTTATGGATGATGAATTGGGTCGCCGTTACACGAAGTTGACCAGCTTCATTTTCGTTATTGATCATAAGGCCACCCATCACAACAACCGCATTTTGTATTCTATATAAAAAACAATTTATCATACCCGTAGAAAATATTGTACGAATCGTATGATCTTACCCTGAAACACAGCTCGCAGAAGTGAGAATGGTACGTGTTGAAAGAATCGATCCCGCGCATTGACCCGACAACAGGACGTTGATTCTAGTGATCAGTCCAGCAACATACGGAAATTGGCCTGCCGTGGCAATTGAGCCTCCAATGACACGTGAGTCCTTAACAGCTGAAGCCGTAATGGCCAGCGTAAGTAAGATAAATACTGCGGTGTATTTCATTCTATTAGCCCAGATCGAGAAGTACTAAGAAACGCTCCCACAAATCCAATGTTTATAAACATCACAAGCCGCGTTTATCAGGTCTTAAACTGGGTTTTCCATAATCTAATCGGTTTTAGGTACTATCAATTGATAGGGTAGATGCTCCAGTAGTTGTGGTAGTACCTATAGTGGTGGAAACTCGAATTATTCCGTTATTTTTGCAGATTTTGATACAAGTTTGATGCCTACCAATAATACTGGTACTGGTAGTTCGATACCCATCAAACTTGTACCAATATCTGCAATAATAACGGAATAATCCGAGTTTCCACCACTATAGGTACTACCACAACTACTGGAGCATCTACCCTAGTAAGTTTCATCATTACATGTCATTTTCCATCAACTTTTGAACCTCGTTTGATTATCAGAAGACCAAAATATATCAACAACAACAAGGCAAAAATAGTCAATCTAATCTAATAATCCTAAATATCTAAATACCTACCACTTGTTAGTCGTTTTTTGACTAACACGTTCACTTTTCAACACGTAAATTATGTAGGTCAGTAACCTAAATGAGAATTAACAAGTTCTCCTATTGTTGACATAAAGTTGTGTTTTCATTTGATATGAAAATCTCGACGAGTTTGTTGTACATAAAATATCTGCTGTCTGTTAGAACAATTTGTTAGATTGAATTAATTTCATCATACACTATGATGTTATCTTCTTCTTCAGCAGCATAGAGCCGGGGTGGCTCGTGCTGTTTCAAGCACTCGTCTCCATTCAACTCGGTCTTGGGCCACTCGTCGCCAATTTCCTAGTCGTCTCAGAAGTCGCAAATCGCTTTCGACCTGGTCGAGCCATCGTGCACGTTGGGCCCCCCTGTTTCTGGTGCCGGTGGGGTTGTTGAAGAGGACTATTTTCGTCGCACAGTCGTCCGGCATCCTTACGACGTGTCCGGCCCACCGTAGCCTGCTAATTTTCGCTAGATGTACGATGGGAGTCTCCCCAAGCAGTGCCTGTAGCTCGTGATTCATACGCCTCCGCCACTCTCCGCTTTCAGTTTGTACTCCGCCAAATATCGTCCGCAGCACTTTCCGCTCAAACACGGCAAGGGCGCGTATGTCCTCCGTAAGCAGCGTCACGGCTTCAAGTCCATAAAGAACTACCGGTCTAATAATGGTTTTGTACATTGTTAGCTTCGTGCGGCGGCGTATGCTTCCTGATCGTAGCGTTTTACGAAGGGCAAAGTAGGCCCGATTTCCCGCTTGGATGCGCCGCTGGATCTCCTTACTAGTGTTGTTGTCCGCGGTCACCAGCGATCCCAAATACACGAACTCCTCTACCACTTCTAGTTCGTCGCCGTCAACGGCTACCGTCCGTGGGAGGCGCGCGTTTGTTTCCTTTGAGCCTCTTCCTTTCATGTATTTGGTCTTCGACGCATTTATTTTTAGCCCAATTCTCCTAGACTCCGCTTTCAGTCTGGCGTAGATTGCCTCCGCCGTCGCAAAATTCCTGGCAATGATATCGAAGTCATCTGCAAAGCCTAGAAGTTGGCTACTCTTGGTAAAAATCGTGCCTCTCGTTTCGAGGCCCGCTCGTCGGATCACCCCCTCAAGAGCGATGTTGAACAGCATGCAGCATCATGTATGATGTTATCATACATTGTTTTTCTCGGTCTTTTCGCATTAACTCTGAATTTTTATTTATTTAAAATGAAAAAAGTTAGCGGTAAAGGACCAATATTTAAAAATAGTCTTGTGTTTGAAAACATATGTACGAAAATCCTAAAACACAAAAAACTAATTTGTTTTTCCTTTTTTTCAGACTCTCACCGTCATCATCGCGGCCGCCTTGCCAAACATTGGCCCGTTCGTGACGCTGATCGGTGCCGTGTGTCTCAGCACCCTGGGTTTGATGTTCCCGGCCGTCATCGAGCTGGTCACCTACTACGAGAAACCCGGCTACGGTCGATTCAACTGGATGCTCTGGAAGAACATCGGTCTAATCATGTTCGGCATTGTCGGTTTCATCACCGGAACGTACGTCAGCATCGAAGAGTTCTCCCAGCATCTGGAAGAAGTATAAGCAAGACTTGCCCCCTCGCTGAAGCATTGGGCACACTTCCGACTTAAGTATACCCAAAAAAAAATTAAGAAATGTTAAGAAATCTATGTAGTTCGCGCTACGCGACACCGTGAACGCAGTCGGAAGTGTGTGCATTGGATCGGAAGTGCACGTGATGGTGTCCCGAATCTCCGCCCAGCAGTCCCAGGTATCGGTAGCAGCACCAAGCGAGACTGGTTTCCGGTCGTTACCCTGACGACCGGTTAAGGCTACAATTTAGCCAAACACACCGCGTCGCGTCGGAGTTCGGGGGTATCAAAACAGCACGTGTCACTTTCTGCCCTGTAAATTTTCCGCCATCGGAATACAGTTATCGTAGATTTAGCTGAGAAGTGAAATTTTAAATATATCAACAAAAACATTTCGAATCTGATTCGGATCAACTCGACATACATGTTTCTAATGTTCCCAAATACAACGATTTTGTTTAATGCCTTGTAAAGGAATTTCATTAGAGATAGTGACTTTTTTGTTAATAGAGTATTAGACAGCAGAACGAAACCTATGTGATTATAAAATTGTTTCTATTTGTTTAACGTAGAAGTTGTTGACGATAAGAATCGTTTTAAGATTACGTAAAAGAGAACAGCATTATGAACCAAATATTTTTCTCGAAAAGACAGAAAGAAAATGATCAAGTTTCCTATGTATTCAGAATTACTTTTTAATAAAGTTAACAGCCTGATGGCAGCAATTATGTTCCAGTTCAATAAATGCTTGACCTGTAATTTAAACCTTCAAAGTATAAATAAGAACTAACTTAAACAAACATGTTGAAAACAATAGTGAAATTAGAAATAAAATGTTACAACATTGTCTTCCAGTTGTCATTGAAAATATTTCTCTTAACCAAGGTTACAAGTTGATTCATTAAAACTTGACTCTAAAGTAGCGGAAGTGTTGCTCATATCTTATTCTATACACATTTAAAAATCGCGTACATTGAGACTTAACTCGCCAGCTATTTGTCAATTGCTGCTATAGAACGTCACAGGCACATAAATGGTAACATATAGTAAATTATTTTTATTACAAATAAACGGCTGAACATGCAAACAGATCCAAATTAATACATTTATTTACTATCTTATGTTTAAAGCTCACTGTTAGGCGGTAAAATAATGTAAGTAATTTTGAGTAAAATAAACGATATTGCCATTCAATATTTTCATCTCTATCGATCTTTCATATAACTGCAAATACGACGACTACAATCTGCAAATATGTGAACCGTTCTATCGGAGTACTGTAGTTTGTACACAAACCCATTGTGGTTCAAAGCGACATCTAACGGTGAGCCTACGTACACAGCGCATAAAGGCTTTATGATAAAGCTTACACAACGCAATAAAAAAGAGAATATAAAATAATCATTCGCAAAGCTTCGCGTGAAAACGTCAAGGAAAACACGAACACATCACTTTTCAATATTGGAAAACTTAACCCTCTAACGTGCAACATCGTAAAAACGATGCGATCGAGCAAATGATTTCTTTATCATGAAAGTACACTCAAAAGAAGCTCGAGTGTTGATTTTCATGGGAAAATATTTATTTGGAGGACCGCTAGGTATGAAATAGTCCAATTTCCCTTTTTAGCTTTTCATGCCTGACGCTCTACCCAAAAAATTTGCCTTTCTACTATATAAATATATAGTATAAAGGTATAGAAATCACTCGGAAAACCGGAAATGGAAAGAAGGTCCTGCGAGCCGAATGTCATATACCATTCGACTCAGTTTCGAAAACTGAGCATTTTCTGTGTGTGTATGTGTGTGTGTGTGTGTGTGTGTGTGTGTGTGTGTGTGTGTGTGTGTGTGTGTGTGTGTGTGTGTGTGTGTGTGTGTGTGTGTGTGTGTGTGTGTGTGTGTGTGTGTGTGTGTGTGTGTGTGTGTGTGTGTGTGTGTGTGTGTGTGTGTGTGTGTGTGTGTGTGTGTGTGTGTGTGTGTGTGTGTGTGTTTGTGTGTGTATGTGACGCTTTTAATCTCACTCACTTTCCTCGGAGATGGCTGGACCGATTTTAATGTTCTTAGTGTCAAATGGAAGGTATAGGTGTCCCATAGGTCGCTATTGAATTTCATATTGATCGGACTTTTAGTTCAAAAGTTATGTATAAAAATACGAAAAATATGGGACTTCATTATCTCATAGGTCCCTCAACCGATTTGAACAAAATTGATTGCATATGAAAAGGGAGCCTTGCAAACCCTTAACTTCCAAATTTCATGATGATTGGACTTGTAGTTTAAAAGCTGTTAAAAGAAATGTGAAAAAATAGTATTTAAAACATATTTTTGTAACATATAAGCATCAATTCAATGAAAAACATCACACATTTTATTATTATTTGAAAATTACTGCTGAGATCTATCAAACGAAACCGAGTTATTTAAAATCGGTTATTCAAACTTTAACATTTAAGCCCCGTATATTAAATTTCACGGTTTAAATCAAAACGTGTGAAATCAAAACATATCAATCAAATGTTGATTGTATTCAATGTGTGTAATGTATGTATGTATGTATGTATGTATGTATGTATGTATGCATGTATGTATGTATGTATGTATGTATGTATGTATGTATGTATGTATGTATGTATGTATGTATGTATGTATGTATGTATGTATGTATGTATGTATGTATGTATGTATGTATGTATGTATGTATGTATGTTGTTTTTTTTTATGTGAGGAAACGCTCTATGCCAGGCACACTGATGATGTATGTGGCACAGTGTGGGACTCTAACCCACTAAAAAGCTCACGGGCGTCTGACCTTAACCCCCCCGGAACTACCGTTAAGTATTACTTCGGGGGGAGGCTGTGTTTGTAAACTGCTCCGTACACCTGTCGAGACGTGAACCGATCCGGAGATGGCGACTTTCATAACGTCCACTCCTTCACAGCCACCCTCTCAGGGTTCTGCCATTCTTGATGCTACTCCTGCTCCTTCACCGTCCACTTTCCTTGCACCTGTCGAGACGTGTACCGATCCAGAGATGGCGACCATCATGACTTCCATCTCCTCACGGCCACCCTCGCAGGGTTTCTTATTGGGCTCAGCACTACTCAGTTGAGTTCGCCATTGCACTTCCACTTCGCCTGTCGAGACGCGAACCGATCCGCCCTCGTAATGTTTCTGTCCAAGCTTGGTTTGCTCCGTCCCGCTCGTTACTCCACCGATGCGTCTGTCGAGACAATGCTAATCGGGATGCATAATTCGCTGATCGTTTCTTCACTGTCGTTGCAGTTGCAACCTACTCTGTACGCTCTGCCTGTGCACTGCTCCGTACACCTGTCGAGACGTGCACCGATGCTGGGATGCTCCCTTCACGGGCACCCTCGCAGGATTTCTTTCCGTGAGTGTTGTTATTTTGTCAACTTTCACTCTGCTATCGTCGACTCGAGTAGTCCCCGGCGGTGAAGCTACCCTACTCCGACGAGAAGTTCCCCGGCGGTGAAACATTCCCCAAGACCGATTACATGAGACCTTTTTTAAGGACTCGACTGTTGATCCTCGCGCCATTTTCGCTGCAGCGCCGACATGATTTGTGTGATGGTTCGGCTGATTATATTCCACGTGTGAATGTCGCGACACATTTTTTGGACTACATTATCTGGGCTGTAATCCTCACCGCTGGTGGCAAACATTTCGCTTCGCATTGCCCCGAATCGTGGGCAGTCAAACACTACGTACTCCGGTGTTTCTTCTACTTCAGCGCACTCCGGACAGAGAGGTGACTCTGCGTGACCGAATCTATGTAGGTACTTTCTGAAGCAACCGTGGCCTGACAAGAATTGAGTCAGGTGGAAGTCGACTTCCCCGTGTTTCCTGTTCATCCACGTGGACACATTCGGGATCAGCCGATGAGTCCATCTTCCATTGATTGCGTTGTCCCATTCCACTTGCCACTTACGCAATGTATCTACCCGTGTTCGTTTTCGAGCTCCGCCGAGGCCTCTATTTCTGTAGCATTCTAGATCCTCCTCCAATACCAATCCAATGGGAATCATGCCGGCAATGACGCAGACCGCTTCCAGTGATATGGTGCGGTAGGCGCTCGCTACTCTCATGCTCATCAGTCTGTACGTACTATTCAAACACGATAGATTTCTTTCCGTTCTTAATGCCGAGATCCATACAGGGCTGCCATACCTAAGTATTGACGTGGTAACACTAGCCAGGAGCCTCCTCTTACTACTATTTATCGCCGAATTGTTCGGCAAGAGTCTGGTTAGCGCTGTGATCGCTTTTGCTGCCTTCTGACAGGCATAATCTACGTGGCTATTGAAATTTAGTCGGTCGTCGATAATCACGCCCAGCTGCTTCACGTCCCGCTTAGAGTCGATGATGCATTCTCCAACTATGATCTTTGCCTGCTGCACTGCCTTTCGGTTGCTAAT
Organism: Sabethes cyaneus; assembly: GCF_943734655.1. Taxonomy (NCBI): domain Eukaryota; kingdom Metazoa; phylum Arthropoda; class Insecta; order Diptera; family Culicidae; genus Sabethes; species Sabethes cyaneus. The sequence goes on from NC_071355.1 coordinate 175,270,757, forward strand.
CACTACCACCTCTGTTTTATGATGAGCTAATGCCAGCCTATTCTCTCCCATGCAATCTTCCACCATATGTATGGATTCCATGGCGAGTACCTCCACCTCTTCTCTTGATTCGCCAGTTACTACCAACGCCACATCATCAGCGAAGCCGACAATCTCCACACTCCTGGGGAGGTTCAGCTTCAATACTCCATCGTACATCGCGTTCCATAGCGTCGGGCCAAGGATGGAGCCCTGGGGAACGCCTGCCGTGATTGTAATCCTTCTCTCCCCTCTGTCTGTCTCGTATATCAGTGTACGATTATGAAAGTAACTTTTCAAAATCCTGCAGAGATACACAGGAACCGTCATGCTAACCAGCGAACGGGCGATTGCTTCCCAGCTGGCGCTATTAAAAGCATTCCTCACGTCTAAAGTGACCACCGCACAATAGCGATTTCCTCTTCTTTGTTGTTTCTGGGCCTTTTCCGCGGCATCCACTACCATTCGTATGGCATCTATTGTAGACCGGCCTTTCCGGAAGCCGAACTGCTTGTTTGACAGGCCGTTCTCACTCTCCGTGTACTTGGTGAGTCTATTCAGGATTACTCTCTCTAGCAGCTTGCCAACCGTATCCAGTAGGCATATAGGCCTATACGCTGAGGGATCACCGGGGGGTTTACCCGGCTTCGGCAGCAACACCAGCTTCTGGCGCTTCCAGGTCTCAGGAAAGCTACCTTCGTCAACGCATTTCTGCAGTGTGGTCCTAAACATGTCTGGATTCTCCATGATTGCTACTTTCAAAGCCAGGTTCGGAATTCCGTCTGGACCTGGGGCTTTCTTTCCCTTCATGGCCTTCGCCAGCTCGATTAACTCCTCGTTGGTGATTCGAGCTTCCTCTACGTGCTCCGTCTCCTCGCCATACGGGGGGCTTGGCCAGAGTGTTATTTCATGTTGCGGAAACAACCCGTCAATAATGGCTTTCATCTTCTCCGGACACCTTTCGGGTGGTACAAAAGGACCTTTAATTTTTGACATGGCAAATCTGTAAGCATCTCCCCAAGGATTCGCGTTGGCGCTACGACAAAGTTCCTCAAAGCAAGATTTCTTGCTGAGCTTAATTGCTTTGTTAAGTGCGGTTCTTGCTATCCTGTGCACTAGTATTCTTTCTTCTCTATCGGCCTCGTTGCGAGCCCGCTGACTTCTCCTTCTGGCATGAAGGCAATTTGCCCGTAGTTCGGCGATCGTCGTGTTCCACCAGTAGACTGGGCGGCGACCGTTCTTCGGTCTCTTTATCCTCGGCATAGTGGCATCGCACGCTCGTGTTAATACTGCCGTCAGCCCTTTCGTACTTAGGTTCGAAGGAATGCTTTGAAACCTGAGCGCATCAACAAATACACCCTTGTTGAAGCACGCCGTTTTCCACCTCCGCTCGCTTATCTGTCCCCCATATGATTCCATCTGCGTCCCGTTTCCAATGCGGTACCGAATCGCTTGGTGGTCACTGTGGGTATATTCCTCGCACACTCTCCAGTTCGTAATCCTTGCCGCACCAGGGCTGCAGAAGGTGACATCAATGATGGACTCCCGGTCTTCCCTACGGTATGTGCTAGTAGTGCCTTCGTTTGCTATAACTACATTTAGCTTTGCTAGGGCCTCTAGCAGACTGCGACCCCTTGGATTGGTGAGGCGGCTACCCCACTCAGCTGCCCAGGCGTTAAAGTCACCGGCGATAACAACTGGTCTCCGATCGACCAGCGCCTCCGTCAGCTGATCCAGCATCTGGTTAAACCGCTCTATTGTCCATCGTGGAGGCGCGTAGCAGCTGCAGATAAAAACACCGTTAATTCTAACGATCACGAAGCCTTCTTCTGCAGAATAGACTACTTCTTGTAGAGGATATCTTCCCACCGTCCAAATTGCCGCCGTTTTCGCCTTGTCCGCTGCCCAATTCCCATCACCAGATGGGATTCGATATGGCTCCGAGATAATAGCTATGTCACTCAGTGCTTCCACCATGGACTGCAAGAGCAGTTGTTGTGCTGTATCGCAGTGATTCAGGTTTATTTGCGTCACCTGCACTATGATCTAGCAGCCGCCGCCTGTTTAGAGGCCGGACATCTCGGGCCTCCTGTCACGTGTTTATTGCCATCTTCATTTGGACAGATCAGGCATTTCGGTGGCTTCATGAGCTTTATGACCATCTTCACCGCACCTTCTGCATAATTTGCTCCTATCAGGTCCTTTGCAATTTCTTGCAATGTGGCCGAACTCTTGGCACCTAAAGCATACTTCCGGCTGCTTTGAGATACTCAACGGACATACCGACCAGCCCACTTTGATTTTCCCAGTCTTCAGTGCCTTGTCGGCTGCTTCAATAGGAAGTTTTATCGTAGCTACTTGCGTTCCATAAGGTCCCTTTCTCATGCGGATGGTCATTCGGACATTCCCCAACTCGCATTGCTCCTTCAAGGCTAGTCTGGTTTCTTCCTCCGAAGTAACCTCGTCCAAATCCTTGCACTGGAGAGTCGCTTCCGGGCACAGAGCTCTCACTGCCACTACGTCACCCATAGCTCTCTCAGTTAGCTCTTTGTAAGAGGAGCTACTAACTTGCGGGTCCTTTTTCAGCTCGAGGATCATCTCGCCATTACGGGTGCGTCTAATTTTTTGCACATTTGCACCTAGCTCCTTGAGTTCCGGCTTTGTCCGCATGGCACGCAGAACCTCTTCGTACGAGTCACCGTTTGCTTTCACTATTAGCGCTTCGCCTTTATTCCTTCCCTTAATGAACTTGCGTTGACCGGATCTACTTCTGTTTGTTTTTTCGTTTCCTTTGTTCCCGACGACTTGCCACGGAGCATGGCTGTCTTCTTCGGTGACCTCTTCGGTAGTCAGCTGTCTGCTAGTGCCTGGCGTCTCCTTAGGTTTCTTGGAGCCTCCTGGTCTTGCATCTCCTGGCGAAGGTCTTGGCCTCTTCGGCGTGGAGAGAGACCCGGATTCTGTCCCCTGGGGATTTCCTTTCGCCTTTCCTTTCACTACCGCCCGGTTCGGTATCGGTGGTGCTTCATTGGCGTTTGCCAACGCTTTTTCAGCCGTTTCCAGTTTCGTTCGCAGGCTCTGCTGTTCCTTATCGATAGCGTGAATAGCGGACTTTAATCTTATCGCCAGCTGCTTGATCTCCTTGTTCACGTAGTGTTTGGCCTTAACAAAGCCGTAGAGTTCTTCGGCAGCTTTCTTGGCCTCCTCTAGCTTCGATCTGCCATACGGTAGTCCTTGTTGCACGACCTGCAGATTGCTTTTACCAGTGGCCAGTACATGCTGTTCTCCTTGGGGATTCTCGCTCCTTTGGGCGTTTGCCATAGCAACCTCGGTTCGAGTTGGCGAACGCTGTAATTTCGCACTTCGGGCGAACGGGTCTTCCTCTCCTTTTTGTCCTACTTGTTGTGGTGTTTGTGGATCTGTCTCCATGCTGTTGGGTCCCAACTCTAGGCCGCTATCTCCGCTCGTACTTGTGTAGTCGCCTTTACGATCCCATGGTGATCTAGCAAGCAGGGAGGCCATGGAGCAGGGAGCAGGGGGTCCCTAGACACTCCCCCCTATCCTTCATGGGGATAGGGACGTCAGCATCCAATCAGCGTTAGTCAGGAATATATCATCTGAGCCTACACCACCGCACTTGGACGTGAGTGACGAGCTTTGAACGTACCTAAAGGCCAGCCACGGTTTTAGTGGGACGGATGGCCACCGTACCATTAGCCTACTCGCCGTTTCGGGAAGGTGTCACCCTTCCTTACCTAAGGTAGTAGAATAGCACAGCCGTCAGCCCTATAGCGTCTAATCCGATCGTTTTCCTGCCTTTCCAGTATACCATAATTAGGATCTTCCTGGAACCGATCCTAATGTGCCCTCGGCACTCCTGACCTGGCTTTTAGGTTTAAAGTCCTGAGCTCTAACTGGACACTACGACGTCTGCAGCTGGTTTATGGGACTTGAGCTATGCTTGCGTGTTTACTCCACTGCACTACGCCACCCGTAGGCACTATGTGCCCCCCTCTCCCTGTTAGCACACAACCGAGGATGCAACCAAAGACTGGTATTCGGTCGACCCTAGGCCTTCAATCGAAAAGTTTTTTCTTTTCTTTGATTTCAGAATTCAATTGTCATTTTCTTCACTTGCTGTTGCTCACAATTGTACAAGAAAAGCAAAAAGCGAAGAATAGCAGTTAATTTAAGCATGTATACCTACATGGTGATAGGATTAAAAATACTAGTAAGTTGATTTTTCCAAATAAATTTATACAAATTTCAAACAAATTTTCCGCATCAATAGATGCTCTTTTCAATCAATAGATACTAGAGCTTAGAAATGTTATATGAAAAATAGGAAGTAAACGTTGCACGGTAGTAATTTTGTAAGATTTATTTTCCTTAGTGACATTTTAAAGGACAGATGTCTTATGTCATGAATCATGTTTTAATAAATAAATCAAAAATGACAAGCACTGGAAATCATATCGATCATATTTCCCATTCTCAAGCATGTTTATGGCGCAGCTTTTGCACTATTTTTCGACCTCATCTTGTTTTCCTAGCCCTCTAACGGGATACATTGGAAAAACGATGCGATCAAGCTAATGACTATCTTTTCATGAAATTACATTCAAAAGAAGCTTAAGTTTTGATTTTCATGCAAAAATAATTATCTGAAGGAGCGCCAGCTAAGAAAACGTTCAATTTCACTTTTTCATATCTAATGCTTTATTCAGTTATTTTTTCTAATTCAGATACCTATATTGCAAAATTCAAGCCAAGCAAACTAATAGCAAAATTTTGAGATTATTCATTTTGTTGTAGATTTCCTTTTCTTCAAAAGCGAAGCATAATAATAATTTTTCTGAACTCTTGTTTTTCAAAGATGCTAACTAAACACATATTTCATATTGTCAATTCAAAACAAGTTTCGTATGTGGCTCTGAAGCCCGAAAGTTAAGGCCGTCTGTAGACCCGTTAGAGGGTTAATTTCTAATTTTCTATATACATTCATTGAAGTCTGCAATGGCCATATCTCGGTTGTTTCTCGTCGGATTTCCGTTTTTTTTTCACCAGTCGACTGGAAATAAAATTTAATTTTGGGATAAAATATGAATAATAATAAATTTTCATGACAGAAAAAGATACAAGCGATGAAAAAAATCAGTTTTTGACATTCCCCCAGACAACCCGGAATATCTCCGGTGTCCACTAACTATTGCGAATCTTGAAATATTTTAGAAAAACTAGAAAAATTTGCAATTGGTTTCATCTAAAAATGTTTAATTTTGTTGAAGTTATGGCCATTTGAATTTCATCAAAATTTTGCCTGTACCGATCATTTTGTCTAACCCCTGTATATTGCAGAATTGAAATAAATCATGTAAGGTACTGATAGAAAAAATTTAGGGTCGATCATTTTGTTTTAGATGATCTTTTTCCTCAAATGTATGAATATTTCCTTTTTGCACAATATTTTTTCCCGGAATGTTCCTGAATTCCAAGGTGAGTTAAAATAGGTGATCTAGTTTTCACAGTTTGTAGAACAGAAGTGCGCGGAACGATTGGTTAGCAACCATCGACGTTGTTTATACATTCAACAGTTTCCGCTTTGAAAATGTCAGTGATTGTTAAGGGTAACCCAGCGGGGGTGAAAAACAAATTTGAACATCAGAAAACCCTTCTTGAATTTGAAAGATTTTGAATTTGAACTTCTGAATACATGATTAGAAAAATGTGATATTAACATCAAAATGTCAAGAAATCTGTCCTACAATACATTTTCCATATTGTAAATTCAAAAAGTTTCCTCTGAAGCTTCAGAAACGAAGGCCGTCTACAGACGATCTTTTCCGTTAGAGGGTTAACAATCATCATTACTCATGCTTCAATTGAATGGATCAATTGGATTGGATTGGATCTCAATTGAATGTTCAATTTTCCTTAGTTTAGCGGATTTAGCGGACAACCCAAGTAACATTTTTGTTGTAAAATAGCTTATCAAGCAGTTGTTCCACGGGAATTAGCTGTACAATAATTTAATAAGCTATTATACGACAAAAATGTTACTTGGGAACATCGGCTTGGGCAGACTTCAACACACTAAAGCAAGTGCCCCTTCTTCTTTGCAAAATATGACATAAACCAAAATAATTTCTATAACCCACAAGTCCACAATTTTTTAATTAAAACCCAACAAATATTTTTGTAGAATAGTAGCTTTTTCAACTGTTGAATAGCTAAATATCGAGTAATCGTACAAAAATGTACTCCATCACACGTTCTCGTGTAACGCCTGTCCAAAATGGATAAATCACCCTATACGAATCATCATCATTGTATTACTCAAAATTATGATAGGGTAATTAATCTATTTTGGACAGAATGATACGCGTATCCATCTTTTCACGTGTCTAATGGCGGCTAGTGGGTGCAACCTTTCGAAGGTATAACCACGGCACCATGGAAATATTGGATCCGACCATCAGCGATTTCAACAAAAGTCGGCATAATTATTCATTCCGACCCTACAACCAATTGCCCAAAGTTTTACGCCAATTGATCAATCCCCCTAGCAGTGGCGCCGCTTCCTTTATTACAGATTTTCAAAAACAGTCATTTTTCGGAAAAAATGAAAATTAATTATGCAGATTCTATGCTGAAAATGCATCTTTTTCATCAAAATACATAATTTAGTCACGAAAATGTCCGGAAGTTTCAGGTAGACGTGCTTAAACATACTTTCACTAACAATTCAGATAGAATTACGTATGCCCCAGATATTCCAATCGCCATATCTCTCAAATTATCAATATTGTTTTTTCTGGTTAAGTGCTTCTTATGTAGAATTTTCTGGCAAACTTTTTAAGCATATTTATTTGAGAATAAAATTGTCTTGAGATATTCGCATTTTTCGTTTTGAATTGCAAAAAAATGTATGATGTTGACAAATTAGATAAAAACTGATAACATCATACGATTGCGCGTCCAAAAACCCATAGAAAAAGTATATTGACATATCTTCACATCAAACCGCCCAGTTAACTTCGAGGTACGATGCTGGCCAGTCGTCGCATATTCGAATCTCGACTAAGCGCTGCTTGCTAGGTAGAGTCAGTAGGATCGGTACACTTGCTCCGTAATTTTCCTGTTGTTAGAGTACAGCCGGCCGGCTCTGCGAAATCTGTCGATAAAGAAGGGTAATGTCTAATGACGGTAAGCACATTGGAGTATACCACAATAGATCAAACTAATGGTCGATGTGGTTCAGGCTCCTATCTTTTCTTGAAATTTCGCCATCACACACAGCCATTTGAAAAGTTTGATTCTTCAATCTGTGTTCAATGTGCCCGGGTAAAATCTGTCGATATTCGATAAAATCGATTTTTTGGAATGACACCCTATCTCAAAACTTGCCGTAAGACGTAGTCCTACGTCAAAATTTAGTACTGTTACCAATATTCTGCATTCTACAACCAACAATAATCGCAAAATTAGTTATTACGTATAGTTTAGTTTCCTCCTTTTGCTTCTTTCCAACCCAAACCGAACTCGTATAAACCCTGTACGTTTAAAAAGCTTCTGCTTTTTGCCTCCAATATTAAATGTATTATTCGTTAATTTTTAATTAAGCAATAAAAAGCGACAATATTCTCATTCATTCAAAAAACTAACCATATATTATATCCAAAAAGAGCTCAAATAATTGGCGGCTTATCAACAATTCAGCTGATTTTTTTCAATTTATGAGACCGTCGAAAATCCGAGTGCACGGTCTACAAGTACACATTTTCCTCCGCATTTAGATAAGATCGCCGTTGAATGCCAAACCGTGACACAAATAACTGCTGCCAATTCACATAAACTATTCCAACATCATCCCACCAGCAGCGTGCAGTTCGTCGTTGATGCTTGTGCTCTTCTCGGTGACAAATAGAGCCATCTTTTGAAATGAAATTCAATAAAAACAAACCCGTACAAGCCGTTCTTCTGCCGGTGCCAGTCACGTTAGATAAAACACACATTACCGAGCAAATTATGATAATTTGATTTAATTTTTCGATGTTTAGCTGCTCCCCCATGCACAAACAGCGATCCAAAGTGTTCGGACATTTCTTTTGTGCATCCACGCCCGTCGCATCGCTTATACCTAGGGTCCGGGAAAAGGTACACTACGGTAGAACAGTTTTGAAATATGTCATAAATCACGTAATAACGTTTTCAGTGAAAATAATTCATATCATTATATTTTCATTTAGTAGGAAATGTAGAAAATCTACTATTCCATGATGATTTATATTACCTCAATTATTGATTTTCATAGGTGTAACTTCAGATAAAATTACAATGTAAATGTAATGAAACAAATAAATTTGAGAGTAAATTAGGATCCAAATCCATTAATCTGGATTTTCAGATAAACCACGTAACTTGTAATATAAGGGGGGTAAACAACTTCATATCCAAAATCATCCGGTCCATCCTGTTCGTGATTTGGTATTCACAACTTATTCCCACCACTCACGCGATCACATTTGGACGCACGCCCGCGAGAAAACAAATAACAAACAGATCATCTCGCGAATATTAGTCACAGAGATCATGGGTCCTCTCACCAACACCCCTAGAGCCATCTGGCATCTCAGTCGACACATTCCACTCGAAATCTGTCGCGTCGCGAACTGAATAGGTAGGCATACCTTCGTGAACCAGTCGAGGAATGGATCTCTGCAGCGACGAAAAAATAGTGCCTTTTGTAAAGTGCTTGTCGTGTTCACACTTTTCCTCCTACACATGAGGTGAATAAAAAGGTGAAAACAACCTCACGGCTTGTAGCGCGATCGAGCGAATGGAAGCTATCCGGTGGTTAGGTCAGAGCGGGTTAATAACATATTCATAGATAAAACTAAAATTATGATAATCAAAGAATCCGCTTAATTGGGTACATATTTTACAAAATTATAACTTCTCTTGTATGATAATTGTTAAATAATCATCTTTCTAACGTCAATCAACACAAACTTTTCAATCAGAGCAAAATATATATACTGTCGCGCTCTGTAGTAGCACCTGTTTCTGCCAACCACAGTCTCTTGCATTGATCAAGCAACAAAATCACGATTACCACTTCAAACGGTGGGAACCGTGGTGGAATTAGCATTTCGGAAATTCATAATTCGACCGAACGATCGATTGAAACGAAATCGAACTGACGTTCATTGAGTAAACGTGCGCACTCGGATGACTTTGTCCGACTCGGGAAGTGAAACGAGCCTAATAACTGTCACTCATGTGAGCTGAGCACGCTTGTCTGTCTTCTAGATTCATGGGTGGCATCATATTCAAGTACCGATGTAACATACAAACGCCCGCGCATGAGCGTACGCCCGGCCAACGAGGAATGTGCGCAGGAGGAACCGACCGATCGGTCGGCACCGGTGAATTGCCGCGAACAGCATTGGTCAGATTTTCAAACATGCCCATCACGGCCGTCATCGGCAATTTTCCGCGGCCATTAACGCGAGATCGTACATCGGCGCGTGGTTCGGTGGTCGTTCTGCGCATACAAATGGCCTATCAGCGTGCAGCCAAACGGCCACGATGATAGGGATGCTGCGTGTGTGTTCCGTGCGATTGTGCCCCGACCAGATCCAGCAAACACTGATTTGAATAAATGTGCAATAAAGTTCGCTGTCTTATGAAGTGAAAAATTAACGAAATAATTTCCGATATGCAAAACTTGTCGACCTACAGCAGCTTCTGGAATGATTAAATAGCTTAGAAATTTCGGGAAATTTTTTACTTCATCAAGCAAACTGAGTTTGTATCTTAGTTTTGCAACGTTAGTTTATTGAAATCTTCTATTTTTAACAATTGGTCCGAATTGAAACGAAAACTAACCATTTTTGACGTTTAATAAAAATCCTACAAATTTCCAGTAAGCCTGACAGTTTGCTTCAAAGTACGATACCGGCCTAACCGGTAAGTTATCGTATCTTGACGGGAGTGAGTGTTCAAATCAATAGTCATAGCGCTCGCCCCAGAGTTATGAATCTACCGAATAAAAGGAGAAGCTCATGTTCCAAAAATGGACAGCCAGCTTTCAAAAATTTCCAGCATCCAACGATTTAACTAAGATTCTAATGGGTATCCCAGTTCAAATTGAATTACGGAAGAAACACTGTAGAAAATTACCTTAGTGACCGATCCTTTTCAAACTTTCAGACAATAAAATATAATCCAATAGTAAGCTTTCGGCATATTTATTTCGTTCAACTTCAATACCATAACCGTATGCTCGCACCTAACTCCACTCAAAAAGTTTTGTACAACATCTGGCTGCAGTTTCTTCTGTACGGAAACCCACTTTTTCTTCATGTCTTCCTCAGATTTGATCTCCTTGGGATACTTCCATAGTGTCTGCTTCATAATAGGCCAGTATTTTTCATTGGGCCTTAGTTCCCTACGTTGTGGGGGAGGGGTTCATGTCCTTGGTTACAAAAGTAACCCCGTTAGCTTCGCACCCCTCCAGGGCATCCTTTGAATAGTGGCACGAATCTAGATCCGGCCAGAAGATCGTAGGACCCTCGTGTTGCTTCAACAGAGGAAGCAAACGCTTCTGTAGACACTGCTTGAGGTAGATCTGCCCGTTTACAGCCCGGTAGACACGAACGCCGCATTCTGTTAGCCACATGAGCAGATCCCTTGCCAAATCATGTATTTCTTGGCAAACATTAAAATAGACTAATCTCAAGTTTTTAGTCTTGACCTTGAAATGCGGTCATACATATATATTAAAATTTTTTTTGAAACGATGGAGAGCGAGAAGTTTTAATCTAACTACTGTTTACTTTCAGGACGACCCCTTCCTTTCCGCTCTTCCCCTCCTTCACCAAAAAAATTTTCATTTCTTTCCCCTACCGTTCCTTTATCAATTGTAGAACCATCGTTTCAAAAAAATATTAAACATTAAAAGTCCCTGCATCCTTACTTCCTCCAGAACATCAAACTTGTGCTGGGCGATGGAGTACAGTAGCCCAGGAAGCTGCCGGAAGTCCGCCTTGACATAAGTTTCATCATTCATGATGAGAGATTTGAGAATTTTCCAGGTGCTTGCGAAAAACAAATTCGCGACGTTGCTTTTCTTGTGACGCCATTTTGTCCAATTTGCAAAAAACTGACCGCGATAAAAATACAGTGTAAATATTACACTTTAAACTACTTCTACCCAATGGGTAATTTTCTACAGTGTGTCTTCCATGATGCAATTTGATGTGGGACACTCTTTATCTCGTTCTATTACTAACTTACTTACTTGGTCTTGGTCTTGGTCTTGGTCTTGGTCTTGGTCTTGGTCTTGGTCTTGGTCTTGGTCTTGGTCTTGGTCTTGGTCTTGGTCTTGGTCTTGGTCTTGGTCTTGGTCTTGGTCTTGGTCTTGGTCTTGGTCTTGGTCTTGGTCTTGGTCTTGGTCTTGGTCTTGGTCTTGGTCTTGGTCTTGGTCTTGGTCTTGGTCTTGGTCTTGGTCTTGGTCTTGGTCTTGGTCTTGGTCTTGGTCTTGGTCTTGGTCTTGGTCTTGGTCTTGGTCTTGGTCTTGGTCTTGGTCTTGGTCTTGGTCTTGGTCTTGGTCTTGGTCTTGGTCTTGGTCTTGGTCTTGGTCTTGGTCTTGGTCTTGGTCTTGGTCTTGGTCTTGGTCTTGGTCTTGGTCTTGGTCTTGGTCTTGGTCTTGGTCTTGGTCTTGGTCTTGGTCTTGGTCTTGGTCTTGGTCTTGGTCTTGGTCTTGGTCTTGGTCTTGGTCTTGGTCTTGGTCTTGGTCTTGGTCTTGGTCTTGGTCTTGGTCTTGGTCTTGGTCTTGGTCTTGGTCTTGGTCTTGGTCTTGGTCTTGGTCTTGGTCTTGGTCTTGGTCTTGGTCTTGGTCTTGGTCTTGGTCTTGGTCTTGGTCTTGGTCTTGGTCTTGGTCTTGGTCTTGGTCTTGGTCTTGGTCTTGGTCTTGGTCTTGGTCTTGGTCTTGGTCTTGGTCTTGGTCTTGGTCTTGGTCTTGGTCTTGGTCTTGGTCTTGGTCTTGGTCTTGGTCTTGGTCTTGGTCTTGGTCTTGGTCTTGGTCTTGGTCTTGGTCTTGGTCTTGGTCTTGGTCTTGGTCTTGGTCTTGGTCTTGGTCTTGGTCTTGGTCTTGGTCTTGGTCTTGGTCTTGGTCTTGGTCTTGGTCTTGGTCTTGGTCTTGGTCTTGGTCTTGGTCTTGGTCTTGGTCTTGGTCTTGGTCTTGGTCTTGGTCTTGGTCTTGGTCTTGGTCTTGGTCTTGGTCTTGGTCTTGGTCTTGGTCTTGGTCTTGGTCTTGGTCTTGGTCTTGGTCTTGGTCTTGGTCTTGGTCTTGGTCTTGGTCTTGGTCTTGGTCTTGGTCTTGGTCTTGGTCTTGGTCTTGGTCTTGGTCTTGGTCTTGGTCTTGGTCTTGGTCTTGGTCTTGGTCTTGGTCTTGGTCTTGGTCTTGGTCTTGGTCTTGGTCTTGGTCTTGGTCTTGGTCTTGGTCTTGGTCTTGGTCTTGGTCTTGGTCTTGGTCTTGGTCTTGGTCTTGGTCTTGGTCTTGGTCTTGGTCTTGGTCTTGGTCTTGGTCTTGGTCTTGGTCTTGGTCTTGGTCTTGGTCTTAGTCTTAGCCTTAGTCTGCAAAAGCTGCACTATTATTAGTAAAGTTGTATATAAGCCAACTTTTGACAGGATTTTTTTTTTGATTAATTCACCTTGAAGGAAGATAAAACATTAGTTTTTAAATTATTCGATAAAACAAAATATGTTCTTCGGAAAACTTGTAGAAAATAAAATTTAGAGCAATTTTGTCGAGAATACTTTGGCTCTATCTTTTCAAACAAACGACCTACAGTATGTTTTGTATGAACAACACCTTTAAATTTAAAAAATCCACTTTTTTATGGTATTTTAAAGGTGCTTTTTCATAACACAATATCTCGGAAAGTGGGCAATAACTAATACTCTTGTGTGCACACACTTTTGCAAAACATTTGAATATTCTTGATGAAAAAGAGACTTAGAACTGTTGTTAGCTCTTTTTTCATCTGCTCTCACTAGGGTTCACTCAAAAAAAGAGCTATTGTGCATAGGATGTAAATACAATGCGCAGTCTTGGAATGCCAGAATAAAAAAATATCGATAAGATGTTGAAAATGACAATTTTTCAGGAAAATGGTGTATTTTTAAAATATTAGCAACTTTCTAGAACATAGTGGGCCTTTAAAATACCATCAAAAAGAGTAAGGGTGGATTTTTTAGTTTTTAGGTTTTGCGAATAACATCGCAGTAACCTCTAATCCTGTGCGGAAGGAGCGGTTAGGGCCGAGCATCCACACCTGTCATCTAGCGCGGAAGAAGCGGCAAAGCCCGCTGGTTGAGAATATCGACGTGCATCCAGGCCGGAAACGGAGATCACGTGTGGCAGCGATTGGTGAAGGCGACAGGTGGTGCAGGCTGTGTGGGTGGTGAAGAAAAAGGGCCCCGTAGAAGAAAACGTTCAAAGTGAGAAATAAATTTGTGTAAAGCTAAACGTCCAGAGTTTTCCAACTGCTATTCCGGCATTTCTCGACTTTCCCGCGAAAACCTCGAATAAGCATGCCGACCCTGAGGCTTGTTTCAGGGAGTCTCAGCAATGCTCGCGGCTGAGGCTTAACCGATCACAAGAGTCGGTTATATGGCATCGAGTACGAACAACCAAGAAACTCGAAATATAAGGACATGGTATTGAAACTTAGTAACAAGAAATGCAGTTTGGTGAACTTCATGGATGGTAACAAAGTGTTGCTCAAGCGTATAGAATTTCGAAAGTTCGAACAAGTTGCAAAGGCGAGAAGGTGTAGAACATAACAGAATGGTGAACAGAACGTGGTAGTAGGCAGAATGCAGGATGGAATGAAAAGCAATCAAGGCGAGTATGTACCTGTTGTGGATATAGGGCCAAAGGACACCAAGTAGTCCGGTAATCCTTTAGAGACTTAATACTGTAACTATGCTTATGCAATATGTACGTACACTTATACACGTACACGTATACGAATGAAACTTGTTGCGAATTATTTCTGATGAAGCATTGCATACATGCCTCTTCTGCATATCAAATCAACACGATAATTCAACGAAAACCGCCCGTCTTTAAAAATATTGCAAGAGCATTCAATGCGACGTTTCCATCAGTAAATATGGCTGTCCATAAAAAGCGAAACGACATCACTGCAATAAACTGGATTTAGGTTATGCTCTCGAGCAATGAAATTCGAGCTATATATTATGAGTTAAGATTTGAGCATTTTTCAAAATTATTGTATAGGTTTAGGACAAAGGGTTTCATATTTCATGACATTCTGTTCACAGGCGTAGATATTTCAAGAACCAAGTTCTCCTCCAAGGGAAATTTTCTGATTTACTCGGATATTAGCTTATGCTAGTCTAAAATTTAAGCAATGTGATACGTAAACCGGATGATTTATAACGAGTCAGATATATAAATTTATCTTAGACTCTTTATTGTTAGAGTAAAGAACGCTCAGAAAAGATATATCTGGATTTAATCGTGTAAAGAAACATATATTTGTGAGCATTATCATAAAAAAAGTAATCTAAATCAAATCAGAGCCGGGAAGCTTGAGTATTCGACACAAAATTACTCTTTAGCCAAACAAATTAAATTTTGCTATCGCTAAATAGCAGTCTGTAATAAAACACTGGTCAGAGAGCTATCACACCGGTTATTGACCTTTTATTTATCCTACGATTTTTTCAATTTCTGCCAAACAACTTGATTTTACTTTGATAGAAACGCCTCTGATCACCGTTGCAACCTGACTTTGCAACATGTACATTTCTCTATCTGGCCAAAGCTAGTAAAAAAGGAAACGTTTGCCGCCTTCCTCAAGCTTTACACCACCTCTGGCGCGGCCACGGAAACCCGCAGCTCCACGGTGATACTGCTGACCAACTGCCGAGGCAAAACCGACGACGCACCCACGCATCGCATCGACATACTTACCACGCTAAGCACACCGGATCAAGATTATCGTACCCGCAATAATGTTAGCCGAAATCTTTCAATGGTCTCTTGAAAGGCCGGTGATGGAGTTGCGTGGTGTCACCACGACGTTTGGACATTTGGACGTTTGTGCCTTTCAAGCACCTTAGCGCTCGTTTCGCTTGCAACCACGATGACGGCGGCCACGAATGGTGGCAGCGGCTGCGATCACGGGCTAATTTAGACATGGAGTGTTGAATTTTTAAATGAAATTATAGATAAAAAGCAGCACTCGCCTAATAAAGTTGTTTTTTAGGTGGATGGGCGATTTTATTGCTACGGGATCGTTTGTTTTATATCGGTCGAAACTTGCACGAAAGTGATTCGGAGGCGTCGCGGAATCCTACGGAGGAGGCAGTGCTGTGCCATGGTGCGGCGGTGTGGTGGTTCGGAGCTGGACCGAAATCAATGTAATCCGAAATTTATTAACATGATTTGGAATCTAATCTGACTTGTATGCGATGATTAAGCCGTCAATAACTGTCTGTTATTAATGGTTCGGAAGAATTGATGTTTCGACCTGACGAAAGTTTCGAAATGAAGTAAAGTGTCACGAGATTTTTGGAGTGATACAGATAGGGACAACTCTTCGACGGGAGGGATCACCCAGGGCAAAGTTGAACCGAATAACATTTAATTTGTTTCAGAAGTAATACATTACATTTTCAAGCAACCTTAGTTTGAAAGTTGCGTTCACAAGATTTGATGTTTTTCTATTTGGTCAGTTTCGGACAATTTGTTAGTTCGATATACGAATAAAACAAAAAATAAAATACATCAATACCACTTCTCAAACCTACAGCCTTGTAAAAAATGGCATTTCAATCCGACAAATTATTCTTAAAGTAGGTATTTTCGTAACCAGGTTCTCTTGAATCATATTAAAAGCAAGGAATGATTCTGAAACTAAAGTTTTTGGAGCGTCTTAGTAGAATACGATATTTTTTTTATTTAATTTTATTTAATTTCTAGGTATGATTCTGAAACATTGACTAACAATTTGAATAGGCATATTTAGTCATAGAGAAAAAAAACAATATTATATAAAGGCTAAATAACAAAATATTCTTCCAAATTGGATTGCTTCTTAACTTTCCAACGCGTAAGGCCGTCTGTAGACAATCATTAGCTTAAACGCATTGTTTTTAAGATGTTGCCCGTTAGAGGACAAATAATTTCAGAAATCGTATAATCATTGGCGTGCCCAGATAGTTCAATTGGGAAGGTGGGGGACCAATCTTTCAAAAGCATATTTTGGTCTAAAAAATCAAGTGCTTATGAAGTAGGAATGAGGATCTATATCTAATCATTCTAACGTCGCCAATTCTTGAATGCATCCTGAAAAATGACGATTACTTGAATCAATCATTTCTATTGTCAACGGCCAGGCTAATTGCACAGCATGTACCGTAGTGAAAATCAAATGGTACCAGAAATAATACCTAATTTCAATCAACTCCTTCAAATCAAGGAGAAGCAAGAAAGCGTGGACTTTCCGTACCAAACGCTTCCCATACAGATAATGATTTATTTACAGTCATTGGGAGGATCTTTGTTAATAAAGGTTAAGCGATTACTCAATTATAAAAATTGGAGTATATCGAAAAATGGCCACGTGGAGGCGCTAGGCTGGGACTTAGGATAGCTAGAGCTATATCGGGCACTTCTTAGTTATCTTCCCCATTTCATTCCCAGGTCGGAACGAGGATCTATGTTTACAAAAACTTCAGAGTTGCATCAAGAGATTTTTTCTACAATAAAAATTATGAAGATGGTGGATAGACGCGTGGACTTGAAATTAAGCTTGAAATTGATCATAAAATTTGACTTTATGTTGACCATAAAATTTGACTTGACGATAGCTGAAAAAAGCATACTTAGGGCAGCACACTATTCCTCATTATGCAACCTTATCAGGTCCCTGCATGCTGTCCGGCCACGTCCTAATACGAGTCCTAGTGGAATGGAAAAGAACGTTAGTCCAGGTCCAATACTTGTTGTAAATAAAGACCAGGGAACCAACAGCATCTTCACAAGCATTTCGAGAAAGGAATTGTTGTTAGTAGAAGGGGGAGCTAGACAAAGATCCATCTCAATGGATAATGTAATCTGTCGAAAACTCTGCACGGTTTCGGTATGGTTTCATTTAAACGCCCGCAAAGTCTCTTCCTAAGTAACACACTTGGTTTTGAATAAGAATTGACAACAGATTAAAAACCAATCGAATTGTTGACCTTTCGTTTACTCATACTAAGTTACGACCTGATTAAGACTGAAACAAGAAACGAGCTAAAATGTAACATGTTTGTGAAATATTTCAAAGTGACGCCTATGCGATGCATGTTTTCCGTACTACCAACAGAAAAGCTTAATCGCGCTGTTGACAGGAATTTTTTTTCTGATATTTCCCTGAAGTTATACATTTACAAGCAAATAATGACAGATATTTTTCGCAAGATAAAATGGCTAAAGTATATTTCGGTAATTCAAAGCAACATTGTAGCCTTCAAATAACCCCGACTAAAGTGCAAATTTAAATTTATCATAAACTTTGCCATTCTACTTCCGAATGTACGACAACACGACATCTCTCATAGAGTCGAACACAATTAAAGCAAAAATTCAAACGCCATAAAAGCACAAATTCTCCATCGCTGATCACGCCGCCACGCAATAACCACGAACTATATCAATATGCTTGAATGCTTTAATCCTACTGACTCTGTCTAGCAGCTATGTAGGTATTGAAAAATCGAATACTTATCGCGGGCTCCTGATAGATTTAAATACTGGTGTCAGGTTAGCAGGTATTTCGCGAAACTATTTTTAATTCATCTTCGTTCCAATACAAATGAAACACAGATAGTGTGAAACAGCACTTCAGGTAACTGCGCTCACACATACACAAGCTAACGCATTTTTCTTGGTTGGCTATATTGTATTGCTCAACCTAAAATACTAGAATTTAACCCTATTTACGTTGGAAAGCACGATACTTGACTACCAACAGATAACAACGTTGCTCTATTAGTGATTACCTCTGTATTTACACAATATTGCACAGAATTTCCCCGAAAGAATGCGATTTAATTCAGAGCACTCGCGACTACAATCGCACTCTCTTGCCTCCCACTTGCCAATCAATTTAAGCCAAAAATTTAAGCTTGAAATTGAAGTTTTATTTGAAATTTGACTTAAAACCAAACTAGAAATTGGTTACGAACTTTGACCTCAAACTAGACTTTAAATTAAACATGAAATAGGACTTGAAACAGGAGTTAAAAATTAACTGAAATCAGAATTAAAATTGAAAGCCAAAAATCCGAAAGCATAAGTTAAAAAGTCAACAGTCATGACCAAAAGTCAACAGCATAGTCAAAGGTCAACTGCCGAAAGTTTAAAGCCAGAAATCAAGAGCAAAAAGCCAAGAGTGAAAAACCAAAAGAAAAAAATCGAAAGGCAGACAGTCTAAAGTTGAACACTGAAACGCAACAGTCAAAACTTAGAAGCCAAAAGTTACAAGCTAAAAATCAAAAACCAGATAGAAAAAAAGTCACAAGTTAAAAATGAAAAATCTAAAGTCCAAAGTAAACGGCGAAAGTTTAAATTTAAACATCAAAAACAAAGTGTCAAGTGAAGTAAATTTGTCATTCATAAGGTATCAAGGCACAACTTCTTAGGAAGTTTCCTTCTTACTCCATATCAGGTATGGAGCCTAAATCCCAAAACGGTCATTGGCTTTATAAACCATGTAGTACCGAATTGGGGCACAGGATTACAACTATTCCGCTCAACTCCATCAATGGGTATGAGCGATCCGTAAACTGTGTACACATACGGGGCCTGCCACAAAAGACGATCATTAAGACTGTCGCAGTGGCCTTTTAACCCAATGCCCTTCTGGCATACAAAAAAAAGTTACATCAAAATTCAAGAGTCAAAAACCAAGAATGTAATTATATTTCGAAAATCAAAAAGTGAAAGTCGATAGTCGAAGGTCAAAAGTCAAAAACCAAACTGAAAAAAATGAAAATTGCGACTGAGATACTACCACCGTGTTAACGTAGGACTACGAACAGTTGGTTTCTGTATAGTTAGGAGCTTGCTTATACAAATTATTTGTATAAAAACAAAAAATATGGCAATTTTACTCAAGAAAATTAATCTGTAGTTCATAAAGTGAAGTCTCCATTTTCCTTATTGAGGATCGTAAACTCAGAAGAGAGGACAAAATATCACTGTATACAGCCCAGTAGAATCAGGGAAACAGCCTTTAGTTGATGTTTTTCGAATCAACGCTCAAACAGATCATAGCATGCTTTGGGTTTGTAGATGTTGGCCTTCTAGTAAGCAAAGCAAAGCCTAGGTGCTACATCCCGGTATCGAAACTTGACCTTCTGTTTTTATACGACAGACTTCGCAACCAGCTGTTAAAGTACAGGACAATTGCAGGGCCAGTTGCTACGATCCTATTGACTCTAACAGCCTCTCCCAGTCGAGATTCGAACATAAGACGACTGGCTTATTAGGTCAGCGTCATACCTCGAAGCCAACTGGGAGGCTTCTTGTGCCTTCCAGTACAACCACATTATTGATTATAGTTTTATGCATCCCTAGCAATTAGCACCATGAGCAAAATATGTCAACATTGTAATGCATTGAAATTCATTATCTAATAAAACACCAGAAAAGTGTTGTGTGAATGGCAAAATTCAATTATCGAGATTTAATTCTCCATCGGAACCATTGCGCTCACTGCTTTTCGGATCAAAATATTTCTTGGTGAATATCCAAACATATAATTCGTGCTTTCTAATGACTTAATTTGGTGCAACGAATGTCATCAGAGATAATTTTATGCCAACTTTTAAGGTAATTCTTCCGTACGGTGTAAAGATTTAAATCTTGCTAAATAAAAAGTGTTTACTTTTTCTTACTTTCGTGCCACCGTAAGAGCACCACAATACGAAAATTGATGGACAAGACACAAACAAGAGTGATACGTGTTTGTGTCTTGTCCATCAATTTTCGTATAAAAAGTGTTTAGTTTGTTAATTTGCGCAAGTTTTAACTGTAAATCTGATTATAATACCTTCCATGTTTATGATAATGTAGGTTTGTTGCCGACGAAAGCCGTGGATTTCTGCTAATATATTTTATTGGTAACACCTACGATGAAATTAATAAATGTTGTGAAATTAGTTGCAACACAAGAAGAAATATAAAACAACTTCAAATTCTTCATCAGAAAAATGAATTGGTCCGACTGTTTCAAACAGCCTTTGATAGAATGACTTATGACGATCATAAAGTTGTTATTAGAGTAAATAAAATGATCTATGTTGCATGATTACGATTAAGCAAATCTTAATCTTATCTTATCTTATCTCACACTAACGCAGCCAATACTTGAAGGCATCCTGGAAAATGCCGATTGCTTAAATCGGTCATTTTTCTTGTCAACGGCCAGGCCAACTGCGCAGCATGTACCGCAGAGAGAATTCCAAAGAATTAAGTGGAATTAAAAATGATACTTAATTTCATTCAACTCATTGAAATCAAGGGGAAGGAAGAAAGCGTGGACCTCCCGTACCAAACGCTTCCCTTGAAGATATTGATTAATTTACAGATTACAAATTGTAGTCGTTGGGAGTATCTTTGCTAATAAAGGTTAAGTGATACTCCGGACCCTAGGGGATGAACTTATGGCATTAACCATAGTCTGGCTGCAATAGGCCAAGGTTATAGCGCCTTTTTTCGCTCTCTGAAAATTGAAAAATTCCGTCTACCTGGCATCATTTTAATTACTTAGTAAAAGAATAAAATTTAGAAATAATAAAATATATGAATGCAGGAAAATCAAATAGATAAACGAGTAAAGTTATGAAACGACCTCACCTCACCGGCATTTGTTTCTTCGTCCATTCCATTAAATCCCGCCACTGAACAGCATTTTCGATTAAACTTGAAACAGTTTAAAGTCCTATTCGAAAGCTAGGTTTTGGGTGCCTCCGGGGGAGAACTTCATAAACCGCAAAAGTCACTACCGTATGCACAAGCGTAAATTCGGACCGCTTCCAGTAACAGTTGCCTCCAGTAATTCCGTCTGCATCCAAACATGTAACTTGTTTGTCACTATCTTCAAGGCACATGCTAATTCTATATCTGCTGCCGCTGGCCGAAAAACTAATCTGTTTGATTATTTTAACAACTAATCTGCTTGATTATTTCCAACTTCCAAATTCGTACGGAACCGATAATTCGTTTTATTAAATATTGTTTTACAAACTGTAAGAAAAATTTTGACAGCGAAAAATTTTGCAGCCATCCACACGCGCTGTTTACTGCGATCTTCTTACGATTAAGCAAATCTTAAGCATAATAAGTCCTCTATTTTTTGAACGGCGTAGCAACGCACGCCGGTCCTCTAGTAGAGTAGGGCGGGGCATAAGTGCGATGTTTGAAGTTGTTATCAATTTTCGTGAGATATAAAGAAGGACAACAACATAATATATTTTATAGTGATGCAGTAACTCAATGTCTTCAAATTCAACTATAAATCTCTGCGGTAATAGTGTTTTGCAAAATAAATTCTTCTTTCTTCTGATCAAGTGCAGATTCGCACTTTTACCCCACTAGCGGGGTAAAAGTTCGAAGCTCGAATCCATGAAATTGGCCCAGCAGTAGCTAACAAAACTATATTATCTTCAATCTGCGTTATGTTTCGGTAAGGAATATTCTCAATTTGCACCTTTTCTATTTTGCGCTGGTGTATCGCAGCCTCCGCTAGATCGAAATTTTATCCAAACGTTTGTTTTTGGTTTTAACAGCGGAAACACATTGTTTTTCTTCGGCCAACATCTGTATAGCACACAGTTTTCTGCAGATCTTTCATTTCTAGTATCTGTAATATAGTGCCTAAAGCTG
Source organism: Sabethes cyaneus (assembly GCF_943734655.1). NCBI lineage: Eukaryota > Metazoa > Arthropoda > Insecta > Diptera > Culicidae > Sabethes > Sabethes cyaneus. The sequence goes on from NC_071355.1 coordinate 175,292,751, forward strand.
TATATAATTAGCTATACATTTTTGACTCGTCCATGAATCACACTTTTGCCCCGTCCGTGAATCGAACGTTTACCCCGCTAGGTGCTCGACGGGGTTAGATTAAATTACGGAAAAGCGAAATATATTTTGTAAATTATTTTCGCCGTATTTTCAAAACAGATATGTGAGTGATGTAAAACACTGCTACAAAGTTTCAAGAAGTAATATTCTCCTGTTGATATCGTATTTGCCGTATAACGAAAAATTACATCAAAACTGCCCTAAAATAACATTTGCACGTAGCTCAGCAACAATGCTTCATAAGCAACCAAAGTTTACGTTAGATTCAAGCTGCCAAAGTAGTCACCCATCCATGCCAATGTAGAAAATTTACTCGGAATCTGCACCGATAAATCATTGAATCGCACTTTTACCCGCATCGCACTTTTACCCCTCCTTACTCTATATAATAAATTTAACCTGAAATTAAAGAAAAAAAACTTTTTCCGATTACATTCTACTCTTAGTATTTATCCGCAACAAATACGTATTACGCCTTCGATTTGCTGGCTTCTTGAGTATCTGTTTTCGAACTCCCTGATGAAGCCTGCTTTTTTCCATGTGTGGACTCATCACTGCGACCAGTATAGTCGATCTATTGTGATATCGCCCGGATGTTTGCTGTATGACCTGCACTGCATTTCTTTTTGCTATACTCGCTATTGAATGAGCGATATGCTTATTAAATTTTATGCGTGCTTGTATGTATTGGAGTTACCCTTCCTTCAAAGCTTGATCTACTTTACCCACTTGTTACTCGCTGCTGGTACTATCCCATAATATAGCCGTCCCTGGCGAGGACTCATTCGTACCGATGAAGCCTGCTAGTCGTAGGCGAAATACGTATCTGTCGCGAATAAATATTAATAGCAGAATTTAATCGGTAAAGGTTTTTTCTTTTCTTTAATTTCAGGTTTCATATTTTACTAAAATGCTCCAAAAACTTCAGCTGTAGATTTTAATTGGACGTTTTTGAGTCGTAATGCATAATGATATTGAATCCGAACTGGGTTGGTCTAAATTTAAAGAAACATCGTACTTGCCCTAGGCGAAATGTGCATTTAGGAACGATTTAGCAAAATTTTTACTGTCTTGTTGCTTTACAGAAATCAAAGACTGTTTTTATTATTAACCCTTCCCCCGCGTTGTAGACATTTTACCGATTCTATCTGTTTTCCTCAGCAGCACATCCTTGCCACAGGCACAAAAGATTCTCTTTCAACTCTCTTCCAATGAAATGGCAATCATGCGTATAGTTCTGAACATATAGATTCATATTAAACCGTACATTACAGTTGTAGTGCATTTCCCCAACACAGATATCAAATTGGTCTAGGTATAATCGTCGTAAAGAATCTTCGATCTATTAGAACAGTAAGGTTTCGTCACTTTTTCTAGCGCACTTCCCCAACATAGACATCAAATCCGTCTGGGTTTAATCATCGTGCGTAAAAAAATCTTTGGTCTGTCGGTACAAAGAGATTTTTTCATTCTTTTCCTGACAAGAAGAAGGTGACTCAGCCTGGGTACGCTAGTGCATATAGTTCTATTATATATCAATACCATAAGGTTCGAGCTTGATTTACAAAAGATTTGAAAATAATTTTTCACTACAATTTTGCTGCATGAATTAAACTCGAATTAGAACTACACTTCATTGAAAATCGTTCACGCACGCACACGGGCACTCGGGATGTATTTAATTCCACCTACCAGAGATAATCGTCGTCGTCTATGAATTTACGATTTCGCACACGTTTTACACCAAATGGGAATGGACTTCTTCCTAGACTGTTACCTATATATGCCATTCCTAAGAAACTGAAACCATCATTCGTCGCCAATCGTCTAAGCAGGTGCTAAACAGTTTAAACCAAAACAAAATGAAGCTGGTCATCGTTGTAGTTCTTGTCGCAGCATGTGCTGTTATGGTTTGCGGAGTTCCCTATGGTAAGTTCTACTAAGAGTGTGTAAAAAAACGTCACATTAACGTCTAATTTTTTGCCCTAAACAGATACCTACTGCAGCGGCGTCAACGAGGTTTTCTCCACCTGTGGATCGGCCTGTCCGGCAACCTGTGATTCGTGGAGACTCGGCGGTTCGCAATGGTGTGGTCGCTCTTGTAATAGAGGGTGCTTCTGCCGGTCCGGATACGTACGAAATTCCCTAGGTGTTTGCATCGAACCGGCTCAATGCACCAGAACATCAGTTCAAGTTCAGCAAACGGTAGCCAACTCCATCAACTATGCTCCGTTCGCCGGTTACGGTGCCGGTTTATACGGATACGGATATGGATACGACAATCTTCTAGGATGGTAATAATGATGAACAATAACCATTCGAATAAGGTTATCAACTATGAAGCGATTTCAATGGTCCACAATTCAATAAAGCAATGTATTTCTTCATTCAGCACATTTATATTCAATTCTTTTCGTTCCATTTCTCGAAAATATGCGGATTCAATTGAAGAACTGATATGGTACAAGCTTGGGCCGAGAGTAAAGAAGCGTTAGATATTTGCATATTGTAAATCATCTAAAAATGTATTGAAAAAGAACATGGGACGATTTAATTTATCATTTTAACGTATTGAAAGTGAGCAGTGTCCACCATATATAAACCGATTCTCACATTACAAATGCTAATTGACCATAGCCCAAGCTCGCTTGATGAGCTTCAAATTACCGACAGCATCTTTTCGATCGCCAATATGCCAATCAATATTTATCTGTACTCATAAATTTAAAGATAAAGCAAATATTATTTATTCAGATATCTATCTACTCGTTTGCCAATGAATAGATATATCCTCTCTTGAAACATCCCGCGTCGTCCCACAACAGCTGCTGTTGCTGCTAGCAGTCGGGCAGCAAAATAACCGAAAAACGAACCGCGATCAGTCAATAATGTTTATGCAATCCGCCTTCTGAGCAAATGTTTGAAAACAGCCTAATATTCAGCCCGGACCAGACGCAAATAAAGCGTTGTTTTTATTTCATTACAGTTTTCGGTCCACCTCCGTCCTAGCTCAGCGCGGTGGAAACTAAACAAATCACTTGAAATTGCTCCTACTCTCCGGCGGCCCGGTTGGCTGGACCACTGGCTAGCAGCCGCTCGGTAGCAGATTCAGGCCGGCCGGCTACTCCCGGCTACTTTCTTCTGGTTGGCTGGCCGGCTCGGACCAAACTAACGTGGGTTGTCATGTTTGGAAGCCAATTTACCATAAAAGGTTTGTCCATTTGTCCACCGGTCGTTAACAGACGCACAGTTTTGTACGAATCGATTAGAAAACTGATATCGTCTCTTCTATAATTATTGCCCAACCGAACAGCGGATTCACTGCTAGGTGAATTGGATCAAGACAACTGCAACGGAATGTAGAAGGAATCCGGCTCCCGCAACAGTTAGACAAGTTTTGTTTTTCTTGGATAAATAGTACGGCTAATCAAACAGTGAAAATAATGACCACGCTGATGAAACCACTTAGCTCCCGTCGTGGGATTTTGCGGTTCAATGATGGATTGTAGAAAATAAACGCAAGAAAACTAAACGAACATATCCATATCGATAGATATGTGGGTGCTAGAATAAAAAAAATTCTTCAGTATGAAACCTGGTTTAGAAAATGAAGTTGCGATCAAAAAAGCAGGCAGCAGCGTGTGCGAAAAAAAGGGGAACGTTAAATGTTCCTCCAGGCTACGGATGTAGTTAAATGCCTTTCAGATACGAACGCAAATAACCGATCATTTCTATGCAGGCTCGGGCTCGAGTCGAGTTCTTTATTTTTTGTTTTGTTTTTGTTCTTATCTCCTGTTCTCGATACCGAAGGATGCTCTCGCGAAGGCATGCTTCAGCAGTAAAGATAATATAATTAATTGTACAGGAATATGGGAAAAGGGCTGTGGTCGAGTGATTCCCGAAATGACTAGTGTCGTAATGATCGTTATGAGTTGATGAGCACCTTGTACAGACTATTCATGCTCTATTTACTTTTATATTCATTATTCATTTGAAAATTGCTATTTGAAAATATGTTATCAAATAGATCAGACTTCCAGCTTGAATGCATCGTTGAATCTCCATATTCGTGCTATTGCCGGCGATGACCAAAGATCCCAAATATATGAAATCATCGACTATTTTAAGCTCTGAGCCTCTTCCTACCATACATTTGGTTTTTGATACATACCTCCGTTTTTGGTCTGATCAAAGTCGTCTGCGAAGTCTAGAAATTGGTTACTTTTGTCGAAGATGGTGTCTCTCGTTTCGATGGCCGCTCGCAGAAACACACTCTCAATAGCTAAATAACATACAAGACTATTCACCCGCTTGCTGCAACTTTCTGCGCGATTCGAAAGAACACGATTGCGAAAGGATCGCACTCGATTGTATCGTATGCTGCCTGAAAATCCACGAAAATATGATACGTGGGCATATCGAGCTCCCAATATATTTGGAGAATTTGTCGGAATGTTAAAACTTATCCGTTGTAGTTCGGATATCCATAAAGCCTGATACTGTCCAACGAAATCACTTGCTGTTGGGGGTAGACGACGAAACAAAATCTGGAAAGAGCACCTTATAGGCGGAGTTGATCAATGTTATGCCGCGGTAATTTCAGTAATTGAGCCAATCGGCGTTTTTGTAGATAGATCAAACCACAACTTCCATCCAATGCTCCAGTAGTTTCTCGTTCTCCCAATTCCTGGAAATTATTCAGTGAAGTACCATTGCAAGGTGTTCCTTATTATTTTTGTAGAATGCTGCCAAAAGTCGATGCTTTCTGAAGGTATAATTAGTCTTTAGCTGTCGGATTTCTCGGCTGATCGCAGTGCAAAGGCGCTACCATTATTTGTGAGCACTCCCACGTTAAGTTCTGTTCCGCCTCCTTCTGTGAAATCTCCATTGAAAACCTGTTTGCACCCTTTAATCACCTGTCGTCGAGACACCTATCAGTTTTCGATGTAAATCCTTCACAAGATTAGTTCACCTTCTTATAGAACGTTCATGTGGGGGGGGGGGGGGGCTGGGGAATCAAGACCACCACCCCCCCCCCCAGACGAAAATTTGTTCTACACTTTGAAGCTTGAAATTTCTGCTACCAATTGCTTAGAGCACAGGAAAATTTACGGATTTAGTTGTACGATCCTCGTTGTCGTCGTCAGTAGCATAGACCTCGTGATGTTTCAACTAGTCGACTGCATGCAACTCAATCTTGGGTTACTCGTCGCCGATTTTCCAGGGTTTCAGAAGGCGCAAATCGCAAGACCAAGTTGAGTCATCTCACACGTAAAGCCCCTCTGTTCTGGGTGCCCTTGGGTTTGTTAAATAGAAACTTATTCCTTATGACCGTCCGGTCCACCGTAGTTTACCGTTACCAGATGTCCAACTTAATCTCCCCAAGTTGTGTCTGCTGCTCGTGATTCATATACATGCAAATTTCGTTTTACGTCCACTATTATGGGACGTAAGAACAATCGGTCGAAAAAAGGGTGGACGTTAATTCAAATTTTAGATGTAAAACGAGACGACATTAATTCAAATTCCGTATGTATAAATATTGACGCGAAAGGAAATCACGTAAAATAAATGGACGTAAGAAGAGATTCTAGTGTACCTCCGCCGCTCTTCGCTTCCAGCTTTTGCTCCATGAAATATCGTCCGCAAGTGCGGGCTGTCCTCCCTGAATATCTTCAAATCCATAAAAACTACCGGTCTAATAAGGACTATGTACTATGTCAGCATCGTACGGTGGCTATCGTTTGCTAGCGGATGGAAGCGTTTCGCGAAGGGCAAAGTAGACTCGAGTTTCTGCTTAAAAGCCCCGCAGGATCTCCTAATTTATGTTAACCGCGGCCACCAGCGATCCCAACGATTGCCGTCCACGAAAAGTGCACGTTCGTCTTTTTGAGTCTCTACCAATCATGTATTTGGTCTGCGACGCATTTACTTTTAGCCCAATCCTACTAGTCTCCGCTTTCAGTCTAGCGCAGATGGCCTCCGCCGTTGCGAAGTTTCGGCCTACAATATCAAAGTCATCTGCGTAGCCAAGAAGTTTGATACTTTCACTGAAAATTGAGTTTCTCGTTTCGATTTTGCTCGCCAGATCATCTTCTCAAGGACGATGTTGAAAAGCATGCAGGTTAAGCTGTCAACTTGTCTCGAATTTTGCCGCGCTTGGAAGGGACTCGATCCTATTGACACTAATAGTCTCTCCCAGCCAAGATTTGAATATACAACGTACCACGATGTCAACTGGGAGGTGCAATTTCAACATTTACCTTCTTTCATATCAATTTGTTTTTTTTAAGTCAAATGATGAACCCGGAGTATAAACCAAAAAGGCTTATGATGATTGAAGATAATTCCCCATTTCCTGAATAAACCCCTTAAGGTTAGACTATGTAAATTTTTCTTTTGTAAAACCCCTAAGAAAAATTTCTGGCTACGCCCCTGTCATGTGTGATTAGCCCAGAATGGTTGTTCTAACTCTTCACGGTTTCTTCTTCTTCTTTGTGCTCTTCTAGCGCTTCTTCTTCTTTTTCAGAACCGTGGTCACCTCATTTCGCGCTCATTTATTGCAAATTCTCCTTCGTGGCAACCCAAGTAACGAGAAAGGATTTATTACACTCTTAAGATGGTTGTTATGACTAGAATTGGTCATAAATATCATTATAAAAATGCAAATAAACTCAAATTGTTACTTGGAAATGCTTAAATGGTTTTTCCAAGCTCTTTTACCTCGCCATCAAATCATCAAACCAGTCATTTCGGGGCACGTAACATAGCGATTGCCGCCTCAATTACAACTGAGCGTATCATATTCCATCCGTTTTCGAAGATCGATGCATCTAGCTCTTCAGAGGAAGGTAAAGCCACATACAGTAAGTGCGTATAGTTTTCAGTAGCTTGCGAGTTATTGACTAATTACTGATTGTCTAATGTTTAGCCGAGTAGGTCGGTTTTGTCGCGATATCCAATAGGATATCAGTACTCCGTAGTGAGAGTACGTTGGCAATCTTCGAGAAAAACTCCATGCCTATATGGTCGTTATGGTTTAGTATCAGTTGGAAAGGTAAACTTCAGGTGACCTTGTGAACATCTTTGCGAGGATAGAAGGTGCTTTTGATCACAGGGTACCGCAAATCAACACCCAATTAAGGACGATCTAAGATCACGTAATCTATCAACGTCATGTTGATGACACATATTAATGAAAAGAGAACCAAACAGCCTCCGAGCTTCGTAACACAGTACAACAATGCATCGCCAGAATGTCAATATATGGCAGCATCCGGAAAGGGAAGGTTGAAAAAGGAAACAACCTAAGAAACAAATACGGTTCATTATCGTCAAGCGTCAATGCAAACATCTGGGTCACAACTGATGATCATGATTCCACTGGGCACGCTATATAAGACCAGTCGAATCCGTTTACAATACCAATATTGTCCGATCAACTATTTGGACAGAAGGAAGACCGCTAGCCTAGCCTATAGTGCGGTGGACCAAGGTGCCCGAAAATAAGTCTGAAGTCAGTAGACCAGCAACACGTAATGAAATAAAGTTCAAAGTCGACGCTATGTTAAAGCCACGCAACGCAACGCCTAACCGCGCAGCCTATTAGGCCTCTAAGCCGCAAAGACGATTTTTCGAGAGAACAACAACCGAGCTGCAATGACCAGCCACGATGACGGTCCGAGATGACTCGATCACTGGACAAACCAGGAGGAACTCCGCTCGTCCGACACACTCAACGCTCCCTCTATTTTCCAAATCTCGGAGTTATGATCAAGAACGCCCATCGAAGCTACAGACGCGGTGACCTGGGCCGGACGATTACAGGTCGCCGATACTGGAGAATTTTTAGAAATGGAGTTGGGTGCTGAAAGGATTATAGGAATGAAAATTCACTAAAGAATGGAATTTTGCTTATTTTGATAACTTAAAATGATGATTCATGTCATAATGTAACTTGTCGAGCCCTACATCTAGAGTTCAAATTAAGCTTGTAACCTATCTTGTTTTAAGAATATATCGAAAAAACATGTTACCAAGGAATAGTTACGAAGAGTGTGTGTTATATTGAAAATCATGTCGAACACCAATTGCCACCCGCAAGTGAAGGCCTCCGGCGTTCGTTGTTTTACCTCTTACGTACCAGCTATTAAATCTCTCTTTCAGAGACACTCGGAAGCTCATAATTGGAGGGGAGATGTAGCGACCCGGCCTTTCGTACTTCGGCCTTTTATGATTCGACCAAATAGGGGTTTGGCCTTTCATGATACGGCCAATTACAATTTCAGCCTACTGTGGCAGTTGTTGAAATTCGGCCATTTGGATTTCGGCTCATTGTTACTCAGCCATTCGGTCTGCCAACTTGGTGAGCAGATGCGAGGGCTAGGGAAAACTAACAAAACTCATAGACCTAGAAAAGCGAATAGGCCTAGACAGATATGGTCGGTGTTAAGTCAGACCGAACCAAGTAACAAAAATGAGATTTCAAGAAAAACGCGTTCAAAGTTTGATGCTCTGTATGCTTTATAGCTATCCATCGTTCGAAAGCATCTCATAACTCTAACTGTTTGCAACATTTATGTAGTATTAGAGTAAAATGTAGCTTAGAAAATTTTTGATCGTTTGCTGTCATTAACTCATTTTTTTTTTAAATTGTGCGACTTGGTTCGGTCTGATTTAACACCGACCAAATGATTTCTGCAAGAAGGCTGCCCCCCCCCTCCCCAGTAACCAGCACTTTCGAAGACGGGTCGCCGGCAACCCTCGCGGTCTCCACTTATCTCGCCCTATGAAATGTCATGACTTTTTTTCACGGAATTATACCAAATGGACGTTACACCAAATATTGTTTTATGCCAAATTGTCCCTTATGTTTATGCCGATGTTTTTATAGCAAACGACGTTACGCCAAGCTGCATTAACTCAAATGAATTTATGTTAAATGGACGGCCCCGTTTCTCATTGTATCGTAACGCAGCGGTGATTGACTCAAGTGCGTATTCGTAGAAAAGCGACACTTTGTAAATTACGCCTAAGGTCCATTACACCTGTCATCCATTATGCCTATCGTCCATTATGTCTAATGCCCGTATGCTTATTGTCCCTATGTCTAACGTCGCGTATCTCTTCAGCATCATATAGTTCAGCATTCGAAGGAACGAGTAAAGATGGCTGCTTTTTCGGCTTTCCGCAATAGTAGCACTGGACACTAGTACCTTGAATTGCCTGCAAAAAAATGATTGGTTCAGGATCATGATTACAAACCAAGAATATTAAAAATATATCAATGCCCTCCATTTTTTTTAATAATATTTAGTCTCCTAACTTTAGATTAAAATTTCAGGGATGCTATACCGGTTTTACCGAAACCGGTTTTACCGGTATTACCGGTAGCGGTACCGGTCCAATACCGAATTACCGGTTTTTCCAAGACCAAAAACCGGTATTTTCGGTATTTTTTTGCATGATCAAATAACAACTCAAAAAGCCTGAATCGCTGGTAAAACTTTTAAAGCACGGGGAAACTTAAATTGATGATTGAAGGTTCTACAAATAATAACTCAATTATGAAGTTCTTCCAAAGGGAAAACCCTGAAATACCTCACCACTGTCAGCATAGAGCCGGAGTGCCTCATGCATGCCGGAGTTTTAAGCAGTCGTCTCCATTCAACTCGTTCCACTCCTTGGGCTACTCGTCGCCAATTTCTCAATCGGCTCAGAAGTCGCAAATCAGTATCGATCTGATCGTGCCATCTTGCATGTTGAGCTCCTCTGTTGCTGGTGTCGATGGGGTTGAAGAGAACTGTTTTCGTTGCTGATGCTGAGAAACAAGGATACGCTTTACTTAGCGCTGAGGAATTCATGAAGAAATAAGAAATTGTCGCAGTACTAGAACCAGCCTTGGCTGCTGTCGAATTGCTATACCAGAAAAATTGCAAACTATACGAACTACGAACTCTAAAACTACGCTCGGAACACCTTTCAAGTATCGCACAACTGCTGTTCGAGTTACTGTATTGGTAGAATTTTAGAGAGAGTTCGTATATTTAAATTTATTCGTTTTATAATTAGCCGCACTATTTGTAATGACTTTGTAATATTCTTCAAGGCATCAAGGATGTTTTAATAATAAAATTCTGCAAGGTTTTATTATTTTAAAAGTCAATGGAATAAACTCAGAAACCGAAAAGGAAGAGGAACCAAATCAACTGATCCTTCAGTTATAATTTATCATAAATGTCGGTATCTAAGCAGCTTATTAAAATCTCTTGAACAAGGGTTTTCCTACGCTACATTTCTAATTTATCACTAGAAATTGTTTTTTCTTTCTCTGTGGACACCGAATGAACATTCTCTGCCTCCGGAAGTTTTTCATTGAAATTTGTTTTCGTTTGAAAGATCGCACGGTAAATTCTCTTCGCATTGTTAAATATTATTTTTTAATGAACTAATCAATTAACTACGCGGCAAAAAAATTGAGTATCGTTGATTATGGAAGGATATTCTTCAAATCATATGATTTTTAAACATAGTTTTCAAGAGTTAACTTTTACCGGTTTTTTACCGGTTTTACCGGTATTGCATTTATCAATACCGAAAAACCGGTTTTCAAAATACCTCCCGGTATTGGCATCTTTAGTCCCAACGGCCTCAATTTTAAACCTTCCCCATTCCCTTTTAACACAGTGCATAATCATTGGCATACCCAGTCATCAGCAGGAGGCGTGGCACCGACTAATCGTAGGATGGCGGATCTATTTTTACGATTCAAAAGTCCGGACTTCCAGGCTACCACCATAAAAAAATTTTATATATAATTTCCTAACACAGACGGGACACGTGCTCCAGCCTGGGGGCCTCAATGGGCCTGACATTAGGGTTGAAACTCGACATAAAATTCGACTAGATATTACATTGAAATTTGCATTTTAATTTGTTCTTTGATTCTCGAAATGAACTTGAAATTGGAATTGAAATTGGACTAGAATTTGAACTTCAAATTCAAATTTGTGTCAGACATACATACATAAAACTAGAAACGAAGCAAGACATAGAACTTAAATTGGATTTGAAATTGCACTCGAAATTAATCTTAAAATTGGAGCTTAAATTGAACTTTATGTTAGATTTAAAAATTTTTTTTCGGCGTGAAAATTTGCATGTAGGGGTTTTTGGGGCCAGGGAAAGTTCTCTCGATGGCAAAAGACCCCTACCCCCACTAAGAGAGGGGGCTCCCATGCAAATCTATGCCTATAAAAATGGATTACTGTATGCTCTATGTTCCTTATAGAATCGAAAACTACTGAACCGATCGGAGTGAAAACTTGCGTTTTTGGTGCCAGGGAACGTTCTTATGATGGTTAGAGACCCCTCCCCCTACTAAGAGGGGGGCTCCCATACAAATAAAACACAAATTTCTGCATAACTCGAAAACTAATTAATAAAACCGAAACATATTTGGCATGTGGGTGTTTTTGGAGGCAGGAATTTTTTTGTATGATGAATTGAGACCCCTTACCTTTTTAGGAGGGGGCTCCCATATAAATGAAATACAAATTTCCTCATAACTGGAGAACTAATCAAGCAAATGGAACCGAATTTAGCGTGTCGGTGTTTTTTTAGGCCATTTTTTTCTATGGTGAATTGAAATCTCTCCCCTGTTTAGGAGGGGAATAACGACCCCTCTCCCTTTTAAGAGTGGGGGAGGGCTTCCATACAAATGAAATACAAATTTCTTCATAACTCGAGAACTAATCAAACAAATGGAACCAAATTTGGCATGTGGGTGTTTTCGGAGACAAGAATTTTTTCTATGATGAATTAGGACCCCTTACCTTTTAGGAGGGGGGGGGGCTCCCCTACAAATGAAATACAAATTTCCTCATAACTCGAGACAATTATCAATCAAATGGAATCATATTTGGCATGTGGGCGTTTTTGGAGGCATCAATTTTTTCTATGATGAATTAGGACCCCTTACCTTTTTAGGAAGGGGGTCCCATACAAATGAAATACAAATTTCCTCATAACTCGAGAAGTAATCCAGCTAATGGAACCAAATTTGGCATGTGGAGGGTTTTGGAGGCAGGAATTTTTTTAGTGATGGTTTGAGACCCCTCACCCCTGTGGTAGGGGAATAAGGACTCTCATACAAATAAAACAAAAAATTTTGCGTAACTCAAAAATTAATCGACCTCGAAAAATTTTAGACTCTTTCACAAAACATTAATCAGTATCAAGACCACCAAAAACTATCAATAGTAACATTAGATAATTCAGCGCGAGACGGCCACAGGCCGCGAGTGTTGCCGGCGACCTGCTGTCGGAAGCGCCGGCCACTGCGGGGGGCAGCCCCCCGTAGAGATCTCCTCTATCTAGGTTTATTTATTTTCCTAGATCTACTGACCTTTTACTTTCCTTCAGTTGGGTTACCCCTGCGAAATGGTACTTTCTACGAAAAGATTTTCCGTCAAAAATTACATCCCGCGTAAGGTTTTTCGCGAAATGGTATTCTGCGAAACTATATATTCCGCGTTATGGTCAACCGAGAATTGGTGTTCCGCAAAATGGTATTCAGTGAAATGGTTTTTAATGATGGCGAATATTTAAATGCTATCCGCTTTATTTTATCAGGCTAAGTAATGGGGAGAGTTGTTTACTGTTTTACTGTGAGGAAAATTTGTATATGAACTCACCCATGAACTCACCAAAAACTTGCAAAACTCGAGATTGTGATAACGGTCATCCGAGATTCACGACTTATGTACAACACAGTTTAATTTGTGGCAATACGAAGTTTGTCAGGTCAACTAGATATCTACAAAACCGGATTAAAAATTGAATTGAAATTGGACCTGAAATTGAACGATAAAATTTTTCTTAAATGTGGACGTGAAATAGAACTTTACATTGGACTCGAATTCGGCTGGAAATGTGACCTGCAATGGGACTTAAGATTAAACATGAAATTATTCCTGAAAGTTAAATGAATGAAAATGAAATGAAATACACTCAAATCTCTTTTTTTACATGGGAGATACATGGCGTGTAAAATAAAATCTTTTAAAAAATCCGCGTTAATTCGAAAAATGATGTAAAAAAACCGCGGTAATTCAAAAATCGTCATCCAAAAGCCACGTTAATTCAAAAATCGTTCAAAGAAACCGTGTGAAAAGAGGCTTGAGTGCATATAAAATTCGATTTGACATAGGACTATTAAGGTTGCACTTGAAATTAAATTAGTCTTGAAATTGGATTTAAATTGAGCTTAGGACTTTCCTGAAATTGTGTTTGGAATAGGAGTTTACATTGGCATGAAATTTAACATGAAATTGACCTTAATTTTGGAATAATTCAGAACCATTTCTTCAAATTGGACTGGAAGCTGGACTTTGAACTCAAAGCTGGACTCGAATTTAAACTTCAAATTCAACTTCGAATTAAACATGAAATTCAACTTAAAATAGAACTTGAATTTGGAATCTAATAAGACCTGAAACTTTAAACTTTAAACTGAAACTGAAACTCTAATTAGACCTGGATTTTAAATTGTACTCAAACTTAAACTTAAAACGAATCTTAAAATTGTCTATAAAATTTGACTTAAGTTTAAATCAATTCCAACTAAAAGCTTGACTTCAAATTGAGCTCAAAACCTCATTCCGCGTAACTGAATCGTACACCGCCTCGCAACCGCTCAAACATAGAATAGTCTCAAATTTATGATCAGTATACGCAACAGTTTTTATGAGATTCAAACAGAGTAATGGTTCGACCAACAATCAATTCAATGGTTTTGTTCATCCGCTGATCATTTCTGGTATGATTTTATAAGTGGAGCCCAGATGTCGAAGTGGACCAAATCAAGTCTTCCCATGAAAATCACAGGCCATATTGATTGCTGACTGTAACTGTTCAAAACAAACTATCACTTCTTAACTTATCCTCCTATAAAAAATAAGTACCAGGCATTCTGAGGTCCTGCATTCTCGGTTATTCAAAAAAAAAACAACTGAACATTAACAGTTCTGAATATCGGGCTGGATATATGTAATACAATTTTAACAGCAGTACTGTTTAACCGTTAGTAATACACAAAAAGCAGTTTTAAATTTCCTGTACCAGTTACATTTCATCCGCTCTAACTAATGAATGAAGAGCGAATCACCGCGAGACCAGACCACTCATTTCAATGGGAGTAACTTCAATTTCCAATTCGCCTTCCTTCTGTCTGCCTGGGATGCTGCCAGAGCGACGCGGAGCTGCAACATACGACCGCACCTCCGCACCAAAAGAGCTACATGAAATACGGCGACCGATCCTTGCTTACTCCGAAGAGCCGCATGCGAGGTCTTGTTTTTGTTACACTGCCGCACATCAACCTGTCCACGACTGGCCCGCCGCGGTTCGATTGCGTGCTGGAAATATGTGTTGAGAAGAGGTAATGGTGGAAAATTATCATGTTCGCTGGTCGGCTGTAGAATGCCCGGTAGAAGAACCGCAGACCGGCGAAGCTGAATGAACTCGCAAGGATGTCCGAGCTCGAAGCCGTAGCACGCACAAAGTTATTGGCTTGAATCCATTCATAAGCACTGCCACTCGAAAGCAACTTTAATGGAACCAACAGCGGACTTTACCACCGGCTGAAGCAGGGGCGTTTGCTGTAAGTGATAAAAAATAACTAATAAGAAAAAATGCAAAATCAAAAACATAACAACTCCCGATCCAACTTCAACAGCTTTCCCACGATTCTTTGCGCAATCGTAATCTAGTTGAAGGGGTTTACTTAGCCTACCGATTCGCAAGAACAGGACAGATAGGAGGTTCCTTATTACAATACTTCCGTTTGTATCGAACTGGCTTGGTTGGATATACGCTCGGGATCTTACACTGCCCGCCACCAGTCGCGACGAATGACGACTTTATCTGCCAGCAGATACAGGGTGGAATATTTACACACTTGTGGTTCGTTGCAGTTGGTTGCGATAAGCGCGGCGACGGAATTATCGCGGCAATAGCATTGAAGTGATGAAGAGGACAATCTGCCCGAAAAGGTTTTCGATCGACTTTGGAAACTTTCTCACCGACGACGACAACGACGACGGACGGACGGACGTCCGTGGAAGGCAGATTTTGTTGACTTTCCTTGCGCTCGATCCCTACGAATGATTGTGGAAGTCCGATTTCGATGACGCATATTTCGACGATACAGTCGTCACAGCTCATAAAGGGTGGGCTTTGATAGGGTTGACCCTGATGTGGTGTAGAAGTTCAATTAAGCCACTTGTTGCATTAGTTTGATGAATTACGGTTTACGGAAGTGATACTCTTTGTTCAAAAAGTGAACGACATTCAGTAATAAAGTTAGCTGAGTTAACAAAATCATAATTTTTATGGACTTTATGACTCTATTAGAATAGTTTATACCAAATTTGACTTTTTGATTGAAAATTCTAATAATTTTTGCAAAGAGTCAAGTTTCAAATTCCCTAATGGTACTAATCCAATTGTTTCGAAAGGAATGCGTTTTCCAAATATACTCACCAAGTAGACATCCCCCTGTTCAAGGCAGAGCAACTAGCAAAACTAGCACGTGGAAAAGAACGACGACAGCGCAACATTCTCAATAGCCCATTTTCCATCGCCAGAACCAATCAATCAATATTTATATGAGATACTTTCCCGTGTGAAAAATTTTACATAGCTATTGGTGTTATCAAATTTGTCACTCCCCCTCGTTAAATCAGGCCAACGTGTGAAGGAAGTGTTATCAGTGTTAAAATTATGTGCTTCGAATCAATTGATAATGCATCGCAATTCATCGTAAATTGCTGCTCGCATAGCAGCCATCGAACGTGCACCGCTAAGTATCGGAATGAGTAGGGAGATCCTTTCGTTACCACCACATACCACGAATACGGACACGGCCCGTGGGAAAATGCTCTACGGTAAACATAAAAGTTATGATACCCGGTTTTATTGTTGTTTAACGAAAGAATACCTACACCAACTCTCTAACAGCACAATTTAACCTAGCGTTGTTGTTGGGGAGAGATACCCATTTCGCCTTTCCACCTTCAACACAGCTCACAATCAAGCGAACGGCCACAAGCTCATCACAAGACGATGATCGATCAGTCCTCCTTCGAATTACGTTGCACCTTCAATCGTCGAAACGCCCAGTCGAAAGCTCAATGCTGACGCGAACAAATATTTGACGTGAATTAACCTCGTTCATTAGCGTAAGCGACTACTTGTGAATGATGATAGAATCCAATATTTGACGTTTTTTCTACATTTCGCTGCTCATTCAATAGCAACACAACATCGCGCATTCCTCGTTCAGTGTCACAATGTCAAAACAGATTAGCTTTCGATTGAGGGTTGTGGTATATACCCACTATATATGTACGTCTTGCTTTTTTTTTAATTTTTGAGGGCACGTCTTCTCTACTGATAAGCATTGGGTCAGTTCGATGTGACCCCACCAAAGCAACTGATGTTTCATGCTTTTAACCATTTACTTCTGAAAGGTGAATAATTAGATTTGAAAGTTCCCACATTTACAATTTACAAACGTCGATTTGTGGTTTACAAAACTTGAACTCCACGTAGCACTTTTCAAATATTTTGCTTTTCCTGTAACGGTTTGGAAAGGGTTAATTCTCGAATGATTCAAGAAGCTGCGCAGGTGTTACTGAACGTTATCGCGAGACGCAATGTTTGCAACTGAATTGGTATACACATAGCACTTTTTTTGTTTGTTGTTACAGGAAATACGCGGATGGCTCGAAAAGAGTTCACTCGTGCTGTCGGCGCACAGCATTATCACTCTTGTTGATAAGCAAGCAGGATGAAATGTCATGTAGCAGTGGGAGCTACTGCAAAGCAGCTTCACTGATTTTTTGTTTCTAAGCAACATTTGGATTACTAGCATAATCTTTTGTACATGTTTTATAGTCCACGCCTTAGGATTACGTCAACTTGAAATTATTTTGAAGGTAAAATCAAATTTTCCAAGTTTTTCAAAACCGTTGTACGCTCCAAATTATTTTTTAAGTGCAGCACCCTCTAAAGCGCACATCCATCGGTTGCGGAGTCTGTCCCGTAGTCTACGGCCTCTTTCTGGTTCTCTGCTGAAAATAGGTTTGGTTACTCTTTCATCGGGCATTTGGGCCTCGTGCCCAGCCCACCGCAGCGGGCCTAATATACTTAGTAGTGCTCGTGGATTACCTGTCTGCGACAAATTCCATTTTCCATTTTGCCACCAACCACAGACCGATTAATTTTACACTCATAAACCTCAAGCTCTCGTCGATCAGCTTTCTTTAGTGTCATCTTCTCGCGAATCATGTCCGTAAAGCACCACCGGGAGGATTAGAGTTCTGCAGAGCGCCAAAAAAACAAAGCATTGGGTTAAAAATGTCATTAAGGATAGGACTTGACCGTTCTTTATCGACAAACTTCGCAGCCGTTATTAGAATACCGCTCAGCTTAGATTCGACTACGGGACTTCAGCTGACTACGTAATCGGAGAAAGGCTCCGTTCCTATGAAAATTGACCAAACTCGTGACTTTAGTCATGACCTTGAAATGCGGTCAGGCATATATTAATATTTTTTTGAAACGATGATTCTACAGCTTGGTTCAACCCATGCACCTTCCAGCATTGGACAAAAGATAGGAGTCACAACGACAACTTGTTAACCACAGCTACCTATTACCCCCCCCCCCCTTCCTTTCCACCCTTCCCCATCATTCCCGAAAAAATCCTTCATTACTTTCCCTTACTGTCCCTTCATCAATTGTAGAATCATCGTTTCAAAAAAATATTAATATATGCCTGACCGCATTTCAAGGTCATGACTAAAGTCACGAGTTTGGTCAATTTTCATAGGAACGGAGCCTTTCTCCGAAGAACCGCGCTGAGAAACGCGGACTAACACGCTTTCGGTCGAACAGCGTCACACGCAGTACCTTGCAAGTCGTAAGGGCCTGCATAGTGTCGTCGTCCTGAAAGTAAAAAGACGTTAGACTAAAACTTCTCGGTCGGTGGTTTCTACAGTAGGTGTAGGAAGAGGCACAATTTGTGTGTCTAAAAATAGACCAACCCATGTCGCGCTATGGTTAATAAGGGGGGTTGTGCAGACTTCTTTTGTCCAGCGCCTCTGTGGTTCAAAGGTACACGGGTACCAGTGAGCGACACGCCCTGGCAGGTGTTGTGGGTTCAAATCCGGTTATAATCTCTGATTACAGCTTGGTTCGACCCATGCACCTTCCAGCATTGGACAAAAGATAGGAGTCACAACGACAACTTGTTAACCATAGCTACCTATTACCCCCCCCCCCCCCCCCCCTTCCTTTCCACCCTTCCCCTTCATTCCCGAAAAAATCCTTCTTCATTACTTTCCCTTACCGTCCCTTCATCAATTGTAGAATCATCGTTTCAAAAAAATATTAATATATGCCTGACCGCATTTCAAGGTCATGACTAAAGTCACGAGCATGATCTAGCATTATTCGCCACAGCTCATTTCGTTTGACTGAATCGAGCGCCGCCTTCAAATCCACAGATAGATGATGAGCCTGCAAGTTGTACTCCCGCAACTTGTCCAGTAATTGACGCAGGATGAACTTCTGATCCGTTGTGGAGCAATCGTTACGAACGTGCTGCTCGAGCCAAAGATGCTGATACCTGAACCGTTACGAAACCCAGTTTGGTATTCCCCGACGAAGGACTGCGCTAACGGTCTCAGTCTACAGAACAGGACACGGGAGAACACCTGATAGGCAGATTTGAGCAATGTAATGCCTCGGCAGCTTTTACACTAGAGTCGATGTCTTTAAAAAAAACTGTGGCGTATGAAGCCATTCAACCACTCCTTCGGCATTTGTTCTTCCTCCCAGATCCTGGCAATGAGCCGATGGATCACTTCGTTTAGAAGTGCAGCCAGGATACCGTCCTTTCCAGCAATCTTACCATTTTTCAGCTCACTGATTGCCTTCTTAACCTTCTGTCTGTACAAAAAAAATACTTACGTTGTCTGTACATTGAGGTCAATCTGACCCCAAAATTCAAACTGCTACCTATCTGCATACCCACTGCATACCTATCTTAGCAAAAAACAGACGGAATACTGGATTTTTAAGGGTTTTAGAAAGGAAATTTAATAGACTAAATACTAAAATTGTGAATGGCGACTTAGCGGGAGGAACTTCTACAAGGAGGGGTTTTAGTAAGAATAAATCGCAAAAATCGGATTTTTTCAGATTTGTGACGGGCAAAAATATATGCGAATACGAGATCTTCAAAGTTACTTACGTGTGGCATGTTACTGGATTTGCTCGCTCGATGGTGTTTATCTGGAAAAAATCGATCTCTTCTGGTCTCAAATTTTTGGGTTCTTCTCGTGAAATTATTCTTGTTCTCGCTAAAGTTGATTAGACAGACAAAATATTAAGTGAACATAGCCCGGTGGTAGATAAAACTTAGGGGAACGGTTCAGAATTTAACAACCAGGTACGCGTAATATTTTATAAATATTGGTCGCTGTTAAACAAGTTGATGACATCCAAGTTTCTTGTCTTCGGCAAGATTGGTCAGATGGACTAGCTTCATTCTATGGTAGACAGTTTATCATAGTGTTCAATCACCAGGTGGTGCTAGTGTGCTTTTTGTTTTGATTTATTTATTGCATATGAACATATTGTTTCGATAAGAGGTCATTGTCTTCCACATTAATTCGCAATATACAACTATGAATTGTAGAAAGAAAGTTATTATCAGTCGGTTTTTATATCACAGGAAGCCACAAGAATGAGTTGTCTAAAAATTGAGATTAACTAATTGAATACATTTATTTTGTTTGAATAAAACTGGCTTTTAAAATCGTAAATTTCGATGGCGCGTTGTTTTTAAAACTGCTCAACTTCACTACGGAGACTGTTGAAAATTTATTATTTATTCAATCCTATAAAACCAAATCGATCAGTATGATTTGATAGTAACGCTTTGATTTTTTTGCTCCGTAATATTTTCTCAAGTTAGTAAAGCTAACTGACTGATTTAGTTTTTCACTAGAGCAAGGTTAAGGCTTTATAGGACATAGCGAAAAGTTTCACTAAATTATGGCTGTAGCTGTCAAGCAGCGAAAAGCATTATTGGTTTTATTGCTGCTTTCGGCTGCTGAGTTATAAAACTACCTGTGCTTATAACCTGATTCATAAAGAGGTTTTAAAAACCTTTTGAAGAGGGGGCCATTTGGTCGGAAGGCAGTTTTAAAGCTGTCATGAGAAGATTTTAGTGAAAGTCATAATTTATTTAGCGGTTTTATGAACCAGAGGACTTCTTTTGTTGTCTTGAGTTTTCTGTTTTCTGTTTTCTGTTTTCTGTTTTCTGTTTTCTGTTTTCTGTTTTCTGTTTTCTGTTTTCTGTTTTCAGTTTTCTGTTTTCTGTTTTCTGTTTTCTGTTTTCTGTTTTCTGTTTTCTGTTTTCTGTTTTCTGTTTTCTGTTTTCTGTTTTCTGTTTTCTGTTTTCTGTTTTCTGTTTTCTGTTTTCTGTTTTCTGTTTTCTGTTTTCTGTTTTCTGTTTTCTGTTTTCTGTTTTCTGTTTTCTGTTTTCTGTTTTCTGTTTTCTGTTTTCTGTTTTCTGTTTTCTGTTTTCTGTTTTCTGTTTTCTGTTTTCTGTTTTCTGTTTTCTGTTTTCTGTTTTCTGTTTTCTGTTTTCTAACTAGAAATTAGATTTATAACTAAACGTAACATTGGATTTGACATTAAGATATAGTTTCAGACTTAAAGTTGGACTAAAAGGTTCATTTGAAATTGGGTTTTAAAAACGGAAATGGAAATTGAACTTTAAGTTGAACTTGATTTGATGAGCCATAAGCATTAATCCAAAACCGTATATTGGAAATAATTCTGCATCTCTAGTGCCAAACTTTTGTATATTAGCAATCTTAATGCTTATAAAACGTATATTAACATAGTTGATGCATAGAAGCATTACGTAAAACAGCAATAGATGCGCATATAACGTAACAATATAATGCATTTAGTCAATTGCATTAAAACGAGCCGCAAGTGTTGATAAACGGCTTGTACTTGACTTCTTATTTTGCTATTCTACGGTCATTATTCGTGCCCTCTTCCACCTAATGGATGCCGTCTTTTTCTACCCTATTGGTAATGCAGGACAAGTAGCTATCATATGAGAGGGAATATCACCAAGATTTAAATACGACTAATTTCAACTCAATCACGTCCGCTATGGTTTAGGTAGCAAAGGGTGCAAGGAAACGAATGAGGTTGCATGACTAACTCCCGGTTCGAGCCCCTGTCTAGCTGGTGTAGAATTTCAAAAAATGGTTCTGTTTATCCTGCTTCCCTTGAGATGCTGCAAAAAAAAATCGCATGCTGTTTTAGTTTTTTTAAATCCCGACCGAATCTATTTTTATTTTCCATAACAAGCAAACGATATGCCGTCGATACTTTTTCGATACGTCGATAATGTAGACAAAATGACGTTTCGATTAAGCCTCAAACAAACACTAATAATGTTTATTGAATGCTTTTGGCGTAGAATTTTTATAACCCGCTATTTCGCCTTTTAAGCATTATGTGAGTTCTACAGAAGTATATAAAGAAAAATAAGCTTTTAATCATAGTTCTGTATGCTTATACAATGTTGTCAAAGGGTTAGTGTTTAGTGCTTACTGGTTACTTGGGTAAATTAGGTTTGAAATTAGGCTTATATTGTAACTGAAACTACACATGAAATTGGACTTGAAGTTGGACTCAAAATTGGAATTAATTAGAATTTAAATTGGTCCTAAATTGTACTGGAAATTGCACTTGATATTCTTGATACAGGACACGGGAGGGTATTGTCAGCCCATTAACCATCGATGGCATTTATTTTTTCGGCTTATGGCCTAGTTCTAGAACAGGTGGTTTTGACGTTCTTTGAATAAAAAATAGTAGATTACTTACAGTTTTGAGAAAATAATTATAATATATTAAAATTGTGTGACGGCAAAGTATTTTTATTGTCGAAACAAGAGGCAAATAGGTTGAATTTAGAAACCTGCTGAAAATACCCTCCCGTACCCTACTTTATAATATTAATTTGACATCAATATTGAAGTTGGCATTTAATTGGACTAGAAATTGGACTTGAAATTGGATTTGAAATCATATTCTGAAACTGGATTTGAAATTAAATCTTACATTACACAATATTAAATGTGAAATCGGACAATAATTAGACTTGGAATCGTAGATGAAATTAGAACAAAATTCCATTTGAAATTTGACTTAAAATGAAATATGAAAATGCACATGAAATCGAACCTAACTTGAAATTGAACCTAACCTATTAAATTGAACCTCCAATTGGTCGGTGTTAAATCAGACCGCACCAAGTCGCAAAATTTAGAAAAATGGGTTAACGATGAAGATTTTTTAGGCTACATTTTACTCTAACCAGACTACATAAATTTTTCAAATAGCCAGTGTTATGAGATGATTTCGAACGATTGTTAGGTATAAATCATACAGAGCAGCAAACTTTGAACGCGTTTTTCTCGAAATCAGAGTTTTGTGACTTGGTTCGGTCTGACTTAACACCGACCAATTAGACATAAAATTGCACTTCAAATCGGAAATTCAAATCAAATCGGAGTCTTGAACTTGAACTTAAAATAGGACATGAAATTGGACTTGAAATTGCACTTTAAATTAAATTCGAAATGAGACTTGAAAGCGAACTTGAAATTCGGATCAATTAACTTTGCTTGATTTTACTTTAAATTGTGTTAGGAATTAAACTTAAAACTGTAATCGTGATTAGACACAGAGTTAGTCTTAAAACTGAATTTGAATTTGGACTTGAACTTACTTGAAAATGGCCTTAAACGGGACTTGAGACTGACCTACTTTTTCGCAATTAATTTACTTATTACAAAGATACCGGCTATTCCAATAAGGTCATTATAAATGCTGGGCTACTGAAGGGGGGGGGGGTGAAAAAAACAAAGAAATTTTTTTAATTACGCAAAAAAATAAGATTTTCATGAATTTTTACTTGAAGTTTAATCGTGAATCCCGAATCTATTCTTGCTTTTCATTTATACGTTATTATTTTCTATGCAAACCCTTCCAAAATAGATTGAAAATCGAAAGAATTTTTTTTGCCGATTTTCGGAAATAACATCATTTGTACGTCCACCTTTGTTTCGTGCTGGAAGCGTTAACACTCCGTAAATTCTTTTTTCGAGTTCTTAAGGCTGTAAAACCCACAAATATACTAATAGCTTTTATACAAAAAAATTTTACTCAAGTTTGACAAATTTTTTTCGCCCCCCGATTTTTAGAGTCAATTTTGAAGGGCAGGGGGACAAAAACTTTAAAAATAATTTGCAATGGCCTAACTAACAAGTAACAACTCCGGAAATCCGGACTGTACTCTGAGGATTTGTTGTGCTCCATATTAAATTTTTAAGAGAAGGCTCAATCTGGTCGCGTCAGTTTCTATTATAATTTTTTACTTATTGATTAATGTTGAGTAAGTAGGTACCAATTTCGAGTTGAAATTAATCGAATTTTAGTAGATCATAGTACCTGTAGCTATGTTGTAACCATCCGAAATTAAAGCTACATGATAAGCACCCGGAAACTCAAACGAATACAAATTATTTATCCAGCAAAATGATATTCACACGGATGTCAACGATTAAGCAAGATTTGCCGATCAGCAGGTGCTTACGAGGCCACTGGTTTTTTAATAATTGTCGACCACACGAAGAGCACACGTAGAGAAATAATAGTTCGGTTATGAGCGTGAACCTCGCCCGGCGTTGCAACAATCCCTGCAATAATCGTTTGGTAACGGTAACACCAGCTTATTTCGTAGGTTCAACCAGAGGTTGCTGACAACGCTGCAATGCTGCATATAATTAAAAATCGTCATGACGTCAGTACTGAATTGTACTGCACATCAGTATGCATGCAACGGCAGGTGGCCAATTATCTGGTTTCAAATTTTCCTATGGGTACAGCGATTTGGAACTAGAGAGTTTCTTTGCGAATCTTTGCCACTTCACTATACTTACAGCCGATCAGGTTAATACCAGCAGCAACACCACCACCGACGGGAAGCTGCGTAGCTCCGTCCTGCTAACGGATTTTTATCAGCTTGTGAGCACTGGTACTGTTTCTCGAAAAAACCTCTGACCTCGAAAATAAAATGTTATTTTCATTCGAAGCCTCATATGGTGCACGAAATCACTGGTTAGGAGTTAATTTCGCATAAATAAATTTACGGTATGTTTTATAGACAAAACTTGCCCCACTGACTGGTGTTGATGGATCAGACTGACTGGTGTGGCCGCAGTCAGTGGTCGATGGGATGCCGAAGTATATGCCTTTATTTGAAAAATAATAACAGGGGAATCGGGCGTTTCCAACTTGTAAATTTGGAACCCTACTGGATGTGGTTTAGGAAAAATAAAGGTTAATAATTGCAACAACATTTCGTGCACTCTTTTTTTTTTGCTACTAATTATACCGTTGGGGCTCTCATAGTGGTGTTTTTTATGGATTTAATTGGACAGTTACAGGCCCAAAGCGTTTTACTCATCATCATCCAAGCAACAATCAAGGTGCCTATCACCTTTCTAGTGAGCAATCGAGCTTGTTTCAAATTGTTTAGGTAAACTACAGCACCTGAATTCAATCTTTATTTACTATCGGCCCATAAGTTTCCAGGGTTCAGACCGCAATCATTTACCACTATGCAATTGCGATTTTGCACATCATCAATGGACACACTATGTTTTGAACTATTTTACACCCTTGCGTGCAGTCTTTCCATTTTAATGAAAGAAACTTGGATTCACTACCGGAATCGCCTCATCAGTGGCACTCATGAAAACAAGCGGGGAAAGTCCGGAGAACTGGAGTCGATTTTTTCCCGACTGCTCCTAGTTCCACTCACGCACGTATATATTTATTCATGAATCAAAACCGTTATAATAATTTGGCGCTAAAACCCGAATAATTTGGCTGTTTTCTCTTATTTAAATCTCTGGAATCATTTATCAAACAAATAAGCGATGAAAAGTAATTGGATGAGTCTGACAAAAAAGGAAGGTTTTCACAGCATCACGAAACCGCAAAACTATCTCTCTCTATCACCGACACAAAGACCTCTGAAGTCATTAGCTGCAACAGCCAGCTCAAGCAGCTTCGTCAAAGAAGTTAGTGCTGTGAATCGTAAAAAGCGGACTGCCAGTAAAAAAAAAACAACAAACGCCCAAGTTACTGAATGGATTGACTAGCGCAACTTGCCTGAAATCACACTCTTTCTGATTCACGGGTAGTACCAGGAGGTACAAATTATCTCTAATAATCATCATCATATCGGTTCTAGAAGGCACATAACAGTTGTTTTTTTCGCTAGATGCTTGAGCTTAGCGTAGCGTTCTTAGGTATGTGGCACAGTGTGCTAGGTAGTGACACGGTAATTTCCACATTTCGTGGATAGTGCTAAAAATGTAAATCATTTTAGCTTATATTTTCCTACTTTCGATCAAATTTGAATGATTTTATTTTGGAAAAAACATATTATATTAAAGTGCATTTTTTATAATAGAAAGAACGTTAAAAATATTCGTTTCTTCGTGTTTTTATAGTTTGAAAATTCGGATGATTTTTATATTTTTCTTTGTTTAGGATTTTTTTAATGAGCCGGGGTAGCTCTGGCCGTATAAAGAATTCCTCTGCACTGCACTCGGCCCTGGGCTACTCGTCGCCAATTCGTTGAGCGCCTCGACACACGCAAATCGGCTTCAACCTGGTCGAGCCATATTGCACGTTGTGGCCCTCAATTCCTGATGCCGGTGGGATTTTTGAAGAGAACGGATTTCACTGCACAGTCGTCCAGCATCCTTGCGATGTGGCCAGCCCACCGTATTCTCCCAACATTCGCCAGATGACACACGCTGTGTACGAAGGCACTTATTATTTTATTATTTAGTTTTATACGAATTGCTCAATCCCCCTTGTAGTGACGTTTGTCCGTTTTCACTGACTTTCGGAAAAACTCATGTGCATGTCACTGGAAGGGAGACTGATCAATCCGTATAAAACTTTGTAAATTGAATGTAGGCTCGGAATGAGCAATTATTCCAGAGTTGGTTGAAATCGGAGGTAATCGCTTACAACGGGTATAATAAACTTAAAATTTGAAGTCTGTAAAACCCCCAAGATAGAATATTTCAATCCCTTCTTTAAATTCATTGTTTTGACCAATACTAACATCGTGTGAAGAGAAATCTGAGGTGCATTAAAGTTAAATAATAAGTGCCGTCGGACACAGCGTGTGACAGTCTCAAATCCGTAGAAAACTACCGGTCTGATTAACGTTTTGTACATGGTCAGCATTGTGTGATTGCGAATACTCCTTGATTGAAGCGATTGTTGTTTTCTCTGGAGCCTCGTCCTACCATGTACTTGGTGTTCCACACACTGATTTATAAACCAGTCCACCTAGCCTCCGTGTTCAGTCTGACATAGATTGTCTTCGCTATCCCAAGATTTTCAGTAATGATGTCGAGGTCGTCTATGAAAGGTTGAGTTGTCTATTTTTAATAAAGACCTCTCGTTTCGATGACCGCTCGCCGAACTACGCTTTCAATATCGACGATGTATAAGAACAAATACTCTCATTTTTAATTAAATTTTTGCGAAATTTTGGCGATCTTGTAAAACCAATATTACTACAATCGTCTTTTCCGAAGTGTACTACTACAATGAAAAAACAACAACAATCTAGGTTATTATCGTACTAATATTGCTTTATTTCATCATATTTCACGTGAATGACGTTCTCTAGCGTATACTGCGCTTCTGTGCTGAAAATTATGGTGGCGTACATGACTACACAAGTGGCCCGACCTTTACAATAAACGCTTTTGTAGTATTTCGTCATACCCTACCCAAACACCTTACTGGATAGGATTTTTCTATAGTCTTCGTATGGAGCACAACACAATTAATCTATATTTTCAATATTTATCTCGATAATTACATTTCGTGAATCATTTCTTAAAGAAAAGTTCACTGCGCCTTGAAATTTTTTTTTGGAAGATTTAATCACTGAATTCAGGACGCGTGTTCTGAATACACGATTTAAACTCACGATATTTTGAAAAGTTAGCTGTTACAATGTCACGAGCTACTAAATCTGAAAAAATCATGGTGGCTCGACGTTAACGACATTACCGTACATTATTTCCCTGCTGATCATAACGTTCATATCACCGATGAAGAACTTGATGTCCCTTGGTGAACAGCTACCGAACATTGTCTCTAGCTGCATATTGAAAGCTTCCTTCTCATCATCGGGCCTGCTTTGGTGTGGACAGCGCTCGTTAATGATGCACAGTGGTCCGGCATCGAAAAAGTATGGACATGGAGAATGGAGAAGTTTAATAATTAAATACAGCGCATCTTTCTGCACTGTTAGGGTGACCGTAAATTCACCTATTAGGGTGCTACAAACTTTTATTTTTTTTAATAATTTCAAAAAAAAAATTTTCTCCAAAAAGTTGCAGAACATACTAAGCTAAGCAACTTTGCTGAATATAGTAACTATCTACCTCATACCGGTTGCGAAATACAAGGATGTGATGAAAAAGAGCACTTAAAAATCAATTATGCTCAATAACTTTGCACACGATTTTTTATTGCCTTTGAGTGATCTACAAAGTTAGTCAGTATGCTAAAATACACATTTTCTCTGAAGATGTCTTAATAGTTATATTTCGCAACAAGTAAGAGACCCCTTAAGGGTCGAGCAGCTGATATCCAAGATATGGCCTGATTAATCCGGGATTTCATCATCCGCATCCAGGCCAGATCTAAATTGGGATTAGTAGCGGGTAGGGTCGCTACAGATATATCCTTCCCTGCCGGTTAGTTTCCACCTAGGTTGGTTACCCGATTTCCGCTGAGATTGCTCGAGTATCGGCTGGTATCCCGGGAAGGTATGGATAGGGTCTCTGTTACGCATTATCCAGTCATTCACCAATCAGACCAGATATTTGGTGGGATAAAAACTGAAAGCAGAAAATGGCACTGGAGTATGAGGCACTGCTTGTAGAGCTACCAATCGTACATCTGGCGAAACTCGGTAGGCTACGAAAACGGTTCTTCTCAACAACCCCACTGGCTCCAGGAACAGAATGACTCAACGTGTTAGATAATTCGACCAGGTCGAAAGCAACTTGCGACTTCTGAAAGGCCTAGTAAATTGGCGACAAGTGGCCCAAGATGGAGTTGAATGGAGATGACTGCGTGACGGAGGTAAAATATATATTTGTACAATATGGTAAAGAGAATAGTAGAGAAAACAGCAAAAGAATAAGAAAGACTAGGTTTAGGAACGAAAACCTGGACTTTATTAGGGAACAAGCACGGATTCCGGTTATTCTAGAGAAAGGTAGGCCTACGCAACACTACTCTAAAATTAAAACGCGATCGTCAATTGAAAGAAATAGGAAGAAAGGAAATATAATAGCTGACAAACAACGATATGATTAACAGTTCAAACTTCAAGACGCATTCTAAGGAGAACAATACAGGAGAACAGGGATTGAGTGGCAAAACAAACGAGATCACTATAGAGGTCAAATTGATAAATGTGACTCCTATCTCGGAGTTGTGTCAATGATTAACTTGATCGCAAAAGACTCGGTTTAACTCCCGACAATCGCTATAAACAAAACGTTGTACATGGCAGTAGTGGTAGACGATTCTTGTGCTCGCAAGAGGCTGTACCTCGGCTTGCCAGGGAAATTAAGAGATGCACCACGTAATGGCAGGATGCCAAATCCGAGCAAAACAGCACGGACAACAGACGCTTTTTAGAGATACTCGTTTACGTTAATATGAAAATGTAGATTTTCAATCCCCTGGTACAGATAGCTTTACAAACAAAATATTTCTTAGCGAACTTCGTCAGTTTCATGTATTTTATGTGGTGATGGGAGTGTTGCTACTTTTGCTAGAACGTCATTCTGATAGCAAAAGCAAAGCCACGGGTATAAACGTCCTTCAGAACTTGACCCTTCTTTATCGATGGACTACGCAGCTGACTATTAGAGTACAGGAAAATTACGGGGCTAGTGCAAAGATCCTATTAACTCTATAGTGGCACCGCCCAGTCGAGATTCGAACATACGACGACTGGCTTGTTAGGCCGGCATCGAACCGCGGAGCTAACTGGGTGGGGCATTTTAATTGCTGAAGAGCACGCGCATTGCACCTACAAAATGAGACAAACGTCTTTCTTAAGACTTGACCCTTCTTTATCGACAGACTTCACAGCCGGATATTAGAGTACAGGACAGTTACGGGGCTAGTGCAACAATTCTACTGACTCTATCTAGACAAAATAAGATGTGTTTAGGTTTTTAAATGCACGATTAAAATAAATGCGACAAATTAAAGTTGGCCCTATTTTTGACGTAACTCTTTTTTGAAGGCATATTTTTGACATGTGGGAAAACGCACCTCATCACAGGTAAAACTAGAAGTTCCCATGAACTATTAAAAACTTTTAATCCCACTTCTGGAAAGAAAACCCGAAAATAAGTGGTTATAAAAATTTGCTCACATATATTGTTGCGGAATGACGAAGAATAATGCCTACCACCGAAACCAGCTGAAGAATTTTGTGCGCGAATAAAAATTGCCGGGTCAGTTCGGTTCGTACCTACCTATCCCTCCCGGAAAATAAGCGACGAAGAAGCTGGACGAGTTACGATGCATGCGCACCGAAGAAGACGAGGATGATGGATGGATCGAGTAATTTTGTGCCAGTTTCGATAGGCCGCAGGTTTGCCTGAGTTTGCTGATTTTCTCCGGTGATAATCGTACAGTTACATTTCGAATTCGTAAAAAGTGTAATTTGATATCATTTGAAAATTATGTATATTTAGACAACCCCGGTCGGCGCTCGTATCTTTAGCCCTTTTCCTTGGCTGCCCGGCCGGCGGGCAGAACCGAGCGTTCGGAATGTTTCTACCATGCTAATGCTCCGGCGGACGAAGTTATTGCATTTATGGGAGAAAACGGTTGATTCAACGCTATAAGATGTTACCGAGGCTACTGTCATCCTATGATCTCGATCTTCCCCTATACAACTGGCCGGAGTCATGGCTGGCTGAAAGCGGGCGGTTGTCGCTCTAGATCCCAAGGGTGCCGAGAAAGGACGGAATCACTTCATCCCACACATTTTTATTTCAAAACCGTTCTTGAATTCAGGCGATTTTCGGAGGTGCAATTAAGTGTGTTTTTCGGATTGGAAACGTTTATGTTAATGATAGGTTCCGGAGCGTGCACCGCAGCCACAGAGCGTAAAATTTGGAAAAGAAGAAATAAACCGAGCTATGCGTTCAGATCTGTATATGCATTGAAAATGATATCTGCGCGGAGTGAAATGATAGGAAATTATCTAAAATTTCCAGACCGATTTCACCAAGTGAGATAGATGGCTGCGCTGGGTGTGCAATCAGAACTATGTTGATTGAGAGCGAGAAGTTCTGCGGAATCAACACAGTCTGGAGCTTTTCCCCGGGCGAGAATGTCAGACTGGTCGGCTCAAAAGGCAAATAAATTTCAAACTGACTTCCAGGAATCGATCTCAGAGTGGTCAGACGGTAAGCGAGCGCCACGGTGTTTGGAAATTGGAAAATTGCTCGATCGAAGAGCCTAAACTGTGTAAACACCAGCCGGGCAGCCATTGATCACCACTTGATCTGAGCCGGTACAAGCGCCATTAACCCGATCTCTATCCGATCAATGTCTAATCCGTGCAGTTGGCTCTGCTGAAGGGAAATTAAAATGGACTGTTATCGTCTTATTTCCGACCAATTTTCTTCCGCATACCATATCTGAAGCTACCTCTAAATATAGTAATAAAGACACACCTGTGAAGCGTGAGAACCTACACTAATACTTGCTCCGCTAGAAACAGGTTAACATTTACCAAACAATGGAAATCTTTTAGCCACGTGCCATCCCTAATTGACGCTATTTAGCAATTTGTTAATGGTTTAATAATAAAACTTTCATTGAAGTGCTTCATTAGACTCTTGAATTACAGATCGTATTTTTTTCTTTCGATGGTATCTGTTATTTATTTTGATTAATTTTTGAAATTTATTTTTTGTTGATATGTCTTAACATTAAATGTAGGCATCTCTCATACGAATTCACTATAGCCATTCGGTACATTTGCATATATATCGTGCAAACCCTTAAGTAAAACATAAAACGCAGTTTAGTTGCATGTTAATTAGTGTATTGTTTTAACACTGTAACCGTCATAAATCAAAACAAATCGTCAAACAAGCTGGCTGAGCATGGCATTTTCCGATATGATATGTATCTAAATTTCCCATCAGCAGCGGTAGTTGTTATCTCGTGCCACTTCCCTTTTCCTTCCACTCTTCTCATCCATCGTACTCGTGAACAGTTTTCATGTTCATCATCACCCGCGCATTACGAAGTAGAGATGCGCCAAAACGTTTTCATGCTCTGGTGAGCAGTTTGAATGGATAATAATTTAAACTTAGTGATTTCAACCACCTTCACTCGCCTGCCCCCACGTTTGGGTAAAAAAAAACCAACACATGGTATGAATAGCTCAACGGTTGTACCTAACCATCCCCGCAAGCTTGGTGCTGTTGATAATGGTAATGATCATCGTCGATTGTGCTGATGATGATGATCTTAAAGTGTTTTACGATTTTGATTCGCTAGCGCCACTTTTTTATTTTCTTGCACTATTGCTTGTGAACAAAACGCCTGTGTGCTTGTTTTACATTAATCAGTTTGCTAAGCATAACTATTAAAATGATTGGGATCCATTTGCAGTATGTGTACTTACGCTGCTGAAATATCAACGTTCAGATGTTGTGTGATTTTTTAATAGCTGAAGAAAGTACGGCATAGGAAATACTAAGAGGCCATAACTAAAAAATATGTGGTTTACAACACATAACACACCTGTATAGCAACATATGTTATTTTTGAAACATGTAGTCTAACCACCTAACTACCGTTTTAATAGTAAATTAACTACGTCACGTCACAGTTGGTGCACTCATTGACATGTTTTTATTTGCTGTTAGGTATTTTTACAGAATGTCTAAAATTGTTGACAATTAGGCTGTAACATAGCAATTCCGATATAATCGTTACAAGGCTTGTTTATTCAGGTATTAATTAAAAGCAGTTTTAACCACCGTTTCTACCATTAATTTATACCTAACAATTATTGAAGGCAAAATCGGTTAGAAAATACCATAGCTTGTCATAATTTTGTTACGTCCTCCTCATTCCAAAGGTTATCTCTTTGCTAAAAACGTACAGTAACTGCTTATTTCAGTCCTGTAAATTTGTAAAAAAAAATCAGAAGAATTACGTTATATGTATACACGACCGCATAATTGACGTAGAAATACATAAGGCCGATTTTTTCTAGAAAATCTTGAATAGGAAAACTTTTTTTTCGTCGTGTACAGCCAAATCGTCGTAAAACAGGCATGAAAATAGTGTTGAATTACAAACAGGCTTAATTTGCTGTTTCTGCTCAGTATATGGACATTTGACTACAGCGCCTCAGCGAAACAGAATTCAAAAATGTGCTGTAAGAATAGGGCAATTGTAGAGTTAATTATTATTTACAATATTGTCGAAGACAGAAGGTATAGTTTTATCTTTTGTATTTATGGCGCAATGGAGCTGGTAAGTCTTTATTTTACTGGTTCCAATTTAAAGGGCAACTTCCACTGCTCTACGGTTAATTCCGGTGATATCGACGTCATACGCAAAAACAAGAAGCATGTGGAATTGCGTGATAGCAGTACCGTTCCTTTCCGCGTTCACATCGTATTGCACCTTCCAAGGCAATGTTGAATAGCAGGTTAGAGAGGGCATCCCCTTGCTTTAGTTCATCCAACATCACGAAAGCGGCAGAGGTCTGCCCCGTTATTCTGACTCATGATTTTGACCAATTCAGAATCGCACGAATCAGCGTAACCCCAAGTAACAATTCTAAAACCACTTGGTTTTACTTGAATTTTATAAAGGTTCTATTGCGGTATTAATCATTACCTCTGGGTTCATTGTGGTATTGCGTAATACCAAAAGAATTCGAGTTCAAACACACTTATAGTTAGCTAGAAAACCATAATAAAACTGGTAATAAAGCAAATTTATTGTGGTTGCTTATATTACCACGTTAAAACTTGTTGGCTGCACCACGTCTCTTATAAACTTACCATAAGTGTGGCGTGGCAATACAAAATGGCGCCCCAATCAAAATTGATCTTATCGCGGTTACTTGTCAAGCCGCAATAAATCTGTTAGTTTTATAGAGCTATTGAAACGGTAACACCCTAACCAAACAGTTTTTTGCTGCTATTATGAAGAATACCAAAGTTCAACACCAAAATCATTTTTTTATGCGAAGCCATATTGCCATATTCTAGTATTTTGTTTTAGCTCGTAAAACTTGGAATTGTTACTTGTTGTTACTAGTTTTGACGGAAAACCATGTTCTAGCATTACCTGCCGCAGCTCATTTCGTTTGACTGAATCGTACGCCACCTTAAAATTTGATGTATTAACTAATCTTCGACATAAAGAATATCGCACAGACATAAAACTTACCTAACTAACTAAATACATTTTTTGACAAACCAAAATCGAACAAATAATAAATTTCGTTAAAACGACTGCAGCAAACTTCCAGCAAATAATTCATACCATAAACAGTTCAATGAGGCAATTGTCGAAAACCCCCAGTTTGGTGCATTACTCGGGATGGCATGTTGAAGCGCAATTTGCCCAGTATATCCGTACTGTCGATGTTGCCTGCTAGGACATCGAAGTACACAAATAGATGATGAACCTGCAGGCAAGTTGCGCTCCCGGAACTTCTCTTTTAACTGACGTAGGGTAAATATCTGATCCATCGAATTAATCACGAAACCCAGTTTGGTACTAGCAAACAAAGGACTTCGTTGTACCTTGAGTTGATTCCCCTCGTTTGCCTCCCTACGAACACCGATTCGCTCTAATACATCTGCCCATTTAGGCAAATAGGAGGAATATGTTGCAACGATTATTTATCATCGACCTCTTGCAAAACAATGTAGATAGCCTGGAGATGTTAGGATAGCTTCGGTCACCTTGATGATGTGAAAAGGCGGGAAATATTTTCTCAATAAACTTCTCTAAAGATAATCTTGAAAAATTACGCATTTATACGCTTTAAAAATATTTTGATTTTAACTGTTTCGTTCCACTCATTATTAGGGTGATAAAAATTTTTTTGGGTGCGTTCAAAACGATATAGTATTTTTCAAAAAGTTGTAGAAGGCACTAAGGAGCTTTGTTAAATACAGTAACTCTCTATCCCTTGCTCTTAGCGAGCTATAAAGAATCTTATTAAAAATAATACACTTTTCATGTGTAGGGACGAGGGAGGCGATCTAATCACAAACGAGCGCGAGGTGGTCAACAGGTGGAAGCAGTACTTCGATGAGCACCTTAACGGCGATATGGCAGAAGGAAATGAAACGGAAGTTAACCTAGAAGTACCTTCGAACGACAACAGCGTGGCGGTTCTCGATTTCGAAGAGATTCGGCGACAAATTCGTCGGCTAAAGAATAATAGACCCGCCGGAAAGGACCGACTCCCCTCAGAACTCTACAAAAATGGCAAAGAACCGCTAGCAACGGCACTTTATTGAATAATTTCAAGGATTTGGGAGGAGGAGAAACTACCGGAGGAGTGGATGGAAGGCAGGCTTGCCATTTCCTCACTCATTGTGCAAAAAGTGCAACTTTTTTCTGTTAACACAATGAGCAGAACTGCTGCTACAAATGAGAAATACATCCACGCAATGAGAAACAGACCAAAAATAAAGAGAAATATAAACAAACTTTAGATTCTCATTGTGCGCTCGTACTGCAGCAAGCAACGGCACGGGATTTCCATTGTTGCCATATCTATCATCCACCATCGTCATATGCAACATTTTTTGCACTGTTGCCGCTGCGAGAAGTCTAAACAGTTTTTTTGTGCCATATCATGGGCAGCCAAAAAGTGTATTAACACTTTGTTGCTCAGTTTATTCCTCAATGAGAAGAACAATGAGCAGGTTGCTGAGCAATCGCGATCAGTAAAAAAGAGAAAAGTTCAAACAAAACGGAGCAACATAAATCGCGACTGAGTAAAGTGTGAATTTTTCTCTTCTCTTTTTTTATTCTGAGGAGGAATCATCCCTGATGGAAGGTGTAGCCTGTCCCATCTACAAAACGGGCGACCGGCTAGATTGTTGTAATTACCGCGGCATCATGTTGATCAACGCCACCTACAAGGTACTCCCAGATCCCAGATTTTGTTGCGTCGTCTATCCACAATAGCCCCTCTCGAGTCCTTTCGATTCGCGTTAGAGTCCCACACTGTGCCACGTGATGTAGCAATACACCATTAGTGTGCCTGGCATTGAGCGTTTCCTCACGTAAAACACACACACACACACACACACACACACACACACACACACACACACACACACACACACACACACACACACACACACACACACACACACACACACACACACACACACACACACACACACACACACACACACACACACACACACACACACACACACACACACACACACACACACACACACACACACACACACACACACACACACACACACACACACACACACACACACACACACACACACACACACACACACACACACACACACACACACACACACACACACACACACACACACACACACACACACACACACACACACACACACACACACACACACACACACACACACACACACACACACACACACACACACACACACACACACACACACACACACACACACACACACACACACACACACACACACACACACACACACACACACACACACACACACACACACACACACACAGTGCAATTTTCCTAATGTGTTCGGTACCACGCAAGAACTCATTTTCCACTAATTTTGATTTTTTTCGTCAAGAGTAACTTTTCAAAAGGGCGTATTTAGAAATGAGATTACTCTTTTTTAAAACATTATATCTTGAGAATTACTGATTTGATCAACATGGCGTCAAAGGAAAAATTGTAGGAAATTAAGTGTATTTTTAGAAAAAAAATACACTGAAAAAAACTTTTCAAAACCATCATAAAAATTATAAAATGTCAATTAGCTCAAAACCATCCCCTCTGATTTGCCTAATTTTTTTAAAGATAGCGTAAATTATGCCATAAAATCTGGTGAAGAGCTATCAATGGACACTCTTTCGGATTTGTTTAAAAAAAATTTTGAAGTTTGACAAATTTTTCAAAAACATTCAAATTTTATTTTTTTTGTAAAACTCAAACAAAATAAATTTTACGCATAATTTTGAACAAATTTACACATATAAACTTTTTTCCTTGAGATAGAGCAATACTTAGTTCAGCAATCTTATGGATTATAATTGACTCTATAAATGCCCCATACATAACATTTTCGATTTTTGTTTGGCTGATGTGTTACAGCTAAAAAACCAAATTAGGTGCACTGAGTGCAAGACAGCCCTGTTGCTACATCGTCGTAATTGCCTATTCCCGTCCTATCCAACACAAATTCCTAAAAATATCAGCATTTTTATAACACACAATGCAAAACTAGTTATTCCCTAATATTTTAGTTTGTTGTCTATCACATGCGATCAATCAAAGTGAGCTGTGATCTATTTAAATGCTTTTTATCATTCAAGAAGTTCTACCAGCCAAATTTCCTACGTTTTTTCGTGCGACGAAGAAGACAATGTCGACTAATCGTTTTAATTTCCGTCATTCATAAATGAAAATAACTCACGCATAGCATTGTCGTTACTCTACAGCCAGGAAAACTTGCTTGACCTGCAGAAATTTTGTAGAATAACATTTGTTAGCTTCGTAAACATTCTTGTGATTTTTAGTTCGGACGATGAAAAATTTTGATGGACGGATTTTAAAACGGCACGACGAATTTTAGAAATAAAGTCAGTTGCGTAATTTCAATAATATGCTTTAATAGTCGCTTTTCAGTGATTTCAAAGTTCACGGATCGGAAGGTAAGTGTGTTTTAGTCAAATCAGCACAAGAACTTTTGGAGTATTCATTAAATCCATCCAACAAATGATGAAAATTAGAATGGGTTTACTTATTACGACGGGAATTAGAAAAAAACCCTATGTAAATTTGTTGAAAATTATGCGTAGAATTTAATTTTGTTTGAGTTTTACAAAAAAACAATAAAATTTGGATATTTTTGAAAAATTTGTTAAATTTTAATTTTTTGTTTAAATTCGAAAGAGTATCCATCGATAGCTCTTCACCAAATTTTAGGGCATAATTTATGCTATCTTTAAAAAAAAAGATTAGGCAAATCGGAGAGGATGTTTTTGAGATACACTGAAGTCGTTTTTTACGCGGTTTGTTTTTTACGCAACTATTTTTACGCGAATTTCGGAGTTTACGCGGTTTTTTTACGCGATTTTCGGAATTCACGCGGATGTGCTCAAAACGTCTATTTTTTCGTGTAGTGTTGAAATCCACAAAGTTTTTTTTACGCGAAATTTTGGT
This sequence comes from Sabethes cyaneus, assembly GCF_943734655.1. Lineage (NCBI taxonomy): Eukaryota > Metazoa > Arthropoda > Insecta > Diptera > Culicidae > Sabethes > Sabethes cyaneus. The sequence goes on from NC_071355.1 coordinate 175,330,549, forward strand.
TTTTTTTTACGCGAATTTCGGAATTTACTTCGCGTCTTGAACGACTTGAGTATAATTGAGGGGGTGAGAAGGAAAGGGGTGTAAGTGACAAAATTGAAAAAATCGAGATAATGGTAGGAAACGATACTTTGAGCATGGTTTTATGCATGCTAGAAAATTCACGTTAAAATTTTACCGTTTAATGACTTTTTTAGAATCATGAAAAAAACAGCAAAATAAAAGTTGGATTTCGCTTGGAAGGAAAGGGGTGTAAGTGCACTATATGAGCAATGCCAGCTCGACTAACAAAACGGTTTGTCTCGAATATTTTTTATTGGGATGAAATTTTGCTGATATGTTGGATGCTACGCAAGGATTATTTTCCACGAAACATAATTATTTTCGTCTGGAGTAACTTTTCAAAAAGGCGTATTTATAGTAAGATTTTTTTTTTTTTTTTTTTTTTTTTTCAAATATATCTTGAAAACTACTTATTTGTTGAAAATGACGTCAACGGAAAGTTGAAGGAAATTAGGTATATTTTCGAAAAAAAACGCTGAAAGAAATAACTTTGCAAAATCAAAATAATAAGCATAAAACGTAAATTATCTCAAAACATATTCCCTCAGATTCGTCTCATCTTTATTAATGATAAGTTAAAACATGTTCTAAAATCTGGGGAAGAGCTACTAATGGGCACTCTTTCAAATTTTTTGTTTTATTCTGACAAATTTTTCAAAAATTTCCAAATTTTACTTATTTTTTGTAAAATTGAAAAAAAGATCAAATTTTTCGCATAACAAATTGAACAAATTAGAATGCTCTAAGCAGGCTACTACCAATATGGCCGAGAATAATTGAACAAATTACGTCATATAAACTTATTTCTTAGGTTCAGCCGTTCTGAAGTTAGGCCATTACAACATTTAATGATGATTTTGATTTTAAGATGTCAGGCCACTGAAGGGGATGGGGGGGGGGGGGTAGCGAGAAACAAACAATGAGATTTTTTTAATCTGCCAAATCAGCGATTACATACAATTATAATTCTAGGAAAATTAATGTCTAACGCTGTTTCCGTTTCCGAAAAAAGCGATTTCTTAGATTACTAAGATGAGTATATGATATGATTATGAGTAGCGCAAAATACAGCCCACACAAGTACATTACCACGCAGTGAGACACTTTTGTACTATTTTCCCTACTATCAGCAAGGCTGCTATCACGAAGACCGTTGTCCCGAAGAAAGTAATATTTTTAGTTACTTATATCATGATATATAACGTATACGCATATACGCTAGCCCCGCCGATGACTAAATTCTGAACTATTTTTCATACCATCTTAAAGGTGACAATCACTTGTATAAACTTCTCGAAGACCACTACTTTCTAGTTAATCAGGAGCGTAAGTTACAGCGTATACTGTAATATTACATATACGCTAGCGCCACGTAGTGAGGCAATTCTGCACTTTTTTCTATACCATCTGCAAGGCTACTATTACTGAAACAACTTTCCCTAAGAAAGTAATACCTTAGGCTACATGGATTATAAGCTATAGCAAATAAAACGAGTTCGCATATACACTAGCGCTGCACGTTGAGAATATTCTGAACTATTTTAATTATAATATGATTATAATATGATTCCAAGATTTGCACTTGCATCCTTTTCACTCCAAGTAGTAATTCCCTATAATCGCTTGGAATGAAAGGGATACAAGTGCAAAACTGAGAAGGAAAGGGGTGTAAGTGCAAATAACATTTTCAAAACTATCTTATAAATCCCGAAAATCAAAGTAGTTTTCCAAGGTTTAAATAGAATTTAATAAAGTAAAGCTAACACAACCATAGTGCGTCATTAGTTTTCTATTATATAATCTAACTAATTTTCTAGACGATGTTAACTTTGGATCTGATTTTCTCGAAATTTACTTTTTGTCACTTACACCCCTTTCCTTCTGACCCACTCAATTGACATTTTATGATTTTTATCATTTTTGAATTTGCAAAAACTTAAGAACGGATGGGCCTAAGAAAAAAGTTTATATGACATAATTTGTTCAAAATGATGCGTAAAGTTTGATTTTGTTTGAGTTTTGCCAAAAACTGCAAAATTTGGATATTTTTGAAATTTCGGATTTAAAAAAAATCCGAAATCGTGTCTATCGATAGCTCTTCACCAGATTTTATGGCATAATTTAAGCTATCTTTAAAAAAGAATTATGCAAATCGGAGGGGATGGTTATGAGATAATTGACATTTTATAATTTTTATCATGGTTTTGAAAAGATTTTTTTTTCAGTGTATTTTTTTCTAAAAATACACTTAATTTCCTACAACTTTTCCTTTGACGCCATTTTGATCAAATAAGTAGTTCTCAAGATATAATGTTTTAAAAAAAAGTAAGCTCAAACAAAAGTAATTTCTGAGTACGTCCTTTTGAAAAGTTACTCTTGACGAAAAAAATCAAAATCAGTGGAAAATGAGTTCTTGCGTGGTACCCAACACATAGGAAAATTTCACTCCAATCAAAAATAGTCGAGTCAAAATGACCTTTTTTTCAGCGAGTTGAGCTGGAATTGCTCCATTTCTATTTCTCTCACATTTGGATAGTTCCTAATATGATTTTTATAGGGCGGCAGAAATTCAAAATCAAGTGAATAAGGTTGTTTTTGATAACTAAATAGCTGGAACCCTTTCTCTATATGTATTAATGTTCCATATGCTTTTTTATGTGATAATTAAAAACTGTTGGACATTTGAGCTTTCAGAAAGCAATGACAAGATGATAAAATGCGTAGAAATAACAACGAAAAGACGGCGACAAGACAGCGGAAAGATGACGAAAAGGCGATGTAAATAAAACGAATGAAACACAAATTTCTGCATAACTCGAGATTCAATCAAGCAAATGGAACAAAATTTGGCATGTGGGTGTTTTTGGATACACGAATTTTTGCCATGGTAAATTTAGGCCCCTCCCCTGTTTAGAAGAGGAATTATGACTCCTCTCCCCTTTAAGAGGGGGGCTTCCATGCAAATGAAATACAAATTTCCTCATAATTCGAGAACTAATCAAGCAAATGGAACAAAATTTTACATGTTGGTGTTTTTGGAGACAAGAATTTTTTCTATGGTGAATTGAAACCTCTCCCCACTTTAGGAGGGGGGGGGGCTTTTATACAAATGAAATAAAAATTTTCTCTTAACTCGAAAACTAATTATGATGAATTAGGACCCCTTACCTTTTAAGGAGGGGGACTCCCATCCAAATGAAATACAAATTTCCTCATAACTCCAGAACTAATCAAGCAAATGGAACCAAATTTAGCATGTGGGTGTTTTTGCAGGCAATTTTTTTTTCTATGGTGAATTGAGACCCCTCCCCTCTTTAGGAGGGGAATAATGACCCCTCTCCCTTTTAAGAGGGGGGCTTCCATACAAATGAAATACAAATTTTCTCATAACTCGAAAACTAATTAATCAAATGAAACCATATTGGCATGTGGGTGTTTTTGGAGGTATGATTTTTTTCTATGATGAATTAGGACCCCTTACCTTTTTAGGAGGGGGGGGCTCCCATACAAATGAAATACAAATTTCCTCATAACTCGAGAACTAATCAAGCAAATGGAAAAAAATATGACATGTGGGTATTTTTGGAGACAAGAATGTTTTCTATGGTGAATTGAAACCTCTCCCCGCTTCAGGAGGGGGGCTCATATACAAATGAAATACAAATTTCCTCGTAACTCGAGAGCTAATTAATCAAACGGAACCATATTTGGCATGTGGGTGTTTTTGGAGGCATGAATTTTTTCTATGATAAATTAAGACCCCTTTCCCTTTTTAGGAGGGGAGGCTCCCATACAAATGAAATACAAATTTCCTCATAACTCGAAAAGTAATCATGCTAATGGAACCAAATTTGGCATGTGAGGGGTTTTGGAGGCAGGAATTTTTTTAATGATGGTTTGAGACCCCTCACCCCTGTGGTAGGGGGATAGGGACTATCATACAAATAAAACAGAAATTTTTGCGTAACTCAAAAACTAACCGAACACGAGAAATTTTAGACTCTTTCATAAAACATTAATCAATACCAAGACCACCAAAAACTATCTATAGTAACATTAGATAATTCAGCGTGAGACGGCCACAGGCCGCGAGTGTTGCCGGCGACCTGCTGTCAGAAGCGCCGGCCACTGCGGGGGTCAGCCCCCCGTAGAGATCACCTCTATCTAGGTTTATTTATTTTCCTAGATCTACTGACCTCTATTAATTTCCTTCAGTTGGGTCACCCCTGCGAAATAGTACTTTCTACGAAAAGATTTTCCGTGAAATGGTACATCCCGCTTAAGGTTTTTCGCGAAATGGTATTCCGCGAAACTCTATATTCCGCGTTATGGTCAACCAAGAAGTGGTGTTCCGCAAAACGGTATGCGGCGAAATGGTTTGTAATGATGGCGAATATTTAAATGCTAAATCCGCTTTATTTTATCAGGCTAAGCAATGGGGGGAGTTGTTTTCTACTTTACTGTGAGAAAAATTTGTATATTAAAACACCCATGAACTCCCCAGAAACTTGCAAAACTCAAGATTGTGACAAAGGTCATCAGAGATTCACGATTTATGTACAACACAGTTTAATTAGTGGCAAAACGAATTTTGTCGGGTCAGCTAGTAGACGTATAAAAATCAATGAATAACAATAAAAAGGCAACAAAACAGCGATAAGAATTGGCAAAAAGAAATACAAGTGGCGACACCATCAAACTAAAAACGCTACAAAAGACGATAAAAAATGACAACAAATCGAACGTTGGATTGTTACGCTGACCCGCTATTACAAACATTTGTTGGCTGCGAAGTCTACCGAAAAAAAATTTTAAGTCTCTGAGGACGATTCGAATCAAAGACTTACTTATTGTATACGTCGATCTGTTCTAAAAGTAATATGATAGATTCCGTAAACGATAATTGTAGGTGATCACAAAGAGTTGAACCATAAATATATAATGTTACCAACCAGTAAAATACCTTTCAAAGCTAGAATTCATTCAACGAAAAACTTAGGAGAATTCATTACCCCTGCGATGAATGGACGAGGTTCATAAAGTACGTGTAAACGATGTAAATACACCTTCACCTCCACCTCCACCACCATCATCGGCAGTGCAGCTAATAAATATCTAAAATGTAATTCCGGAGCAGAAGAAAGAAACCTAAATCGGTTAAATTCAACCAAAAAGGGGAAAAATCAAAAGACGAGAAACCTGTTGAATGGGGAGCACCAGAGCGTCAGCAGCCGCCAGCCGCTGACGTAGCCGCCGCCACCGCCACCGCAACCGCCACGCACGGTGTGCCTAACCTACAGCAAACGCCGCAGAGTAAGGTCTTTGGTGTTTTAGGAATGTAGCCTGAAAAGCGATTTCCGCTGGTGGGCGGGGGTGGCCGGTGTTTGAGTAGAGGCATGTTATAAAAAATTAAACGGTTCCAATCTGGAAACATTTATAAGAAAATTAGAATAATTGTTACCGAAACAAACTGGCTGCATCTGACCGGCCAAGGGGGTAGGAGGGAGGGAGGGGAGGGGGCGAATGGGCGGTGTTGGTACCGAAAGCACAAACAAGCAAGCGAGAAACACGCACCACAAAGGGGTAACGTAAGACCGAGAGCTGCGAGAGCGAAACGACAAACTGTGCGATCTCCTCCGACGCTTGCACAATGGGAAAATTGTTAAGAGTAGTAAAAATCTGCTTAACTATTGTTTAGTGCACCCCTATTTATCGCTCGAAATTATTTATTATTTATGAACTGTCCTTAATTCATTACAGTTCATGAAAAATGGCAAAATTTGAGCTTTGAAACCTTTTTGCGCAATATTGATTTATTTCCCGCTGTGCGCACAGATGAAGCAAAATGTTCGCGAACAATCAGACTGAAAATCTGGCTCGAGGGTTAAGGTACCTAAAATAGGATCAGGTTGCTAATTAGCGGTGAAGATAAGTGTTTCGCAATTTCGGATTTGAGGTTCATCGTCATTGGGCTGGCAAACATCGCGAGCCGGTTCGCATCCACCGCGGTGCGGCAGACAGTAGGGTAATGATTTCTTCCTCGTTGGAATCGGAGGTGGTTTGATGCTTCTCCTCCGTGCGCCGGGTGATGCCGTTCGCAAACACTACTGGGCTGAGCCAAGAGGTGATTAAACGAAAGAGATATTTCCCCACAATTAGCGGGGGGAAGTTTTGACATCAGCGCTGTTAAGTGGGTGAATTTTTGGGTGTATGAGATCACTTGCTGGTGCGATAAAGAACAATTAAAGAATGGAGCTCATTTCCAGCGGAAATGGTGCATACGCAAACAAAGTAATCAGTGCTACGATTTGCGAAATAGCTCAAAGTGGAGTGTTGCTACTCGCGAATTTTATAACCTGCGGAACACGGCAGCGGAACTGAATCACGTTTTTCAGCAACAAGTTTTTCCGCAGCTATGCTATGGGCTTGGTTATGTATATAGATAGGTATTGCACCAATTCTCAGCTGTTTCTAAAAATGGCAGGGAGATGAAAACCACTTTAAGAAGACTTCGCCTACCGTTTGTAATAGTTTTGTAACATAAATGAGACAACCTAATCAGTCTAAATCAGATGCGTAAAAGATACATCTTAGAATTGCCTCCCTCCTACCCTTGCCCGAAGAAAAAATAGCTCAACTTTTAAAGCATTGAAAAAACCGTAATTAGTGGCGTTAGTTGTTTGCTATACCCAATAAAAACTCGAGTGTAACGGTCGAAAAAAAAATACCGGTAGCCAGTGCCCTCCCTAAAAATAAACGCTAGTTCCGCCAATGCAATGGTTATTTATCCTTAAAGTGAAAACAAACTTCAGCTCGCCTAGACCTATTATAAGTTAACTTTCATGGCATTTAAAATCTATCGTGTAAAATAAGATTTTACTTCTTACTAAAGCAAAATAAGGCGCGTTGTAAGGCAAGAGGCAATAACTATAGACCATAAAATAGTTGCAAGAAGCAGTCAAATCAGAGTCTTAGGTGTTATACTTGACTCTAAATTAACCTTTGCTGATCATTATACCAACATGATGTATAAGGCAAGCAACTTGCTCGGGTTCATCGTCAGTTTTAGTTTGCATTTTAATGATCCCTACACAAACAAAACATCGTACATAGCGTATGTTAGACCTCATCTTGTTTTAGCTCCATATCAAGATATACATGTAAATCGTATCCGAGCTATTCAAAAACCGTTTTTATTGTTTGCTCTGCGAAAGCTAGGTTGGACCACGACTGCAATTAACCTCTTATGAAGCACGATGTTTATTGATTAATTTCGATGGACTCAAAAGGCAAAGAGAGTTTGCAATGATAGTTATTGCAAACGATGTTATTGCGCAAAAGCGAACACAACACAGAAATATTGGGAAATCTAAGCTTTTATGTTCACTCGGAAATAGACATTTGTTTTATATCAATGCTCAGCGGGCAAACTATGCCGAAAAATGTGCCTTTAAATAGATTGATGTCCTACTGTAATGTAAATATAAAATCACTAATATGGCAGAAACAAGGGAACGTTCAACAATATTGATTTTCTAGGTTTGTCAGTTAAGTGTTATATTGCTCTTGATTATTTATTTCTAGTAACGGAACTGATCGATCATATTTACGTACTGCTCGGACGGACAAACCAAATGTCACGATAATCGATGTGAATGGCTTTACTTAAGAAATGTGCAGACTCCCTACTTCGACGACGAGACTGCAGAGTTGGCGTAATTAGGCTTTAAATTAGAAGGATCTGTGCCTGCGGGCACGAATGCGTGCCTATCGCCTATCATCTGGTTAATTGTTTTCGTCTTTGTATCAACATCATTTAGCGATATCGAGACGATATTTGGTATCTATTGATTGGTGGCACACATTTTGTCTCATTAATGCTCGTTCCGGAGATTTTCATTTTCTGTGTTGCATTCGAGGTGGAGATATATAAGCAACCGTTCGATGCAAATATATTCAGTTTCCGCACTTGTAAAGCCCAGCCCGTTATAGTAAACATAAACTTTGTTTTGCATTAAAAGTTTACGACAAGCATGGAGGTTGAACACCATTCAAACTATAAAAGTACGCTCACAATGCATCTTTTCAAAGTCTCTAAGAGCGTATACGATTTTCATGGTCTCTTTCCAGTATGTTTATCCAGACACATGTTTAATTTCCGGAGGTGTGCTTCGAGGAAGTAGTTTTTGAATCATCTTGTACCCTAACGCGTCCAAGAGGGGTGTTCTTATGCAGTGATCATGTATAGACTGCAGAAGGAGTTCAAAAGCCTTGTCGGTACAAGTTGGAAAATGGCAATCACAATTAATTCGCTCTGGTTGGATGCAATTTGGTTTTTTCTACAACCTGCTAGTCAGAATTTATTCTCTAGAACTGTTGTTACCTGTCCGAACAGCACGATTATTATATGGTCAATAGATTATCAAGTTTGTCATCCAATCTTGTAAATAACTCATTTTTTGGAAAATTGGCGCTTGGTTCGTTCTGGCAGAACCCCGACAATTTGTGCGACGACCTTTCAGTGAGTTCGGAAAACCAAGGTTTTCTGCATAAATTCTCTCTCTCTCTCTCTCTCTCTCTCTCTCTCTCTCTCTCTCTCTCTCTCTCTCTCTCTCTCTCTCTCTCTCTTGGATGTATCCGAAGGTTACAGCCAAGGTTTTACCGGAATGGGGCAAACAAGTCTCTAGCCCACTGGCAATTTCAAGGAAGCATCACCTTTTCTGATTCAGGGAGTAGAATGGCTTAGAAGGCAGCTTCTTAGCATCAAATCCAATCGCGTATTCCAGGATCTTACTGGAGTCAATGCTGATGTGCTCACAGTACATACTTCGCTAACGTCACAAATACTACCAGGACGTAGCAAGACACTTACAGCGTGGTTAGATCGTATTTGTCATTTGTCATTTGTCATTTATTTAAAAATTCATTGGACACAATGCGGTCTTAATGAATACTAATAATAATAATAAAAATAATGATAATAATAATAGTAGTAGAACAAAAATTTAAATATAATTACTCTACACATGAAGAAACACATAACTATTGTCTTTGGGAGAGTCGTCTTCTAAAAGAATCGATGGAGATGTCGAAGTCAAATAATTCGTACACTGTGTTGAACTGGACTGCCATGTACCTTGTTGGGCTAAATAGACCGTAGTAGACTCTCCTTGCTTCGAGATGGAGAAAGTTCCTCGTTCGAAGAGGTCGTTCTGGGGCGTAGAGATTGAGCTGTTCCAATAAAATTGGGCAATCAATTTGTCCGTTCAAGAGCTTAGCAACGAACACGACTTGGGCGATATTGCGCCTCTTTTCGAGCGTTTCGAGTCCCAACAGTTGGCATCGTGTATCATATGGGGGTAGGTCCGACGGGTTACTCCATGGCAGCATGCGAAGAGCGTAACGTATAAACTTTTTTTGCACCGACTGAATCCTTGCACTCCAGTTAGCTTAAAACGGGCATCAGACAACTGAGCAGGACTCGAGTATTGAGCGTACTAAGGCGCAGGAAAGCGAACGGAGACAGTAAGGATCCTTGAACTCATCAGTAATTTTAAATATAAAGCCAAGCTGCCTATTAGCCCTCGAGACAATCTCCTCAAGGTGCAGGCGAAAGGTAAGCGCACATTCTAGTTTTACGCCTAAGTCACGAACGTGGTCATCTCGCTGCAGTGCATAACCCAGAATGCAGTAATTGAAAATAATCGGGCTCTGATTGCGGTGGAACGTGATGACATTGCATTTGAGGACACTAATTGTCAGCAAATTTTTCGTGCACCAGCCTTCAAATGACTCGATCATCTGTTGTAGTCTCGAGCAATCAAGTACGGTTTTATAGTCAGGTATATATTGACGTCGTCAGCATAAAACAAGCGGCATTCAGTTGGTAAGACTATAGAGAGTTCGTTAATGAATAAAGTAAAAAGCAATGGGCCTAAATTGCTTCCTTGAGGTACTCCCGATAGATTGCAAAACAATTCCGACTCTTCTTGACCGATTTTGACGCATAAACTACGGCCGGTAAGGTAAGACCTCATCCATCTTGTAAATGCAGCAGATATTTCAAATTTCTCCATCCGATTCAGTGATATTTCGTGCTCGACACAGTCGAATGCAACTTTTAAATCTGTGTATATCGCGTCTACTTGCGCGCCTTTCTCTAGGCTATTTAAGCAGAACGAAACAAATTGTGTAAGATTCGTAGCAACAGATCTTTTGGGGATAAAACCGTGCTGATCGAGAGATATGTAATGTAAGTTACTACTGAGAAGTGCGTTATGTACAATTATTTCCAAGACTTTCGAGCAGGCACAAAGTGACGTGATGCCGCGGTAATTTTCCGTGTTTCTCTTATCTCCCTTTTTATGCACGGGACTAGTTTGGGATTTCTGCGGCGTTTTTTTTTTCGGAGATTCGCCATATCCAGGGCTCTATCTACACGGTGAGTAGTAATAACAATCAGTGTCTTTTGAACGCGGATAATTAAATATGAGTTTAGCACAGATGTGTCTGCATATTTCTCGTTTTGAGTGTATTCAATTGTCAGCACAACTTACAAGTTTGTTTTGAATTTTCATTCGTTTAAGAAAAGGAACTTGTGATCATCTATAGTAGAGTCAACATAGATCAGCGAAGATGAATCCTTTGTATCCAAAAGATCTTTGAAAACGTGTATCCAAAAAAACATGACGTCATCCTATGCGACGCTTGAGAATTTTACAGTGTTGCTGAGATGTCATGGTAATTTTTTTCGTTGCAATTTCTGCGAGAAGGTGCATCCGCTGATCTATGGTTACTCTACTATCAATACTTGTGATAAGTCTGTTTTTGAAATTTTTCGACCGCGTAATATTTTAAAGAAGCTGAAGCCACTCAAAATAAGCGAAAGGTTCATCTTTGATAACATCAAGCGATACAAGGAAACCGATTTTTGGAAAATACTCCCTAAACCTGGCCACAAACGCACTGCAAGGACACCGGAAGCCAGGCCAGTCTAGAAGTAAGATGGTCAAGAAACTGGGAATTTTGCGGTCAACCATGGAGATGATCTTCGATAAATTCCATGCTAGCTGCTCAAGCGACACAGTAATTGTAAAATTCTGTTTTCGGACGAATCTTTCTGATATTCCTCGCGACAAACTGCCTGTTCAAAGGTTCCAGAATCCTTCCAGAGTGATGATATGGGAATGTTTCTCTATAATCTTAAAGGTCCATTCCTGTTTATTATACCTGGTATTTAATTCAATACTAAAATAACGAAAAATACTACAAAAATGCGCCATTTTGCTTTCAACAAGATTCTGCACCGTCTTACTAGGCGAAAGACGCAAGCTTTGTGTGATGACAATTTTCCGGATTTTATTTGAACCTTCTCGATTTCTATGCATGCTATATGGTTACATGCTAGGCAAAGTAGGGAGCACCAAATGGATGCTCAAGCAATACACTATGGGGAAAAACGAGCCAAAAAACAGACGCAATTAAGATACGGCGTGCATGCTGGTAAAATAAGGTGATCTTATGTAAAATTGTCCGGAGAATCGTGTGGTGTCCAACCCTTTCCTGTTTGTCGAAGTGCCCCATTTTGCTCATTTTCCCGTATTTTTAGCATTTTTCGCCTTTTTTGAACTATACCAAGCAAGGGTTTGAGAGAATAAAATTTAAACACCTAATAATTTTGTGTAAAGAAGTCCACAGAATCAAAAGGGTCTAGCCCATTTGATTTAAAGCGCCATAATTTTTTTTGGTTGATGTCCCGTTTGGTATGATTGATTTAGTAACGTTTATCTATCTATCTATTTCTCTTTCTGTCAACGTAGAACAATCAGTTTCTTGAATGAAAATGTTAGCAAATTTTCTAAGCATATTCACAGATGGAAAAAAGGCAAACGGATATAAGACATAAATAAAATGAACGAAAAAACAGTATGGAAGGCATAAAAAGAGATAAAAAAAAGAAAATAAGAAATGGGAAACGAGGCAAAAAACGGGGAGACTGGACACAAAGGATGAAGAACGGAAGAGAAAAAGAAAAATGAGAGAAAAGAAAGAAAGCACCTACAAAAAACAAAGAAAACGAAAGAGAAAATGAGGACATAAGAAAAAAGAGAAAAACGAGATAGAAGAAAAAGGAGGAATTACAGAAGCAAGAGGATGGACATAAGAGAACAGAAAAAAGGGAAAAGCGGAACATAAAAAATAAATTGCGGAGAATAAACGAAACCAGAAGACAGAAAATAAAACATAAAACAGAGACATAAATAAAGATACATAACACAAATACAGAACGTGATAGACAGAAGGAAAAGCAGGACATATTAAGAAGAAGAATGGAACATAATAACGAACGAACACCGAGATAGAAAAGAAGTCAAAAAACGAAAAGAAACATAAATCGTTACCGAAAAAAAACAAAAGTGGGAAAGGGGTAGAAAATGACAAAGAACGCGACAGAAAATGAGGAGAAACGGGCCTGAATACGGCAAAAACCGGAAGAAGAATGACAAAGAAGGAAACAGTAGAAATTTAGGACTGTAGTAAAAGGCGAAAACAAAGCAGAATAAAAAGAAAAAAGAAACAGTGGGCAGAGAAAAAGAAAATCAAAAAACAGAGAGGGGAAAACGAGACAGGAAAGGTGCTACGGAACAGAAAATTAGAGAAACCAAAAAGAGAAAATAAAAATAATGAGAGACAAAAAGGAAGACCGGAATAAGAAACGAGAAAAGAGGTCAAATAGGATATTCAAGGCGAAATATGAAACAAACAAATTCAATTTCAAGACTAATTTCAAGTTCATTTTGAATCCAATTTACGTTCAATTTTAAGTATAATTTCAATTCCAATTTCAAATTCAATTTCGATCCTAATTTCAAATTTATTTTTGGGCCAAATTTTAACTTCTATTTCAAATCCGTTCCAAGTGTAATTTAATTCCAATTAAAAAAAAATTCAAGTCCAATTTCAAAACCTGTTTTAAGTTCGATTTCACGTCTAATTCCTAGTAAAATTTCGAGCTCAAATTACTCCAAATTTAAGTCTAATTTTAAGTCCAATTTCTTGTTCAATTTAAAGCATAGCTTCAAATCCACATTTTTTCAAATTCAAGTTTAATTAAATGCCCTATGTCTAGTCCGATTTAAAGACTTATTTTCAGACTAATTTCTAACTTTGATATTAAATCCAGTTGCACCCGAGAGTCTGGAGTTTTCAGCCTAATCTGGTCTGCTATATTTGTGATAAGTAATCATATATTCGCCATCCTACGATACGATTAAGAGTTTTTTCACTACAAAACTACCTTCTGTAAGGTCGGGTGCCCCACTTTTTGTTTACTAGTACCAGTACATGAATATGGTCAACGATCTCAGCTTCATCATAAACACAACAAACTGTCACAACAAACTGGCTCGCTAAACAGCGTTTCAAATTTCATTTTGTGGATATCTCTAAGTAGCTCTAAGTATAGTGTAGTAAAAAGGGGAATCCGGAAGCTCTTTTGAAAATCAGACCTGCACTCCTGCCTGTAAATTCTTTGCAAGAAATATTTTTTATCTTTGCCGTTACTCTAACAGATAGCTTATAAAATGTGGGCCATTTATTAAAGATTTTAAATATAAGTAATTTTGTCCATGGCAAAGCATAAGTATTTTTGTATCAAAACGCCAGTTGAGTGGCATTTGACACGTACGCTTATAATTTATAACATTATAGGCAGTAGCAAAATCTATAAAAGCACTAAAGGACAGGTACCTACTATCAAACGACCGGCTAAATCACCCACCATCGCAACGACTATTACCGTGCGTATGCCGGGGTGAAAAACGGAAGGAAGTTCGGTATAAAATGTTACGCACTTAACCACTATCGCGGGCGGCAATGGCGAAGACGACGACGCCGACGACGACGTGCTACGTGCCGTACGAGATGGCGCTGGCGCTTTGCTAATCCCGCCCTGTTACACACCGTCAGAGCGCTGGCGGCGCTTTATCGTCACATGTGTGTTTGCATAGCAAAGCGCCGCTGTCTCGAATCGTTCGCGCAAATCGTTTGAGCAACTGAACCGCTTGGATTTAGACTCGGCCGCATAAGCCTTTAATCCGGCAAGTTTATTTGTCACTTTAAAATCCGCCACCGCAGCCGCCTTACCGGCTAACCTTTCGGCCGTGTGAGTGTTTTATTTTTCACACCTCTCGGGTGTACGGGTGGGATTAGACCGTCATTCTATGGAGTCGAAGAACGGGGGGCACGTTTGCACTTTGGGCGCACCCTGTTTTGTCGCGTGAGGCCGGGTCATTTTTGGGCACGATTTGGAGGATTAGTCGGGTTACTGACGGTGTTCCAGGTTTTACCCGCAGCTGGATGCGATAAAGAAAGCTGGCGTTTTTTTCTGTACTCCATGGTTAAGGAAAGCAGGATTAAATCGAAATCCGATATAATTTGCCAGTGCATGTGACTTTTGTTTTGCACAATGACCCTTGTGACCGAATGGCCAGCATTCACTACTACGAAAAACGCGCGGTTATCTTTCCAGTGGAAACGCGTTTGTTCCTACGTTGAACTCGTACCAACCGAGTGGGTGCAAAAAGTGATTTCAATGCGTAGGTGGAAGGAAAGATTGACTTGTATATATATAACTCAACATTCCAAAAGCAACTTATCCAATTTCTTCAAAAGACGAGCTCGTTGACTGCTAATTACAGCTACAGCAAAGTTAGAATTGATACATAACAATATAAATGCTTTACAATCAAATTATTTCAGCAATAATAGCTTTAATACTAAAACGTAGTACACAGCATAATGTTGATATTAGCATGCGATAAACGAACAATAAACAATCAACATCTAATTGCATATAAAATACAGGATCTATATTCGGGGTCATTATAATACGTTCAAGAGTTAATTGGCTGATTATTTAGAAAGGGGCGTTTGGTTCAATTGTTGAGGCTCTGTTTGGCTTTGATTATTTATCTTGCAACCAGAATAAAACCATGACTCTGATATTTCGCCTTTGTAATGTAGCTTTCTATTCACGTCAGGTGTATTATATTATTTTAACCACAATTTTCAATGGGTGGCGCTAACTCATATCTTATCTTAATTCATTAAGTGTGTCTATTTTCAGCGAACTTCAAATCATCAATATGTGGCTAAAATAAACCGTGGTATAATTAGTTTTCATTGCATTAAACCATACCATGTTGATAAACAATCCACTCATTGAGTTTAGGTTTTCGTAAGCTAGTCCCCTAGTCAGAATTTCACGGCCTGCGCAATTTCTAATCAACCTTATCAACCCTTCGTCCGTTCATCACCGAACGTACTTACCTGACAATGACAATGTACCCATACGGTCAAAATCATATGTGAGCAGAACAATTTTTGTTTATCGTACGCCTTTCTGCATTCTCTTCAATAGCGCATTGTTGAAATGCGCATTTTAGTACACAGATTCTGAAGCACGTTTTACGCGGGTAAACATTTACGGGGCGATGTTTACATAGAGGGGGCCATTTCCATTTGGGAATATTGCACTTTTCACACGCTTTTTGCCTCCGAAAACAATCGACTATTTCTTGAGATTCGAAACAGGATCAGGGTAACCAATTCCCTGCAGATAGATATTCATTGATTCACGTTTAAATTCAATCCCTTCTTCTTGGAGAAATTTTACTGACTTGTAAGAAAGGGTTTTTTACTGCGCAATTTTCAGTTTCGAACAACGATTTTAATTGTTTGCGGTTTTATACTGAGCTTTATGTTAAAAGTGCGATGAAATGTGCATTTTTCTTAAAGGATTTTCTTTTTTTTTGTGTGTGGACTCATCACAGAAACCAGTACAGTTGATCTATTGTGATATCGTCTGGGTGTTTGTTGTAACCTGCACTGCATTTGCACAGCGACAAGACAAGAACAGGGAACGGGACCGACAAAAATAAGGAATGTGCAGAGAAAAGACAGGGGCAGAGATAAGGACAGCGACAGGAACAGAGACAGGAACAAGGACTGAAATAGGGATAGGGACAAGGACAGAGACATGGACAAGGATAGGGACAAGGACAGAAACATGGGACTGGGACTGGGACTGGGACTGGGACTGGGACTGGGACTGGGACTGGGACTGGGACTGGGACTGGGACTGGGACTGGGCCTGGGACTGGGACTGGGACTGGGACTGGGACTGGGACTGGGACTGGGACTGGGACTGGGACTGGGACTGGGACTGGGACTGGGACTGGGACTGGGACTGGGACTGGGACTGGGACTGGGACTGGGACTGGGACTGGGACTGGGACTGGGACTGGGACTGGGACTGGGACTGGGACTGGGACTGGGACTGGGACTGGGACTGGGACTGGGACTGGGACTGGGACTGGGACTGGGACTGGGACTGGGACTGGGACTGGGACTGGGACTGGGACTGGGACTGGGACTGGGACTGGGACTGGGACTGGGACTGGGACTGGGACTGGGACTGGGACTGGGACTGGGACTGGGACTGGGACTGGGACTGGGACTGGGACTGGGACTGGGACTGGGACTGGGACTGGGACTGGGACTGGGACTGGGACTGGGACTGGGACTGGGACTGGGACTGGGACTGGGACTGGGACTGGGACTGGGACTGGGACTGGGACTGGGACTGGGACTGGGACTGGGACTGGGACTGGGACTGGGACTGGGACTGGGACTGGGACTGGGACTGGGACTGGGACTGGGACTGGGACTGGGACTGGGACTGGGACTGGGGCAAGATAGACTAGAGATTTGTTATGATTTTTAAATTAAGTTGGGCTTGAAGTAATATTTTAATTCAATCTTGAAATTGGGCTTGAAATTAAAGTTGAAACTTGACATTAAAATGAACTTGAAATCAGACATGAAATTAAACATCAATTTAGACTGATTGGTTTTTAAAATTGGTTTTAAAATGGGAAAATTAAATTGTACCTTAGGCCATTATAAATATTTTAAAAAGTTTTTGTCCTTCCGGTGTTGGGTCAGTGAAGGGGGGGGGGGCGAAAAAAACCTAGATAATTTTGTAATCGAGCAAAAAAATTATGAATTTTAGGCATTTTAGGGAAACTGGACTTGAAATGAAACATTATATTGGATCTTAATTTGACTTAATTAGCACTCGAAATTGAACGTAAAAGACTTGGAATTGGATTTAAACCGGTACAATTAATAGGACATGAAATTGAACTTAAATTAGACTTGAGACTGGACCTTATTATGACTTGAAATTGCAATTCATGTTGGACTTGAATTCGGCGATGAAATTGGAATTAAATTAGGCTCAAAATTGGATTTAAATTGGGACATTTACCAAACTTGAAATTGTTGAGTTAAATTGGCGTTAAAACCGGTGAAATTAGAACTAAATTGACCTCATGATTGGACTTAAAATGGAACAACAAAACGAACATGAAATTAAATTTGATTTGTAAAAAACGTCCTCTGCTGATTTAATAATTTAGCATCGTTTGCTTTAGTGTCTCGCTCGTTGCATTTTCCCGACAATGCATTGGTTGCAATTGCAATGGTTGTTTTAGAACGCCATTTTGAATTCATTGGAGCACACTTAGCAATGGTGCGTTTACCAACCGGAACTTTTATTGAAATCTGTGAAATCTGTTATTGAAAACGTGTATTTTAATCGTAAAATCGGTTACCTAGGAACATCGCGCGTTATTTCTATCATATGATTATTAAATATCAAAAGCTTGATAGCTTTTATACAGCTCCCTAATAAAGTAGTCAGAGTTTTTAAGCAAGTTCTATGATCGAAGAATGCCAAAATGAATCTCGCGCAGTCAATGTTTTCGATTTGATTGCCAAAATAAACCGGTTTGTCTCGGGACAGCTTTCGTGCATAGCAACAAATGTCTATCGGTATTTAATAACTGACCGCGCGCGATTTCGAACGAATTGAATATGTTGATAGCACATAACTTTCGGTGCGGTAAACTGATGATTTCTCATAGTTTTTCCTTATATCGGCATGCCGGATCTCTACTACCTATTTCGCAATGGCCACGTAACCAAAAACATCCTCAAATCGTACGCGAGCTCGAATGACAGTGATCGCACCACCTGCCTCGGTGGATCCAGATCAATTCCTTTCTGCTAACAACAACTCCTTCCTGTGATACTTGTGGATGATGCAGAGGATTCCTCGGTCTCTAGTAGCAGCAAGTGTCGGACTAACATTCCTTTCCCTCCCAAATTGACCTCCATGGGCGTGGCCAGCCTTGCTATTGATCATCACAAAGAATTAGATCACCAGAAAATGCACACTGAGAATGATCTGCTACTCCCAAGCATCATTCTGATGGTCCTTTGTGCAATCTAAGCTGATCTAGATCAAACGCGGGCAACTTACGGGCGATCAAACTATGCCTTGCTATGCTATCTGTAAAAAATGGACAAACGTATCCCAACCTGGGTACGCCAATTACGATAATTACGAAAATAAACAAACAAAATTGGTCCTCTCTGAAAAAGTTTGAAAATAATTAATTTAGAAATTTTTTGCTGAGACCATTACTAAGCACACAATGAATAGTAATACTTTATATTGTCTATTGCCTAGCTCTTCAAAACTAAAGCTTTTATTTTTATTTCACCAGTATATTTCAAATCCGTTATTCTCGAGCAATATACCAAACAAATGTTACCTTGTTTATGTAAATATGTTACCTACAATCGCCACATAATTTTGGCGAAATTTCTCGCAACGGTACCCTCTCCCAAATAACCCTTGCTATTTTATACATATCCTGTCTCGCATTGAAATGCAAATTTCGTGTTTACGCTTCTTTACTTCTCCGAATGGGAAAGATTTCTGCTACGTGCTACGTGATTAGGAGTTCGTGGTTCTTCCTCAAACATACTATTATTTGTGGAAAGGAAGTGTTCCTCCCAGTGGCACGACCCATCACTATGTACATTTGCTCATTTGGAACTCGTTCGTAATGTACCCTAACGCAAGTACGACCCAGGCAAGTTGCTTCCAGTTAATTTCCCAAACTACAAAATGCAAATCAGTTTCAACCAGTCACTTGGATGCGTCTGTGCACCGAAAAAGAAACGCCAGCTCCTTTCAGTAACTATCTGTTTCCCTTTTTCGGAACCATTTTGTTTCGTTTCTCCCCACGTCGTCGACGATATATTTACGTTCGACGAAGGTTATCAATTGATGATTTGCGAATGCAAAAAAAGTTTTCTTCCATAAAACGCACATCATATTGAACGCAAAGTATTTATTGACCTAAAACTGCAAGTGTGCAAGGTATATGCAACTGTTTCACTAGACTAGCTTTAAACCGACAATGTCATTTTTGCGCTAGAAAATATCAAATTGAAATAATGCAATTGAAAATTATATCTTACTAAACTAACAAAAATACATGGCAATCCTTAAATTTTAATTCAAAATTGTACTTAAGCAATTTCCCATAAAAATTGTTCAACTTCAGTAGATTGACCTGGGCCAAGATCTTGATGCACTGACAAAATGAAGCGCCGCCCGTTAAGTTCTTCCGGTCGTGCCGGAGTGCAATGGCATACTGCATTTTACGAGCAAGCAGCAACACCGATATGGCAGTAATTTTGATATCATTATCATAATCTCCATACCCGTCCAAACTTAATTGAATGTTGTAAGTATATAATATTACTCTCAAGATATTGCATGTTTATCGATTGCAATAGAGCGACCACAACAATAATCGCGAATGGTGGTATCAGCTCATAAATCATATCGTGAAATGGTTGGTACATATATGTAGGCCCACAGAAGACACGAATCCGAGCTGCGTCCTATCTTGAATAACACTCATCCACAGTAAAAATAAAACTAAAATAAATACGGAAATGTAGAATTTATTGTTCCCTAGTACCAATTAAAACCTGCCCAAATCAACTATTAATAAATAGTAGGATTCAGGTGTTTCGCTCACCCATCATTCTCTTAGAAGAACAACATTTTTGTGCTAATCTAACTAATCGAGGGAAACTAGCAGTTACTAACTTTTCGTCGGGAAGCTCAATTCGAAAGCAGTTTTTGGACCCAGAAGCGGGATTCTATTTATAAAAATTTTAATACTGCATTCTTCTTGTCAGTCTGAACACAGCGAATATATTTTCAAAAACAGAATTTTTGTTTCAAACAAAAAAAACTGCTTTTGAAATTGGCAGAATCGATGACGACTAATTTCACCTTAAAAACATTTTTCCTCATGACGTTTGTTTTAATATCGTCGTCATAGATAAATAAATTGAGATTCTCCCTGATGATCATTTAAAGAAAACCTAAATTTATCTCTTGTTGATATATCATTCGAATTATCTCATGATTACTGGATGTCCATAGAATTCAAGTTCATAAAATTTGTGTGATTCCACGTGATAACGTGGTAAATCAAATATAGCGTATATAATATATGCTATATATTTTCCTTATCGAGATGATGATTAGCCAAAAGTTTATTTGCAAAAATTTGCGAAATCAGCAATAAAGAATGCACACTTATGAATACAGAGCCGAATACACGAGTTCGTCTCATGGAGGTATGAGACCGGCATGTTATAAGCTGGACACTGGCATAGAAATAGACGCTAACACGGACATGAAAACGGATGCAGACATAGGTAAAAAGTCGAACCACACAACCAAGATCGTATCTTCGTACACGCCGTGCCTGTGCATGCAAGCAAACACGAAGTATAAGAAGCATTATATCGGTGGAGTTAATTTTGTAATATTTTCAGCATAGGTTTTCAATACGCTCGGATAACACATAAAGTGAATACACAAAACTAACGCTAACAAAAAAATACATGTTCACGCTGATCGTTCAGCAGATTTCCGAGGTGCTTCTATGAAGCTGGCGCACGCGATACCGAGTGTTTCCGAAGCGTTAAAGTCCGGTGCCTAAAATACAACACGGAAACCGGTCAATGTTGCTTTGTATTGATTATGCAATGCATTTCAACAGGCAGGGCAGCAGCGTACCGATAATACAATATAGTCTCTCAAATACAGCACGCAGTTTGATTCAGTTTTTTGTCATGCCTGCAAATACGGATATAAACACAAACACGGACAAGGACACGAACACGGAAACGGACACGGACACAAACAGGGACACGGATTCGGGTATGGACCAGTGCAAAAATTCAGGACCAGAAAATTCAAACGCCTAAAACTTTTTAACCTCAATGTAAAGGATTACGTTTGACAAAAATCTTTTTCGCTCTCATTTATATTTGTTCCCTCTCGATTGCTTGCATCTGTTTCACTTACACACAAAGCCGTATGAACATAGCTGTCATTCCTATATATTGAGCAGTGATTGGCATACAATATCAATATCATTAAGATCCTGTTGATATTGAAATATCAATATCATTGAGATGCTGCCAATATCATGAATGTCTAATATTAAATGCTGAAAAATTATTATCAGATTATATAATTGAGTTAGATAATATCATTGATAAATGATAATGTTTCACTTTTTAATTTGAGGCATTCAATATCGTTAGCGTCTTAGTGATATTGATATTGACAGCACCATTCAATACGTGATAGAGCCTAGTGAATGAACTCGTCACTGCCAAAATAATTTTGACGGATTGATCTGAAAAAAATCTTCACTGGGGTACAGCACGTTATTTTCGTTTTCGATTGGTTCTATGATGCCGAATTTGACTAATACATTCATTTTCATCGAAATGTTGATATTGAAATTGAAAATTCGTAGCCCTGACACGGACACAAATACGGACACGAACACGGACACGGACAAGGACACGGATATTGACCCAGCTAGCATTTTCATATGTATATAAATGATAAAAATCAGCATTACGTACAGATATACATGCTAATAAATCGTATTTGATGCGCAAAATTGGCATATCCGTACTATTTTGGAGGCGATGAACATGATTAGAAATAATTTTAAGCGTTACGATACGACTATGTAAGTATTTATATACGATAATATCCGATTAAGCGCGACTCGCTTCGTAATGCTATACGATTTTGTGCTGAAAATCGTATGTATTTCAGTTATTATCATTATATACGAAAGAAAATCAACTTGGGCCCACTTATCAAGCTTTAATTACGATTTTGAATTTGTTAAGAGATATTTACGATAATTTTCGTACATTGATATACGAGTTGGCATGGATATGACATGGGACATTGGCATGAACATGGACACGGTCATGAACATAGACATGGGTTTAGACATGGACATGAACATGAACATGGGCATTGACATTGATATTGATATGGACATGGACACGGTCATGAACCTTGATATGGGACATGGACATGGAAATTGAGATGGACATGGATCATGGACACTACAAAAACGCACAAGAACACGGACACGAGCACGAGCAGTGGTTACTTGTATCCAGGATTATTTTCTACTACTTAGTAAATTGGATTCTTTTATGATCCGAATTTGGCCTGAAATTGCATAACCAGACAAGTTAGATTTCCTTAACTTGTGTTTTTAAGAGAGCTTCTAATGTATATATCAGCTGATTAACAGTTCGTGTCTTGCACGAGATGTTGACTTGATTGATCACGAGATAACATAAGCAATAAAAAATTGGAAAATTGCGGATGGCTATGAAAAAAAAATAGAAAAGATAATTCAATGGAACAAATTTTCCTTAAATGCTATGTTTATTACGCCTTCTACAAAATTGTTTCGTCGTCCATTTACGACAGTTGACCGAAATCTTAGCAGTGGCCGATGAAAAGTAGGATTTCGGCATTTCCTTCAGCTCTTTCGTTTCCTACTCCGTTTGAAGTTCACTCAAAAATTTTCTATCGGTCGCAACTGTAGGACGTTGGGCGGTTTGGCGGTCTTCGGTACAGCATTTATCTTCACCCGGGTTATCTTCTCGAGTAATTTCTTGACATAATGGGCCATCTGAAAGGGCCAGTTCCAGCCCAGTCCAGAAGGTGGCAACTTTCGGAAAGAACAGCGGCTTGAACATTCGCTTCTCAATTATCATCACTTGTCTTCTTGAAGACTTCAAGTACCCAGTTCCTGCCAGTGGTTGCTGTTCAGCGTCAAGTACGTCTCGTCATCCATTATAACCACGATGTCATGCTTCGCTGGAAAAATGTTTTTCACCGATACCTTGAGTGGCACCTTCTGGGAAATTACTTCTGATGATTCCACATAAAAGTTTTGGTTTTAGGCGGGTATATCTTATTCGTTTGACCGGTTGTTACGACCTTATGGCCCAATGCGGAACGTTGAGGTCACATTACTCTCGGTCTTCCTCTTCACCTTCTGCTGCACTTTATAATCACGCAGCACCGTCGGGCGGCTGGAACCCGACTTACGATCGACGCTGTCGCCTATCTCCAGAAGAAAGTTGGTGTTGTAAAATGGATCAGCAACGAAGTGGCCACGGTACCCACGAAATACTAAACGATGTCTAAATTCTTCGCTCCATGATAGAGCTGGCAGTACGAACAAAACATCGAGCGTAGTTGCTGAACTGTTTTCGCCATGGCGTCTGCAAATCAACTAATATTGTTGTCAATTTTTTCTGTACACAACAGGATTGCTGCTTCTGCCGTAGGTGGATTCACCAGTGGCCAGTGGCCAGTAGCCAGTAGCCAGTAGCCAGTAGCCAGTAGCCAGTAGCCAGTAGCCAGTAGCCAGTAGCCAGTAGCCAGTAGCCAGTAGCCAGTAGCCAGTAGCCAGTAGCCAGTAGCCAGTAGCCAGTAGCCAGTAGCCAGTAGCCAGTAGCCAGTAGCCAGTAGCCAGTAGCCAGTAGCCAGTAGCCAGTAGCCAGTAGCCAGTAGCCAGTAGCCAGTAGCCAGTAGCCAGTAGCCAGTAGCCAGTAGCCAGTAGCCAGTAGCCAGTAGCCAGTAGCCAGTAGCCAGTAGCCAGTAGCCAGTAGCCAGTAGCCAGTAGCCAGTAGCCAGTAGCCAGTAGCCAGTAGCCAGTAGCCAGTAGCCAGTAGCCAGTAGCCAGTAGCCAGTAGCCAGTAGCCAGTAGCCAATAGCTAGTAGCCAGTAGCCAGTAGCCAGTAGCCAGTAGCCAGTAGCCAGTAGCCAATAGCTAATAGCCAGTAGCCAGTAGCCAATAGCCAGGTGTGGAGTAGCTCGGAGTTACCTACGATTTTAATTATTAATGTTCAGGGAAAGTTCAGGACGGACGTAAGAAAAGGCATTTTTTTCTCTTAGCTAACCAAACGGCTGGACACTCATTTCAAAAACTGAAAAGTTGGCAACACTGATAAGAAAAACTGTGTTGTATACTGTAAAAATGCTTTCCCGATATGACAAAGTATTTTAACATTGCGTAGAGAATCACTGCTTCAACTTACTTACTTACTTACTTAGGTGGCTTGCCGTCCTAAGGCAAAGCCTGTTGAACAAAGTTTCTCCATGTAACTCGGTTGTGGGCTACCGCTCTCCAATTCCTCGAACACCGAGTACTCACCGCTCTGGTAGGCTTGTTCATACCGCATTTACAGGTTTGTTGTCCGGCATTCTTACAACATGCCCTGCCCATCGTATCCGTCCAGCTTTAGCCACCTTTTGGATATTGGGTTCGCTATAAAACTGTGCAAGTTCGTAGTTCATCCTCCGCCTCCATACTCCGTGCTCCTGTATGCCGCCGAAAATCGTTCTCTTCATAGCACTCGTCGTTCAAAAACTCGGAGCACTCGCAGGTTCTCCTCGAGCATCGTCCATGTTTCATGCCTATAGAGAACAACCAGTCTAATAAGCGTCTTGTATCAGGGTGCACTTTGTACGGGGACTGTTTCAAGAAAAACTTAATTTGCTCTTAGTTTTACATTAAAAATGGAGGATTGCTTGCATCAAAACGCTGTATCTCGGGATCGGCAAAGAATATCTCGAGGTAATAAGTGATTCTTATGTAAAAAAATTTGCGAAACACGATGAAGTTGAAATTTTTGAGAGCAAATTGTATTCATTGAGAGAAAAATGCAAATTTAGTTATCTTTTAATAATATCTTTTAATATCTTTTTCGAATTCCTTGGGTAACTTTCTTTGAAAATATGAAAATAGTGTCTTTCTACACCTAATATTTGCGGAGATATAAGAAAAAGAAAATAAAAGGCTTTGAAAAAACGGGTATTTTCCTTAAAAATGGAAGTACTCCCATTAATAGAGGGAATGATCGATCGACAACAAATTTTGGATTTTTGCTTTCTGATCGAAAACGAACGAACAATCCGTGAAAGTCGATTACACATTTGAATTGTTTCTCCGTCACTTGACGTGGAATGACCCTTATATTACTTAATTTTTTTTCATTTCTCGCTTTTTTATACAAATACAATTTTCAGGATTTTGGCTCGATGTTTGGTGGAAGTTTTGAATGTGTCAAACTAGCACAGATTCTTCTACGTCATCTAGGCATCTTGGCTTCGTCATATCGTAGTAACTTTGTCGGCATCTTTGTTTAACAGTTGCCATGATTGTTTAACAGTAGCTA
Source organism: Sabethes cyaneus (assembly GCF_943734655.1). Classification (NCBI taxonomy): domain Eukaryota; kingdom Metazoa; phylum Arthropoda; class Insecta; order Diptera; family Culicidae; genus Sabethes; species Sabethes cyaneus. Next base: position 175,356,133 of record NC_071355.1, read on the forward strand.
GTTGGTATATGCATGTATCGTCTGTGTCTGAGAAGCTTAGAAATCATGTAGAAAATGAATAAATTTTCACTATTTAATGATTAAACTAGTCTCCTATTCTATGCTAGTTAATTTATAGAAACAAATTGTTATCGACTAATAAGAAAATCTTGTTAATCCGTCAAGAAATTAATGAGTTAGAAACATTCATATTTTTCTATTTTCAGATTTCAGATCAGAATATGATCATAATTTACAAATTACTAAACATCAGATAGTGTGACTACTGCACTTTAAAATATTTTCCCAGTCCCAACACACACGCAGAATTTGTTTACTGTGCCAAATATAAGTCGCAAGCGAAATATGTCTGGCAGGGCCCTGAAATGGCCGCCGCCGCCGCCGTGAACAATCGAAACCCTTCGCGCTGACCGGCGACGCTCGGCACACCCGTTCCAGTAGCAGAACAGAGAACGCGCGAAAAAGGCCACACCCACGATGCAATAAATAAACTCTTCACTATTTATCTTATCTGTTTATAATTTAACAATTTGCTATAAAAAAAAGGTTTCACGATTGTGACTCGTCGCCACTTCGCCAATACCACCCTCTCTAACTATGAAACTACACCGCATCGGAGCGGTGATTATTATTTATTGATTCGTTACCATAATCCAACAGATATTGACTCTCTGCTCCGCGGCACGAGGAGCTGAACTATACACGGTAGTGACGGCCGCGGAAAGCGCGACGACAAGTTCCCTTGCTTCGACAACTGCAAATCGCGTTTCGTTGTCAGGACGCAGGTATTGGTGGCGGCTCGACAGCGAAGCGGCCAGGTGCAGATTCGCGGAGCGAAATGAGAAAAAAAAGATAAAAATGATGAGTTTTGCCAGGCAGCTATGCGTATGCTGTTGAAATCAATGTGTTTAAACATTTTGATCGAGGGAATAAGGCTTGCTTGCGCGCTGCGCTGGTTGTCGATTTCAATTCACGAGGAAGGAACAACCTACAATCAATGTTGAGGGGGGAATAATTTGTTTCATTTCGAATTGCGGTTTTTAATTGGTGTTACCTTATCGGCCGATCTGGATTGCACAACATATCACTTCGTTTAGCCGTTTCAGCAATCGGAAATCGTTCCGTTTGAATGTGAACTGCGAATTGGAACGAACTCAGACCTCAGATTCTGTCGTGTCGCGTCGCATAAACAGTGTATGTAAGATTTTGTCAGAATAATTTTGAATGTTGTGATGTCCATCATATCGAAAAATTTACAATGCGTCATTGTAAACAGATCAGCTTAATCTTATGCAGAAAACAGGGAACAGCATTAGTTCATTCTGAGTAAGATGTTCGAAAACAATCAGATCAAAACTAAGCTTTTCCATCGAGCTTTCGCCCACCGAATGGTGTCTCAAATAATCCGAAGTAATCAGAAGTATAATTTATGGATAAACACAAGTTATCATGATATAACATGGTACTTTAAAAAGGCAACTAAACTCATTCATGAGAAACCATAAATTATACATAACACAACCGATTATCACTCTATAGAACAGTTTCGCCCTCTTAATCCTCCATACGCAATTCCGAACATCAACCGGTCGATTCAGAGTCTTATCGTAATGAGCATTCATGAATAACACTATAAATTTTGGAATGGACAACATCTCCGCCATAAAAACAAATCCGTCATAACATCAATATCGGCAGCAAAAAAGCACCAAGCATCAGGTTCCAATCGAAAACAAAACAAGCTTGTACCAGTTATTCCTCTTATCAGGGATTTGCGAATCTCTGCCGCATCAACTTTTAACATACGATTAACAGCGACCGTTGCGGAATAAGCCGCTCTTGATGTTCGGAAAATGGACACCCGGACCGTTACCGTTTGGCGGAATGGCGCGGGAGGAATAAACCGCTTAGTATTCCAAATCCACTAGCAAATCACGGTGATTAGGACAAAGCATTCGACGATAATGCCTGCCGATAGATGACGGAGACAAATTTTTTTTATGAATAGTTAGGCAAGTAGAATTTACGCACTTGTTATCGGCAGCAGCGACGAGGTAATCATTTTTAATTCCTACCGACTTTAAGCCACTACCGAATCGAAGCAATTTGTTGTTCGGTACTATTTTGTTTTTCAACGCTTCACACAACTGACATAAATAAAAACACAATTTTACAGTTTCTCATCGGCTCAATAAACTGCCTACCATTTGCGATGAGAAATGATTTGTCGTACAATTTTGCATACCTTGATCGCTAGTTTGCACCGTATCCTATCAACAAAGATGAGTGGTCGTTGTCGCGACATTCGAACTTTAAGTTCAAGACCATCATCAACATCCCGCAGCAGCCAGTCGGTCTGGCTCTGAACCGAGCCGGTCGAGACGGCGACCAACCTGACGGCAAGCTATATAGCGAACGCACGCAGTTGATCAGGTGTAAAATTACCATTCGTGGGTGGGAAATGGCATTCGAAACCGCAGCGCAGCGTGCGATCAATTTTCGATTCCAAACTTTGCCGACCGATACGGGAGGGACGAGCCGGACGACAGTGGCAGTGCGGGCCGTTCGTTAGGCAAGTAGAGAGGCAAGTCAACTCGGGAAGATTGAGGCGCATATTTCTTGAAGAAAAAAAAATACACGGAACAAGGGGTCTGCGGAGATTGAATTCGTTGTACAAATTTATCGCTGCAATTAAGGCAATGAGTGTTTGGGCGGTAGCATTGATGAAGTAGAAGGCCATCACACTGTCCACCATATATATTGGAGACGTTCTGCCCGCGGCCGTTTGGGCGGCAGAAATTCCAAACTTTGCCATAACTTTCTTACTTTAACGGTTTGAAGCTCATCTTTCTTGAAATATAATATTTTAGACAATTTTTTAAGTGATTTTGGGCCACTTTTAATCAACAAGTTTGAATAAGCCGTTGCCATTAATAAGATAGGTGATTTTTGACAATTGATTAAAACGCTTCCATGATTTAAAGTTGGTGCTTGTTCGTAGCTGCCTAAGCAGCTCTATCTAAAGATGGCATTATTGAAAACACGCTACCGAGTTTCGTGATGGAATTGCCAAGAAAACACAGTGCTTCCTAGGAAGTTGATCTAGAAATGTCTAAAAACAATAACAAGACCGTTAAGCTACAAAAAATGGCTAAGAACCGCTAATAACGGCACTTGACTGGACAATTTTAAGGATTTGAGAGGAGCAGAAACTACCGGAGTGGATGTAAGGTGTGGTTGGTACCCCCCCCCCCCCCCTCCCGCAAAAAGAACGATCGGTTAGATTGCTGCATTTACCGCAGCACTACGCCGGTCAACGCCGCTTGCAAGGTGCTCTCCCAGATTTTGTAACGTCGTCAAGAGAAGAACAAGAGAATTCGCAGGTCAGTGCCTGGCGGGCTTTATGGGGGCCCATGCTACTACGGATCAAACTTTTACGCTCCGATAAATCTCCCAGAAATTTCGGGACTACAACATACCCACAGTCATCATTCTTTCGTGGATTTCAAGGCAGCATACGATACAGTCGTGCGCGAACCAGTGCAGCTTTCCGGATAAATGGACGAGGCTAAACAAAACTATCCTGGAGCGAATATGTTTCGGGGGCACTCTCGAGTGCTTTCAAACCGCTTAAAGGGTTGCGAGAACAGGATGGACTGTCCTCTATGTTATTCAACTTCACGAGCGGGTATCGAAACGATCTTCAGCAAGAGCTAGCCAACTACTAGCCTTCGCAGACGACCTCATCACCATTACTAGAAACATTGAAATGGCGGAGGGTATCTGCGCGAGCCTAAAACGAAGGCTTGTAGAATTGGGTTACAAATCAATGCGTTGAAAATCAAATATATGGTAGGAAGAGGCTCCAGAGAAAACAACGTTCACCTCCCATGAACAGTGACTATAGACGGCGTTAAAATGGAAATGGTTGATGACCCAAGCAACAATGTTAGTTTTATTGTACTCTTTTGGTAGTCTTCAAGACTAATTTTGGTCTTAAATGCCATTATAAGAGTGTAATAAAAACCAAATTGTTACTTGGGGAGTTCAAATATTTGGGTTCAAAATATTTTATACTTCAATGACGCTGACCTGAATGTAAATGTTTTATTTACACCCTGCGATAAGACGTCGTTTTAGGTCAAAATATAAAAAATATGAGTTTCTTTGGTCCCCATACAATGAAAACACAGGAAAATCAACATTTTAAAGACATTTGCGTTACAAAAAAAGCAAGCGTCGAAGCAATATTTTAATAAACTCATTCGAGGATCTGTTATTTCAAACTAAAATCATTAACATTGATTCCAAAAAGTTATGGCCTGATAGAAAATTAGCAGGACAGATGGTTGGCAAGAGAGAGAATTGCCAAAAAAAGAAAACTTGCAAGACAGAAAGCCGGCAAGACTAAAAATTTGCAAGACAGAACGATCGTAAGATAGAAAATTTGCAAGACAGAAAATTGGCAAGGCAGAAGATTTACAGTGTGACATATATCTATCCGAACAAAAATCATTTTATGCTTGCAACGGCATGTACAATTAATGCAATCAAACTAATACCATGTGTGTGTCATCATGACTTAAGTCTTACTTGACGTAGTTTCATTTTCGTATTGTGGCTCGTTCGGTGTACACGTACTAATGTACGAGTTACGGTCGTTGATAATAAATAAATTCTAAAACGGTGCAGCATGCAGCAATATTTTTCGTGACGGCAAACATCGCGGCATAAAAAGAGAATTTGCATACTATACAGTAAAAAGATTTGTCGAGACGGGGTCTGTTGAAAACAGTGAAAAAACCGGAAGAAAACGAAGCATTAGCACTACAGAGGTCAAAAAGGTTGTTCAAGAGTGAATTTTTCGCATTTAAAACCAAAATTGGTCATGAAAACCGTCACAAAAGTACAGTAAAACTCATATTGTTGCTTGAGCGGTCCGCACGGAAAATGTTAGCAGAGCTGAATATCAACAGCGAATCTTTTCGTCGAATTTTGAAAATAGATCTGGATATAAAAGCATTCAAAAAACGTAAAATCCATGGATTAACGGAAGCGACAAAACAAAAACGACAGGAAAGATGCAAACTGCTGCACCGTCGGCACGGTGATTCCAAAGTAATATTTTCTGATGGGAAGTTGTTAGTTCTTCAAACCCCGGATCATGCTCAAAATGATTGGTTGTGGTCGGTTTCGATCATCAACGTTCCAAAGCACAAACGGAATATACCACGACACCAAAATTCCTCAGCGGTCAGGGTATGGGGAGGCGTTTCAAAGAAAGGGAAACTTCCTCTTGTGTTTATTGAAAAGGGTGTGAAAGTTAATGCAAAATACTATCTAGAAATAATCTTAGAACAAAATTTGATGTCTTACGTTCGGAGAATGTATGGTGAAGAATATTACTGCTTTGAGCAGGATGGAGCTCCAGTCAACACTGCAAATTTTGTGCAGACGTGGTGCAAAGCCAATCTAACGGATGTCATATCGAAAAAGGAATGGCCTCCAAGTTCTCCTGATTTGAACCACTGGATTTTTGTATAAGGGGATACATGCAGCAGAAGCTCAAGGATTATAAATATCATAATTTGGATGAATTTAAGTTATTTATCAACAAGATATGAGATGACACTCCGATGGAAGTACTGCGTGCCGCACGTAACGACTTCAAAGAGCGTTTGAAGCGTGTTATCCACTGCCCTTGGATACATAGTTGACGTAAAAACCAAAATGCCCAAAATGTACTTTATCGGTCCTACGCACTCTTAACTATGTTGTTCACATGCCCAATACTCAAACAACATGTTTGTTCGAAAATATTCGAGAAATTTAGGAAAATTGAGCTACTCTGCTATTGGTTTTACGTAATGCTAATGGTTGACGTAATTCCCTGCATAATCAATCAGCATAGTAACCTATTTTTTTGTAGCTTTACGCCAAGTTATGTGAATAATCGTTCAAAAAAAAAACAGTCTGTTCATTCGCATTTTTTAAACACAATAAATGAGGAATGAATGATAAAACCCCATCAGTCCTGTTTTGATTAATAAACTCTACTAAATTGCAAAGATTATATGGCTTTAAACGTTTTTCACGATAAAAATGCGTTTTCTCAACAATCATGATGCTGGTCGTTACGTCGACTATGCATCCATGGGCAGTCCAGGCAAAAGGCGATTCAATAGAAATAGAGCAATAATAATATCTATGCGTAAACAACTTCAAAACTAAAATTCGAAATAAAGCCTTTTTTACAAAAGTATGACTCTGTTTTTGTTCGAATATATATATGTGTCACACTGTACAAGACAAAAAATGGCAAGACAAAAAAAAACACTAAACAGAAAGTTGGTAAGACAGAAAATTTGCAAGACAGAAAGTTGGCAAGACCGAAAATTTGCGAAACAGGAAGTTAGCAAGACAAAATGTTTGCAAGGCAGAAAGGTGGCAAGACTGAGTGGGGCGAGACAGACAATTTTCAAGACAGAAAGTTGACAATTTGAAGAAAATTTGCAAGACAAAATGTAGGTAAGACAGAAAATTTACAAGGCAGAAAGTTGGCAAGACAAAAAATTTGCATAACAGAAAATTTGGAAGACAGAAAATTTGCAAGACAGAAATTGGCAAGACCGAAAATTTGCAAGACTGGAGATTTGGTAAACAAAAATTTGAAAGACAGAAAGCTGGCAAGACAGAAAAGTTGCAAGACTGATCGTTAGTGAGACAAAAAGATTGCAAGACTGAAAGATGGCAAAACTAAAAATTGACCAGGCAGAAGATTTGCTAAACAGAAATTTGCAAGACAGAAAATTGGCAAGCCACAAGATTCACTAAACAGAATGTTCATAAGACAGAAAATTTGCAAGACAGAAAATTTGGAAGACAGAAAGTTGACAATACAGAAAATTTGCATAACAGAAAATATTGTCAATTGCAAGGAAAATTGTACCATCCAAAGTGCGATATCGCTCGTAAAAGTGCTATTTTGCATAAAATCGGCGCACTTTTTCGTTATCTTCCAAGCAATAAGTGCACCGAAGAGACCGAAACGATTTAAGCTAAAATAGCACTTTTATGAGAGATTGCGCATTTATTGTTTGGACAATTTTTCTTGCAATTGACAATAAATTTGCAAGACAGAAAGTTGACAATACATAAAATTTGCAAGACAGAAAATTCGCAAGACAGAAAGTTGGCAAGACCGAAAATTTGCAGAACAGGAAGTTAGCAAGACAAAATGACAAAAAATTTGGAAGACAGCAAATTTGCAAGACAGAAAGTTGACAATACAGATTATTTGCAAAATAAAACGTAAGTAAGACAGAAAATTTGCAAGACAAAAAGTTTGTGTAACAGAAAATAAGAAACGCAGAAAATTTGGAAGACAGAAAAGTTGTTAAACAGAAAAATTGCAAGACAGAAATTGGCACGACCGAATATTTGCAAGACAGAAAATTGGCAAGACAGAAGAATGGTAAGACAGAAGATTTGCTAAACAAAAATTTGCAAGACAGAAAGTTTGCAAGACAAAAAAATTTACAAGGCAGAAAGCTGGCAAGACAGAAAATTTGCAAGACAGATCATTGATGAGACAAAAATATTGCAACACAGAAAGTTGGCAAAACAGAAAATTGGTAAGACAGCAGATTTGCTAACCAGAAATTTACAAGACAGAAAGTTTGCAAAACAGAAAGTTGACAATACAGATAATTTGCAAAATAGAACGTAAGTAAGACAAAAAATTTGCAAGACTGGAAGATGGCAAGACAAAAAGTTTGCGTAACAGAAAATAAGAAACTCAGAAAATTTGAAAGACAGAAAATTTGTAAATCAGAAAAATTGCAAGACAGAAATTGGCAAGACCGAAAATTTGCAAGACAGGAAGTTGGCAAGACAGAAAATTGGTAAGACAGCAGATTTGCTAACCAGAAAGTTTGCAAAACAGAAAATTGGCAAGACAGAAAATTCACTAAACAGAATGTTTGTAAGACAGAAAATTTTGCAAGACAGAAAGTCAACAAGGCAGACAGTTAGCAAAACAGAAATTTGACAACACATAAAGTTGGCAAGACATAACATTTGTAATATAAAAAATTAATTTTAAGCAATTAAAGTGCAACAACGCTCTATTTTTTTAAGTTTGCTATCGACAAATAAATTTTGAGGGCTTATATTTAAAAAATGTTAATGTTAATGTATTTGCCTTTGATGTTGCATTAATCGTTCTTCGTTGTCTAAGTTAAGAAATTTGTACGATTTTTTTGATTTGCTACTTATTCATGGGCTCAGTCATGAAAATGTTGCTATTGCTAAAAATCATACAAATGTAAATTTGCTTCCTAATATTAAAACCTGTGTAGTTTGGAAATTACAGACGAAAAAATAAATCCACTAACTGCTGCATTTCACTAAATCACATCAACACCCCTTATTGTATAACCGATCAACGGCTGAAGATTTAAAATCCATCTTATATGAAAAATAAACAGCATCCTTACGTATACGACTCAACCCACTAATCAACCGTGCGTCGCACACCTGGACGACGATTGCAGCGAACAGTAACGCTTTCCCACATCTGCCCACTTTCCCAGGCTCACTAGTCACAATCAACCCACGGCGGTGCAGTCAAACCTCGACTTCTTCCCCGTTCCCCGGTGTAGCACTTCCTTGGGCAGAGATTCCGACACACAACTTCCATTTCATCAAGTCATCGGAAGGCCACCTTCCAACCCACCCCAGTATATTCGCGTATATCGCACCAGCAGGAAGCAGGACAGTCTTTCTTCTTCCCCTAGGTATGCACCGGTTAACCCTCCAACTTTGGCCGGCACATCCTTACCGTGTACTCGGCCGAGTAGCTTCCCCCAACGAAAACAGTCGAAATCTTTGCAATGATTTTCCCACAAGGTGCGCTCGGTGAGCACGACAACAACAAAAACGGCGAAGACGGCGACAGGCATTACCGTTATCGTCCTGCAGCCAGCAAGGAAGGCAGTTTCGACGCAGGAGCCGTACATAAGCGCACGACTTGCAGCTTAGAGCAAAGAAATCACAATAGGACACACACAGTATGAGCACTTTCGTTGCCATTATTCTGTTGGTCGCGCAGCAATCGCACAAGGACCCTTCCGTGATGGATAGACGCATCAGACGCAAGACTGCTAGGCAAGCTATACATTGCGCTACGAGCTTTGCAAATCAAAGAAATGGCTGTAATTAATATTTATGTTATTATTAGTGCCTATGCTCTCCGCTTTTGGAGGAGTGTGGGTTGGGGTGTATAAGTTTTTCGACTGTGAGATTGATTTAATGGTTTTTGCTTTATTGAATGATGAAATGATGAAATCACACTGACGGTCTGTGTGTTTTTCTGTGATATATTCTTAAAACCAGTTTTCTCTTACAACCAACATGGATCTGCTTCGTTTCAGTCATCGTAATTAAAAGACAAAGTTTACCATTAAAACATGACCTTTCTATATTTTGTTTATATTGTTCGGCACATAATAAAGTTTGAAACACAAGTAGTAAGAAAGTTAGTAAGCGTCAGTGCTAACGCAATAGCACCAATGGAATATTATTTCGCTTTCATTTAATTTCTCGGCAAATTGTTATCAAACAACCTACAGTACTGCCTGCCCACTTCGAACTGTATCAGCAGCTGTCAAAGTTAGTGTGTAAGTGCATCTTTGTTTTTGTTTTCCCGTTACATCGGAGCATCCCACGCCTGCCCGTCAACGGGCGTCAAATGCAAATCAAGCCGGTATAAATCGGTCCACCGGCACTTTGTTTGCATCGGATGCATCGGATGTTGATGATGCCTTGATTAATTATATTTATTTATTGAAGGTGGAATGGAGATGCGCGCCCCACCCGGGCGTATATTTTCGTTCGCGGTGGCGCGTTGATTACGACCCATTAGGCCGCCCGAAAGGGTCCCACAGGTCAGCGAAATGACGTCAATGAAGTTTTCCTCTAGTGGCGTACATCGCATTTGCCTATTGACGCGCACTACCGTATGTACCTACGTATACTACATATTCGTATTGACAAGATAGACAGCTCCCAACAGACGACTCGGTGGCGCATGGCATGGTGTGATTGTAATGTTTTTGTTTCACTGACTAAACAACGCTTTTTCAGAAGCTGCTGTCGAACAGCATGGCGGTCGAAAGTGCTGTTGTTTGTTGAAAAACTTCTCGCGCGATTATCTGTTTACGAGTGCACTCTGATGGGTGCATTTCAAATTCAATGATTGATGGCTGATGTGGGTGTGCGTTTTGTGTTTGTAGCATTTAATCGTAAGGGCTTATCAGCTAATAATAAAAAGTTGAATCAGTTCTCAATGCAGACAGTGCTTGTCGTAATTCATCTTCTCATTCATAATTCGTAGAAATAGCTTTTAAGTACAGTGATACGATGTTCTTTGTCAATGTAGCTATTGTGTATTGTTTCCGATTTTTATAGACGGAAGCATGTCAGTTACTACTGCTATTACGAATTACTAATTAGAAATTGAGCACACATTAAATATCACTATCAGATCGGATAGCCACTTCTCGTGACAAAAACACCGGAAAAAGTTCAAAATCTGTTCTGATTTAGCAAGGCTGACAGCCAGTAAATATAAAAAAGTAGGTATTGTCTTCGAAAAATTGTATTGTGTTTCAAAAACTATCGATTGCTCCAAAGAACCTCGAAAGCTTGGCATCGTAGCACTGCGGCAGATCTGTCGCAAAGGCGAGAAGGTGTAAAGGACCACACCATCATAAACGTGCATTGTTTACAAGAAGGAAGACCCGACGATGAGAAGGAAACGTTCTATGCGCAGCTAGAGACAACGTACGTCAGTTTCTCACCAGCACCACTGCACGATAAGATCGTCATCGGGTATATCAACGCCCAGGTCGACAAGGAAACCATGATCGGGCCCTATAGCCTGCACACCAACACGAACGATAACGGTCAGCGATGCATTAACTTTGCTGCTTCCCGAGGCTTGGTAATCAAAAACACTTTCTTTCCTCCCAAAGATATCCACGAAACCACCTGGAGATCACCTGACCAACGAACCTTGTACCAAACCGACCATGTTATCATCTCGAGAGCCGGTTTTTCTCATACCCCTCACCAGCGTACGCTCTCTACGGACTGCAAATTTCTACTTGGACCATTAGTAGCAGTACATATGTGCGTTCAAAACGGTTTACACCTCGCGACAAAGCCGCCCTGCTTGGTTAAACATTCAGCAAACAGCCCGCGAGTTGCCGAGAACTACGCGCGTATTGGATGAAGCTCTGCCTTCCTCTGTGGAGCTAGATGCTTCGACCCTCGACAACGGTTGGAGTATGATACGCTCGGCCGTCAATGAGGCCGCATCCGCGGCGCTAGATGAGTAAACCTCGAGCACATGAAATGATTGGTATGACGGGGAATGCCAACAAGCGATAGAGAAGAAAAAAGTGCTTGGAAAAACTACTAAGCATATCCACGAGGGACAAATTGGCCAAGTATCAACGAGCGCGAAAAGAGTAGATCACGATCCTGAGGAGGAAAAAGCGCCAGAAGGAGGACCAGGCCAGGCTGGAACAACTATTCCGGGCTAATGACACGCACAAGTTTTACGCCACCCAGTTAGCTTCGAGGTCGAGGTCGTAGTCTAACAAGCCAGTCGTCGTATGTCCGAATTTCGGCTAGGCGGTGCTTGCTAGAAAGAGTCAGTAGGATCGTTACACTAGCCCCATAATTTTCCTGTACTCTAACAGCTGGCTGCGAAGTCTGTCGATAAAGTAGGGTAATGTCTAATGACGGTTTAAGTCCAAGGCTTTGGTTTGGTGTACGGACGAGGGAGCGGATCTAATCGCAAACGAACGCAAGGTGGTCAACAGGTAGAAGCAGTTCTTTGAAAAGAATCGACTTCCGATTTGGAAGAGATGCAGTGAGAAATCGGTCAGCTGAAGAATAATAGAGCTGCCGGAAAGTACCGACTCCCGGCAGAACTCTACAAAAATAAAAACGAACCGCTAGCAACGACACTTTACTGGATAATTTTAAGGATTCGGGAGGAAAGCGAACAGCTATGGCAGATAATGCACGAGTACGGTATTCCGAACAAGTGACGCCGCTGATCAAACCCACCCTGGAACACGTGATGTGCTACGTGCGTGGGTTTGGGGCACTCTCGAGTCCTTTCGAATCGCGGAGAGGATTGCGGCAAGGGGATGGACTGTCCTGTATGTTATTCAATATCACCATTGAAGGTGTGATCCGACGAGCAGGCATTGAAACGAGAGGAACGATCTTCAGCAAGAGTAGCCAACTCTTAGTCTTCATAGACGACCTCGACATCATTACTAGAAACCTTGAGACGGGAGAAGCTAACTACACCAAACTAAAAACGGGGGGCTAGAGGATTGGGTTACAAATCAATGCGTCGAAAGCTAAATATATGGTAGAAAAAGGCTCTAGAGAAAGCATCGTTTGCTTCCCACGGACAGCGACTATTGATGGCGATGAACTGGAAGTGGCTAATGAGTTCGTCTATTTGAGATCTCTGGCCACCGCCGACAATAATACTTGTAAGGAGACTCAACGACGTATTCAAGCTGGAAGTCGAGCCTACTTTCCCCTCTGCAAGACTCTTCGATTAAGGAGCATACGTCGCCGCACAAGGCGATGTGTACTCCTTGACGATGTAAAAAACGCTAATCAGACCGGTAGTTCTCTACGAACTTGAGATAGTAACTGCGTATGAAAGACATACGTGAACTTGCTGGATTTGAAAGAAAGATGTTGCGGACTATTTTTGACGGAGTACTAACGGATAGCAGAGTCGCGTAGGCGATGAACCACGAGTTCCACGCACTAGTTGGAAAGAATCTCATTGTACACCTGGTGAAAGTGTGGAGACTACGGTAGGCTGGCCACGTCGCAAGAATGCCGCAAGACTGTGCAGTAAAATCCGTTCTCTTCAAGAAGCCCAGGAATAGAGGGGCCCAAAGAGAGGCCCATGACCGAGTACAGTAGAGGAATTTTTGATACGGCAAGAGGCCATGTTTTTCTTTTATACGACAGGCTTCGCAGTCAGTTGTTAGAGTGCAAGGCAATTGCATGGCCAGTTGCTACGATCCTATTGACTCTAACAGCCTCTCCCAGTCGAGATTCGAACATACGACTGGCTTATTAGGCCAGCGTCATACCTCGAAACCAGGTCAAAAATTGGAAAATAAAACCTAAAATCAAGATGCTAAAAATATACCATCTTGGATTTTTCTTAACTTTTTTTGAAAAAGAGACTTGAGGTCTTTGGATACTTGTTCTAAGATGGAATAATACTTATTAACGGACTTCGCAAAACAACGACTTTCATGAGTTTTTTCAAGCTAAAGATTTTATTTCCGAGATGTTCCACTACAAGAATCGAATCGAAAGGATAGAACAAAAAAATCGTTTTTATTGAAAATCATCAGACCAATACTTTGTACTAAAAAAAATAAAAACCGATTAGTTAATGGTTGAAGCCAAATTATTTTTGAATTTAATTATTTTTAAAGTTTTTGTCACTATTTATTGACTCTATAGCCTAAAGAACTCGAAAATGAGTTTACAGAGTGTTAACGCTTTTAGTACGAAACAGAAGTGGAACGTCACATAATGTAATGACCGAGAAAGCGGTAAAAAAATTTCTTTCAATTTGTTCTCACTTTTGTTTTCAGCCCGACGGACGGAGTTTCAGCTCTCAGCAACATCTAGAAGAGCCACAGCAAAAACAGTTACATATTATGCATTGGGGTCGAAAACGACCCAAGTTTTGAAATTACTCTCATTCATCCATTTTCAATCCGAATTTCGATTTCTTCACCTCGTTTGAAAGGTATGGCCGAAAACTGGCACCCAAGGTATATTAGGGAATATTTGTTGACTAATGGCCACTTCTGCGTCGATTCCGGCACACCCACTACCAGGTCTCGGGGGACATTTTTATATTTTGAGATAATTCATTTTGCGGCACATCAAATCACATTGGCTTGATAAAATAAGATTAATGGAAGTACAATTTGGACAATTGAGTCGTTTTCGACCCCTATGCATAATATGTAACTTTTTTCTTATGCACTAGGAAGGATAATACAAAATAGTGCAAATTATAGTTATCCACGGTTCTGTCTCTATGCAGTCCTTCTCGTATGCAAAATCTAAAAAAAATAACAAATATATTCAGGCAATTCACGTCGTCGATTATTTTAAACTAGCATGTTTAGCGCATTGTCAACGGGGGAAAAGTAGTAGTACGGCACCGGTCATCGCTGATGCACACCGACCGGCCGATAAATATCCGCTACATTTTCCTGTATATGCGGATCACTCAGCCAGCATCCATCATCATTGTGCATTTTCTATGGCTTGCCAATTTTGTCTGGCAGAGCTTTGTTTAACTCGATCTACACAGAGCCGTCTGGTGTGTGCGAAGTTCAGCAAATTGGAATGATTTATGATGTTGCGCATGTTTTCTCCTTCATATTACTAAATCTTTCAAATACGGTTTTTTTATTCTCACTCATCCACGATGCTTCGGCGATTACAGGACCTAAAGCTGGATAGAATGGAAGAAGCGGAACAGCTTCAGCGCACATGAATCGAGCATAATTCAGGCCTCCATTTGAGGAAGTCAATAAAACTGTTTTGATGTTTATTATAATTAGTGCTTGTAAACAGAGTGTCTCACTTGGTCATAACACTAGGACCGCCGCCGCTGGCACTGCAATCGTGGCCGATGATTATAATGATGATGATGGATCCCGGCTGTTTGTTGAACCACATAGAGCCATATTGATATTTAATGCCACGATGACTACGGTGTTGGCGTGAAGCTCGTAAAGCTCCGGGAGTAGCTGTAAGTTAGCAGCTAGCTATCAGTCTACTGCTGATGATAATTACGAGAAAAAAATACTGAAACCCATCTTATAACCAAACGAGGGAGATGTAATCGTGAGCGGTTCGGTTGTGGAGCGGCGGGAATGGACGGATCCCCGTTACCGTCACTTTCGGGCATTGCGTTGCGGTGGTGTTCAATAATAATCGACAGCATTCGGATATTGACTGGAGTCGGGATTTTATGGCGTTTTTAGATTTATTGGGAAGAGACCTATCGATATCTGTCGTAGTGTCGTGTCGCTGTGACTTGGGGCAATAAGCGGACAAAGAAATAAATTTATGGCAGTCCTACCGATGCTTTCATCCTTCCTACGCGATAACATTACGGTAATTGTTTCAAATCGATAAAACTTTGATGGACGTGATCATCAGCGTCAGCATTTGTATTCATCGGATATGAACAGATTCAAATTACCCATTCACGGGGAAACGAGAGCAAATTAATCACGATAGCCAGAAGGTGGAGTTTTTGTTATGTGGAAAGACTTGAATTATTGATGGCTACGATCAAACCTGGATGATTCCCATATGTTTAGTAGCAACCAGCCAAGGAGCATTGCAGACTGACAGACCTTGAACGTACTGTTACGGGTGTCTGATAATACTGATTTATGCCACACTCAGTGCATTGGAGATTACTTTCCATATTTTTCACAAAAAAGGTGAGCGAATTCATATATTCAGTTGCCTAGACAATATAAAGTGCTAAACGAGTCGTTCACAGAGTAAAGTCCTGCCTGTCCTGTATATTGAATATCGTGTCTATACCACTCACTAACTTGTCATGACACATTGCTCCTACACAGGCGAGACGTCAATGAGCGAAATGTTTGAAACATTTCTGTTTTTTTTTGCATGTGAGATGTCACACCCCGTCATTGTACTTGGCTGCGTCGCACGTTTCGATACATGCTAAGGTAATCGTTTGCATTCGATTCGATAACAATTTGCGTACGAGCACGTGTTCCGTGTGTCACCTTAACATGCGGTTTGCAACGGGACTGAGGTTTCAGCCTGCAGCACAGACAACATCTGAGCTGAAAGCTACGGTTTTAATGTTAATTGATTCACAAATACCTTAGGAATCTCAGAGTTGGTAGGTGTACCTTTTCATAAAGTTCATTGTGTATCATTTGAATATTGACCAATTTAGTTAAATTCTTCGGGAATGCTGATGGCTTTATATTGACAATCTAAATAAAATGTAACGAACATCATAGTTGCTACAGGCAATTATTTCCCGTTTGGTTGTCACAATCTGATTTATGTGAATTCCTGCGGTTATTTTTAAAAAGAGATAAAAGCTATTAATAGCAATATAGAGCTTAAAAATTCCAATTCAACCCAATGCATCGGGCTTTGGAGCAACATCTTCAGGAAAATATTTATTTCACGCGTGATCAGTTCAAATTAATTGTCTACGCCGAAAGTGACTTCGTCTGATCAACATATATATATGGGTCATTCCACGGGAAATTTACAGTCAAATTTTTTTTTCTCTTCGGGATATTTTTTTTACGTTCTTTGTTCAAAAAAAATCGACACGTATTTTTGTATTTCGCTGTTACTGTTGGAATTCGCAAGATATGATTTTTTAAAGTATTGTAATCCGAAAAAAATCACTATTTTTTAAATACTTATTGTAAACATAGTTTGTAATATCAAAAAATGACTTTCTACCAGATGTGTTCACTATTCCACAAGCTTTCAAAATTGGTATACCATACCTCCTCTCGATTGTTTTTCAATAGTTAAATAGTGCATTTTTATAAACAATTGCAATTTTTTCAAAGTTGGAACTTTTTTTTCTCGATTTTTTTTACTTTAAAATATTTGTTCATCTTTCTCGAAGAAGCATGCAAAATTTGGAAATGGAGAAATGAAAACTCTAGAAGCTATGAATTTTTATATCGATGTGCGCACGTTAATGCAAACGAGCGGACGAATGCGCGTGCTTCAACGACACGTTACACTTAATAGCATCAAAGGCGGCCTCGTTATGAAGCTGCCCGTGGGTTAGAACATCGTTTGAGCATTACCGCTCGCTTCACATTAACACACGCGCTGAGACATAAAAACTCATAACTTCCAGAGTTTTCATTTCTCCATTTCCAAATTTTGCATGCTTCTTCGAGAAAGATGAACAAATATTTTAAAGTAAAAAAAATCGAGAAAAAAAAGTTCCAACTTTGAAAAAATTGCAATTGTTTATAAAAATGCACTATTTAACTATTGAAAAACAATCGACAGGTGGTATGGTATACCATTTTTGAAAGCTTGTGGAATAGTGAACACATCTGGTAGAAAGTCATTTTTTGATATTACAAACTATGTTTACAATCGGTATTTAAAAAATAGTGATTTTTTCGGATTACAATACTTTAAAAAATCATATCTTGCGAATTCCAACAGTAACAGCGAAATACAAAAATACGTGTCGATTTTTTTTGAACAAAGAACGTAAAAAAAATATCCCGAAGAGAAAAAAAATTTTGACTGTAAATTTCCCGTGGAATGACCCATATATACATCAGATAAAAAGGCACACTCTGCTTTCTACGGTGAAATTTCTCACGGACCACTTTACCTGCACATTTCCGATGGCCAATCTCCCACATATGGGTTCCGATTACGTTACTAATGCTGTTTCATAAATAAGATGGACGGATTTCGATAAGCAAATCGCGTCTCCGCAGTTAAGTTGGCAAGCGCTGCTAGGTTCAAAGCTTGCGCTTACGGATTATATACGGTAAAATCGATCAAAACCGCACGGGGAACCATTATGCAAATAAAATCGTCGGTTTAGGCAAAATAACCTGAAGGCCGCTGCTGGCAGCTGCCGCCGTGGAAGAAAAGTGAAATGCCGGCACTTCCATGCGATAGTAGTAGGTGAAGAATATCCAGTGGGCTCCAGGTGGGCTGCCACGGTCGCCTTACATTGCAGTACCTCTAACGGAATCATCATGCACCTAATCATTTCCATTGTAGCCCAGATGCACACACATATCAAGGATAATATTAATCCATCGCCAGGGTACACAGGCAGAGGCGAATTTTTTGCTTAATCTTCCTCATAAACTTTACTGCATCAAGATGCTCCTAGATGCAGCACTGCATAGATTGCTGCGTGTAGCGGGAAACATTGCGCCACCGGGTCTATGCCCTCTGGAAAGAATGCAACTTTTTTTCCTAAATTTAATGTTTCTTCTTTCTACAGTACATACTGCCGTCACGCATTTTCTCGTTCCTAGTTTGGTTGTTCCTTATTCTGATTGTCTCCATGATCCCGATCAGCTGGGCCATGTGAAGGTAAGGAATGAGATTGAATTTTCTTTTTTGCTCTTCCTAATAGGATCACTCATTCAAGAAGTTGTTAAGGGTGGATCGTGCCCTGACAGGCAATAGCAGACGAAGTTTGTTGGGTCCTTTAAATTTTTAATCGAAGATTTCAGTGTGAGTAAGTAGTATGAGGCGAAGCAGAATTGCGTCTATATCTTCGTTGAGGGAATTCGAATCAATTAGTTTTCTGGTTAGAAAGTTGAAAAAAATAACAAATACAAATTTTAGTGGCAGCTGGTGATAGTAAGAAATGTTAAATGCAATCCAAAAAAAAATTGCACAGTAGCCGATGTAAGTTTTGGCTTCAGTCTTGCTAGTTTTAATTGTGTAAGGTTTTTTTTCAGTTTCTTTTAACATACGTCTTCTAGGATATGTCTACAAGCCTTCCTAAATATTTTCGGGGGCACGTGCTATCTTTTCATTCAACTTCAATCAATTCAACAACAAGGAGCAAAAAAAACTCGTACCGTCACCTACAATCTTTATCTTCTTTTTGGGTTTACATCCGCAAAACCCTGATCAGCTGCCCTTCGAAGATGCAACATTTCGCATTTTTTTTTTTTTTTCAAATATTAATAATAATTCACCCCTCAACAAGCACATCCTACCTGAACAGAGCGCCGAAAGAAGGAAGCTGAATCAACGGTCGTTGTTCGAGAATCAGGCAGATAAAGATTCTTGCGTTGCGGCGTTGTCTTCTTGATTCCGGGGTAGTACGATGAGGAAGCGGTGACGGACGGCTTACGGGAGTTGGCGTCAAGCTGCGACCTCCTGGCTCGTGGCACAAATGGAAGACACCCGCGTGACAAAAGACAAATTGTGTAAACAAAATTGGTGACAAGCCTGGCTGGCCGATTGTGTTGTTTACATTGAACAGCCCCAGGCGAATGGCGACTATGAAACAAAACGGTAAAATGTGACCACCAATGGACGATGACGCGATGGTGAGATTGTTCGGCGTTTGATCAATGTAATAACACAGATCTGCAGCTAGCATTTTCCTGCCGATTCCCATAGCTTTTCGTCTACCGAATTCAGGAAAATGTGTTTCGCTAAAAATTACGGAGATAAACGAAGGTCATTATCAAATTTATTATTCTAAAATGCGTGAAATTTACTCTAATGTTCCATAAAATTGTATAAAAATATTAAAAAAAATCTGTCCAGTAATTTTTTTTCTGTGTTTACCGCGTTTACTTTTTTTAAATTAATGGAAAACAGTGTTCAGATTTGTAAGACAACATTAAGAGCCAGTTTGTATAAATTTTTGTTGCAGTAATTAGATGTGTAGTCGATCACACACTACTTCTCTCTCTCTCTCTCTCTCTCTCTCTCTCTCTCTCTCTCTCTCTCTCTCTCTCTCTCTCTCTCTCTCTGTATCCCCCCTCGCTCTCTATCTATCATTCTCTATCTCTTTCGATCTCTCCCACTCTTTCTCATCCTCGCTTTCATACACAAATACTCTCTCTTCCTCTTTTCTCTCTTTGAGCCTCTTCCTTCCATGTATTTGGTCTTCGATGTACATATTTTTTGCCCAATCCTCCAAGACTCCTCTTTTAGTCTAGCGTAGATTATCTCCGACGTCGCAAAGTACCTGACTATGATGTCAGTCAACTCCTAGACTTCGCGGTAGGAGTTGGCAACTTTTACTGAAAATCGTACCTCTCGTTTCGGTGCCCGCTCGTCGGATCACCCCCTTAAGAGCGATGTTGACTAGCATGCAGGGTCAACCATCACCTTATCTTAACCCTCGTTAAATCTCGAAGGAACTCGAGAGTGTCCCGAAATGAGCACGAAACACATATCTCGATCCAATGTAGTTAATATCAGTCGCGTCAGCTTGTCCGAAAAACCATGTATCTGCCATGACTAGTCTCGATCAACTGTATCATATGCTGATTTGAAGTCAATAAAGACGGGATGCATGGACATTTCTATCATATTCAGCCATGTACTCCTGGAATTTCTGTCTGATGGTAAAAATTTGCTCCATGGTGGCAGGATCACCCGTGATGAAGTCCGCATGATAATTTCCTACGAAACCTTGCGCTACCAGCGAACATCAGCAATCAGTCACAGCCGTCGATCTGATCACTCTATTGGACAAGAGCCTTTCGTCCATTCCTCCGGTTGCTTTTCCTCCTCTCGAATCTTCGAGACAACCCAGTGTAGAGCCGTTGCCAGCATTTCCAGGCCATGTTTGTAAAGCTTTGTTGGTAGGCCGGCCTTGCCAGTGGCTTTGGTGGTCTTCAGCAACCCAATTTCTCGTTTGACTACTTAGAGACAGGGATGGCACAATCACTTTGACTCAATTCACATTCATTTGACAGTATATTCTCAGTCAAGCAGAATTTTAAAAAGTTATGTATGGGACGATTGAAGAACTAGTTATTATATACAACTTTTCTTAATAAAGTATTGCTGTATCTTTTGTATTTACGGTGCTACAATGCTAGTACCTATTTAGTGACTAAGTGAACGTTCATTTAGTCATTAACGAGTTACTAGCATTGTAGCGCCGTAACTACAAAAGATACAGCAAAACTTTATTCAGCAAAATTGTACATATACGGTGTAACACATATGGGTCATTCCACGGGAAATTTACAGTCAAATTTTTTTTTCTCTTCGGGATATTTTTTTTACGTTCTTTGTTCAAAAAAAATCGACACGTATTTTTGTATTTCGCTGTTACTGTTGGAATTCGCAAGATATGATTTTTTAAAGTATTGTAATCCGAAAAAAATCACTATTTTTTAAATACTTATTGTAAACATAGTTTGTAATATCAAAAAATGACTTTCTACCAGATGTGTTCACTATTCCACAAGCTTTCAAAATTGGTATACCATACCTCCTCTCGATTGTTTTTCAATAGTTAAATAGTGCATTTTTATAAACAATTGCAATTTTTTCAAAGTTGGAACTTTTTTTTCTCGATTTTTTTTACTTTAAAATATTTGTTCATCTTTCTCGAAGAAGCATGCAAAATTTGGAAATGGAGAAATGAAAACTCTAGAAGCTATGAATTTTTATATCGATGTGCGCACGTTAATGCAAACGAGCGGACGAATGCGCGTGCTTCAACGACACGTTACACTTAATAGCATCAAAGGCGGCCTCGTTATGAAGCTGCCCGTGGGTTAGAACATCGTTTGAGCATTACCGCTCGCTTCACATTAACACACGCGCTGAGACATAAAAACTCATAACTTCCAGAGTTTTCATTTCTCCATTTCCAAATTTTGCATGCTTCTTCGAGAAAGATGAACAAATATTTTAAAGTAAAAAAAATCGAGAAAAAAAAGTTCCAACTTTGAAAAAATTGCAATTGTTTATAAAAATGCACTATTTAACTATTGAAAAACAATCGACAGGTGGTATGGTATACCATTTTTGAAAGCTTGTGGAATAGTGAACACATCTGGTAGAAAGTCATTTTTTGATATTACAAACTATGTTTACAATCGGTATTTAAAAAATAGTGATTTTTTCGGATTACAATACTTTAAAAAATCATATCTTGCGAATTCCAACAGTAACAGCGAAATACAAAAATACGTGTCGATTTTTTTTGAACAAAGAACGTAAAAAAAATATCCCGAAGAGAAAAAAAATTTTGACTGTAAATTTCCCGTGGAATGACCCATATATATTCGAACAAAAATCATTTTATGCTCACAACGGCATATACAATTAATACAATCAAACTAATACCATGTGTGTTTGTCATCATGACTTCAGTCTTACTTGACGTAATTTCATTTGCGTATTGTGTCTCGTTCAGTGTACACGTACCAATGTTCGAGTCACGGTCGTTGATAATAAATTCATTCCGAAACGGTGCTGCATGCAGTACTATTTTTCGTGACCTCAAACATCTCGGCATAAAAAGAGGATTTGTATACTATACAGTAAAAAGGTTTGTACAGACAGAATATTTTGAAACCCGTAAAAAAACAGATGACATCAAAGCGTTAGAACTGCAGAGGTTAAAAAGGTTGTTCGAGAGCGAATTTGTCGCAGTTGCGGCAGGTCCGCATAGAAAATGGCAGTTGAGCTGAATATCAACAGGAAATCTCTTCGTCGAATTTTGAAAATGGATCTGGATGTGAAAGCATTCAAAAAACGTAAAATCCATGAATTAACGAAAGCAACAAAACAAAAACGACAGGAAAGCTGCAAACTGCTGCTCCGTAGGCACGATGATTCCGAAGTGATCTTTTCTGATTAGAAGTTGTTTATTCTTCAAACCCCGCTTCATACTCAAAATGGTCATTTGTGATCAGTTTCGATAATCAACGTTCCAAAGCACAAACGTAATGTAAGGCACGGGAGGATATATTCAGCCCATTAAGCGATGACATCTATCTTTTCGGCCTATGGCCTAGTTCTAGTGGAAGAACAGGTAGTTTTGACGTTCTTTGAATAAAAATGACAGTCTTGAGAAAATAGTTATAACATAAAAAAATTGTCTGTCGGTAAAGTATTTTTATTGGCGAAACAAAAGGCAAATAGGCTGAATTTAGAAACCTGCTGAAAATACCCTCCCGTACCCTACCACGATACCAAAATTCATCGGCGGTCATGGTATGAGGAGGCATTTCAAAGAAAGGGAAACTTCCTCCTCTATTTATTGAAAAGGGTGTGAAACTTAATGCAAAATACTACAAAATCTTACGTTCGGGAAATGTATGATGAAGAATATTACTGCTTTCAACAGGATGTAGCTTCTGCCCACACTGCAAATGTTGTGCAGACGTGGTGCAAAGCCAACCTGACGGATTTCATATCGAAAAAGGAATAACCTCAAAGTTCTCCTGATTTGATTTTTGTGTATAGGAGTACATGCAGCAGAAGCTTAAAAATATTAAATACCATAATTCGTTGGTAGTGCTACCGCTCTCTTTACAGCAGATTTCAAAGCTAAGGTTTTGTATAGAAAGCACTATAATATATTGAAGCAAACAACTTTTAATTTTTCGCAAAGAATCAAGAGCAAAATTACATGTTCTGGAAACAGGGAAACTTTCTGCAATATAAAGGCATTTTGCACTATCGTGGGAGCATAAAAATAGCATAAAGGGTGTCCCATATCACTGTAGAAAATTACCTAGTTGATCGATACTTGTCAAACTGTTAGACAATTAAATATAACCCAGTAGTAAGCTTTTGGCATATTCACTTCATTCAATTTCAATCCCATAACCGTATGCTCGCACCTTACGCTCAACTCCACTCATAAAATTCAGTACAACATCTGGCTGCTGCTTTTTCTGTACGGAAACCCACTTATTCTTCATATCTTCCTCAGATTTGAGATCGTAGGATCCTCGTGTTGCTTCAACAGAGTAAGCAGTCGCTTCTTTAGACGTTCCTGAGGCACCCCGTATTCCACATGCGCAGATTGCTTGCCAAATCATGTATTTCTTGGCAAACTTTGAAAGCTTCCGTTTCCTTACTTCCTCCGGAACATCAACTTGTGTTGGGCGGTGAACAACAGTAGCCCCGAAAACTGCCGGAAGTCCGCTTTGACGTTCTTAACATCTATGATGAGACACTGAGGCTTCGTCAGCACATGGGTGTACAGTTTGCGGGCCCGTGACTTTCCCACCGTATTTTGCCGTTCAACACGATTAAGAGCTCACTGTACTTTAAGCATATGCAGTCCCACCCTGTAATTGGTTCTCTAAATGAAAAACTTGGACAGATTCGCCGTTTGGCCACATCCCTGACCGAGCATTGTGAATCCGCTTAAACACTTTTACAACACGCTTGAGATCCTGATCATTAATAGAACATCCATTCTAACCGCATTCTCCTTCCGTTCGATGCTCAGATTTTCGTAGTAACGTTTAATCGCGCGAATTACTGCACAAGTTGTTTTTCGATATCCTGATGAGAGAGTTGAGGATTTTCCAAGTGCTTGCGCAAAATCAATTTGCGACGTTGCTTTTCGAGTGACACCATTTTTTAAAATTTTCGCAAAACTGATAGCGATAAAAATACAGTATAAACAATACACTCTAAACTACTCCTATCCAAATTTTCAAGAAAAAGTACCCAGTGGGTAATTTTTTACAGCGTTTTTTCCGTGATGCAATTTGATAAGGTACACCCTTTATGTTTTATTTGTATCGTTTATTACTTTTTTTACGTTCGCTTTTGGTAAAATGCTTTTACGCGCTTGTAAATAACACTCAGGACTGTTATTTAGTGTTTATAGGCAGCTCCTGTCAGTGCGACAGCAGCAACAACTGTCTGAAGTTGGGTGCACTTTGAGTGCCGGACCCTGTATGTTTTGTTAAATGAAAACATGGTTATCAACTTAATAGCATTTTGTACTATCACAATAGATCGAAAGTACAGGTCGCAGTGAAAAGTCCACATAAGAGATAACATTTTGTTCAGTTTCCTATGTCAATAACATTTACACAATTTGTATGTTGATACAATGTGTATGTTGAATACCTCCTAAATTGTGGAAGTCATGCGATTTTATATTGCTCATTTGCATAAATCTAAAGCAGTACAGTGGTCATCTGCACAAATCCTGAACGACCAACGTGGTTGCATCCACGAATATTGATAGCAGGTGCGATAAAATGCAGTGTCAGTTCGAAACACTATCACAAACTCACAACTCAGCGCAGGTCGTTAAAAAAAAGTACTCCCACTCCTTTCGTGGTATGTGAATCAATGAAACATCGAAATGCACCGTACAACGGCGGTGGCGCATCGCAGGACGGAACGTTTCATGAGAAGATTGTAACAATTCAAACCACTTGCACGTCGCAAAATTTATGTTGCTTCGCCAAAGCTTACAAGTAAATTAGATAAGATTAAGTATGTATAAAATGGCCATACGTTGGAAAGAGTATACTTGCCAACTGCACAAACTTCGTACGACAGTGTTTGTGTGAAAATGTAAAGTAGTTATACCCAAAGGATCCTTCTCGAATCACCTGAATGTGCCTGGTAGATGTTGAAGTAGAGCTGCTTCCAAGGGATCTACTGGTAGGTAAATGCGCAGCTGCATGCAATGCAAACGAAGTTTACAAGGCTCATCACATGCGTAGAGGGCGATGAACGAGCGTGGGAGTCTCGCGAAACCGTGGGAATATTCTTACCCTCCTCCACCCTGGCAGACAATGGAAATAAATTAATGCCTTTAAACTAAGCACTAGACTATATATATCGTGTTGACGTCATCTGATAGAGAATGGAAATTTTCACCTTAATCAGGTATTACAATTTATACAACTTGTTTCGCTGATGGCATCTCTGGAAATAATGCGTAGTACATGCTCTAGACTCATATAGATCTGCAAAAATAATAATAGTGATTTGCATTGAACACGCGATAAGATAAGTCAGCGTCGAGCGTTTAGAATATTCAAGTAGTCTCAGTAGAACTTATTCTACTGCTTACGTTTTAAATCTAAACCTATGACAGTGAGTTCAAAAATTACTTTTAGCTTTAATGATAATTTTATTGATGAGTCATCACCATGAAGGTTTTTTTTTAAGAACACGTTGTTCTTTCAAGCAGCTGTACGAGAAATACCCTTAGTAACAATAAAAAAATCGGCTGCCAAAATAGACAATAATAATTGTCCAAATCATCTTCATCCATCCCTCCAGGAACCAAAAATTACTAGAAAATCTAGAGGAACCCCTCCCGAAGGTAGGCCGTGCTTTCATTGCGAATCGAGGATCAACGCAACCCAATCCACCCAGCCTTAACAACAAGTCAGACAAAAGTGCGCAATTTCCTGTCAAGAAGCACCCGAGACCAGGACGCTTCTTGCCGAAATCACCACCGGCAGGTAAGACCAACAACTACGACCCCATCCACGAAGGGTGTTGCTACTTCCTCCCGTTTAACCGGTCGAAATTACGCACTTTTCTGGCGAAAATCGAAGGAGGCATCGTTCTTTTCCCTGCAACCATCAAGGAACCATTTTCCCTCCCTTCATGGGAGGGGTTTGAAAAGACGAGCGTCGTAATCGTAAAACTGGAGAAACCGGTTCCAGCTGGGCACAGTTATACCTGCGCAGGAACCGGATTTCCAAAGAGACCCCAATTTTGTGATTGCTGCTCTGTGATTACGTCGCTTGTTCCGTCATGGTAGATAGACTATATTCTTAGACCTCTTCGCTGAGCAAACCTTTGCTGGAAAAAAGAATAAAACAAGGATCCGTTGCCGCGCAGCGAAACACCCTCCGGAGGGTGAACGAAACACCAGTGAGTGAGTGGTTTGTCCCTCACTCAAGGAGTATTAAAATATTCGTGCTAGTGGTGATGTCCGCTGCTTGGAAGAACGAGTATGTTGATGTTCGCTGTGTGCGTATTTTGATACGAGCTTTTGACGAGATGCTAGGAGTAAATAACGCGCCTAATGCCAATGCGCAAACTTTCAGTAGGTTTTTGCTTAATCCAATGTACTAGCATAAATGGCCGATTAAATAAAGGGTAATCTATGCAATATAATCTTTTTCTAATAACACCATTCTGACCATGCGTTCAAGAGATACCATGGTTGTAACTCGAAAAATCTAAACAAATGCGTCGAAAATTATTTCGTGAATTTTTGTTATTTTGAATCTCAAACAAAACGCTTTCAGATTGCAACGATCGACTTCTATTTTTTCGGAAAGCAGTTTGTGTTTAGGAATATCTGAAATCAACAAATACCTAAAGCGTTGCATATGAAAAACGAATAACCGTTTGAAGACTATTTCTCATCTGGCTTTCGGTCCATGAACATCAAAACTTACGCTTCGTTTGACTATATTTGCATGGTAAGATCAAGCTTGATCTCATAATTTTTAAGATGTTTCCTTTTTAAAACTTAATAGAACCTAAGTAATAAACATAAACATTGATGTGCCGAGACAAAAACAGAGGCTAGGGCACCGACCTTTCAAAACCATGTTTGAGTCTGGAAAAATCAAGTGGGTTGGCGGAACTAGTTTTACGTAATCTGCCGAGCTTTCGAGTTATATCGAGAATTTTTATACAATAAATATTATAGAAAAGGTGGGATACAAAGTACAGGCTGGACACATCAGTGAAATTGAAATTAAATTTGAACATAAACTTGGACTTGACATTATATTGCAACTTAGGCTTGAGAGTGTTTCTCACTGAAACGGGGTCACTACTGACACGAGGCCTTCAAATATTAGAACTTCTGCACTTGATTGGTTGAAAATGGTTGAAAAATCAGAATGTCACTTTTAATACCTCGGAATAATGGTCCCCTGATGTGTTATCCCCTAAATTTGCAATGAAACAACTAACACATGGCATGGTTCTGGCGGCTATTTTGGATTTCATCAAAAAGTCGTGGTTTTCGTTATGATCACTCCTGCTGATTTGAATTTTAAAACCACCTTCGGGAAGCTGAGGAAAAATGCAACAAGAAACATCCACCGAACATAAAACAATTGATTATCTGTAGCAAGTTTACAATTAAATGTAATGTTAAATCTTGCTACAGAAAATTAATTATTTAATCAAGGTAATTCCACTGCACATTAAAATTAATGAATGCTGCATATGGCATTTTTCCTCAGCTTTCCAATGGTAAAAAAATTAAAACACAATGGATAACAATAAAAAGCACAAATTCAAGAGTCGGAAGTTGAAAGTTAAAATTCAGAAATTAAAATTCAAGAAAAAACAACAGCCAAAATTAAAAATTAAATGACAAAAATTAAATAGCAAAATTTACAAGTAAAAACCAAAAGTTAATAAAACCAAATTTAAAAATCATAGAGTCTAGGGCCGAAAACCATAATCAAATACCAAATGTATCAAAATTAAGTCACTAGTTTGGAAGTCAATAGTGAAAAATCAAAAATAAAAAGTCAATAGACAAGACGAAGAGTTAAGAGGGGTCAATACCGGTGTAGTGGTTAGCATTCAAACCACTCACGCCGAGGACCCGTGTTCGAATCCCAACCCCGCAGAAGTCACGAATGACCCAAGCTGTTAAAGTGACTATAATCAAAACAAAACAACAGAAAAGTTAAGAGAAAAGTGAAAAATCAAAAATTAAATGCTGAATTGAAATCAGAAGTCAGAAGCCAATCGTCAAAAAATTAAATTAAAGTCAAAATGTTACTCAAACATCAAAAATCGTAGGTTGAAAGTCAAGAGTCCGAGGATAAAAATTAAAGTTCAAAAGTCGAAAGTTTAAAGTCAAAAGTAGGAAACTAAGAGACTAAGCAAAAGTCGAGCAAAACTCTACTCTACTCTACTCTACTCTACTCTACTCTACTCTACTCTACTCTACTCTACTCTACTCTACTCTACTCTACTCTACTCTACTCTACTCTACTCTACTCTACTCTACTCTACTCTACTCTACTCTACTCTACTCTACTCTACTCTACTCTACTCTACTCTACTCTACTCTACTCTACTCTACTCTACTCTACTCTACTCTACTCTACTCTACTCTACTCTACTCTACTCTACTCTACTCTACTCTACTCTACTCTACTCTACTCTACTCTACTCTACTCTACTCTACTCTACTCTACTCTACTCTACTCTACTCTACTCTACTCTACTCTACTCTACTCTACTCTACTCTACTCTACTCTACTCTACTCTACTCTACTCTACTCTACTCTACTCTACTCTACTCTACTCTACTCTACTCTACTCTACTCTACTCTACTCTACTCTACTCTACTCTACTCTACTCTACTCTACTCTACTCTACTCTACTCTACTCTACTCTACTCTACTCTACTCTACTCTACTCTACTCTACTCTACTCTACTCTACTCTACTCTACTCTACTCTACTCTACTCTACTCTACTCTACTCTACTCTACTCTACTCTACTCTACTCTACTCTACTCTACTCTACTCTACTCTACTCTACTCTACTCTACTCTACTCTACTCTACTCTACTCTACTCTACTCTACTCTACTCTACTCTACTCTACTCTACTCTACTCTACTCTACTCTACTCTACTCTACTCTACTCTACTCTACTCTACTCTACTCTACTCTACTCTACTCTACTCTACTCTACTCTACTCTACTCTACTCTACTCTACTCTACTCTACTCTACTCTACTCTACTCTACTCTACTCTACTCTACTCTACTCTACTCTACTCTACTCTACTCTACTCTACTCTACTCTACTCTACTCTACTCTACTCTACTCTACTCTACTCTACTCTACTCTACTCTACTCTACTCTACTCTACTCTACTCTACTCTACTCTACTCTACTCTACTCTACTCTACTCTACTCTACTCTACTCTACTCTACTCTACTCTACTCTACTCTACTCTACTCTACTCTACTCTACTCTACTCTACTCTACTCTACTCTACTCTACTCTACTCTACTCTACTCTACTCTACTCTACTCTACTCTACTCTACTCTACTCTACTCTACTCTACTCTACTCTACTCTACTCTACTCTACTCTACTCTACTCTACTCTACTCTACTCTACTCTACTCTACTCTACTCTACTCTACTCTACTCTACTCTACTCTACTCTACTCTACTCTACTCTACTCTACTCTACTCTACTCTACTCTACTCTACTCTACTCTACTCTACTCTACTCTACTCTTACTACTTACTACTTACTACTTACTACTTACTACTTACTACATACTACCTACCCTTTTGTTTTACAAGCCAGTCGTCGTATGTTCGAATGTCAGCTAGAAAAAGCTGTTAGAATCAATAGGATTCTAGCCCTACCCTCGCGATTGTTCTGTACTTACGAACAACGGAAATTACTAGGGCGTTACCACCCAGTCAGCATTTTCATATGTATAATTAGATTGCAAATAAGAGTTACGTATTGATATGTATCCATCAAAATCGTATTCGACATGCTAAAGCCACTTATCCGTACCATTTTGGAGGCGATATACGCACTGAGCAATAATCTTGAGTGATACACTTATATAAGTATTTCAATACGATAAGAACCGATTAAGCACGACAAGCTGCATACAGCTATACGACTTTGTGCTGAAAATCGTATGTTTGTCAGCTACTAGCAATATAAACGATAGAATATCAACTTGTGCGCACTTTATTAAGCTTTATTTACGAATCCGAGTTTGTTAAGAGATATTTACGATAATTTTCGTACATTGATATACGAATTGGTGCTGACTGGGCAGCTTTTTCGCTTAATTTTAAAATTATTACTTTACTGGTCATGCATGAAAAAAGTAAAAAGTAAAATTAATTATACGAGATTTTCGTCCTGTAGCCTTTTAATGATTGCATAAGATTGATGACATCCCGTCAGGTTTATGCACTTGAGGCATGTGAACGCGTGGCACAATGGATACCGTGGACCCCCGTTCGTTTGACCGTTTTTAATCTGAACACTTTTTAATTTGAACCCCGTTGGTTTGCACGACGTGCAAATTAAAAATGGTTCAAATGTCATTCTCAATATGACATCATTTGCTTATGCAGACAATGCACATAAACACGTTTGTTTGTACTGATCTAGCGTGTTTAATCTGTTTCACACTGCGTTTTCCCAACGATTAGTGTAGAAATCCAATCGGAGAATGAAATATTCGCTGCTTTCAACTGCCAACTGAATCAAACCACCAAAACAATAACAAAGAACAGGGCAGCCAGTTCATACAAGTTCCAGCATATTTAGGGTTACCAGTTGTTCAAATTAAAAACCAACCCCGTTAGTTTGCATGAGGAATCGTTCAAACGAACGGGGGTCCACTGTATTAGGACAGGACGTCGAATCGACGCGAGGCCAAATGTACGCACGGCCGAATGGACGTGAGACCGATCGGATGCGAAATCGAATGGATACGATGCCGAGGTCAATTGATTGCGGAGTGAAGTCAAAACAGCACAAAGGGTAGTATGATCGCTCGGACACATGAATAATATCATAATTTTCACGCCCAGTTATTAGAAATGAAGGTATAAAATTTTTAACTGTCTAAATGTTTATTTTACTGCCTGAACAAAACGTGAAAGTGCGTATATTGAAAGGGTATAAACATTGTTTTGTTGCTCGTAAAAATATTGTAAATCGTAAAAAAAGGTATTACCAATGCAAAGGACCATTGCTTCTTTAGTTTTAAATACAGTGATACCTCGATATAAGGCAACTTCGATATAACGTAACTCGATATAACATAAATTTTACCTTTTACCTTTTCAATATAATGCAACTTTTCAAAAAGTATAAAAAATGAAAAAAATGAATTAATCCCCCTTGCCGTGCAACCTTGAGTTATACACACTCTTCATTGTTTTCTTGGCATTTCTTAATATATCTTTCAAACCACAGGTCCAATCTTCATAAAATTTCGAAGTTAACGGGTTGACAGGCAACCCTTTGATTTGCAATCAATCTTATTCAAATGTAAATAAAATTTTGTTTTTGCTTCGATATTCGTATATTCGATATAACGTAACGAAAATAAAAATAAAGTTGCTTTATATCGTGGTATTACCATACAAAAAACCATGATTTATTATAATGCATTTACAGTATCTTACTTGTGATACGACGAGCTATTTCAGCTCTTTAGCAAAATAATTTTCTAAAATCTTATTTTTATTATGTTAAACGATATACCGTGATATGCTCTAATACCGCGCGCGTCTAAAACCGCGCACTTGCTCTAAAGCTGACGGTTTCCTAGTCGAACACACATAATATTTTCGAAAAAATTGTTTGATAGTATACTTTTTTCAAGGCATCTCACGGTGTGATTATTGTTTCGAATGTTACGTCGGTGCCTATTAAAATGGCAGATTGGATCCATGTTGTAAAGGAGCATTGCCTGTACATACGAGTAATAACTTACATAATATCTAA
The DNA here is from genome assembly GCF_943734655.1 of Sabethes cyaneus. Classification (NCBI taxonomy): domain Eukaryota; kingdom Metazoa; phylum Arthropoda; class Insecta; order Diptera; family Culicidae; genus Sabethes; species Sabethes cyaneus. The sequence continues at coordinate 175,388,278 of NC_071355.1, forward strand.
ATAGTTGATTTATGTATAAGAGATTTTTGATTGAAGGTGAGAAATGAGATGTGTAGATGCGAAGAATGATTAATTGAATGAACTGGAAAATTTATATATAGACTAAAAACATATTGGATTGTGCAATGGCAGGTGGGACTTGCATGCACGCTCTTTCGGTTGGCACCCGAATGTTTTACTAACTAAACTATTGCCACCCGCTGTAATAGGTAGTTTAATACCTAGTTTTATTTTATTCACCAATTCTATCATTCTACATTCTAATTCTTGTGACGATATTGTTTTTGTATGATATTGTTTTTGTATCTTTGTTTCTACCGCAGAGAAGACTGTTATCGCGATCAACGCGATAGAAACCGGCAATGCGTTGACGTATAAAGTCATATACAAGTAATGCCATTACAAAAATTTTATAAAGTTTCTATCCTTTCAGTGTTGGACCACTGAAGAAAGGGGGCCGATAAAAACAGAGATTTTTTTTATTGAGCAAACAAATATGGGGTTTAAGCATTTTTACTTAAAGTTTAAACGTGAAAACCAAATCTATTTTCGCTTTTAATATAAACGTTATTATCTACGAAAAAAGACAAACATGAAAGAATTTTTTTTGGACGATTTTCGGAAATTCCATTGGTCGAATTTCCATTTCTGTTTCGTGCTAGAAGCGTTAACTTAACTAGTACACTAATTTTTCGAGTTTTTCAGGCTGTGGAGCTCACAGACAATTGATTTTATAAAAAAAATTAACAAATAATTTTTTGCCCCTCGATTTTTCAAGCCAATTTCCAAGGATGGGGTCACCCCCCCGTGACGAAAACTTAAAATAATCTGCAATGGCTTAAATAAAAAGGATAAACACCCCGTGATGGTTAATCGCACAATGACTTGCCGGTGCGATTGTTGACAACGCATTGTCTGTTTCTATCGCACTGATCCCTCCTTTTATAAGCAAAAACCTTGTTTCCGTCAAATCCGCTTATTTTCTTTTGCTTATATCTATCTCCAGAAATATTTAGTCTATACAGACACTATTTTCACATTTTCAAAGAAAATAGCCCAATGATTTAAAAAAAATAGTAATTTTTAGCGCTTGTGCTGCCAAATATTTTTAATTCGATTTGAAAATTAAATTTCTTTTTTTCTCTCAATGAGGACAACTTGATCTCAAAACTTCCAACTCTATCTTATTCCCCAGATTTTTTTTACATAAGAATTACTTATCGTCACGAGGTATTCTTTGTCGATCCAGAGATACAGTGTTTTGAAGCAAGCAACACTCAATTTCTGATGTAAAACCAAGAGCAAAATTACTTTTTCATGAAGGAGTGAGTCTCTATGCAATGTAAAAATACTTTGCCCTATTGTGAAAGCAAGTACACAGTATATGGTAAAAAATTTCTTAACAGTGTTTCCAAATTCCAAAATTTGAACTGAAAAGCTGGCAACACTGTTAGACACAAAATTACTATTTTGTTCGAACTCCTTGGCCAATTTTCTTTGAAAATGTGAAAATAGTGCTTTTCTACACTTAATATTTCCGGAGATATAGGCAAAAGAAAATTAGCGGATTAGACGGAAACAAGGTTTTTGTTTATAAAAGGGGGGCCTCCCATAACAGGAGGAACAGTCCAACCGGTACCAAACTTGGAATTTTTGCTTTTTGACCCAGAACGAACAATCTGTCCGAATTTGGTAAAAATCCGAGAAGGTCGATAACAAGTTTGTACTTTTTCTCGTTCACGGGCGGCAGTAGTTTGTTTAGTAAAACATTCGGGTTTAGTAAAACACCAACTGGAAGAGCGAGGGTGCGAGCCCCACCTGCCGTTGCACTACCATATAGGGTCAACCATATATCAACCAATTTATCGTTCTTCGCATCAGACACTTCCTCTTTTTCCAAAAATTAGTTTACATCATGACCATTTATAGAGTCACATGTAAGTATGTATATAAAAGAAAAAATAAGTGACAGGTAGTAAGAATTATTGAGAAGAGAGTAAGGTTAGTAGTGAATAGTGAAAAATGAAAAGTCAATTATGAATAGTGTGAAATTAGAAGTAAGTACACATAAGTAAGTAATGAGTAATGAGTAATTAGTAGTAAGTAGTGAGAAATGGGTAGTGACTACTGTGTAGAGAGTAATGAGTAGTAAGTAGTGCATAGTTATTGGTGAGTAGTGAGTACATAGTAAGTAGACAGTGTAAGTACTGAGTAGTAAGTGGTGAGTAGTAAGTAGTGAGTAGTGCGTAGTAAATAGTGAGTAATGAGAAGTAAGAAGAATGTAGTATTTATTGAGAAGTGAGAAGTGAGAAAAAAGAACAAGGAGCAGTGAATTATGAATAATGAGAAATGAGTATATATAAGTGAGTAATGAGCAGTAAGTAGTGGGCTATGGGTAGTGAGTAACGAGTAGCGTGTAATAAGCAATGAAAATGATTGGGAAAACGTGACAGGTGAGTAGTTAGAAGTATTTAGTTCAATACCATTCTTGTTCTCACATAAGACCTTGGGTCTGTTCGACTTCGCGTTCTGCAGCGTCACATCTATTCGGATTCGCGTTCGTTCAGTGCAATCGCGTTCTATAACGACGCTATTGTATTTTTTCAGTAAATTCTCGAAGAAAATTTCTTAAGGATTAGGTTGACTTGGTTTGATTTGCTTTCCATTACGGTCCAATAAAACTTCTCAAACCAACTCTCCTATTTACTTTCTGGATATGTGATTGCGCAACTCCTGCCATTCACACGTATCTGTCAATGGTAACTTTGAGTACCATTTAGAAAAAAGTCATCAGTTACCAATGAGTTTTAATACCTGCTGCTTTTGCTTTTCTGCCTCCTTCAAGTGCCTCTTTCGATGGTCAGACGTTCTTCAAATCATTTTGGGGCGTCACACTCGCCCTGAATTTGGGATAAATCAAAAGTTCGGTCAACTCACGGGCGGATAGTCCAGGATGTAAGCGAATAAACTTATCCTGACAACCAATGCCTTCCGTGATGCTACACACTATCAAAGTAATTCAGTGAAATTTTGAAAAAAAATGCTCGTATAATAAATGAATTGCAGCATTTATTGTGTTTCGAGATATTTTCGTGTTCAATCTTAAGTTACTAAATTTAGTACATGTATTAAGTGAACTCAAATAGTTACTCGTAATAGTACAGCATATAATTCAATAAATAAAAAAACCTTAGGCTCCTAAACAGTAGCTTATATAACCAAATCGTAAACTTTTATTTTAATAACTTGGCTTAAAATATTATTTACCACTTGTAAAATAAAAGATTCAAGGAAAATTTAACAAAAATCCGAACCAGTACAAACAATTTTATCCTATATGCGTACAATTTTCCCACCCTAAAGCTGGCGCGCTTCTCTAGTTTTCACCGTAGGCTAGAGAGTGAGCGGCAAGCTCACGGTGTGTGCGGTAGGCTCGCAAGAAGCTTCTATCCTACCGTTTCGGGCGGCGGTGCTGTGTGTGATTGAGCCCAGCTCGCATGTCGCTGCTCGGGTGTGCTAGTGTGTGGGGGAATGCGTGTAGCATAAAACTTGTTTTCATGCCAGAACATCCACGCCGCGCGCGCCATCCGTTCATGCGGTTTTTCGTTTGACGCTCGGCCCGTCGTCAGCCCGGCAGCATATTATCAGTAGACCGTCGTGTCGTGTCTATGCTCACTACCGCGCACACCACCCCTGTGGGAGGTGAGAGCGAAAACCTGTGTGGAGAGCCGAAACAAAACAAAAACAAAAGACCGACGGCTGCCGACCTAATGGTGCCTCTGTATGGGTGTTTCTCTGGGTAGTATGAGAGGTGCCGAGTGGCGCCCGAAGCCGAATACAGGAGGAGGTGCGCACGGCCTTCTTTGCGCAACAAAATACCCGCAATACAGAGCCGAAGCGATCCCTTCGACAGATATGCTAAGAGAGGGTGGCTTCTGACGATGTATGCGTGTAAGGGTTCTCTCCCTCTCCCTCTCGCAATTCACAACACAATTCGAAAGTGTCGGGTATAGTTATGCTGCGATCCAGACGGGTGCGGTAAACGATGATTGTGAATGGACTTTTCTTGACTTGAACAGTCATTCTCTCGCGCGCTCACCGATCGTGGTGACCCTTCGTTGAGCCTGTGTTGGTGTGATCTTCGCCCGCCCGAAGCATCGACTGTGCGGGTTGACGATTGTGTTTGCACTCTCAGCCACCGCCGCACAGCCAGCGCGAGGTAGTGTCGGTTTATACGCGAAGCCGGCTAGAGGTTATATCAGTTTTTATGTTGAACACACTCTCCTTCATTTTTTGATTAGTAAAGAGTCCTCCTTACATTCATTAGTAGATGTTGTTCTTTTGTTTCTTAAAACATCTGTTCAAATCAACATTTATTTACTTTGATTGTTACCTGTTCCGAACGCAAGTTATTACACGTTCGCCGGTTTTTAGAGCATATATCTGCAACAGAACAGCATCAAGCGTTGCAAACATTCGCAAACAGACTCGGTGATAAATGTTCCGTAATAGGCAACGGCCGAGCTAAGTCGCATCCTTACACCCGTTATAACGCGCAAGAACTCCCCCGCATTGTGTAGTGTGCAACCAAGGAGGTGAAGTGCAACGTTCATATTGTTTCATTGTAGACATCGAAGAAACTATGATTCTAACTATTCTAAAGTAAGCAATATCCTTTAGTGAAAATGTTAAGTTTTAAACAGAAAGGTGCAACACGTTAAAGTGATAATTTAGGAAACATTCATTCATACGCAGGCAGTGAATGAAAAGTCGAACAGTTGTGTGTAAAAAGAAACGTGTCATTGAAGGAAACATTTTTTATCAGTTTGGTTTGTAATTACTGTCTACGAAACGAAAAAAAAAACAAATTGTGATAATCCAAAGTCAATGACCAACCCGAGAACGGATGATTTCGTAAGCTGCGACAGCCGGAAAAGGAAAGAGACCCTGATCCCTAGAGAGTGAAAAGTGAAACACGTGAAAAGCGATCCGACAGCGACGGCAGTCATCACAACACCACGCGTATTCTCGAAGTGCCGCTGGAATGCACGCTGGCTGCCTCAAATACATGAACATATACATAAATATTCTACGCTTCGCTCCCGTTTGAAACTTACAGTTTTCCGCATGTTTTTACTACTACATCATACGAGTTTGTCTAAAAAACGCCAAAAAGTTTCTCGCATGCAGCAACAATTGCAACTCAAGTGCTTTTTTTCATAACCAATTTTTTACAACTTTAAAACTCACTTTTTAACACTTTAAACAAAACGTTGAAAATATTTCGCTTCAATCTACTACAATAACATAGTTATCAAACAAAGTTTTTCTACTTACACGATAAGATTCGAAAAAAGTGTCTTATTTACAACTAGTAAAATAGTAAACCATGAAATTATGAGAAGATTTTACAAAGCCTAAAGTGATATTCGATTAACAGTAGTAGTTTGCAGAAGAAAGAGTGTGTGCGCGGAAGTAGTACATTAATAAGCCAGCTAGAATAAGAGGAAGTGATTAAAAAAAAAGTAGTGCAGTTGGGGCTAGAAATAATACATCTGCACGACAGAAAAATGACGCCAGTTGGTAAACTGAAACAAAACTAGCGAGCCATACACTAGTTATAGCAATAAACCGCTCCAGATATTCAAGGATCAACTCGGTGCGACGTAAATACCTAACGAACAAACGAGCAAAACGAAGCAGGACGCCATCGGCGCAAGCGGAAGATATAAATTCATCTCTCGTTTTTATATGGTAAGTGTTTCTGTCATTTTTTTTTTTTTTTTGCAACTTAGATTAGCTGGACGATGGCGACCGACGGGTCGGCGGGCGCAAGATGTGATGATGATGTGACCGCGCATCCGTCGGTTGTCTCCCAAGTTGCCACTTTGGTGTGCCACTGGCAAAGGCTACGCGCGGAAGGTTTCGCACAGTTTTGCTGGCCCGATCTTCCAGTGACACATGTGGTGTGATGGACGCCTCCTGCTAAGAGCACGCGCGTGGTTTCCTGTTCGCATTCGAGCGATCTCCGTTAGAAAAATGGTTGGGGACTTGCTTTTAAGACCTAATAGTAATAAAAACATTTACTATCTGGAGGGCAGATGGCTTCCAAGGGAATTATTTTTCACCAGCGCACGATAAACAATTGCAGTTTTGATCATCGTTAAATAATAATAACGAACGTCGAAGCGTCGCAGTCAATCTAGTCTGCACTACAATTTCCTTGGCTTAAATTATCTGTCTTCACAGCACAGTAAAGTGAACCTAAAACTGCTTTTTTTATTGCCAGAAACGCCATTTTCCGTTTCAAGTACTATTATTACAGTAATTGAATGAAGAATTTCAGAAATGGTGAAATCGTCATATGTTTGCAAGTATATTACATTCGGGAATTTTTTGCCGAGGTAGATATGTGTTCATTATAGAAATATAATGGTTACTAACATGTTTTAGTATACAGATTAAAATTTTTGGTCCACTTTTTAGTAGATCATAGTGATTGGGGTTATATAATCTAAGGGCAAATGCCAAGTATTACTTACATTTAACCCTTAAAATGTATTCAGCATGACTTATATCTTTCGTTATACAGTCACCTCACTTTACAACCCATTACTGAAATAAAAAATAATCAAAATTTCCTTTTTCGTGGATGTCTTTTCATTGGCGACTTCAGTTACAGGCAATGGTCAACTCAACTCTAAAGTCTGTGCTTGAAAAGTTTACACTCCACAAAGCATCTAATCTAAAAATAAGAATTCCACACTTGAAATGTGCATTCATTTTCGGCTTTTCATGTCATGACAAGCTCAGTCACACTATTTCCAGAGTCAAGCCAGTTCGTTTTTCATTTCAATTGTCGGTTGCATTCATCATAAAGATGTTTTAAAGCTGACATACACGATATTCAGTAATATTTCAACTCATATTTTTATTAAATGTTTCTTATAATGACCAATTTTGGGCACTAAAGTTGTCATAAGTATGTGATAAAATTCTAATTATTACTCAGCCTGCATACAAGTCGAGGCTCTCAGTTAACCTCGATGTATGAAACTGGTCAAATAATCTCGACTAGGCGATGCTGTAAGAGTCAATAGGATCGGAACACTAGCCCAGTCTGTCATTGTCCTGTACTCTAACAGCTGGCTGCAAAATCTGTCGAATCAAAACAGAAGATTAAGTTCCAAAAGAGGAATGGAGCACCAAGGCTTTAATTTGCATTTACAAGTCGAGACGTAATAAAATAAGTGAGCAGAAATTACAATAAATTCTCTATTTGCGTTAATGGTTGCTTGAACTTCAAGTTGAATGAAGCTTTCAAACGTACTAGCAAGTTATAACTAAACTTAAAAACAATTTTCTTCGTATGGAATTCTCCATTATCAACTACAGATCCTCTCACATGTTATAAAAGAGATACCGCGCAAATAACATAATGATATATCTAGTTTCCGCTTCAAGGCTCCGTAAGCGACGACGGTATTGCCAAAACAGTCAGTTTTGAAGGAAAAGGATCAGTACAGGTGTGTTCTAATCACATTCTAGACATTTTAGAGCATGATTTACATGGGACTAAGTAAGGCGAGTTTTTATGTTAAAAGCTTGAACATTAAAAAGAACTTCTTTCACAACCATCCCAACCACAAAACAACCCAATCGAAACTATTAATTTGTATCCTTGCTTATCATATAATCATAAGTGTAGTTTGAAAACACTACTTCATATTTTTAAAAGCAAAATTATTTTGTGGTGAAAAAACCAATACGTTTGCCAATGCCAAAATCCAAATTTTACTTCAGGTATATTTATTTTATTCTACTATTTAATGGTCCTCTGCGAATGTTTACGCGAAAATTCAGAGCATCAAAATAAAATATAGATGGCAATCATAAAATCCGTCGCTCAACTAGGCTTTACCGTATTACAAATAACTCTACATGAAGGGTTCATTTATCCGCACTGACAGCGATCAAAAGGCAGGCTGCTCATTTTGATAACTTCAAAAATAATTTCAATTAGGCTATCGGAAAATTTCAAGTAAATCTTCAAATTTTAATAACTCTTCTTTAGATTGGCTACGTTAGTATGAGATTAGAGATTATAAATTCAAATAACTCATCATTAAGCATACATTTGTTCGCACTGCCAAATCAAACTCGTCATTTTAATGCTGTCCAATCCTTTTGCATCCTTCTTAGTTTCGTAGTTCAGAAAGGCAATCGCGATCACCAAGGTGGCGTGTCCAAAAAAGACGAGGTATGCTTATTCGCTCTCATTTATATTCATCCACGCACAATATTAAACAATGTTATCGATGCTATGTTTGGATATTACCCAATTCTGTTATATGTAGGTGCAAAACGCCATGGAACATGAAACGAAGAATGATACGCTATAATTGTTTGCAAATGAAGTGCGAAGTACAAAAAAACCTGGATAATCCCAACAGGTTAATGTACTGGTCGCCATGTTGGTTTCAAAATAAGAAAAATAGTATTTCTTCAAATCCCAACTTTTTTATATTATACTCACTATTTGGGGAGTTTACTTAATATTATATACTACTTGTAATAAGACGGAATAGGAATAGGAAGCTTGGATGAAAAAATGAACTTTTGGAAATCTATACATTACCATTTGCGTAACATGAAACCGCTGTCGTCTTGGCAGAACTTTAAAAAATTAGGTTCACAGTGTGGAATAACGCAATTGAATGTTTTTTCAACACACAACGTTCGTCTAAATTTGTAACTTTCAATTATTGACTTCTACCCAAGTAGCACAATATAGGTCCATTTAGTTGAAGCAACCGGATTACGACTGAAATTAGTCATATTTCGGTTACCGCAACAACTTTGTAACAACCGTGCTAGTAGATAAATAAGCAATTCTGTTCCTTCCTGGTGGAAGCTGTGATTTACCAGATTTCTTGAAAAATAACAAATTATAAGTTTAGAGTACCCACCAGATTTTCCAAAGTGTCTGATTCAAAAGGCATCGATGTATTCTTTTGAGAAATCGTTTTGAAAAATTCTGTGATCTAATACCTCATTTGCAATATTTTACCAAATCAAAATCATCAAAATACAAATCAAAAATAATAGTTGATATTCCAGAGTGTCCAAATTGGCTCTAAATACATTCAAATTCTTATGATTTGATATTCCATTTGTTATACTTCAAACTAATCATTTCTCCTCATATGAAAGCTATCTCCATGCGATATTTTTATACAAAATCTAAAGGATTGATGTTTTTCCACGGCGCTGGTTTGTTTCTTGTAGTGTAGACTGAATGAAGAACATTTTATTCTGAGTTTATCGACGAAGACAGAGGAAGTAAAGAGTAAAATGTCCGTTTTTGCGGCAATTATACACCGTACCGTTGGATTTCACATGAAAATATGAATCAAATATTATTTGATTTTAATCAAGAAAAAATCAAGAAAAAAGCTCAATTTTATTCCGACGGAATCCATGGATTTTCACTTTTACATCTCAGCCGAGTCGAGTAAAATTATCTTCAGTTGGACAAAATTGTCTCAAATAGAAGCGTGTCATAAAAGACATACTGTACCACTGGCATCGGTACACAAAAATCTTTTTTAGCATCAATTGATTGAATTCAATGTTATACAGCTTGTATCTGTAAGGGATATAGAAATATTAAATTCAATTCAACTAAATAGGACAAAATGAACAGTTTAATCTGCTAGACTTATGTTTTGTAAAACTTCGAAAGCAGTATTTTGGCTGTATTCCTAATTTGTAAGTTTTTTTTAATAAGGTATCAAATCACAAGGTTTTATCCTTGGTGCAGGGAGAATAATTTTCTAACAGCAGGAATAGAAGACACACCAATAAAGGATAAGTTTAAAAGTTTGAAAGGAAGTTTTATGAAATATCATTAAAATGTTTTGCAATAGTTTTTTCGATGATCCAATTTTTAATGACGCAAAAAAGTTGCTTAATCTATTTTCGTTAAAAACATGAATTCGAATGAATCAGTTTACCTGACCGCAAGTCCGTTTTTTAAAATTACGGTTTGATTTTGCTTGATGCGTTTTCAGTGCATTTTTTTCTTCAATTCGTCGTCCGTCAAGCATTGAAGCAAATCAGAGCATTTGTTTGCAATCATACACACCATATTATTTAGCGATATAATCTATACGTTTGCCAAAAGAATGTGCACATACCGCATCCACCCAATGATGTCATTCGGCAGCATCACCTTCTCTCGCCGTAAAGTAAAAATAAATTGGTACTTCCGCCATTTGGCAACACTTGTTCGAGTACCAAAAGATACTGTTTGACAAATAATATTATTGTATTATATATTTGAGCTTTGAACGTCGAAGCGAAAGCATCTCAAAATGAAAAATTGAACCGAATTTACGGGCAATTCCATATTCTGAGATGTTTTTTTGGCAATTCTATATTGTTGAAAAATGATAAGCAGTTTGTACTTTGACAGAAATGCGAACAGAAATGTACAAAAAAAACATCCCTGAGACAAGAGCATACTTTGAACCGCTTTAAGAAGTTTTTTTCGATAATTTTTCGAATCAAACAAGATTTTGTTATAATCTTTTAGCAGTTAGTAGTTTTGACACATAATCTGAACCACCCGACTGTGCATACAACTTTTGAGTACATATTGTATATTATTTTTTCGTTGAATATTTTGTCTAAAATTCTGCTTGATTTTAACTAATTCAAACCGGACCTCAATCAGTTTCGTTTGAGATCCTCATTAGAGTAGCTTTTCCGACCGATTGCGATTGGATTTTCTAACATTAGCCCGAATGACACTAACCCAAATGTAACAATAGTCCTAATGTAACACTAGTCTGTCTCTCTATCCAAAGCATCAGATTTTTACGCGGTGCCTGGGTGAATAATAAAGCAGAAAGAATTCGTGTTTTTTTATTACAGTGGTTTTAACCCAGAGGGTCATTCACCACTAAAAGAATTCGTTGATATTGAATAGAATACCCTAAACGCATCCAATCCTACACATGGTGCCCAATTCTGTGCAACCCACATTTCAGTGCAATCTTCCAAATTTCTGTAAATTGTTATCTTAATTAACACACCTAGAAAAATATGTGTACATAGCTATTCATATATAGCATACCCGGAAAAAAATAACCAGAACACGAAGATAAAAATTATTGTTACACTAGGTTACAAAATGCAGTAAAAACAATAAAATTTGTCGTCAAAAAAGATAACCAAACCGTCAAACATATTGTTGTCCACCATAACTTTTATGGTTTTCGGAGATTCTACCATAAAAATGACGGGTTGTTAAGTATCTTAACAATAAAAAAAATTAGTTTTTCGCAAACAAAAATGTTCATTTACTGTAAAACCTATCGTGCTTTTATGGTAATTTTTTTAGGCGAAAAAACAAAATATAATTGAAAAAGGCAGCAAATTTATGATGAAATTTGACCAATTCTATAGCATAAAACAAGAAACAAAAATATGAATAAAATTTGAATTTGAGGCACTTTTACAATAAATTTACCATAAGTTTCAATGTTCACAATAAAAACTGCTGCAGATGCATTATTTCTACTGCAAAATTTAATGTAATTTTTTTACGGGTAGCTATTAAGTGCGTACGGTAATTTTTATTTTTATTAGAGTGGTTGTAACCCAGAAGGTCATTCACCACTTCGTTTACGGTAGTTTTGGGCAAATAAAATCACTCCTTTTAATCAAATATACAACATTTCCATAAAACAAAGACAAATCGTAATTTTAAAATGCTCCGTTTCTGCTTCAATAAATATACCTATATACTTTATGTTTACAAGCTACAACTGTTAAAGGAAGTCAAGTTTCGACAATGCAATGGAGCCGCATGGTGATCCTCTTAAATGCCAGAAAACGGATGTTTCTGGTAAGGAAATAAACTTTTTCCTAGTTTCATTCTTTGCGGTGCTTACCATCGAGTAAGGCAATAATCATGTACATTTCGTTAAAAAGTTATTGAACTGTAACCGTTCGAAACCTGATTAAATTTGTTAAAGATAATATTTTTAGATATTTGTATAAGATGTTTGCGTATCGGCAATAATACCTACGCCGAAGCTTTAGCTGTACGCCTTTGTTGGATTTCCAACAAATCTTTTGCGAAAGAAAATTTTCCAGAAGTTTGGAAGCATTCCTTTATGTTGCCCGTCTTTAAGAGCGTCAGATATTGATTTAAGGCCGCCCACGGCCACATCAATCACCACTTACCGCTTAACGGAATCTTACGACTGGGTGCTTCGCAACCCTTTGCAACATGGCTACGCTCGTGTTTGTGTGATAGGGTTCTGCAAGTGAAACTTGGGTGTAAGCTGCCATCCCCGTTCGAAAATAAATCCGGAGTACTTCAAGGCAGTAACTTGGGACCACTTTTGTTTATTTTATTCTACAACGGCGCTGCCCCTGTTCTTGGGACTGATTGCACACTGGTATATGCTGACGATTTTAAAATCTACTTGAGGATTCGTTACTTCGAGGATTGCCGTCGTCTTCAAACATTTTTGGACACATTTACACTAGAATACAGATATATTAGAATGTCGATTTGTACCTGTTGTACCTTACAAGCTATGTTCGTGACTAAACTGCTAAACGGCGAAATAGACTGCCTTTGTTCCTGATCAACCGATTTCATCGCACTGAAATTGGCCGCAACGAATCGGTTACATCATATGTCAGAAACTTTAACCGTGTGGAAGAAGATTTTCAATTTGGTGAAGTATTGAATAAATTTTAGTGGTTGGTTGGTGAATACAAGTATACTATAGTATAGACTATTAGAGTAAGTTAATTTTGACTTATGCGTCAGAACAAATAAGACGCAAATGAATGATTTGAAGAAGTAATACTGCCGTTATTTGCAGAACAGTCCCATTTAAATCGAAAAATCCATTGAAAATGGCACTTTTATACGAGTAGCGGCAGTATTTCTCCTTCAAATCATTCTTGAAACAAAAGAGCTGTCCAGTAGAAATGCAGAAAAAGGAGGAAGTGTATGTATGGCAAACGCACAGTAGGATATTACCGAAAAAAGAATTATATTGAAAGATAGAACCATCCGTCGGCAAAATACGATTTCATATTTATATACCTAGTAGTTCCAAAATAGCGTAAAATTGCTTTACATTTCATGGAGCCCCAGTGTTTCAAAAAGATGTAATTTCATAATTTTACTATTTTCATTTCACACCAGTTATTGGCAGTTATTGACTTCAAAATGGCGTTTCTCGGAAACTGCTTACGGTGCTCGCAAAACATATACAACATATCATGCTTGCTGTACTCTTATATGATTGGGTTAGGACAAGCGGAACTTATGCAAGTTTGTGATACTTGACCGAAACTTCAAAGTAAAACATTTATTTCACATCGCCACTTGCTCCATTCTACCCTATTCGTTCATAAAGTTAAGAAAAATGAAGCTTAAATACGTGATAACTGTGCAAGGAGAGACCCTAGAGATTGGTGGCCTTCTGCAAAAACGTATGTTTTGAGTACTTTGATAATTTGCTAGAACAATGTATTCTTGTAAAATCCAACCAACTAAAATTAAGTATGAAAATAAATTAGTTTTAAAAAACTTCCAAAGAAAAATGCTCTAAACTCTGCACCCGTATAAGATAAATATGTCATTTCTTCAGCAAAGTTGCTGGCTTTTGTATTTTTTACAACTTTCTTGTGGAAAGCCTATGACTATCTCCTAACACAAAAAGTTAATTTTTTGATTTGTAAATTCTAAAGATACTATATTACTAAAATAACAGCCTTAGACGTTAGAAAAAAGCTCTACTTTTTGGACTACACTGGCGTAGAATGATTCATAATAACACTAGAATACACCTGTATTTTTTCAACATTATACAAAACAGGTAGGACAGAAGACCTAGATTCTACTGTAGGGACATGGCCAGCGATTTTTTTAAAAATCAATATATTTTATTTCAGACTTACCGCTTCCTAAATTTAAAACGATTCGGCCAGGAGAAAAAGGTTTAAAAAGTCGCTCTTGTGAAGTCATGTTTCTCAAACTTTACGTACATTTTTACAAAAAGCAAACAACGTAACTAACTTCCCCTTTTTATTTTGATAGTAGACATTTGTAAATTGATTTCATAACTTAAGCCAACAAAAGTGAGAAAAAAGGAATGTTTTCACCGTCGATTATAAAACAGCCGTTGTACTCATCAGAAAACGCTGTCAGTGCTATTTTTTTATTTCATGTTTTTTTCTAACCATAAATAGAGGAAATCTACACTGAATCACTGACAAATTTTTTATGATCATAACCTATCTGACCATCTATCGAAATGAATATTCGATCTAATTATAGTCCAACCAGCTCACCGCTATCGGTTACGAAGGAAGTTCATGCAAAATCAAACAACTCCCTGCTATACCGATCCTACTTCCACCGGTGCTAGGCCCGGCACCATACTCCTGTACCCCACCGCCGCTGCGCTAGCCCCACCGAACTGATTCGGAACCGGCTTCATTAGTGGTCCGAATGGCCACCCCATCAACGACTTGTTTGCATCATCTCGTATCGATATCTCATTCCGCGTCCGGTTGTCCCAGCCAGCAGCATCTCGCGAGCGCGACTAGAAAGGAACAGAACCATCGCATCCGTGCTGCTGCGCCGAACGGACACCATAAAACTATGGTGGCATCGCGGGCTGAACGGATAAAAATAAAATTTCCCCGAACGGCAATTTATTGAACTCGGGGCGTCAAGTTGGTCAGTTAGTTCCACCGCACCGCACCGGTCGTCGGTGTGGCGTGGGGCCGGATGTCGACCAGAAAAGTGTGGGATAATTTTCACTCACCGCGACGCGACGCGACGCCTGCTGCTAGCCTGTGGCTGCGGCCGATTTTCTCCTCCCTCATCATCGGCGGCGAGCGAAGACATGCGAAGACAAGATTACCGAACGTGCCCGCGGAGTCGCAGCGCGGATGGGACACATTCTGGGGGCATAAATGAGCCTGCGAAATGAATGTGTAGATATGTTGGTATTCGGTCGAGTCGATCGTTGAGGCAGGAAATGGGTGATTGGAGTGGTCGATCGTCGTTACCGCCTTCTACAGAAGGAATATAGCGAGACTAAGTTAAGTCTTTGTTTTTTGCCGATTCGCGCTGACCGAGTTTTGACTGTCAACTCTGGCAGAATGGATGGATTTCCTCGACGGGCGCGATGTTCGCTCGAGACACCAATACCTTGCATTCGGCCAGGTATAACGGGTAGTGAGAAATTCAAATCAACATGTCAGTGGTAATGCATACTGACAGATCGAACACAAAAAATTAAATTCGGGGATTATGATCGTCAACGGTCGTGGGTCAAGTAGTTACGTAAATTCGGAACTGCAGCATAGGCGGACAAATGTTTACCGAAAAGATCAGCCTGAGAATGGAAAATTTTATGACGCACATTAACCATTTCCTTGGAGCTGAATGGCACCAACGCATTATCAGTTCGAAAAAAATATTGCTTCCGAGGAGATCTTCCGAACAGCATTCTATCGAGCAAAAGCGCCTCGGAAGCAAAAAAAAAACAACAATCAGTTGGTAGACGTACATGCCATCATTATCAATGACGTCATGGTTGAGCAAGTCTAATCGGGTCCAGCTCTAAGGTCAGCGATTCGGCAATTACGCGTTCGAATCGAATGACACAAGCAGAATATATTTGGACGGATCGCAACATTTTGTCCGAAAGTTTGCAGGACCACCAGCAACATTTTGTAATCGGTAGAGCCATCGATACAACGCATTTCATAAATTCGTCAAAGGCTGGATTGTCCATTCCAATAAATTTCTAAGCATTTGTACTTCACATCCATTGACTGGCCAATCAAACTTCACAGGTCATCAGTTTGACCTGCCCAATCCAGACATACGGGACGCGAGCCAGGTCTGAAGGTTCTATACACTGACTGGAGGTGAAGTTAGTCGAATGAAGCTCACAGTGCTTTTCCCGTTGGCCTGGAATGAAAAAAAGGGAACGAAATCAGACAGCCGATGAAAAATTATAATTGAAAATTACCTCAGTAATCGCGCGCGCATGCACGGGGTGGCTCCGGGAGGGCCGAGGTTTTTCGTTTGTGTGCCTGCCGAGTATGTAAAGAAGGCGTTAAAAGTGCTGAACGTGCGCGCTTGCCTGAGACCACGTTGGATGGACGTTTGGCGTAAAAAATCAACAAATGAAACAAAAACGATTACTTTAACATGCAGTCCAAAACTCACACGTACACTCACGCACACACGGGTGTGCGAGAATCCGCTTGACTATTCATTTATTCTGCACTCGAACGAAATTAAAACCTTTTAAAAAGCGACATTCACAGCCTAATACGCGGGGGATGAGTGGCAGTGGCTACGTCTGTGGTGGGGCGTCGAAAGCGGAGGAGGTCGAGCCGAGGAAAAAGTTTATTAAATATGGATTTATGCAGGTACACCGTCGCATTGAGTGTCATGTCGCTAATGTAAAGTAATGAAAATCGACGACTATGACGACGGCAACGGCGAGTCGGTGACGATTGAACAAGCAGTTTAGAATTTATCCCCGGACACGATACCGACGACGATTCTAGCCAGATCAGACGTAGCAGACCTGCCGACATTATGCAGAGTTATGCGAGCTGAACCCGTCCGCAGACAGTCAGAGTTCATCGGGAAGCGTTAGAATGCAGAAACGGAACTGAACTTCAGCCAATCTGGGTCATCAAAACAAATTTAATGGATTCAGCTCCAAAGCTAGCAAAATAACGGCCTGTTGTTTTCGGAATATGATATAACATTTGACTTTACAAATGTACGAACTGTATCAAAAAATGTTGCTGAATTGCACTTGAAAAAACAATTTAGGACGCATTTCGATCGCAGGTTCAACTGGTAAACATTCACGCACATGCACACAAAAACACATCCATTCATCGAAAAACCTACCCATTGAGTGAGTAGCGAAAAAAAACACGAATTCAGACCTCTACCGCGATGTTGCCGTGTCATCATCCCTCAATTTCTGCGGCTATCTGCTGCTGTTTTCAGTTGCGACACCAAACAATCAGCAGTAAAAAAAAGGTTCCTCATAGGCTAGATTACCATACCGAACTTGGCAAAACATCTTACCCGATGTTTGTTGAAAGCTCACGCGCTGTTTGCCACTTTTTTTCGTATAAGTTTGTACAATGTTGTGCGGTTGCAACGGTGATTGTTTTTTCGATGTAGGGCATCGAATGTCCTCAAACAGGGGTAACCGACAAAATGCCCCGTAGACTTTGAAGCCTAACCATAGTTGCGGTTAAAAAATCAACCAAATTTTACGGGTTCCACACGATCCGCTGAAAAACGTGGTTGTCTGTCTGCTGGTATGTGTGCACACTATTCCACTATAAAAAGCTCATCTCCGCCATTTCTAAAATAAATATTTAATAACATGGTCACCACCCACAGTGCATATATGGACGCAACAACCGAGCCTGCGATGGAAAACAAAACTCCTCAACCAACAATCTTCGACTTGATAATAGCAATTAATACCGAATAGCTAAATGAAGCAAACCTAAGCGCGTTCAGCATGCTCCGATTCAATCCTGCCCAATCTGGATCACCGAACCGGCCCAAATCTGATTACTCAAGCTGCCAGCTGGCTTATCGCGTAAGTTCATGCGAAACTTTCCACCGTCCTCTTCGTTTGGCCGGTAGGAAAACGGCAACTGGAGAACCTTCGCCCTTCCAAATAAGAAAATACGGTTAATCTTCTATTTGAAATATAATTATAACATTCACCATACTCCCGCATGTTGCTCGATGCCCCTGCCGCGGCCGCGGCCGCAAACACCATCCGTACTGGCAACTGGACTGAAGCTAAAATGTTGCCAACTGTTTGCTGCTTACTTCACACATCGGGACTGGCCGACGCGATGTGTCCGCTTTGGTGGAAACACTAGCAGCCTCATACAAAACAGAGCAACTCATCAAATGCACCATACCGTGGCGCAGAGCCTTGAATCTCGTCAAAACTCGGACACACACGAACCGCGAAACCGCGCCGTCAGCCCTGCATGGGCTCGTTGCTGTGGAGGCTCGAAACATAATTTCCCTAATGTTATGTTAATAGAAAAACAAATATTTGCCTCGTGAGACCGTTTCATGCCCAGCAGAAGGAGCCCTGAGAAGCGCCGCAGACAACATCTATGAAATCTCGCCGGACCCCGCAACTGACAACTGCTGGCCACAAGAATATCACTGACAGCTTAAGAGCTTTTTCTGACGTATCGCCGGTTGGCGATCAGCGGCTCCGGCGCGGAATGTAGCAGTCACAACCAGTCGGGGGAGTGTTGATTGACTAGAGATTTAGTTTCGCCTGTCAGCGACCTGCTTTTCGGGTGGTTGGATGGAGCTTGAAGATCCGGAGGGGGCAGCGGGGTTGTTGTTGAGGATTAGGATTTGAATCAATTCACCGATGCAGAAGAACTTCATCTTTCGGTTTTTCGGTTATCGCATCGACCCGATTCGATATGCCGATCAGCAACCTCGGCTCAGAAGATTGATACAAACTTCGTAGTTTGTTTGCGAATTCAGGGTCCCGTTTGAGAGGATTAGTTTTTTTTCTCTTTGTTATCGGTGCAAGGTAGCCGTGGCTGTGAACCGCTAAGCGCAAGCGGCTCCAAACACATTTGTCACACATACCGTCTCACGGGGTACGTAATTCATTAGGCAGGCTGCTGGCGGACGCATGCCAGCACAGTTTGCCTAGCGAAGGATTCATCAAATTCGACAGCTCAAGCTGCCGAACAGGTACAACCTCGTTGACTAGGCTGTGGTGTGGAAACGGGTTTTGCACGCCAGATTAAACCTAATTACACATGTGCGAATCGAAGAGATGTGCTGCACCATCAACGTTGGGTTGCTCTCGTGGCTGGGTATAGGTGTCTCGAAGGGGTGTTACGATCAAAATTTGGACAAACAAGAATGTGTGTAAATTGAGTTTCGTATTAAAATAGTGTAATTTTCGTTGTTCAATTGGTATAGAATACAGAGAAACATATTTGCAGCTATTCTTCCGGTTAACCGAATCCACATTGCCGGACCTTTCGATTAACTCCTGCCATCAAATTTCCATCTACATCATCCGCTGCAGAACACCAGTTTGCCCTAAACTAATTCTTGTTTTTAATAGTCTTTTGGGTCTTCTCCAGGTCCCGCTTGACGTCGGCCCAATAACACTCGTCTGAGCGGAGCTCTGGTTTACAGGGAAGGTTTTTGTTCTTGGGTAATGGGTACCAGCTGCACATTATTGATGGCATACCACTCCATAGTCTTTGTTCCCTAATCGCAGGATGCCAAATCCGACCAAAACAGCACGGAACAATCGTATTGCAACTGAAAAAGTAAGCTATCAAAGCCGAAATTTCAGAGCGAACTTCAATAGTTTCATATACTAGAAAATGTCTGTCATCGTTTCCTCTTCCGATCGCCGTGTAAAGCTCCTACCCTGGAAGCTCTTTGAAGACTTCCTTGACGTATGTTTCATCATCCGTCACCACGTAACCGAACTTTGACGGTATTGTCGTGTACAGCCACCGAGATCATGTTTCGGTCATCTTGTGTTGTTTAACGTCGCGATTTGGAAGCACTACCTGCTTATAGACCGACAGTCTGCATTGTTTTTAGCTCAATGCACAATTGTAGACGGTTGTCTTTCAGTTGCACTGGTCTAAGCCAATCGTCGTTGGTTCGAATTTCGACTGAAAGAAGCTGTAAGAGTCAATAGCACCGTAGCACTAATCCCGCGATTACCTTGTACTCTAACATCTGGTTGGCTGCTAAGTCTGACGAAGGTCAAGTTCCGAAAACGTAATGTAACACCAAGCACGGTGTTCCAATGGCCTTTATTGAAAAATGACCTCTGAGTCAAATTAAAAAAAAAATCGTCGGACTAATTTTTGAGTTACGCAACACTTCAGAGACCATCGTAAATTGTAGTCGGAATTAATGTTTCTGTTACTTATACACATTGGCGACCATTTTAGGGAGTTTGAGCTGTAGTGAGATCATCTGGAAAATTTCCGGTTTAAGGAGAAACCGAAAGTGGCTAACGTTATTATGTTAGAGCGACTAACACTGTACTGTACATCTCATGTGTTCGTTAAAAACCTTAACGTTTATTTAAATGTTACCTTAGTATTGGTAATATATATCAAAAAGTAGAGCTTGCAAACATAAACACAGCTGATCCGCAGCCAACCGTACCGACTTCGAATATCCCGAAATATGGTGTGCAGCAGCAACTGAGATCAGCATAAGATCAATAGGATGGTTAATTAATCCGTTTGCATTGAAGGCCAGTTTTTGATTCCTGGTCAGTTTTTCGTTTGTTTACTTCACTCTAAGTTTATCGATGCGGCAAAAGCTGAAAGCTCTTTAAAAGCTCATTGATGTGGCAAAACTTGGAGACCGTGGTGCTGCTTTTTGGGAAATCGCTTGTGCAACGAAATGTGTGCGCATCCAAATATCTATTAACTAATTCCAGATTACACGTTTTATGAACACGTAATGATCTGTAGGATCAGTTAAATTTATTTTCCATAAGCAATTATGTTTTGCTGAGCGTTTGTTGTTGTATAGCGATGATCGATAAATGGAATGACAAGTTTTAGGAAATTACAATAGTACTGATTACGTGGTGAGAGCGTTGCTCTGCCAATACGGATGCATTTTTAAGGCACAGAACAATACATGCATCGAACGGTAGCCATTTATCCAGCCATCTTTGAGCCATTTTCGGTTTCTCCTCAAGTGAGCCCGCGAGGAATGACCATTTTGCGACCTGAACCAACACCAGCTCATTATACGACACCTCAGATCACACTGGAATTTAAACACGAATCTACTAGATCAATGGAAACTAAATCAACTATCTAGGACCACGTTGGTCATATCTGGAGATGTTCCGAGAACTTCCGAAAAGTTCCACGTAAGTGGCCAATTTCCAACATGAATATATGAATATATGGTACTACCACCTGCCTTAGCAGAACATCCGTTCAAAGCAATGAGCCTATCATGTAAAAAAGAGTTGAATATATTCAACGATTGGTCATGCTTCCCAACTCTTGTATGAAGGGCCAAAAGGGAATTGGTCGATAAGCAACATCACTTACACGTACCAGGGATTTAGAGAATCTCCTTCCAAGGGCTAAGTCACCTGAGTCAATCGTTGAATAAACCGTCTTAATGCAGAATGACTCCAGCAGGTGGGGAGAAGAGCCCGCTCATTATCCACGATGTGTTGTTAATCGGGCCAAGATTAACCCTAGAAAGTTGACTGTTTCACTCTCCCTAGGCCCACCGCTTCAAACAAGTGCTCTGATGGTCCCTCCCTCTTCCCGATTCTAGTTTATTTATGAAATATGGTATATATGGGTAAAAATAGAACAATCTCACCAGCAGTCCTTCGAATGGAATAGAGTTGCGTCCTTTTAGTTTCCATAAATGCTTCTAATAATTAATTTAATTTTTCTTCTGGTATCCAATATCCATGTGCAGTATTAACACTCGTATTGGCCAAAGTTTTCACTATAAAGCAGTAAATGCTTCATAAGCTAAAACAACAAAAATAATTAAAATAACTTATATTATGCTTACCAGATCGCGTGGCTCCACCGTCTGCCCAAAACCTCGATTATGAGATCAGGCAGCCGGGAACCACACAGTATCGCACCTCCTAGCTTGGCTACTCAATAGAGCATTACCGGATATGGCCACGTGGAGGCGCTAGGTAGGGGCTTGGGATAGCTAGAGCTATATTGGACGCTCCTCATTTGCCTTCCCCATTTCATACCCGTAAGTGGCCAATTTCCAACATGAATAAAAACTCATAGTGTGGCATGTTAAATCATATTAAAATTCAAAAACTGACTACCCGATCAGATGATTCTAACAAAATTATTACAGAATTGTAGTTCCAATTGATATTTCTATCAAAGTGTGTTAAAAATGTGATAGCAAAACTTGAGACGCAAGAAACGTTTTACAAAGAATCTATCTCGTTCTGCTACTTATAACACGGTTTGTTATATTTTAATTATAAAACAGAGCAGAATGCTGGTTTTTGTAACCCATCTTGAAATAAACTTAATCAAATGATATCATAATTTGATGTGATATGTCTAGAATTTTGTTGTTGCTGCAATTTTTGTTATTTTAACTATTAACGAGTCCAAGTTTATATCAAAACGCAAAGGATATTTTATTATAAAAAACTTGTTATTTAGAACTCATTTAGAAATTGGTTATTTTCATTTGATCGGGTAGCTATCTAGTACTACATTGATCATATCTGGACGTGTTCAGGGGACTCCTAGAATTCCCAGGGAACTGGTCAATTTCCAATATGAACAAAAACTCATCATACGACACCTTAGATCACATTAAACTAAACTAAAAATAAATCCATGTAAGTCAAATTTAGTACCTAGGATTGCAATGGCCTGGGATGCAATGGCGGACATGACTTTCTTATAAAAATGTAACGTATTGTAATGTTGTACTTCCCTGGGGTTCCCGGAATCACCCGAACATGCCCAAATACGACTAACATGATTCATTGAAAGATCCATTCATCCAACTAGATTCATTGATCTAGTTTTGGAATTCTAGTGTGATTTGAGGTGTCGCACGATGAGATTTTCTTCACGTTCAAAACTGGCTAATTGCCTGGGAGTTCCCGGAACATGCCCTGATATGATCAATGTGGTTCGATGTAGTTAATTTGGCTTTCATTGATCTAGCTTTTGAATTCTATAGTGTGACTTGTGGTATCATATGATGTGTTTTGGTTCAGGCTGTAAAGTGGCCATATCCCCCAGAATCACTTAAGCCGGAACATTTCCCCAAAATGGTCGCCAATGTGTTTATTTAGGATCTAAAAAAGTCAATAACAACGTTTACCTTGGTTTTAGAAGTTTTGTTGAAGTTCTTTTATTTAATTTATATGAGCAATCTGCCCTAAAATTGTAAAAGGGTGTAACTCAAAAATCTGTCCAACGATTTTTTTTAAATTTGGTTCAGACGTGAAGGATGACAATACAAACCAACTGTCATTTACCGTTTTGATGGTTTCTTTTCTTTTTAATAACAGAGGCAGGGATAGTACGATCACTGTGACTTAATTCACATTCATTTGTCAAAATTATGTATGGGACATTTGTAGAATTAGTTATTATCTACAATTTTGCTGAATCAAGTTTTTTTGTATCTGTTCTAGTTACAGTGCTATAATGCTAATAGCTCATTAGTAGCTAAGTGAACGTTCACTTAGCTACAAATGAGCTACTAGCATTGTAGCACCGTAAATGCAAAAGATACAACCCAACTTTATTTAGAAAAGCTGTAGATAATCACTAGTTCTTCAATCGTCCCATATACAACTTTTTCAAATTCTGCTTGGCTGAGACAGTACTGTGAAATGAATGTGAATTGAGTCAAAGTGATTGTGCCATCCCTGGTCAGGGGAACACCGTGACCAAGGTTTTCCTTTGGTTTTTTATATGATTTTAGACGACACTTCCAGCTTGTTTACGATATCTCCGATGGAGCTGTTGAGGTTCTGTTTGAGCGCTGGCCACTATTTTTGTCGTCGTGACTTCAGGTTTTCGATTTTCCCGCGATCCAGGGTTCCTGGTTACCGATCACCGTTTGCCGAACATTATTATTACATTGATGATAGTTTACTTCCTGCAAGCAGAAGGAAAGGATGGCATTGGAGCGGAACATATCAAAATGGGCCTGGACAAGTTGGCCAGCTGTTTGCATCAATTCATTGTCAATGTTTGGGATACGGAACGACTACCGGAGGAGTGGAAATACGGGGTTATTTAGCCTATCTACAAGAAAGGCGATCAACTGGTTTATGGGAACTACCGAGCAATCACTATCGTGAATGCCACCAACAAAGGGTCATGGTCACGTCCAGGAGGGACAACGGACCAAATCACCCTGCGGCAGATCCTCAGAAGTGCGACGAGTTTCGAGTTCCCACGAATCACATGTTCATTGATTTCAAAGCCGCATATGATAGTGTAAATCGACAAGAGCTATGGAAAATTCTGAACGAAAACGGCTGTTCGGATAAGCTTACTAGACTTATTATGGGTATGGGATATGGATGGGATCCAGTGCTGTTTGAGAATTTCGAGCGGATCGTAGAACCCACTCGAATCCCGCAGGAAACTTCGATAACGAAAGGGTCTTTCCTGCCTGCTATACAACATTGCACTTAAAGGTGTTATAAGACGAGCAGCGATCGACAAGCGAGGAACGATTTTTAATAAATCCTGCCGATTCATCTGCTTTGCCGACGACATTGATGCTGTTGACAGAACATTTGAGGTGGTGGAAGAGCAATACATCAAACTAAGAGGCGAAGCAGAGAAGCTTGGGCAGGGCCGAGCGCGACACGGTCCGCTTAGGCAGTACCGTAGTAATCGACGGATATGAGTTTGAGATAGTCAACGAGTTCGCATGTATTGACCCACTGGAAACAGAGGACAACAATACCAACCGTGAGATTAAAAGGCGTATCATCAGCGGAAGTCGGACTTACGGGCGAACAATCTGAGCCTCTGTACAAAGCGCACAGTGTACAAAACACTAATAAAACCGAAGTCCTTAATGGGCATGAAATGTGGAATCTGTCGGAAGAGGACCTACGAGACCTGAGAGTTTTCGAACAACGGGTGCTAACCATCTTTGATGGCATGCATGCATGACTCTACGGCGAACCCAGTATTCAGAAAGTGTCTAAATCTGAATGGATACATTGGACCGGACATGTTGCTAGAATGCCGGACAACTATCCTGCAAAAATGGTTTTCGCATCATATCTGGTATTCCCTGCCAAGAAGCTGGGGTGCAGCGAGCGAGGTGAAGCGAAGCACAGCTGCCATGAACCGAGTTAGATGGAGGAATTATGTTATGCAGCCTTTGTCACAAGATATAAAGCCAACTAGAAGAAGAAGACCAGCAGAAGGCGTAGCAATACAATTGGTTACTTTTACTGATTTCGCTAACTCGACGTGTCAGTGGATCGGATTTTCGCGATGCGTGAACAAAATTTAACAGAGTTACTTCTCTTACTTGGACGCCATATTGATAACTGAAGAGCAAATGTCAAAATCAAAATGGAGGCATCATTCTACACGCGAACAACCTCAAAATGAAGGATGTTCAATACAAATGCATCACGTTTAAATCGATCAAATTTTGACCGTAGCACCCTTTAGTGGTTCAACCTAGTTTTGGCAGTTCAGCAGCACCGGCAGCAGCAGCTCGGTCATTTCTCAAAATCTTTTGTTTCGAATGTCGCAGAGTAGGTTGAATGTGAACCCGCGACACATATAACGGCTACCACCGACCGTAGCCGTGTTCATGTGAGCTTACGTGTATGATAAATTTGACACGAAAAGCATTAGCTACCAGCAGCATGCCATTCCGACCAAATCACCTTAAATTGAAGCCCTCCGGCAACGGCGAGTTGGGCTGAAAGAAACGAAAAAAAAAATCTCGTTTTGTTGCGGGGAGCTATTAAAGTGGCCGCTATCTCCTAATGACAGGCCTAGACGTTTGCTCAATTGTCGCACTTTTTGTGTGTGTTTTTTTCAGGGCTTCAAATTATGTTGGACAGGTGGCAAAATGGCATCTGATTGTCGTTTTTGTGCCGGCGAAGAAGTGATGGTGTTTTGAAAAATTTTACCCAATTTATCATCACTCGAGGCTGTGGCGCTCGATTTTCGTACGGTACGCCCTAGGGTTCGCACTCAAGCATCTCACGTTTGGCACGAAGAATGCTCAACTCATAAAAATACTGTCAATTCTTTCGACAGCATCAAGCGCGGCAAAGCTTATTCTGAGAATCACCTGACCTTCCATAACTTTCTCGACATCACCCCGTTTATCAACGCTTCGTGGCTAGTTCCATGCCGCTTCAGTCGGGAGAAAAAAGATCCCGCCGACTCGATCACCATAAATTTCGCCCGGCGTAACAATCGCGCAAATATTTTATCGCAAACGCATCTTTCCTTGTTTGGAGGACTTGCAAACAGACACACACACACACATCTCACCCCCTTCGAAGATACCTACGAGATTCAACGAGGAGAGCCGAACGAACCAGCATGCAGCCGAAACGAATGCTCCCCGATCCCCAGAGGGAGGCCGGCGAAAGTTTCCCCTGAGGTCTCACATTTCACCAGTCCCACACTGGCCATGATGAAATAAATGCTGCATTGGTGAGACGACGTAGGAGCAAAGGAGAATTCTTTGCCGGGAGGGTTTAGCCGCACAAACACGCAAGATTGTGGGCGCGTGATAAGAAGCCAAGATTTGTAGCTTGATCTGCGCGGACGCTGGTTCTTGACTCCCCCTTTATGCTTCACAGGTGGGTCCTTCGCCCGCACTTCAGTTCATACGTGAACGCAAAGCACACCAACTTCACTCTTTATTTAAACCCAAATCAATTTAATTTCTTAATTTCTGCTTCTTTCGCTTACTGATTTTGGTATTCTCCCCTGCCTGACTGTGGGCTGTTTCACGCTATCAACAAGAGATCTGTATGGCGATCGCCAACCGGAGGAACCCATATGCTTAGTTTTCGGAAGAGAAGATCAAGTCAAGTGCCTTTTCAGCGCTACTTTCGTATGACCAAGGAAGAAGGTTTTTCTCACGCATTACTGCGGCCACCGCGAGAACGAAGAGCCTTCAGTACTGAATGGTTTACCAATTAGGAAAAGGAAGAGAAGTGAAACTTTACTCTTGCGCACGTACATTCGAGAGAAAAAAGAAGAAAGAAAAAAGAAGATGCCGAGAATAAAAGCGTCAATTAATTAGGCCATGACCAACAAATTTTAGTGGAATGGAAGCCTTCTACATTCGACCCCACCTCAGGGTTTGTGTGCGTATGTCTCTGTGCAGTTCAATGCCAAAAACCTGCGGAATAAATGGACAGTAAATGCAATGTTCACATGGGGGTATGCAACGACTTATCGGTTCAATCAAGATAGTAGTTTTTATTTTTTTCTTATGTGAACGAGTAGGATTTATTGATCTGTCCCGCCATCGGTTGTAAAGTATACTTGTTGTTTCGCCCGAAGAAATGTTCGGATTTTTGGCCCTGCAGTAATTGAAGTCTTAATTAATTTATTCGGTCCTTGTAAGTTTCGTAGATAAGTGGAGATTCGTTCAATATTTTATTTACGTATCAAGAGTGAGTAAATAAACTAAACAAAGTGAGGTTTCTACTTACCACAACTTTCCTTTTCCTATGGCAATTTGTGAAAAATAATTTTTGACTGACATAACAAAAGAAATGAGTTTAAAGAAAAAAGAACTTCTCAAAGTCCAATCAACAAAAGAGGTAAATTGTTTTTTGTTAGATTAACAACGGTTAACATGTCTGTTCGTCGCTACGTTGAAATAGTCCCACCCATGATAATCATCAAACCGCTGTCGACCGAGCTCTCAAAACATCTGAAAATCATACGCGCAAAGATAGGTCCGACCTGATAGTGTCATCGTTTGATTCGACACGATCAAAACCGGATAGTTGGGTCGATCAAGATCCCCAGGTACGAATCAATTATCCCACACCCAACACACAACACACACGGGAAGTTCACCCCGCCGGCTGATTTCCACCGTACGTACGGGTCCAAAACAATCATTCATGTTTCCTCGTTCGTCGTCGCTGGGAGCTACGGATGCGCGTACCTAGAGCGCGAAACATGTCGTTTTCCTTTTGCTCGACCCAATCGCCGACGTTGTCGTCATAGTCGTCGTCGTCGTCGTCTTCGTTGATGTACCACGACGACGGCAAACCGAGTTACAGCTTCCTCGCACACACGCGGGGGTACTTGTCGAGTCGAGACCACCATTTCCTCCGCCGCAAGCGATCAACTGCGCGATCGACACCACCATCACCACCTCCTCCGACTCCTCCGCCTTCGCTATTGCGCACCCGTCTGGTCAGCTGGAAACAGATAATGACACCGCACCAGTCATCTCAGCCATCGTGGTCAATTCCAGGAAATGCTCGAAGGAGCACTCTCGTCACCCTTCCCTCCCACACACCCGTACTGCTCTATTCTGACTGACGACAACATCTCTCTGCGCAGGTAAAACGCTAAACGCGAAGACGCAACCGACCGGGGACGGCTCTCGCACGGCCATTAGCAACGGCCGATTGTTGATTTTTATACGCCAGATTTAAATCTCTTATTTTTTATGCCACAACCAGATTAGATATTTGTCTCTTCCCGCTATCGGCCCCCCTTACATGCGCGCATCTGTCTGTGTATCTGTGGACTAGTTCTTGTGTCGTTCGCGAGTCGCCCCTCTATCACATGGGAATCCGGTCAACGCCACAACAGGTCCCCTTGCGGGCCAGTGGCGCGGCTGAAATTAGAATGGTGAATTAATTAGTATTCGCTCCCCGGGGTCCAAGGAACTCTCGCTCGGGTTTCCAAACCCGCGTAAAAGTTCGTATTTCTTCTCGTTATTTTATTGATTTCCGATGTCGTTTTCTGATAAGCAGCGATTTGAACAGTGCGGTTCATTTCCGCTTAATTAGGGGGCCCCCGGTATGACTGTGTTGGAGGAGGACGACCGTCCGAAACCCGACGGGTGTTTTCCTTCCTTCTATAGCTTATTTTCTCACACACAGATTGGCGTCGGCGACCTTTTGATTAATTAGCCAAAAAGCATTCGGCCCCGCGAAGCCGCCGAACTGGAAGCATTCCTACGGATTGTGCGCGAAGCAGTAAAATCCGCACGGCTGCTGCGGCGGCGGCGGCGGCGTGTGACAATTTGCGAAAGCAGTAGCGCGCAAGCCGCAAAACCTTAATGGACCAGGGCGCAGTGTTTCTCGAATATAATTAAGTGAAACAATTAAATCGAAAAGGGAACATTCTCGGGAAATGACTTCACGAGTGAAGCACCAGTAGAAAAACAATTTAATTTCACATGTGATAGCATGGTCTTCATTTCCATCTTGAGTACAAAAATAAATGTTGGGAACAAATGACGATTTGTTCTAAATTTTTAAATTGTCTAGATTTCTTCTGATGATCTAAATTATTCAATTTTGCAAGTTGGTTAAGTTGTCCCTAGCTATAGCTTTCGTTATAGGCAATAAAAAATAGTGTAAAATATGGTAAAACACCGACCACTTCTCATATTATGTATTCTGAAAGACATGATAACTCATGATTGTTAGGGGACTATAATATTTTCATGCTATTTGTTATTGTTTTTGAACTGAGTTGAAATAAAATCAAAGTTCTTTGACAAAATTTGAAGAAGAAAAAGTCGATAAAGACTCGATAGTTTAAATTAAATTTAGATAACTTTGTTACAGACCGTAAGTAGAAACATAAAAAATGAAATATATGTTCAGAACCGATTTATTGATAAGGGCCAATCCCGGTGCAGTGGTTAGCATTCCCACCACTCACGCCGGGTTCGAATCCCAACGCCGCAGAAGTCACGAATAACCACGAATGGCAGATGGGGTTCACATCCACATTATTTCGGTTGAGACCCGACTGTTTCGCTAACTAAACTACTGCCCCCCCCCCCCCCTCCGTTTTTAGATAGTCTAATACCTAATTTTGTTTTATTCTCCCAATTCTATCACTCCACGTGTACGCGTCACACATTTCCCCATAAGACGATATTATATGTACACTCAAAAAAATCAGCACGTCAAGTTTACGTGAAAACATAGGTGATTCTCATCCATCACACTTTTCATGTAACATTCACGTGAATTGTTGGTAACTCGCACTCATACTAACCAGTTTACGTGGGATCCCAGTAAGTTGTATCAATTTTCCCATTAACTAGTACACGAAGCTCACGTAAGTTGCTGTACAGAAGTTTACATGATTTTTCACGTGGATGCGACGTGCCGATTTTTTTGAGTGTATGACTGCTCTTCGTTTCTAAGACCGAGCAGATAGACTGTTATCTACTCGGTCAGTGTAATAGAAGCAAAGCAGTACATTGCCGACGTTCGCACGGCAAGTCTCGGATTCACATAAATTTGTACAAAGGTTAAGAAGCACCAATGTATTATAGAAACCATTCATGTAGACTCTAGTCAGATGAAATAATAATAATAATAAATAACAAATAAATAAATTAAATCCACCACCGGGTGTGTTTTTTCTTTCCTATTTACTTGTATGGGACTACACGCGGTCATGACGTAAACTAATAATAACAAGAAATGAAGAGAATTGCGGAATTTGTCCATTTATACTTTGAAGGAAATGGTAATCTAGAACATAATGCTCGACCCTAATTTTTTCTGTAATTTACATGATTTATTTGAATTTTGTAACAAGTTTGTAATATACAGTAAGTGGGGCACGGTGCTCCCGCAGACCGTTATTATAAAAAAAATTCTCCATGAAATCGGACCTCACCAGTGAATTCGTGAGGTTGTACTACATCTCTGGTGAAATTTTCAAAATCCTCCAACGGTGGAAATTGGAGTTACGCCCTTTTAAGAGCCGTAAGTACTAAAAGCAATGTTAAATCGACGAAACACTCATTGCAAACCACTTGCTAAACCACCAGTTCACGAAAAAACATGTAGAAAGTGCTCTACACATTTCAGATACAACATTACATAATCTTTACAACTGCTGGTAAGTCATGTTTGAGAGTTTAAATGGCGTAAGTGCATTTTATTAAATATCTAATATGTTAAAGGTATAAATTCGACTACTATTAATGTTAGGTAGTTCCATATAGAAAAGAACAATACAATTCATCCAATTTTACCATTTGGTTAGCACGTATAACGGTTATAGTAATATCCTACAATTTGAATTGTTCTATTAAGATGCCTATTTCAATTATACCTTACTTTACTTTGGTAGTCAAAGCAAATCGTTATATTAATCATCCAGTTTAGTTTATTGAGAGATTAGCCCAAAGTAAACGCGATCTGAAGAAAACAACGCACTAAAACTGCTGTAAACAAACGTGTTGTTCTTGTAACGGGTTGTCAAGCAACTGAACCTTTATGATGTGTAATTTGTGCTATTAATCATAAAATCGATCCAGCAATCACGAAAGATAATTTCATTTTTGAGTGTCTTCTAATTTCTGACATGGCTATGGTTCACCCACAAATTAGCCTGATCTTTATCTACTTTCCTACTACTTTGAAAACACGATGCCAAGTGATGGATAGGCAGCGGAAGGTATACGAACAGTGCTTTCCTACACTAAAACAAAATACCAACACTTGTTGCGTGTTTGTTCCGAAGAAATCCGCAATCAGCCAGACATGTATTATTATGGTTTTGAATATTGATTGAATTGTTTTGAACCAATTACAGTTTAATTAAACAATTCAATTTATAGTATATGCAAGGGGTCGGACACTCAGCACATTGTGCCACGGTACTCCAGTATCAAGCGTCACACCTCCGGTTCAATTTTACATTTGAAATGGGAGCACTGTCAGTAGTCAAAATCATCTCGCACGGTTGCCAGATCTATCAGATTATAACGAATTTAACAAATCTTGTAGTTCGGCACTTTCGGTACAGCATCGGCACAGTTCGGTTCGTTTCAAGTCGCCTAACATAAAAACGGCTATGCCGAGTGACCGACCCCTTGGGGATATGATTATAACTGGCGATACTTGTCAACATTAGCAGTAGTACACTGAAATTTGATAAATTGTATTGTTCTTTTTTATATAGAACTGATTAACGTTAATGGTAGTCGAATTTATACGTTTAACGTATTAGATATTTAATAAAATTCATTTTCGCCCTTTAGACTTTCAAACTAGACTTATCAGCAACTGTTAAGATAATGTAATGTTATATCTGAAATGTATAGAGCACTATCTACAAATTTTTTTGGGAACTAGTGGTTTAACACGTGGTTTGCAATGAGTATTTCGTCATTTTTGCATTGTTTTTAGTACTTACGGCACTTAAAAGGGCGTAACTCAAATTTCCAGCGTAGGAAGATTTTGGTAATTTCACCGGAGATGCAGTACAACCGCACGAATCGACTGATGAGGCCCGATTTCATGGAGCATTTTTTTATAATAACAGTCTGCGGGAGCACCGTGCAAAAAGCATAACCGGTTTTATGTAAAAAACTTAAAGTGCTACTTGGGCGGGGTAGTTCGTGCTGTTTCAAGCACTCGTCTCTATTCAATACGATCTTTGACCACTCGTCGCCAATTTCCCAGGCGTCTCAAAATACACAAGTCGCTGGTCGTGCCAAGTCGCACTTTAGGCCCCTCTGCTCCTGGTACCGGACTAGTTGTAAAAACGAACCGTTTTCGTCGCACTGGGAATCGGCATTCTTACGACATGTGCGGGCCACCGCAGCCGCCGATCTACCGATGGAAATCTCGCCACGCACTTCCTGTAGCTTGTGATTCATAAACCTCCACCAATCTCTGCTTTCAATTGGTACTCCACCAAATTTCGTCCGCAATACCTTCCGTTCGAACACGGCAAGGGCCCGTGTGTTTACCGTGACCTGCGTCACAGCTTCAAATCTATTAATAACTACCAGTTTATGAGGGTCAGCCTCGTACGGCAACGTATACCTCATGGTCGTAGCATTTTGCGAAGGCCTAATTGGACCCGATTACCTGTTTAAATGCGCCCCTAGATCCCCTTACTATTGTTATTGTCTACGGTCATCAGCTATCTTAAATTCACGAACTCATCTACCACTTCTATACCACTTCTAGTTCGTTGCCGACAGTGGTTATCGCTCATGGAAGGCGTGTTCTTCGATTAAGCCTCTTCTTTTCATGTATTTAGTCTTAGACGTATTTTTTTAGCTTAATCCTCCTAGACTTCGCTCTCAATCTGGCGTGGATTTCCTTCGCCGTTGCACAGTTCTTGGCTACAAGTCGGCTACCTTTGCTAAAAATCATGCCTCGCATTTCGATACCCACAAGAACATAAGAATGATGTTGAAAAGCTTTCAGTATAAACCGTCATCTTGTTTCAACCCTCGCTGCGCCTCGAACAGACTCGAGAGTGTCCCCGAGACGCGCACGAAACATACCGCTCGATCCAATGTAGCTCTAATCAGTCGCGTCAGTTTGTTCGAAAACCCGTTTTCTGGTAACCATCTGCCATAGCTGGTTGCAATCGACTGTATCGTATGCTGCTTTGAAGGCAATAGAGATGTGATACGTGGGTACAAGATACGTCGAATGATAATTATTTGATCCGTAGTGGCGCGAGCTGCTATGAAGCCCGTTATGCCGCGATAATTGCAGCACTCGAGCCATTTAGGCTGTTGTTTAACAAATTTCTTCCATAAAATTTCTCCGGTAGCTTCTCGTACTCCCAAATCATGGAAATAACCCAGTGCAGAACCGTTGCCTGCGATTCTTGGCCATATTTATAATGTTTTGCTGGTAGGCATTTTTGGCGGCTTTTTTGGTCTTCAGCAATATAGTTTCTCGTTGGACTTCCTGGAGATCAAGTGCTGGTATATTACTGTCTTCGACTTCTAGGTAAACTTCCGTTTTGCCTCCTTTTGCTCCTTTTGCAGTTTCATGTGCCGAGTTTCCATGCCTCGTCGCTTTTTTTTAAATATTCTTAGTAATCATTATCTGGGTAGATTGCCTTCCTAGGGCCACGCTGTCGAGTTTCGTGATGCTTTAGTACCTAGGTACCACGTTTCTTAATTCAACCGCCCGCTCTATTTCAGACGCTGTCGTGAGCCGCTCATCCGAACAAGCAATGTAAGTGCACACTAGTTTGTGGAATGTATAACCGTAAAGACCCACTTCTGACTAGAAAATACATCTAGTTTTACATTTAATCCTTCCATGTCGAAAGCATGGGATCCCAATTTTTGTGTTTGTCAGCTTCGTGAGTATGTTGCAAGTTCTAAATCAAGTATGTATTATTATCACTTTATGGGAAATTCCGCCAAAGAATGAAAGCATATCGTGCTTTTCCTGTTATTGTTTAACTGTATTACTTCAAGCAAACATCATGAAATTGTGCCCAAGACAGTAATGAAATTCATTCAACAATTCTTTGAAGGATTAAGTTGGTTATAATCATTTGTTACACAACTAATTTGATAATCCTTACCGTATAGCCGCAAAAAAGTAAATCCAATTTACGAAACATCGACTCAAAAATCAAAATATCCAATTCCGTTAATTAGTCTAAATTTATTCAGATATACTTACACAAATCCTCGCTTGGACTGCGTCTCCTTAAACTTACGTTCCAAAAAAACAACAAAAATATACTACCTACTATTCATAATCTCAGCAATCAATAACAACATTCTTGCTCACCCGGTTCGATCAACGTGTGCTATCGGGCAAAAAAATCGAAATAATTACCACCGAATTTCGGCAATGTTGACCACAAAAGCCTCGAGACTCGCTGCTGAAACCCACCGCCGCGTCCTGCGCCCGCGCCCTCTCGTGGGATGTGCCGTATGAGTTACTTAATTGGTTAAACAAGCGAAAAATTAAGTTGAATCCATTGGAGATCGCTGGCGGAGCTGATCTCTCTGCAGATAATCGAAAGTGATAGAGGTGGAATAAAATTAATTTTAGGGCCGTCTTTGCGAGAAGGAGCTCCGCTCGGTTCGTTCGGTTAGTTGGGAAACTAATTTTGCAATACCTACCTTTTCGAAGATTTTATGTGCGATCGTAACGAAGCTGTGCAAAGACTGTTGTGTCGTAATTGTGTTTGTTTGTATATTGCAATGAAACATGGGGCTCAAGCTCCCAGAACTGGGCGCCCGTCTGGAGGGCACAACGAAAATGACACGCCGGAGCCCCATCAAATACCTCAATCACACAGTGACTCACAACACGGAGCAGCGCGGTTTTTTCCCAGGCGTTCGCTTGAAGGTGGCCAAAAAACGTGAATCATTTGCGTCGCTTTATCACTTTCGCAGCTGCTGAAGGAGGCCGCTCAAGTGGCCGAAAGGCTGCTGATTGGAAGGAAAGTGCTTTGTGAATCGCGTCTTCCCGCGAAGGCTCTCGCTACACAGCGCTCTCCAAAAGGCTTTTGAGCGGCAGTCATTTTAATTGATGTGCTTCTTCTTCAAGCAGGTACTTGTTCGTACAAATAATGACAACCGACCGCGGCACTTGACGGATCAGTTGTGCCAGCCATGCACAGAAGCGCTACGCAGACGCCCCGCGAATCCTTTTCTTTTATTCGAGCTGTCAATGGAGCTTGACGAGGCTTTTGAGGTCATCTCACAGGTTGTGGAACGGGTTCCAAAGGTCGCCAGGCTATAGGTACGCAAATTTCCCAAGAAGCGTTTTTTTCCAATCACTAAACACTAATCCATCGTCGATGACGGGGCGAAATTTTCGGAACAGTCAAAACAACAAGTTTGTAGCTCCAAATATGGAGCAATAAACCAATCTAGCAAAGAGAACAACCGATTGAGCGAATAAAAATAAATACAATCCTCCTCCGATTTTAAATCAAAATTAATATTCATTTAGGAGTCCGGGCGAAGCATAGAAGCAACGGAGGCAGAAAAAATGCTCAACGCGCGCCTGTTGATGTTGTTATAAATGTTCAAGTGTATAAAATTCCACTTATGTACGTAATATGAGAGCTCACGGCCACTTGTACCGGGACCGGGCCGTGGTCGGCCTGTGATCTGTGGCGGGGCGAAAGGGGCCCAATAGAAATGCGAGGGTGGGAAACCTTTTTTTTTCAGAAGTGCCCACTTCGTATGCCCCTTTATGTCTCTAAAGACGCATGATGGGATCCAGCACGACGAGAGCCCAAAAATTTCGAGCCCGGAATGCGGCGGCGGCAGCGGCAGCAGCAACAGTCGAACGGTTCGGATGGATAGGTACACCATGCTTTCGAGTCTCCGATGCAAAAGGTATGCTGCAGTATGTGTGAGTATGTCTTTGAATTCCTGCTGGTCCGGCCGGGCGGCCGCTGGATGCTGAGAATGTCCGTCCAAGTCGGGTGCTACTTGTCCTCCGCTCCGCCGTTCTCTGTGTCTCTCTCTCGCATGCCCTCCTGTTGGCCCGAAGAGTGCGGGTGCGGGCAAAACTAAACTAAGAATGTGCCAAGGGCTATCCCCCTTGCAGTGTTATTTCTACTTGAATATAATGCTCACTGATTGCGTTTTCACAAAATTTGTAAACGTTTACATTACCAAATGTAATCTCAGCGAATAGTTTGTAAATGTAAATTTCAACCAAATTACTTCACTTGTCATACGCTCCAGCCCAACCGTAGGTACCGAAGAACTCCGTTCGTATATACACATTTAAGTATATAAATATTTATGTACCCCAAGAGACGTGGGAACTTTATTCGGGTTTCGGATCGAATTACGCTATCTCTCCCCCGCTGCCGGGACAACGACAACGCCGACGAACGGTCATCACATCATCATTGGCCGGGGGACGATCCTCCGCGTTGTTGAAAACGTTCTGCTCTGTCGATGACGACGATCGTTTACCGTCCGGCAATGGCAACGACGGTGGTAATGTTGTCAACTCCCTGCGCGTATCTAAATTGACCCATGATTCACTTGTCTTCCACTGTATGTTCCCTACCTCGCGTCCCTCCTCAGCCTTCACCACTACCAATCATATCCCAGCAAGATTTAGCCGGTTACTTGTTCTCCTAATAGAGCGAATCTGTGTGATGATACCGAAAACGGATCTGCCTGCACCACCATGTGGATCCTACGTCATAAATACACACACACACACTCACAACTGTCAGTTCACAGCATCAGCGCGTACCCGCAAAGAAGCTGATTCGGGAAAATAAAAGTCAGGTTTAATAACAAACTAATTGAGCGAGACACGTTGCAGCAGCGCCGGAGTTTCTCATCTCTGCCAGTCATTCTAGCTGCTGGTTGGTGATCAACACAAGTGCGGGTGACGGTCATGTGCCTCACTTTTTGTGTGTGCGTATGTGTGTACCTACGTGTACGTGAAGTTTTGGATCCGCTGTACGTTGTACGCCGTATGCTGTGCGACACAACGCGGTCGGTTATGCGCCCCGGACTCTCGATCGTATCAACAAAAGCATAAATGTAGTAACGTAGTGAAACAAGCTCGGTTTCGTGTAATTTGTCCAGCCCAGTGAGCTCTACCTCCATATATGACTCGCTGTTTTATTAATCAAATAAATATAAATCAAACAATAAAAATGGACGTGATTTGGTGCTGCCTAATTTTTTGAGGGATGTCTTAATCTGATCTGCAGGAATTTTTCGGATGATATCTGATTGCTGTCGCGAAGTTCAACTACTTACTGCCTGGTGGAGATTCTGGTTTTTCGAATGATTAAAATTCAAATTATTGACACACGATTTTAACAACAGTGGCTGGCGAATCGATGGATTCGTATTTTTACGAGCGCGTTTTTCCGATATTAATCGTCCAACCTGGCCGGCGGGGGGTTCCTCCGGCTTAAGTACTCAACTTCTGTGCTGGCCCCACCCACTGTGTGTAATCTTCCTTCATCTGATTCCGTCAATAAAACACCCAGCTTTACGACTGTTCGATTTTCTTACAATCTGCCTCTCCGCACCAGGTTCTGTTGTCAATAATAATAAAGTCCAATCTGTCCCGATGGTGGTGAACATATCCAGGCACTCCATTTCTGAAACAGCTGCAACTGCACACCGCTTCAAAATTGCAACATAATTTTTTTTTCCTAGAGCTTCGATTCGACGGAACTGAACTTGAATTACCGCAGACGTTCCGCCGCTGCTGCTGCTGCCACCAGGTGTGTTTTGCACCTCTCTGATACGTAAGCCCACCCTCTTCGAAGTAAAGTATCATTGCACTCTCACTAGGAGCTGGAGTGTCGTCGACAACAACAACCGGCTGCTGCTGCTGCTGCCACCAACGTGCTGCATTCAACGGCAGCCGCAGCATCCAAGCCACGACCGGGTAGATTGAAACGAACAAATAATATGCTAATAAGGCTATCATTAGGCGTTTCATTTTTCTACGTAGCCCGTGGCCGGCTGGAACGGTAGCAAGATCCCAAAGGGCACGCAAACCGTAAGCTGCAGATGCAGCAGATGAACTGCATCTCGCACCGCGCGACTGTATTTATATCTAATAATTTATGTAAATGATGTCTTTCTTATCGGCATATGTACGGAGGGTGTTTACAAGCTCGGTGGTGTATCGAGTCGCAGAAAAATCGAGCGTGGTAGTGTGCAACCCCAGAGTCGACGATGCATAGCCCAGCGCAAGCCTCAAGTGCTGATTGGTTAATTAATCCTAGCCAAGTCGTTGGCCGTTTGTTTTCGGTCGACGACGACGACGACGACGACGACGGGACGAACGCGAGTTTGCGCGTGCTCGCACTTGCACTTTGCGACCTGGTCCGAGAAGAAAATCGAAGATTTAATGGTAGATTTCCGATAATTGAACGATCTGTACACCGCACCGGTTCGGTTCGGTGTTGGGTATGGAAATTATAACCTGCGATAACCTGACCAAGGTGCGCAAAATGAATAAAGTGGTTCTTCAGATTATCGCCATTATTGCCACAGCAGAGGCAGGCTGGCTAATGAAGGCATCAATGGCTCAAGTGTGAGCCCATTAGGGACACATTTGTTCATCAGCTTGGAAATTGGTGATAACTGTTGAACGCATTATTCATTAAATATAACATTTAACGTTTTCGTTCGTGATCGCTTTTTGTAAAGAACACTGGTGTGCCTACGCCTGGACACACAAGAATACGTACAGCACCTTCGGTTTAAAGTATGATGCCGTGAATTGCGGATGTTGCTATATGTTTCATTAAATCACAGTTTACTGTTCTTAGGCTAATTTCTTTCAAACGGTGCTATTTTCCAAATTATTTTACAGTTTATGTTGAAGATTCTTACAGTTTAAAGTTCTTAACTGTTAAACCAATTTTCGTACAATAAAAATTTTTTATGAAAAAGCAGACAAGCAATCAAGAAAACACATTGCAGATTCTTTTCTTTAGAACACTGAAGCAAATGTTAGAAATTTAAAAAAAACCTGTGCCATGATAAGACGACATGACGAAGCAAGTCGGAGAAGAAATACGTCTTAGTCACAATCTTCTTTTTCTTCTTCTTCTTCTTCTTCTTCTTCTTATTCGTCTTCTCATCCTTCTTGTTATTCTTCATCTACTATACATAAAAGTGAACGTAAGTTTTATGTACCGTCATAACTCCGGAACGCCTGGACGGTTGTTCATCAAACTTAGCATGCATATTCCTTGACATAAGGGAAATAGTACACCCTTACTAACACAGCAGGTTTCCTGCTTACAAAATCCCGAGGATTCTTGTTTCACATTAGAGGTGATTCCTTCACCAAGTTATACATATCCCGTGGATTCTAACACATCTCATGAAAAAATCCTGGTTCTATTTGCATGGCATTTTGTACGATTTTTTTTCCTTGTTGGGGACCTTGGACCACTACGACCAGTTCTTTGATCTATTGCGGTGTGTCCTCTTTTGCTGTATGCCTTTACTTATGAACAGCTACTATGTCGTTTAGTAATTGTTATTTTAATTGAAAGCATCATCCCAACACGGTAATATGTTGAGAATAAATTGTACTACTTTCTGAGGAGAACTAGCCCATATTTCCGAAGGCTCCAACAGTCCTTTATCAAGAAATTTGCACCTTTTATTGAGTAATGCCATGCATTCGCACAGTATATGATGAGCACTTTTACACTCTAGATAACAGAAACGACAGCTATCATCATTAGGCTTTCCTATTACCTTCAGATGATATTTGCTTGGACAATGACCAGTAACCACTCCGCTAAAAGTACTCAAAACTTTTTTTGAAAGATTCAATAGCTTTTGCGTGATTGAGGCATTTGGCTTAATAAACCGTTTTGCATGACGGGCTGATAGAGTATTATTCCAGTTCAATAAGACCTGATTCTCTTCCCATTTTTTCAGTTCCATCTTGCACGTACTATTGGATACCCCACAGAAAGGTTCGGGACCTATAAATTCCGTAGCAGATCTAGATCTGGCTAACTCGTTTGCTCTTTCATTACCTTCTATACCACAGTGCCCGGGAACCCAAAAGAGGTTTACCCTGTTGTGTGCAGATAGTTGTTGAAGCAGTTTTACACAGTCCCAGACTAATTTAGAAGTGCAAGCAACAGATTTTAGTGCTTTCAGAGCTGCTTGACTGTCTGAGAAAATACAAATATTTGTATATCTATATTTTCTCTTCAAGCAGATCGAAGTACATTCTAGAATAGCATATATTTCGGCTTGAAAGACCGTTAGCCATTTGCCCATTGCCACGGACCTATTTAATAATTTCGAACCATCAGTGTAAAAAGTTATTGAACCATCTCTGACATAGGGGCCCCCTCGTTCCCATTCACTACGATCTGGTTCATGGATGCTAAATAAATGGTCAAAATCGAATTTTTTGAACGATATTTCTGTAGAATTCTTTGAATCGATTCCTTTGCGAACCCCGGTACCCTGGTGACACTGTGCGAATCTTTTCTGTTCGTCAGAGCGGGATAATTGATAATAGGACGGGGTTCCAAACAAGGGGAAGGATCCAACTTAGTAAAAGAAGGTTTCGCTTGTCTTGCATTATGCATTCCGCATCGATAACAAATGTACAGGTTCATGGGTGACAAGCAGGGGGCCGGGAGTGGGGTAAACAAGGGAGGTGCAAATAAGGGAAAAGTTTTGTTTCTTATTCTGGATTTCTTATTCTTATGGATTTCCCGACAAAGGGGCCCTAGTAAGATCGGGCACTCAGCTAGTAATAAATTAATAACAGATTTAAAAGTGAGACTGTCATTAACCTCAATCCTCGAATTCTATAAGACGCTCAAGGCTATTAGACGAAATAACATAAAGTAATACAAAATAACAGAGAACTAGCACAAAAAACGCAATATCACATACAAATGGTGCAACAATGACACGAAAATGATATATAAACGGTAAAAAATAATACAAAAATTGCCTCAAAATGTTCCAAAAATAACAGAAAATGATTTTTGGCAGTAAATGATACAAGAAACAAATCACAAATAAATAAAATACATTAAATAAATCACATAAAATAACAAAAAGAACGAAACACATTGACACAGAAATGAAAAAGATCTAAAAATAATACAAAAAAAAGTTGTAAAAAGTTGCATAAAATGATGAATAAATTATTTCTCCGAGTAAGAATTAGTGAGTGTGTAATTCTCGCTGAAACGGGGCCACTAGCATTTTTTTCTCAGCTTTCCAAAGGTGGTCCTAAAATAAAAATCGGTTGAGGGGCTCATGGTGAAAACGGCGATTTTTTTTGATAAAATCTGATATGGCGACCAAATCCAAGATGGCCGCAAAAAATTTTACTCCATTTGAAAGCCCTGTTCTTCTTCTTTACAGAACCGGGCCATTTGTTAGTTGTTTCATGGCAAATTTATGAAATATCACATGATATAGATCCCAAGGTTTGCTCAAAAATCAACTTTTTTTGAAACTGTTAAGCCCCTTGGCGAACGAGAGGTCCACTATTTCGAGGTATCAAAAGTGTAATTCTTATTTTTCAACCATTTTCAACCAATTATGCGCAAAAATTCCAATATTTGAGGACCTCGTGTCGGTAGTGGCCCCGTTTCAGCGAAAATTACTCAGGTTCGCTTGTGTTGGATGCCTTATTTAAAAAAAAAATATATAAAATAATGCCAAAATTACCCTAATAATGAGAGAAAAATTACTTAAAGATTCGAGATTATACTAACCCGATACAACACTGAAATAAAAATAAATGCAAAGTTGACACAACTAATGATATTAAAATGACGCACAAAATATACACAAATAGAATAAGGCCATTGCGAATCATTTTCAAAGTTTTTGTAACCCTCCCCCCCTCCCTGGAAATTGGCTTGAAAAATCGGGGGGACAGAAAAATAATTTGTAAGATATGAGTCAAAATTTTTTTTATAACATCAATTGTCTGTGGGCTCTACAGTCTCAAAAACT
Source organism: Sabethes cyaneus (assembly GCF_943734655.1). Lineage (NCBI taxonomy): Eukaryota > Metazoa > Arthropoda > Insecta > Diptera > Culicidae > Sabethes > Sabethes cyaneus. Next base: position 175,430,387 of record NC_071355.1, read on the forward strand.
CGAAAAATGAGTGTACGAGTTAAGTTAACGCTTCTAGCACGAAACAAAAATGGAAATTCAAACAATGGAATTTCCGAAAATCGTCCAAAAAAAATTTCCTTCGTTTTTGTCTTTTTTCGTTGATTTTTGCATAGAAAATAATAACGTATTTATTATAAGCAAGAATAGATTCGGTTTTCACGTTTAAACTTTAAATAAAAATGCTTAAACCCAAGTTTTTTTTTGCACGATCAAAAAGTTCACTTTGTTTTTTTTTCGTCCCCCCCTTCAGTGGCCGAACACCGGAAGGACAAAACCTTTATAAAATATTTGTAATGGCCTAAAAATGATACAAAAACCACGCATAAATATGATATAAAATTAATTCTATAATGGTATAAAAATAAAACTGATAGATACAAAAATAAAGAAAAATCACACAAAAATAACTCTGCATAACTACACAAAAACCACAAAAAATGACGTGAAGGTGCTCCAACAATAACATAAACATGATGCCGATGACAAAAAAAGCTTACAAGAATGCTTCACAATACCAGCTGTAAATCATTCTTGTAAGCTTTTTTTGTCAATTATCTAAAATTTTTTGTTGTATTATCTAAAATATTTTTTCAGATGGAACTTCACGACTATCATTTTTCTGTTCTATATACTCATTATCAATGGAACCTAGGGGGCAACCCGATGTAGTGGTTAGCATTCACGTCCCTCACACCGAGGATCCGAGTTCAAATCCCAACCCCAAAGAAGTTACGAAAAACCCAAGCTGTTAATGTGACTATCATCTACTTAAAAAATCACTGCAACCAGTATTTTGTGATTTATTGTGATATCTTCCAGATGTTTTTTCTGTATTTCGCATTTCATTCCTTTTGTTGTATCGCTATAATTTGTGCGAAGTGCGAACTGTTTGTTATCCGTGCTTAAGTGTCTGTGTTTTCACCGTTTTTTTTCGTTTCGTGCCTTTTTCCAACTTTTCCACTAATCTCGTTTCTAGAATCTAGAAGTGTGAAGACTAATTATTAATTGCCCTTGGACAAGAAGCATCAATCGCTCCTTGAGCCAATAACATTCATAAAACTCGTCCCGGCTAGAATGTTCATGGTCGTTAAAGCAGAGTTCGGCACTAAGGGGGAGGGTGTGTGTGCATTTTCCTTACTACTTTGTATCGCATTCTCGTTAGGCCATTGCAAATAATTTCAAAAGTTTTGTTACCCCCCCCCCTTGGAAATTGGCTTGAAAAATCGAGGGACAAAAAATAATTTATAGGATATGAGTCAATTTTTTTTTTCATAAAATCAATTGTCTGTGGGTTCTACAGCCTGAAAAACTCGAAAAATGAGTGTACGAGTTGAGTTAATGCCTCTAGCACGAAACAGAAATGAAAATTCGAACAACGAAATTTCTGAAAACCGGCTGAAAATTTTTTCTTTCGTTTTTGTCATTTTTCGTAGATTTTCGCATGGAAAATTATATCGTATATATTAAAAGCAAGAATAGATTTGTTTTTCACATTTAAACTTTAAGTAAAAATGCATCAAATCGATATTTTTTTTGCTCGATTAAAAAAATATCTTTGTTTTTTTTCGCCCCTCTCCCTTCAGTGGCCCAACACCGGAAGGACAAAAACTTTATAAAATATTTGTAATGGCCTTACTTGAAGCAGGAAATGAGACAAGTCATAATTTTTCCATGAGCAAGAGGCTTCATTACGCAACTCGAGACAATACCATTGTTATAACCTGTTCTAGCGGAGGTTTCATTGTTTGTAGATGCAGAATTTAGTACGGAAAGATGTTGAGGGACCTAAAAAATCAAAACGAATAGCCTGATTCTACTACTGATTCGAACTCATGACCACTTGCTTGTCAAAGAAGACTCAGTAACCTTGTCGGTACATATGCGGTGTATATGTTAGGTTATGCGACATTATTTTGGCATTTTTCACCTAAAAATGCTCAACCGTCATTGTTATTAAAAACATACATTTAACATTTTCATCCGTGATCGCTTTGTCTAAAGAATCTCTAATTTATCATCAATTGAAATACACTTTACCTTGGGCTTGCTTAAAAACCAAACGCTTCCACCATCAGAATTGAACACCCTAAAAAACAAAATTAATTAAACAACTTGAAAAAAAAAACAATTAATTTTATATTCTCCCCTTCTACGTGCTTTCTCATGCTCTGCTCACTTTATTCTCAACCGCCTGCCTGCACCTACTCCTAATTAATTAAGTGTATATATGTTTTGAATTTATACCGAAGGTATTCGCCGATGAATCCGATGGTTCTCCACCCGCAACCCAACTCCTTTGGTTTGTCTGCTTTTTTCGGCTACACCGCATACTCGGTCTGGTCGGCCGCGGCGGCAGCAGCGATGGCGCAAAAGAACAAAGAACCGCACAGCGGCTTCCAAACGACACATGCGAGCAGCCTCGAATAAGTGCGGAACCGCAAATTGGCACGATTCGGCGGCGCGGTTTTTTTTATTTTATTATTAATTTCGACCCTCCGCACTTCCTCGCTACTCAGCGGTCGAAAACTCTTTTGCGAAGCAAGGGGGGTTGATTGGAATCAAAGTGATTTTTTTTATTAATCGAATCTGGCGGCAGCCCCGAACTTTCTGCAGTTGTCGATGCGGTGTGTCCTTGGATACGTTTTAAGCCTAATGCATTCTATTGAATAGTCCTTCTGAGCACATCACAACGTCAGTCGCTGCTGCCAGCCTGAGGTAGTAGTTGAAGTACAATGATGATGGCGGCTTTGACCCTGGGGGCGGCGACCAGTACAGAACGCAAAAAAAAGCTTCAACGCGCGTGAGTGAGATCGATCGGCTTGATCGATCGATTCGAGCACGGGTATTTATCACATTTAATGACCGTGAAGATGATCCGCGCCGTGATGTAGTAGAGATGTCCCTCGATGAGCGCGTTTCTTGGAAGTGCAAGATGTTTACGGTGGATCGAACTGGCACATATATTTACGGGAGACGCGAAATCAATTAAATCTATGCCAAATTGGATTTCTTTGACCGTCGATCGCGTCAGTCAGTTTGGAGCGGCGGGTGGAATGGTACTGGCACAGGAAGCCAATTTCGGTTATGGGTGAAATTTTTATGGTTCTCTGCTGGTTTATCCTATCCATCTACAGGCGATACCATGTCAGCCTAGGAATGTATGGACGACACATAGGTTGATTTCCTAGTGGCTGTCACCTGTTAGTGGCAATCATCATAAAGTAGTGGGAATTATTCATTTATTTTTTGTGAACAGCGCGTTCTCTTGCGAGCAAGCCGTTAAATGGCACCTTGGCACGCGGTGTGCAGTATGGGAGACGCTAGTTACATCGCGTTGTGGGTGTGGGTTTGCCGCTGTATGCAGAGACGGATCGAGGCAGTCTCGCTATCGCTAAGGTCAAGTTCGTTAGATTGAAACGTTACTTTTACATAATTTAATAAATATTAATCTTAATTCAATAAGAGAAGTTATTCTCTAAATCATACCGCTTACAAAACCCAGAGCAAAACCGAAGAAGCCTAGCGTGTGAGTTTTCCTCACGCTCATATTTCTCATTTCCACCTGTCGCTTCGATGTATCGCCGCGCAAGGTTGTACGCCAAGCCAAGCTGGAAAGGATCGAAGCAAAAAAAACAACGCATTGACAAACGTGATCGCGACAAGCCCTTATAGCAGTTTGCAGGCTGACCGGCTTGAACAACTCAACTCGACTCAAACCAGTCAGACCGATGCGGTTGCACAACACACCAAGCCATCCCCAGCAGCAGCAGCAACAACAACAGCCGTCGCGAAGAATGCACGCGATATCACAAAATGTGGAAGCAGTAACAAGAAAAGCACAGTGAAACGAAGAAAAACTACCGTAGACACAGCGAAAAAAAAACCTGCAGGCCGCCTGCCTTTTATGCGCCAAGTCTCCTACACCCCCTACGTACACACACCAATGCATGCACTATCCTATACTCTGTCCAGGCTATGTAAGGTTGTTCATTGACGTTTAATTCAGCACTAAGCCGTAAACCTGCAGCCACAACCTGCCAGTCTAGGCCTAGGAGACGACAGTGGTGAAGCTTCTTTGGCTTGAAAAAAAACCCTTCACCATCAGCAAGTTTGCAATAATGTTTAGCGCAAAAAGTTCAACCATGGACGAACAAACCCAGCCAGTGCACTTACTTGCGGCGACAGCCTCGCCACTGCAGCAGCGGCACCAACCGGTGTTTCGTCAGGATTCCGGGCAAGATGGATCGACACGCGAGGAGATTCACTTGATCTCGTGTGTATCGTCTATCGGAAGATAGGGAGCTAGGGGTAGAATGAACAACACTAGATTACTAAATCCACTGATCAGAGGTGAATCGTTTTCCATGCAGCAATAATGTAAACATTAAATTTTGGTTAAATATGAAAAATCATTACAACTGGTTCGAACATAAATGGTCCACTTCACACCAACTTCTTCTATTCGTCTAGTTTACAACATCAACATCCAGCAGTAGGGAAACAGGTTTATTAAGTTTAGCCTGGAACGACATCGACGACGGCGGATCTCAGTGACGGCTGCCTGACAGTGGAAATTAATATTAAATTGTTGTGTATATTTGTTGTGCACGAACAACGATCGCGCGTCTAAAACAGTAACATTATTAATTCAGAATGGACGATGTTGGGCTGCGCTGATGATAATGATGATGATTCGTCTAGAAGTCGCTCACTGGATTGCCCCCAAGCCCAGCTTTGCACGCCGCGGGTTGCATTGGAATTTGAACGATTTCAATTTCCAAATTAAAATGATAATTATCCATGCTGATGCTGCTGAAATCGTTCTGTGTACGATTCCAACTGACTCAGCCGCAGAACCCCGGTAAATCATCTCGCTAAACGCACAAATCTCCGACCGTCGAGTAAATTGAATTGAATGACATTATTAGCTGGATCAGTTTACAAACAGGCCCGACATCCCACCCTCACTCGTGTCGCTCGAGTTAACCTGCGTAAACTGGAAGATCCAACCGTAGAGTATATATCCGTACCTGTCTCTAGAGCGGTGTGTTCGACACGAATTGCAATGCGACGAGTTGCATAAAAGTGTTGGACGGGCGGCAGCACCTTTTCATCTCATACATATATATACGAGCGAACCTGTTCCTCTGCTGCTCGGCTTGTAAACCGCGCAACCAGCGAGCAGCAGCGAGCGGCTGCGGCGGCGACGGCGTCGTCGTCATCACCGCCGCATGCTTAATCCTCCCGGCCGACGATGCGCACACAGAACTGCAAAGGGAGCTGTGAGAGCGCGCTAATTTAACGGATGTTGACAGCTGAAATCAGATTAATTTATTGATTTCCAGAGGCAGCGACAAAGTCTCGACTTCGTCCCGAGCCCAGCCGAGCCGGTCGAGCGGATTGGCGACACTCGCGGTGAAAAGTTGCTTTGTCGATGTGCGACTTGATAAATGTACGATAGCGAGCCCATATAATGTGGCAGGATTAATTCAAACTTATGTCACACTTGCAACGATTACTTTGCTTAGTCGAAACTATACCTCTTCCGGAGTGGAAAATACCCTTTCGGCCGGGGTTGAAGTGTAGCCTAATACGCAATATTTAAACGCCTTCTAAGAGAAGCGTAAACTAAAAACTGCTCTATTTATTTTTATTAGTACAAGTTAAACTTAAACCGAATTAGAAGACGGATCATTGTGTAAAATTGATAAAAAATATCTTGCCTAAAAAGCTTTATAATGCATCGACCATGCACTTATATATTTCTATATACATATGTATATATCACGGCGAGGCTATCAGCTGTTAACAGATGGAGCAGCTTTCTGAAAAAATACGTGAAATTGTTTCCACAACTTTTAACCTCTAGAATTGTTACGCGTGAACCTCCGCTGTCGTCGAACCGCCGAGATGAACGCTTTCATGTTAAGCGTTAAGGCTGAAACTGCAATCGATTTGGTGAAGGAATGCTTGCAGTGTGTCGTACTGGGGCGTGTAGGTGTACGGGCTTCTAAAATTTCAGTTTAGGCAAGTAGGATATATCCATTAGCAATTCTTATGGAAATGCATGCGCCTTTCTACCTGATCAGCAACTAAACTCTTTCAAGCCGCTGCTAATCTACTACCAGAACGGGTGTGGACTCCGAACTGGAATCGACTATTTTTACCTTTGTTATACTACAACAAAGTCTTAAAGATTGCACGAAAAACACGAAGCTGATCCTAGGTCCGGAAGGCCATGTCATAAATACCAATCGATAAGGTACGACGAGCTTAGCAATGTCTGTGTGTGTGTGTGTTTTTTTTTTTTTTTTTTTTTTTTCAAGAGGAACACTGATGATGATGTACATTATGTGGAACAGTGTGGGTCTCTAACGCACTAAAAACTTCACGGGCTGCTGGTCAAACTCCCCCCGCCTGGAAAACCATATGATATTAATTTGGGAGGAGATTGTGCTATCGCACTGCTCCGTATCCCCTCCGTCGAGACGTGTACTGATCCGAAGATGGTGACCGTCAAAAACGTCCATTCTTTCACAGTCACCCTCGCTTATTTTTACCCAGACTTAGTGTTGCTCCTTGTTATTCGACAATTCAATTTTCCTGCTTCGAGACGTGTTCCGAACCAGAGACGGTGACTAACATGACTTCCCCACCTTTCGCGGCCACCCTCGCCGGGTTTCTTGGTACACCGGCTGGTTCGCTTGCAGTACACCTGCAGAGACGTGTACTGATGCTGAGATAGCGACCGTCCTGACTTCCATGCCCTTACTGGCACCACAGCAGGGCTTCTTATCTTGCTAAGTACTCCTCCGTCGTACACATCGCTCCACTTTCGTTTCCAGTACATCTAGTTGGCGTTGCTTGCTGGCTCGCTGATCGTCCCTCCACTTTCATTGCAGCTGTACCATAAACTGCGCTAAAACACTGCTGACAGCATTTCAAGCCCTCTGCCTGCGACACATTTCGCTCACTATGTTCTCACTGACCAGGGATGGCTATTGACTCTAACAGCCTTTGTGAGACTCTAGCCCACTAAAAACCTCACCTTCTTCTAATCCAAAACCACCAGGCACCACCATTAAGCATTACTGCGGTAGGCGGGTGAGACTGCTTCTTCACCTGTCGAGACGTGCACTGATGCGGAGCTCATATTTGCATTTGTATGTTGTCGCTGTCGCGCTTCACGTTAACTCCAAGTTTCTGAGCTTTCGACAGAGTACTACGCTGGACATTTCACACATTTACACTGTAGCACAGTCATGACCGTTGTCACCGCTCTGTTTACAATATTCCATACATTCTCGTCACGGCTCATTTTCTGAACGACATTATCCTCATCCATAATGTTCGTTCCGATGTGTTTCTCCGATGTTACTGCACACCGTGCAGTGCAAAAGGGCGACCTTGCATATCCGAATCCGTTTAAGTACTTTCGGTTGAAGTCGTGCCCGGATAGGAATTGTGTCATATGGAAACCGACCTCTTCATGCTTTCTGTCAACCCGAAACTGGATATTCGGGATCAATTTGTAAGTTCATCTTAACTTTTCGGCTGCGTCTCATTCCTGTTACCACCAGCCACAATCGATTGACATCTTATTCGATTTATTGTTTCTCTGGTGCCCATCTGTTTGTAGCACTCGTCGTCCTTCACCAGCATGACCAGCTAATGCGGATCATTTCGGCTATGACGCACATTGCATCCAGTGAGCCAGTTCGGCAAGCGCTCGCTAATCGCATGGCCATCAGTCTATAAGTACGGGTCAGCCGTACTTTGTCTCGTTTCGTCTTCAACGCTGTTAGCCAGCAGCACTATGTCGTCGGCAAACTCCACAATATCAACCCCTTTGGACAGTCTGACAAGTATTAGTGCTTCAGTGATTGCTATGCAGCTTGCACTGTTGATCGCGTTCATAACGCCCGAAGTTACTACTGCGCAGTACCGACTTCCCCTTCTTTTCTACTTTACTACTGTTTCAGCTTTCTCTATCACCTTCCGAAACAGCTTCTACGGTGGACTTTTCCGAGCAAAACCCAATCTGAGGACCCCAAAACCCAAACTTGATGACGATCTTTCCGAGCAGCTTTCAGAGAGTCTCAAGCAAGCATTTAGGACTGTATGACCTATGGGATTACCTAAAGGTTTTCCTAGCCTCGACAGCAAAACCAGTTTTAGTCTTTTCCTAGTATATCTGGAAAGAACCCTTCTTCCAGGCACTACTGGAGAGTCGTCCGAAATATCTTCGGAGTCACCTGAATCGCTATCTTGAGAGCTACATTCGGAATTCCATCCGAACCGGGCGCTTTAGTTTAACCATTGCTCAAAGCTCTTCATTGGTGATATGAACTGGTTCCTGATTTTCTGCCTCACGCCCATGTGGAGTTGGAGGCCAGACCACTGAATCATGTTTCGGAAATAGATTCTCTATGATGGTGAATGACTAATTGGTTAAAACCACATTAAATAGCAATTAAATAGCAATTCTCTATGATAATCTTCATTTTCTCCGAAGAAACCCACATCTAGCAACACAGTAAAGGTGTCCAACTCTGATCAAATTCAACGGTTTACTACACTCTTAAATGAGCTTACCCGAAAATTGGTTGAATTTTGCTAAAACTACTCAAAATGCCCTTAAATCTTATCTAATCTAATATCACACTAACGCAGCCAATTCTTGAAGGCATCCTGGAAAATGACGATTACTTGAATCAATTATTTTTCTTGTCAACGGCCAGGCCAACTGCGCAGCATGTACCGCAAAGAGAATTCCAAGGAATCAAGTGGAACCAGAAAAAATACCTAATTCCATTCAACTCCTTGAAATCAAGGGGAAGGAAGAAAGCGTGGACCTCCCGTACCAAACGATCCCCATATACATAGATAATGATTTATTTACAGACGTTGGAAGTATCTTTGCTAATAAAGGCTAAGTGATACTCCGGACCCTCGGGGATGAACTAATGCCATTTAGACCAGAAGCCAGGCTGCAATTGGCCAAGGATATAGCGCCTTATTTCGCTCTCCGAAAATAGATCAGTTTGCCAAAAATATAACTTTAAATCATACAATACTTGAAAATAAAGTCGTGTGGTTTAATGGTTGCCTAAAACTACATTTGTAAGGTTAGGAACTGAAAACTGCAAGACCCCGCACCTCCTAGCTTGGCTACTCAATTATACAAATTGAAGTATTTCCAGGTATGGCCACGTGGAGGCGCTAGGTAGGGATTTGGGATGGCTAGAGTTATGTTGGGCGTTTTTTCCTAGTTGCCTTACCCATCTCATACCCTAAAACTACTCAAAATGCCCTTATAGTGTACAAAAAATTGGTAGTAGGAACATTATTTGTCACAGAGAATAATTCAATTATCGGTAGCAAGTAGTCAAAATTGGTTGAATTTTTTACCCAAAATTCGAGTTTGTACACGTTAAGGGCATTTGGATTAGTTTCAACCTAGCTTTAGTTAAATCCGACCTATTTACGGGTAGAATCATTTAAGACTGTAGTTCATTGGCGATACCAGTGTTGCAGGTATTGCTTAAGGTTTTGCGTGAGAGAAAAAAGAGAAGGAAGTAGGGTAAAGAACTAGTTTTAAGCAGTCTAAGCTGGTCACTGATGGTTTTACCATATTACACTATTGACTAAGTGGGGGATATCAGCCTACCAATCTTCTTGCTATCTTTAGTTCTTCAAGCTGTTACCATTGGAAGACACTATTGTTGAGCTAAACTTTTGATTTTTCGCTTTAAAAGTTGGAGCGGCGGAACTAATTTTGAACACACCGAACCCATTTTCACCCGCAAGGTGCTTTTTTAAGCAATCCTGAAATCTGAATTTTTTACGTCCCGTTAAAAAATCCCTCGAACTTTTCCCCCTATTCAGTAAGTTCGCGTTCCTATCCGCGACCTACTAATCGGCATCTGATGCGTAATCGGCATAGCGTATCGGCATAGATGCGTAAAATGCCATCTGTCTAAATTGTTTATCGGGGCATACACTCACCGCACCGTTCGGCAAACGGTGTTCGTCGTCTCTTTTATTCTCTGGTGTTCTTATGGGAAACTGCGAGTTTGACGTCTAAATCGCTGTTCATAAGGATGGTGGGAGAACAAAAGAGGTAAACATATAGCAGTACAAACGATCCGAACAGTGTTGTCAAAGCAAATAACATTGAAACACATCGTTGCTTTATTAAATCACTGAGAAAATCTTCGAAAATTATTGAAAAAGCTGTCTTTTGTGTTGTTTTTAATAAAGAAAAATTAATTATGAACAAACATTTCTCTTGAAAGTATTGAACCACGTTTTCACCATAGGAGGTTTCAGTTAATTTCAAACTTAAAATTCTTATTTCCAGAACCAAAACAGTGTCTTGGCAACACGATAGTTCATCAGTTGTGCTGCAGCTGCTGCTACTGGTGAACAGGTTCCGTCAATTCAGAATTTGTTTTCAGTTTTGTTAGAAAATAATAAAACTTTCGGCTAGTGACAAAGCCTTAGATAATAGAAAAAAAGAGTGTGAATAATATGGTATGTGACAATTGAGTGCTTGACTTTTAGAGTGGTTGTAATCAGTGCTGAAAATGTGATGGATTCGTTAGTAGCGAGGTGGCGATTGCCTTCAGCAGCTGAAAAATGTACGTTTTTGGACAACAATTTTTAATTCATCATATTTCTTGTCGGAAAGCCAATAAATTGTGTTTGTGTGAATCAAATGTATGGTTAAGTGATTTGTGAAGATGATCCTATCAAAAGATTTTGAAAATATGAATAAAAAAGTGCATTTTCGGCTCATTTATGTTCAACTGATTAAAATAGGTGACACTGCTTAACTCGTTCCTTACCCTATTTCTGCTTTTGTCAACACTCACGGATTGACAGTTCGGCATGAGGCTCTTTGTAAGTACAAGCCTCCTAAGATATCTTTTGTACTGTTTGCATCGCCAATTCCGTCCAACTACTTCAGTCAATTTGTCATTTCATTTCAACGTTGGTTCTGAATAATCCTGTTTTTGTCAGTTTTGTATTGTATTTCTTAATTCGCAACCTCGCAAGTAAATGATATAGTATAGTATAGTAAGTATAGTAAATGAACCCATGCCGAACATGCGTGAAAAAAAAGCAAAAATACTTTCTTCGCTTTTTTCTCACACAAAAACCAAACAAATATCAGCCAATTCCTAGTCGCGAATTGCGGTCACCGCTGCAACATTGTCAAAACTCGTCGCAACGATGTTTGCCGGTAGCGACATAAATAATAAAGGCAAGGTATTAAATTACTCTTGTTAAACAATTCGGGTGATCTTCCGCATACCATTTATTTTTTATGAAACTCCCCAATATTTTCTCATCTATTTTATCACAGATTTTACCGTATTTTTCTCTCTTCCTTTTTTTTCAGGTAAGCTTCTCAGCGGAAATAATTCAATGAATTATTATCGCAGAACTAGTCTCGCAACGACATCAAACGAATCCCGATCAGGTAGGCTAACGTATGCAAAATGAAACCGCCCGGTAAACGAATCCATTCGCGAAATCCACCACCACCTCAGCACTAAGACAACAGATGGATCTCTCTAGCTGTTTCTCTTTCTTTTACCCATAAACGCTATATGACCCTAATGCTAATGTTTCCACAAAAGACAGCGCCGATTGCGGTTTATATTTTTTAAATTACCTCGTCCAATACGCGTGCAGGTGTGTGTGTGCGTATGAGAGCGTCCTACAAACCTCACCAGTTTCGCCATCTGATCTTCGTCCGATCGATAGATCAGACAATAGTAGTGTTTAATTATGAATTTAGCAAGCGTTTCGTCCTCCCCAACGTTGCCACCGATGAACCGAACTTGACCACCCGCACCTGCGCCACACTTTTGCTGGAACAAAATACAACCCGCGCGTAACGGCCACTGACAACGTCGAAGACGACGACGTTGGCAAAGCTCCAGTAGCAACAGGTGTTTGATTAATCGAACAGATTATTTATTTGTGTGCTGTGCACTACTTAGATTGGTGCTTAACTCACACAAAAACGCACACACACATACACGTATGAACTAATGCTCTACGAGGGCAACCAATTAGGCTTCTCTAACGTGAGCTCCGCTTCTCGGCCGCATCAACCAGCAGTCAATGAAACATGATAATTGTGATTTTTCTGTGTTCACATTCAGGTGGTGAAAATTAAATCAAATGAAAATCTGAGGCTTGCAGGTCACTTAATAGGAACCAGCTGCTGTTAGGAATTTTGCCAAATTCAAAGCTTTAAATAAAACACATTTAATCACTTTCCCACTTAACAACAATTTATTAGAAACTTCAATCCGATTCACCAGGATGATTGTATTTTTGATAGCATCGGTGCAATCTATCAACTGTTATAATCGGATAAATCCCGCGAAACGCTTTCAGCTCCATTCGAACGCCAACACATCTGTCATTTACTGCACAGTTTGTTTTCTTATCAGTGAAACGCCAAGCTTTCAAACCGATTGGTTTTGAGGTCTGCACATATCACATATTCAAACCCATACGTCGATCGCGTCCAAGCGGACAAACGAACACCATACACACCGTAGGTACCTATAAGCGGTCATAATCCCCACCGAGTGTATCGACATGAGCCCCCGAAGAGGATACAAATCACTATAAATAGTATTAAACCCTGTCATAAATCATAGATTTTGGCACTATTCACCAATGCTAAAGCTTGGGAAATGCTGCGGGACGTGACTGAATACTGGGGCCATCGTTCACACGCAATAAATTCCAGAACTCTTCTATGCTCCAATGACAGTGCGTTGTGCCTGCTACTACTCCGAGATGGGTCTGCCTTGATAGACGACACGTTTTTTTTGCCGATACGATGCCTATCGTCATTCGGTTTTCCGCTCGGCGCAGGACACCCAATGGAAACGTGCGGTTTCCGCATGGGGGACGCTTGATTCGGTGATATATTAGCCTCACATGGAATTAAAAATAGTCTGGTTGATGATGCCCGAAAAAAATCAATCCACTAGTGGAGCCATCTCTGTCGCAGCGTAGTGCGAAAATGTCAGTAAAGCTTTAATTGCGTTTATGGAGCAGCATCCTCTAAATTACACATTTTCAAATTGGTTTGACTTAGTTCGCCTTGATCATTCAGATCAGAAGCATTGGATTAGCGTGGCCCAGGGTTTGTCATTTTTTTAATCTTTCACGAAAATCGGGTCTTATTTGCCAATGTTTAGGTGTGAAAGATTCCCTCACTTCACCGGAGCCAAGAGCTACGTTAACAAACAAACAAATAATGACCACACGTGGACCACTCGGCAGGTTGTTAGTGGTTCGAAGGTTTTGAAACAACCGTCGTGCCTACCTCGTTTACCTTGCCCACAATGTATAGAGGATGCGCCACAATGAATCAAACCCGGTGGCTCGTAAAGCTAAGAGGTCCTTTGGACTTCAATCACACGACAACAATAACACCGACCCTGGTGCTGTGCTGTGAATGTGACAAAAAGCATTTACAATCACTGCCTGCACTATTGAACATATATGTACGATGCCGGCAGCATATGAATAGCGAGACGGTCGATAGACGGCTCACAGGGGGCGACTATTCCGATGACCACTACTGTCGACCGCTCACACTGCAGTTGATGGCGATGATGATGACGACTATTGACTGGATAATAAATTCAAATTAAGCATCACAAAAGGCGATTCAGCGCATACACACGCAGACACGCAGTAACCGGCATAGCGTCCGTCGTGTCATCCGCAGTGGCGGCAGTGTCCCCACCCAGCTGGGGCTCGACACCCCACAGAAGCTAACTTTAGCTATATCAGACTATGTGATGTGCGTGATTTGCTTTCCTCTCTTTCTCTCTCGGTCCATTTGACAGCAGATTCTGAGACCGAAGATAGGCACATAAAATCCCGCTAGAAATTATGTCGCCACATTATAAACCTCTTGTGTGTTTAGCACTCGGTTCGTTTGTTTTTCTTTACCACGGAAACGGCCAACCAACGTCAACAACAACGGTAGGAAAGCGCGCTGGATGCTGCTATTTGTCGCATTCGGGGGTGGCCCATTCAATTTTCGGTTGGGTGTCCAGTGCCGAGTGTGGGAACGTAGTATTCTTTTCGTTAGATGTCTAAATGGTTATATTTCGAGCAAAACTGAAGGAAGGTTTATGGATAACGAATAGCACGTGCTTTGATTCTGTGAGTGGTCTACTTTGTTCGTGACTTGGGGCGATGTTCTAGGACCACGTATCTCAACACTCAAAGCAAAAAAGGACACCATCTCTGCAGTACAAATGCTGGTGTCTGGATTTGTCTTGCAACGAGCGGTGAAAATGTGCCGCTGGAGTGTGTGAAAATTACATCAGAAAAGTATAAGGTGCACAATGACGTCGTATCCATTCTTTAGATCATTGTTAAAAATCAGTAGTCTGATTCATTTAGCTTAAAATCTATTTCGGGTTCCGCTTGACGATGGTACAATATTTCTCGATTGGGTCTGGCGAGTGTGAGTGTTTTTCCTACCTGCACGTTGTTGATGGCATTCTATTCCATGGCAATTCTGTAATGGCAGAAAGTTAAATCCGGCCAAAACAGCACGGAACATACGTGTTGATTTAGGAAAGGGTAGCAGACGTTCACGTAAATTGTTTGGTCCCGGTTACAATGAATATATCACTTTGCAAGCCACAGGCAAAGATAGCCTGCCAAACCAGTTATTTCTTATCGAACTTCGACAGTTTCATATGCTCGAAAATATCTACTACCTTTCCCCTTTCTTTTACCGTATGAAATTTCTACCCAGGAAGCTGTTTGAAGTCTGCCTTAACGTAGAGTTTGTCGTTCTTAACCGCACAAATAAATTTCGCCAACATTGTCGTGTAAAGGGTGTCCCATATCAAATTGCATCACGGAAGAAACGCTGCAGAAAATTACCCATTGGGTATTTTCTCTTGAAAATTTGGATAGAAGTAGTGTATTGTTTACACTCTATTTTTATCGCGGTCAGTTTTTCGAAAATTGGAAAAAACGGCTCTGCCTGAAAAGCAACGCCGCGTATTTATTTTGCGCAAACACCTGGAAAATTCTCAACTCTCTCATCATGGATGATGAGACTTACGTCAAGGCGGACTTCCGGCAGCTTCTAGGGCTACTGTACTTCACCGTTCAGCACAAGTTTGATGTTCCGGAGAAAGTAAGGATGCAGAAACTTTCAAAGTTTGCCAAGAAATACATGATTTGGCGAGCGATCTGCTCATGCGGCAAACGGAGTGCGCCGTTCGTGGCTACCGGGACTATAAACGGGCAGATCTACTTCAAGGAATGCCTATAGAAGCGTCTGCTTCCTCTGTTGAAGCAACACGAGAGTCCAACGATCGTCTGGCCGGATCTAGCTTCGTGCCACTATTCAAAGGATGTCCTGGAGTGGTACGGACCCAACGGGGTTACTTTCGTACCCAAGGACATATGCCGAAAGCTTAGTAACGGGTTATATTTTGTTGTCTAAAAGTTTGAAAAGGTAATTTTCTACAGCTTTTCTTTGATGTGGGACACCCTTTACAGCTGCGAAATAATGTCTTGTTTTGTTTACCTTTTACCTTTCTAAAAAGCATAAAATAACAGAAAATATATTAGGATATGTATATTAATGTACAGCAACGTTAAAGCATTGAATAAACTAACCAAAGACAATGTTTCTGCTAATGGTTTATTCAAAAATACCGTTACAAAATTAGATCGCTATTAAAGCACAACGGGCGACTTTATAAATACTATAAAACACAATTAGTGAGCAATTACGCAGTAATGCAGTAGTGTTATGCAACGTAGTTGAATCTGCAGCTGTAACCAATTGTTGCGAGAAATCATTTAAGATTAACCATTCTTTAATAGCTCGAAAATACGACTATGACCTGTTTTTGCTACCATGCCCGATACGATACAGCTACTAGTTATCATAAGGAATAGTTGCTATAACAACCATAGCGCATTATTGTTTTCCTTCCAGTTGCAGATTAGCTTAATTATCTCAACTTTCCTTCCCAGACTCAATTAACATCGTTTATGTGTTCCTAGTATGTGGTTAATGGATTTCTTCTCTAAGTCCTCTTAGTTTAACCCTTTTCGGTTTTATTTCAAACCTTTTCCGATACAAAAATTATGTTATTAAACTTAAAATGTTCGGTAGTACATCTAAAAAATGTAGAAAGGTGCGTGCAACCTACAACGCAAATTGAAAATGAAGCTCAAATTTAAAGTTTAATTTTATTGTATGCCTTGGAGTTGTATATTTCATTTCTAGAAAGGTTCAGTTGGAAAAATAAGGTTGAAGCAAGTTATAAGCTCTGTTTCCACTTACCCCGTATTCCCACTTGTCCCGGGATACCTTCTTTAATAGGAGGTGTCATCATGACACAAATGATGATTTTTGTGACCACCCTAAGTCAAGAGCCAAATTTGGTCAATAAATTTATAACAAGTGTGTTGGCACATCAACAAATCAAAAAACTAAGTCCTTAAACAATAGTCCCGAACAGAGATGTTCTGATTTGCTCTCCACTTACGAATGGCACCGGATACAGGGTTTAAACTAATAACTGTCTGTAAAGTTAATGGCAAATGGCTTGCATAAATTTTAATTTTGAGTGTATTTCGTGTAAAGTATATCCATAATCTTAAATTATCATTTCTCTTAAATTAGGTTAAACATCAAATAATTCTCCATTGACATTAATTGAGTCAGTCAATTCTTTGGTGCTCCCTATTTTGCCTAACGTGTAATCCCATAGAATAGAAGTCGAGAGGACTCAAATCAGGCGAAAAGGCAGGCCACTCTTTCGAAGAAATAAAATCCGGAAAAATTTTCTCACACCAAGCCTATGTAGCTTTCGCCTGGTGAGACGGTGCCGAATCTTGTTGGAAGTAGTATGGAGCATTCTTGTGGTGTTTTTTCACGACGGGAAGCAAATGGTTCTTCAACACATTATCGATCTAATATTAGGAGTTGATTTTAACACCAAGTTCAATGAACAGCAATGGAACCTACAAATTTTTGGAGAAATTTCTCCTTCACCCTGGAAAGATTCTGGAACCTTTGAGCAGCCACATTATCCCGAGGAATACCAGAAAGATGTGCTGCATATATCCGATCATTTTGTTGGTTATGGTGATCCTGTAGCAGGAACATTTTTTGTTCGTAAACAGAATTTCACAATCACCGTGCTTGAGCAGCTACCGATTCTTACTTTCCAGGTAAACCGTGCACCCGTTGTTTTTTGTATGAAATGAATCGAAGATCAGCTTTCAAAATATTCTTCATGGTTGACTGAGAAATTCCCAGTTCCTTGGCCGTCTTACGTCTAGACTAATCTGGTTTTTGTCGAAATCGGTATCTTACTCGTTTGATAGCTTTCAGTGCTTACAGTGCGTTTACGGCCAAGTTTGCGGAGTACTTTCCAAGAATCGCTCGACGGTAATTGAAATTCAAATTTAAAACAAACTTGCAAGCTGTATTGACATTTGAATACACTTCAAAAAAAATATGCAGACTCATCTGTGACTAACCCGTTTTAATTGAACGCGACCATAAAACACGGACAGTTATTACTACTTACTCTGGAAATTTAGTCGAATCTTAATCTATTTTATCCAGAGGCGTAGCGATGAATCCAACTTTTGGCTTGAAGGAACAAAGCAAAGATCCTAACTATGACATTGAAGTTATCTGCGAACTCAAGGAGCTCCCTACTTGTGGTGAAAACCGTGACTCTGGTTTCGTTTCCCGCTCGGCGGAACACCGCCTAAAAAGCGACATTGAACAACATGTAGAATAAGCCGTCAACTTGTCTCAATCCTCACCGCGTCTCGAAGGGACGCGAGAGTGTCCCCGAGATACGCATGAAACACATCACTCGATCCTATGTAGCTCTGATCAGTCGCGTCAGCCATAGCTGGTCTCGATCGACAGTATCGTATGCTGCTTTGAAGTTAATAAACATTTGATGCGTGAGCACGTTGAACTTCTGACATTTCTGCAAGATCTATCGGATGGTAAATACTTGGTCCGTAGTGACGCGAGCCCCCTTGAAGCCAGCCTGATGATTCCCTACGAAATCTTGTACTACCGGTGACAGCCAGCGTAACAGGTTCTAAGAAAGTAGTATCTGGTACTCTTGTAGCTCTACTCCGGTAGCTTATCCTCCTCCAAAATCTTCGAAATAATCCAGCATAAAACCATTGCCAGCGTACTTAGGCCAAGTTTATAAAGCTTGGGATAGGTGGTTCTTATTGGCGGCTTTGATGGTCTTCAACAACTGGATTTCTCGTTTGACTTCTGAGAGATCAAGTGCTGGGACATTATTATCTTCCATGAGCTATCTCCATAGCTAGGTTACTTCTGTTCCACCTCCCTTTGCAACTTCGCCATGGCGATGTTTATCGAAGAGCTGCTACCACCAGTCAACCACTACGCGCGCTTAGGAACGGATTCACTCCCTCGTCTCTGCACATGTTAAATTTTGGTGGTATCCCTTACGAGTTTGGTTCACCTTCTCGTAAAACTTGTGCGTATCATTGGCTCGCCATATTTGCTCTATTTCTTAACGATCTCCGTCCTCCTTCTGGTGCTTCTAGGCAAAGTTGCTATTCATATTTTTAATGCAGTTTTTAGAGCGATTATGGCATTATTTTTAAAGTTAGGGAAACCTGTAGGCGCAAGGTTACCGAGTCTGCCTTGACAAGCGAGTGGTCGTGGATTCAAATCTTGGTAGAATCAGGCCATTCAATGTTAAGAGACTTCAGCATGGGTTTACTCTCAGGCCCCTCCACAAGCTTCCTTCCTGCCGAATTCTGCATTTTACCATCAATGAAGCCTCTTGTCAGGCTGCTTCTAGGAACGAGATTGGTGATGCAAAGTAGTAAGGAAATAACACACACAACCTCCCCATTGATACCGAACTCTGCTTTACCGACGAAGCATGTGTTTACCGATGAAGCTTGTAGCCGGGGCTAGTTATAAGAATGGTACTTACTCGAGGGAAAAATGAAGCCTCTTATCCAAGGGAAAATTATAACTAGTCTCCGCAATTCCTGGCTCTAGAGAGCGAGATTGGTAAAAGCAGTAAAAAAGCGTAAAAGCAAAAAAGAGGAATGATAACACCACGGATAATAAGCAGTTCGCGCACTCTATAGCGATACTGCAAAAAAAAACGAAGTGCGGAATACAATACCAGGAGAATATCACAACTGATCAAAATACTGGTCGTAGTCATAATGTCCATACAAAACAAAGTTAGGATAGTTAGGAATACCTCATAAATAATTAAATACCTCATTTATATTATTTTCTGTTCGCGGAATTGCAGATTCTACAAATATCAATTTGATTGCAATTTATTGGATTGATTTGAGGCAGGTTTAATTTATTTTAATTTTTATGTAAAGCTGCAAAAAAATAATGCTAGAGTAAAAGCATAAGGACATTATCCTATGCACTGAATAATTATTGTCTGTTCCTAATTAATCTATTCAAGCTGGTGTCACATTGAATTTTTATATTTTTTTCGCAAAGACAATAAACCTCGCGATCGAAGAATCTTCAAGATCTAAAACTTTTAGCAGCCTCAATTTCCGGTTGGTCTTGTTGTTTTCCAGTTATTGAATCACATACATTATAATAGTCAGATATATTATTACGTTGAAATATAAAGATAATATCAGCAGTACCGCAAGGCAGTACTGAAAGACGATTTATGTTCATCTCGTATATTGATAACATTACTACCGGAGCAAGAGATGACTTTATTTCTCCGATAAAAGTAAACCGTGCGAAAAACTGTCTTAACAGACACACTACCTACTTTTAACAATTTGCTTAATTCTCTGGTAAGAGCAAGCAAACCCAACCGCAATCGAAAGTCCGAAAGTAGCCAACAATATAATTAAAATCTCAATCGGACTGGCCTTCGCCACGAACCGTCTTGGATGGCCGCAAGCACAGCACAGCAACACTGGACACATCCTCCTGAACTAAAAACTGAAAACTTAATTTTCCCCCTCCTTTTAGCTTGCCCAAGCATCGGATTGCCTAACAAGAAGACACCCATTTCCCGTTTGGTACTAAATACTATCGACCATAGGTGGTGCGAGAAACCCCTCGAAGCTTCTAATCTGTCGGTGGTCAGCGTCCGCACCGCGCCTCCTCTCTACCGGTCCAAAACGAGCCCCAAGAGCCATCCAGCAATCAGCTAACAACAGCAGATTGCCACCAAGAGCGCTGCCGAGTTTCCCCCTTTTGCGTAGCCCAGCACAGCACTGCGCTATAGCCCAACCACAGTCGAAAGCACAACAGATGGTGAATTTATATTCATACTTTTAAAATAAGCGATAAAAAAATTATTTAAACATAAAATTATGGTTTGTGTACGTAATTTCGGGTTTCAAAGCAGCTTTTTTTTCTCCTATCGCCCCTATGTTTCGCCTTCTTCGCATCATCACGGCGGCGCACATATGGATGCTGGGAGCCAAGTCTATTAGATCTTGTCCCGTTCTCGCTCGTCTGACCCCACACGAGCACGAAGGCTCTCTCCCGGCTATTAATCTGTCGCCACCCCCTCAATCTCGGGTGTTTCACAGGCCACGACCGTAGACAGACGGGGCGCACCGCACTACCAAACCGAATGCTAATACCATATAAAGGCGCACTTGACTCGTCTTGCACGCTCGCATGGTCCAAGGCAGAGGTAAACAGGCGGATGGTTGATACAAAAATTTATATCCATATTTGATACCAGTCATGGACCAGCTTTGTCTACGAAGAGAAGACGAAAACTGTTTTTACTGTAAAAATGGAAATAATCGTATGACATAGAGTGGTGGCTGTTTTTTTTCTGTTCTCTCAATCCAAGCTGCTGTAGCAGCGTATGCTTGAACCAAAACTTATGGCAAAAGAATTGCAAACTATTACGTTCTCGGAGCCCCCCGAGGCCCGGCTGCTCCGGAGACTTATGGTGCATTGATATATGGCCGGCGAGACCGGATTGTGCTTTGTGACTCAGTATGGAGTTGGAAATCGAAAAGCTGCCAAGGCATCACCGCATTTCGGTATTGCGGACCGACACCGGACGGCATCGGCTACATATGTCACCCTACTGACTGCAAGCGGGGGTGCCACCGCAATTCAGTCCAACCGTGTTGGGGGTGCGCCATACTCAAACCGCTCGGAACGACCTTGTCAGTAAGCACAAATCATGTGCTGGTTGTTTGCTTGCTTGCTTGCTTGCCAGTAAGCTTTCGGTGCCTGGCTGGCTGTTCGAGTTTGCTGCCCGGGGGGAGGCAAACCGAATGCAACGTAGTGTGAGATTCGAGTTCGGGGTAGTTCGTCACAGTCAGTAGGGGAGAGACGTCTACAGTGAGACACTTTTTTTCCAAAAATTTTATAATTTTTTTGGTGATAGTTACCAACGAGATCTTCAATCCATTTGAAAGGTATATCCTTCTAGTTGTCTGAAAAAAAGTTTCAGCCCTTTTGGTTAAAAGATAAAATAGTTACAAACGCAAATGTGAAGGTGTTTTTTTGGCTCACTGTTCCCCAGTAGGTGGGAAGAGTGAGACAACGAGTATTGAATACTGAGACACATATTAGAATTAAACTTAAACTATATTTTTTGGTTACAAAGAATAGTTTAGAGGTCGTACTGTTTATTTTGTGCATAAAGGATACATTATTGTTGTGCATTATTGAAAATTCCGATTTTTCTCACATCTACATTTATATTCATATAAAGGTCAAATCCTAGTTATCTGACCTTCAACTTACACTTCAGAACTCATTTACAATCAATTTATATGGATTGATTTACAATTCAACACAAATTTTTTTTTTGAAAATTACCCACATCTGTTTGTCTCACTGTTCCCAATAGGAATGTTTTATAAGAAATAGTGAAATAGTGGTGTTAGCAAACAATTCGATGGTCTTATATTTTTTATTTTTATCTCTCATTTCTATGAGATGCCATGTAGTAAATTTAATTTGGATTAGTTATGCGATTTGCCGTTAAAAATCACCTAAAAATGATCGCAATAAAATTTACTTTGACCCCCCCAAAAACGACTTTTGTTGAAAAATATACTAAAAAATTAACAAATTTTTCTCAAATTGTATTACGTGATATAGATTCACAAACTTTACTTTGCAGGAAAATATCAATGGATCTTGTATGTTTTATGGCGAATCTATTCCCGATGTCTCACTGTTCCTGTTGTCTCACTGTTGACTACTCTCCCCTACTGCAGTAAAGGAAACCGTTAAGCAACTATACACTACAACTGTTGCGAGCTTTGATCGAGGTGTTTCAACTGTTTGGATTCCATTAGTGGTGACACGCACTTGTGCTGTCAGGACCGTTCAGTGTTCGACGAACCATGAAAAGGTTTTCTTTTTGACATCGACACGCGTGAGCTGTGGCTTTTAGTGCAATGTTGACAGATTTGAAGATAAATGTGAATGGAGCCGCTCTCAGATGTCGTCTGGTGAACTCCGATGACCGATAATCGGTTCTCCCATCCCGTGCGCCTAGAATTTATAAAATTTCAAACTACCTACTTACTTGACGGAATGCATCGGAGGGTTTCCCAAAAATTAAAACAAACGCGTTTTGTTTAAATTCTTCACCCAACGTTTCGATCCGAATTTAGAGCTTCTTCAGGGCTTTGTTTATAAAATCTTATTGTTATGTTGTCTTGGATTTTAAAATAAATTGAAAGCCAAAATTGGATCCAGGCGATTTTTTGCACCCTGAAACCCAGTGCATCTGCTACCATGTACGGTAGGCGCTTCAAACACTAATGAGCTGGTATTCATCGTTTCGCTAATTCTCCTCACTTTAGGCATTAGGTTCACGGAATCTACCTAATCATCGATATCCTTCAGCGGGCTAAACCTGCGGACGCCACAACAGAAATCAACTTAAAAATTTTTGGCGACGCTGACGACCTTTTCCATCACGAAAGCATCGGACCGTGATTGAAGTCACTTTTTTCTGGTCGGACGAAGATAGCAGCGGCGCAGCAGTACGCGGACGGAGACTCCTTGAATAAACTTTACAAGTCGACGGCATGCGGTGGGAACCAACTCACCTCAAACTGCGATCGGCTGATTGAGCGGGGTGGTGGCGAACGCACCTCCGCCATCTCTCTCTCTCACTCGCGGTTGAACCAGCCAGTGGAGCAAGTGGTTGGTCTGCTTCTCCAAAAATTAATATATTATTATTATTATTATTCGATAAAATTTAAATGTTTCTATGCTGAGCAGAGTGGCTCGGCATGGTTCAGTTTTTTTGGGCTCTTCATTTCTCGCCTTGTTCGATCCCGTGTATTGTGTAGATAGACGTTCTGTTGATTTTTGTTTTTCTCTTCCACTCAACGCGGGGTTTTTTGATTCCCCCGCTCTTATGTCGAATCTATTGGAATGGTTCACCACGGTGGACCTCAAGTCCACCCGCACAAAAGACGGCGATAGGAACCTGTTTTGCAGATGGCAATGACTATGTGAGTTGTTTTTTTTTTTGCTTTTTTTTGTTGATACAATGCCAAGAAGGACTCGACCACAACCGTTGCTACTTTACCCTGCTGAAGTCCATTTCGATGCTCGCAGCCTAGTGGGAGCCTTCCAAATAGCACACATCAACATCCTGTAGCATAAAAAAGTCCTAGTTACAGTATTTCCCCGAACTGAGACCTCCTAGATAGCTTCATATGATAAACAGCAAGCAGTCCGCGTGCCGCTCTCCTGTGTTCTCAAATTAGTGTGAGGACGAAAAAAAACGTACATCGTAAAAGGGCTCCATTCGGTGAGGAGCAGGATAGGATCGGCCTGTACTCACCGTAAGACGGCGCATCGCACTTCAAGCAAGGCGGGCGGGCAGCTTTTCAGAGGCTTCTGCCGAGCTGCCGGCTATGAGATTATCGAAAAAGCGCACGCTGAAACCTCGTAGCTGTCGCTGGGACCGTCTGGCAGCAGCACGGCGCGGACCAAGAGCGACCGAGCGAGAGAGAGAAGAAAAGAGATAGAAAAATTGATGCTACACAAAGGCACTGCCACAAAAGAAGCGCAAAGCTTTTCAAAAGGAACCAAACGGTATGGCATGTACCTGTTTGTACCCCCGTCGCGGCTCTACCACGCGCTGCTTGCGTCCTAATGGATCCATATATTTTCCCCTGTACGCTTCTCTTGCCACTCTGTTGTTTATTGTTGTTTCGTTTTGTTTCGCGTGTTGTTTTATGCTCTCTTCTACTTCTCACCGCCCGCCGCAGTCCGTCACCTCAACATCGCTTGCCCTTCCGCCTACCGGTTCAGGATTAGCATATTTATTGCGTTTTAATAAAAATTTATGTTTCGGATAATCATTGGAGATTCTCCACGTTTTTGATCATCTTTTTCCCGTTCCTTTATTAATTACATGACCATCCAATTTATGTACGCTGCAAAGATCACTCACGCTCTGTCGGTACATGCGGGTGGATGTGCTCGCACTGGACTCGGCACGGCAACCCACAACCAGTTTGATCAATCTATTGTTTCCGTTAGGCAACCTCTAGCAGGTGAATTTTTCTGTCATCCGAAGTCCACTAAAACGACCAGGGGATTGTGTTATTTGGATTTTTACGATTGAACGGCGAACGAACGGCCGACGACGTTGCTTGGTGCATTAAATGAGAGATATCTATCGAAAGACCGGTTGTGGGAGAAGATATTTATGTGTATGATTTTATGGTTCTTTCAGGCACAAGTGAAAGCAGCAACCGAGAGTTCAAGCGGCCATTCGCTGCGTTCCGAAAGACATGATCTATTGATGTTTACGATTTGGGAGCTTAAGTGAGTCATCCGACAAACCGATGCGTTATGCAATATAACATGAGTGCAACATAAACGCTGGGAAGTTTTTTTACACGCCAATGATGCTGATGATTCCTTCCATCCAATATTAACTGTTTTCTATGTAAATTTGTTAGAATTCACAGTAACAGGGGATTATTTAAAATTGCTAGACAATTCAGGTTCCTCAAATGTACCTAATTGTGATTCCAAATCATCGTCGAACAGCCGTTTCACAACCTCAAATTAGCACCGTTTTGGTGCAAACTACATTTTTTTTTGTTTCCACCATCCCAATGAATGTCCGAATTTGTACACAAACAACAACATGTTGACCCCCCTCGAGCGGCGGCGGCGGCGTTGGTTCATTCGCTCGCCCGTGAAGCGTCGGTAAACAGACTACAGCTGCCCAGCCAGCCAACCAGCCAGTCAGCCAGAAAAAATTTTGGCCCAATTCATTAGTGTTTACCAAACACAATGACTCCCCGGCAAACGGAATGTTTTGCGCGTACCCCCGACCGATACGTTGCCGCTACCGACCGTGTTTTCGAAAATCCGACCGGACTACAGGTGGCGAAACCAGCAGCGCATTTTGATTAGTCAAACTTGTCAAAAGTGTAATGCCAACTCTCAATCATTCGATCGATATCCAATGCCGTTGGGCCAACGTTTTCATCTGCGTTCATCTACAAGTTAACTTCAACTTTTTTCTTCTCTTTCTATTTTCAGGTAAGCCACCCAAGATTATTATCCAATCCTAAATAATTTTCTTGTGTATGCACAGCTGGTGCATGAGTGAGTAGTGCAATCGCGCACATCACAGGTAATTAATTTCAATCGCCGAAATCGCCAATTTTTTTCGACGAAGCCGGCGATTCTTAAGCTATTTTTCGTAATTTGCAGGAAATATTCTCGTGCCACGTGCAGTCCAATACAATAAGGGGCCGGGTTTATTGACTATTGACGTTTTGAGCAATGGACCTGAAGTATTCGAAATAAACAGAATGATCATGCGAGGGTGGTGTGAAAGCCAAATTGTTCAATCCGGAATAGCCCAAAATTTTCATGAGTGGTTCACTTCATTTCGTCAATAAATTCGGAACTTTCCTGGTTAAATTGAAATTTTATATAATACTTGAATACGTTATTTTATTTACCGGGACTAGTGCTGACGTTCAATCAAAAGAAACCAGCGAGTGTTGCTGTGTAAAACACTTTTTTTCGGCAAAATAAGGGTTCAAATAAGAACCTATAACTTTTGAATTTCTATTCGTAACTGGCTACTGATCCACAGTAAACGGAATCAGCTAGTGTTATGCTTCTTCCATAGCAAGTCATAACGAGTCGGCCGAAAGCGCGGTATTAAAATCACAATTAGGCCGACGTCTGAAATGGATGGATGATTGAGTAAACTGAAGTGTGGACTCTCGGCAGATGAGGTCC
The DNA here is from genome assembly GCF_943734655.1 of Sabethes cyaneus. NCBI lineage: Eukaryota > Metazoa > Arthropoda > Insecta > Diptera > Culicidae > Sabethes > Sabethes cyaneus. The sequence goes on from NC_071355.1 coordinate 175,456,740, forward strand.
GGTAGCAAGCACTGGCTCCTTCATTGTCTGGGTCTGTCTATGAAAAAACGACCAGTACTCCCGATATATCCTACCGAGAAGTCGTACTGTGAGTTCTTCTCCTATTACTAAATTAACTACGGCTCAATCGGATGCTCCAAGATGCTCTTTTGACTTCAACACAACGATTACAACAATGTCTGCATGATACTCCCTCCAGGATGCAGAATCATGTATGCTGATGACCTCAAAATCTACCTTGCAGTTCGTTCAGTCGCTGAATGCATCAAATTACAAAAGCTAATCGATTTGTTTTATGGTTTATGGTGTGTATACAACCGGCTCAGTATCAGCGTCTCCAAGTGTTCTGTAATCAGTTACAGCCAAAAAAGGCTCAAATCCAGTACAGTTATTCCATAAACGACCAGAATATTGAACGCGTTACAGTCGTCAAGCATCTTGGTGTCCTGTTGGATACCGAGCTTACATTTCAGCACCACTACAGTAGCGTCATTTCCAAAGCAAATAAGAACCTGGGGTTCATAATGAAAATTGTAAAAGAGTTTCGTGATCCATACCGCCTGAGATCTGTGTATTATGCACTTGTACGCTCATCACCGGATACGGCAGCTGTTGTTTGGAACCCTTACACTGGCCTTTGGACTGCACGGATCGAATCTGTACAAAAAAGGTTTATCAGATACGCGCTTCGGGATCTACCCTGGACGGATCCAGTCAATCTTCCTCAATACGAAGACAGGTGTAAGCTGCTGGACATGGACACATTGGAAAAGAGAAGGGATGATATGCTGTATTTGTTGGAAAGATATTGTTAAGGCATATCGTAATGTAGGGACGACCAACTGCTAGAATCCATAAAATCTGCTTGCCACACCGGTGTATCTTTTCGCTACTTCTTTCGGTCAAATATACTTACCTTCAAACTACTCATCGCGAATACCGTTCCCAATAATCCGAAAGACATGATCTGCGGCTACAGATACTATGTGGAAGAATTGATGCCCCTTGGATTCTGGCAAGGATCAATATGAATGCGCCCCTGGAGAGTTCTTCGATCTACTGACTTCCTCAAAATTCCATTTCATCGGACATTATATGGTCAAAAAAATGAACCTGCTATAGCGGTAACAGGTTCATGTGTACAGTTTTTAACTCCGTGTTCTACTTGTTTGATTTTAATATCAGCTGTGAAACGCTCAAGTGTTGTTTACGTAATCGTAGTTCATTTTAATTTATAAGTTAGTAGTTTTTTTTTATTTCATATAGACCTTGTTGTCAGATGATCCAAAGAATAAGTAATAATAATAAACAATAATAATAATAATAATATCAAAGCAGCAGAAAAACGAGCTGGTGAAACACTAATTACCTCCGTACAAAGGTGAGGACCCCCAGACTTCGTCTTCGTTAGCAAACAGAAGAAGTGGTTCATGCTGTTCCAAGCAGTCGTTTCCATTCAACTTAATCTTGGGCCATTCGTCGTAAAATTTCCCGGAGGGTTAGAATTCGCAAATCGCTTTCGACCTGGTCGAGTTATCTAGCGCATTGAATCCCTCTGTTCATGGTACTGGTGGAGTTGTTGAAGACAAACTTTGTCGTCGTACTGTCGTCCTGCATCCCTTCGACGTGTCCGGCCCACCGTTACCTATGTCCTTCATGTCGTCTCAGCTTCGAATCCATAAAGAACTACCGATTTAATGAGCTTTTCGTATATTGTCAGCTTCGTACGAAGGCGTATGCTTTGTGATAGTAGCGTCTTGTGAAGGGCAATTTCCTGCTTGAATGCGCCGCTGGGTTTTCTTACCAGTGTTGCTGTCCGCGATCACCAACGATTCCAAATACACCAAACACTTCTAGTTCGTCGCCGTAAATGATTACCGTCCTTGGGAGAGGCGTGTTTGTCTCCTTTGACTGTTTTCCTTTCATGTATTTGGTCTTTGACTCATTTATTTTTAGTCCAATCCCCCTAGACGACGCTTTCAGTTTGGTGTAGATTGCCTCCGTCGAAGTAAAGTTTCTGGTAATATCAAAGTCAACTACGAACACAGGGAGTTGGCTACTTTTGTTGAAGATCATGCCTGTTGTTTCGATGCCTGCTCGTCGCATCACCTCCTCAAGAGCGATGATGGATAGCACGCAGGATAAGCCGACACCTTGTCTCTACCCTCGCGGCGTTTCGACGAAACTGGAGAGTGTCCACGTGATGCGCACCAAACACATTTCTCGATAAAGTCAGTTTGTCTGGAAAATCGAGCTTGTGTATTATGTGTCATAGCTGGTTCCCAGACTTACTCCGCAGGAACAATAAAGCTCTGAATTCCGACAAAATTTGGCGTCCACAAATATTACAGGCATTCTTCTCGCAAACCGCATCATTCAACGTGGCAGCCTTACCACCGATAAGTGATGCTACTGCGATTCAAACCCAGCGGTTTTCATGCCTATTGGTCGTCAATTGTAGCGTCGATGAAGCTTCTATGTGCAATCTAGCAAGTAGAAGCTTTATCAGCGAAATATATCTGAGTAGACTAATTTTTGAGACAACGTCCTATCCCTTATCGTGATGAAGTCGAGATTTAGATAACCAGCACTGGCGGTCTCGACGTTAAATTTGAGACTTCGAAATAGGAGTTTCAGTATGTTCGGTATCTAACGTCCATAGATCTTTCAAATTTGATTGCTTCAGGAGCGATTGGTATCAATAATCTAGTCTAGTCTAGTTCGGTCTCCAACGTCCACAGATCTTTCCAACTTGATTGTTTCAGGGCCGAATGGTACCAATAATGTCCGTATTTCTGTTCCAGAGTATTTTACTCGCAGTGGCTGCGAGTGTGTCCTCACAGAAACAAGATCTATAGTGTATTCCGGTATTGGCAGCAGACAAAACTCGTTCTCCAAACATCTAGCGCGCTCTACAGGAGTGTTAGGCAAGACAAGCTGAACTTAGCGGCCATCCCGTAGCTCTAGAGGCATAAACGGAGAATACTAGCTATTCGAACATCTCCATGTAAGCTAGAGTATGGTGACAAGCACCACTTGTCAAGAGTTACTTTTCAAGAAACCACCGGTCCACTGATTCCCATTTTTACAGCAACTGCTTCATCTAGCAGTGTTACTTGTGAACCTTAATCCACAAACGCGTATACTTAAAACCTGACATCGTTCTCCGTACAAAGTTACTGGGAGAATCCGGAAAAGAGTAGCACCAATAATCTGCTGGCCGGTACTGCTCTGTTTACTGATGATGTCGTCGCATGTAGCAATTTGTGATGACGTAGACGGCATCCTTCAATCCCATATCCTTGCCAAGTCTTGCATTGCCGTTTTCCGTGTTGATTGAGACACGTCCAACACAGCGAGATTTGACCGACAACCTCGCACCGCTCGTCTACGTTTAAGGCCTGGAACATGTACCAATCCGCATCCCTGTGTCCCTCTATCTGGCAAAAGATACAGAACTTGTTTGCCGATGATGGCCCAGCCGACTGTTGCTTCCAATGAGCTTGCACAAATCCTCGGTCTTTGGGCTTCAGGTACGTTTCCTTGGATGTCGTTCCTGCTGGAGTGTCGTCCATCACCTCGAACGCCAACTTCACCAACGAAGACGTGAACGCTCCAAACGTTCCAAGATTAACCTCGGCAAAGGAACTTTTATATTCCGACCACTTCATCTTGTAATCTACAGGAAGTTTCCCTACTAGCTCATGAAGTAGTGACGGATTCATTAAATGCGATTGCTGCTTGGCAGTCTTCAGATGTTTCACCAGATTATCAACTGCCATACCAAAGTCCACTATACTTTAACAAACTTTCCGTGTGGAGGAAGACGATGAATCTTTTCAGTGAGTGTTTTGATCAACGTTTCTGGCCGACCATAGCGTATCACGGAAGAACACAAAAATTCCCATCTGATTTGAAAATATAAATCAATTTTCATTCACTAGCACTTGCAGCATTTTGTTTTTAATTTCAGCATATGGTGCTCTATTTACACTACTACAAATGTGTGAGGCAGTTACTCCTGAAAGTATTCTATCGTGTTGAAATAGCTAGTATTTGAGTGCCAACCACTTGCTTCTGGTGCTAGTGTATATGTACGATTCAATGATACACTAGCGCCAGCAGCAAGCTGTTGTCACTGCAAAACTAGTAATCTTCAAAGAGCCGGTATATAGGCTAAACCGACACGTTATCAATCGGTCTCTCTTTTGATCTGTTTTTGAAAAGCATTTAATCTCTGTGCTGGCTATTTCGGCCGGTCGGATTAAAAAAACACAGACACCACTATAGAAAATGGGCCCAATTTAGCCGCAGCGACTTTATCATTTTTCGCGACTGTAACTCAAATTCAGTAGCGTTTTATTAAGACCAAAATACACGCCGATATTCAGTAAATATTATTCTATCAACTGGTATAAAAATCTTGTCTCGAAAAAATATAGTTTCAGCGTAATTCCTGAATATTGTTCAGGCTACCGCCTAATGGGCTGGAAATGTCCTCCCGTACCCTACTTGACCGAACTTCCGTACGAAAATGTATGCTGTCGGTTGGTCACTCACCATAAATACCCGGACAAACAACAAAGATTCGAACAAAGTCTCCGGTGATTTTTTTCCTGTATGGAATCATCACTGAGACCAGTATCATATTGGAGGCCAAATTAGAAAAAATTGGATTCCCCGAATGGCTAACACGGTGGATACTGTCGTATCTCACCAAGCGTACTGCTTACGTCCGCATAGATGGAACGAGTTCACTCCCGTTTGAGATCGAATCGGGTGTGCCTCAGGGAAGCCATCTAGGTCCACTGCTGTTTATACTATTTGTAAACGATCTGTGCACCTCCATACAGTCTCATAAATACATGTTCGCAGATGATCTCAAATTTTTTCGCGTAGTAACTGCTTGCGCGGTTGACTGCTGTGCAATCCAAGCTGACATTGACGCGTTAGTAAACTGGTGCTCGCTGAACGGGATGGAAGTGAATGTACAGAAATGTAATGCTATCTCTTTCTGCAGAAAAAGACGCAACGTTATAACATTCGATTATAAAATGTCTGCAGCAAGTATCAACCGTGTAAATACAGTGAAAGATCTGGGCATTCTACTAGACAGCAAATTGAGTTTCACACAGCACATTGCGTCTACTACTGCCAAAGCCTATGCTGTATTGGGGTTCGTCAAACGAAACACGAAGCAATTCCAAGATGTCTACTGCCTAAAATCGTTGTATTGTGCACTTGTACGGAGCATACTGGAGTATGGAGTGCTTGTGTGGGCTCCTTATCATGCTGTGCAAGTAAATCGAATCGAACGAATCCAACGCCACTTTGTTCGATATGCTCTACGACTCCTGCCCTGGCGCGATCCATTTCGTCTACCGCATTACGAAAACCGATGCGCGCTTATCCATCTACCGACGCTGACAACTAGAAGGACACTGCTGCAACGGCTTTTTGTTTTCGACCTTTTTGGCAATAATATCGACTGCCCCGACTTGCTGAGCCGTGTTCCAATCAACGTGCCTCCAAGGCCTACTCGCCAGCCTCACTTCCTTCGGCTTCCTGTGTATCGTACTCAATATGCCCAAAATAATCCGTTTAATGTTTGCTGTAGAGAGTTTGACAATATCTCAGAGTGCTATGATTTTAACATTAGTAAAATAACCTTTAATCATAGAATCAGTAATATGTAGGGACAGTCTGTACGAATTAGTCGAAGACTTGTAAATAAATAAATAAATAAAGTATCGTTGATCTATTGTGATATCACCCGGGCATTTGCTGTATGATCCGCACTGCATTTCTTTGCTATAATCGCTATTGAGTTAGCAATTTGCTCATTGAATTTCATGCGTGCTTGTGTGTAATTGGGTTTTACCCTTCCTTCAATGCTTTCTCTACTTTACCCACCTCGGTCCACATGATAGCGCTGTCCTTAATTATAGTCATCCCTGGCACAGCTAACCAGTGCATTTAACCAGTGCATGCAAGGGTCTCATTTTTGCACTGGCAATAGGCCTCATCGGGATAATATACACTCTTCAATGATTCTACCTGTAAATAGGTCGGATTTTGTTAAAGCTAGGTTGAAACTACACAAAATGCCCTTAAAGTGTACAAATTCAAACTTTGGGAAAAAATTTCGACCAATTTTGTCTTCTTGCTACCGATAATCAAATTATTCTCTATGACAAATAACGCACTTTTAAGTTCCTACTACAAATTTTTAGGTTGAAATACTACTCAAAATCAAAATTGTGTGAAGGAATTCTGCAGAAGATTCGTACAGAATGTTTTGTTTATGGAACCAAAATTCTTGTATGAGAACCTAACATTGAAATCCCTGGGATACCTATAACTCGGTAAAGAAGTCGCATTTACTACGAAAACAGGGATCCTCGGGATTCTGAAAGTAGCAATCCGGACGGGTTGGACTAATATTTTGGGTCACTGTAATCACACACGCTCTCCAATCCATGGGACTCAATGGCTCAACCAAAAACTCAATGAAAAGCCTAGCGTCAGAGTAAATGCGAAGTAATACCGGGAAAGTGTTCTGGACGCTGCTTTAAAACCGTGAGCCGACAAGTAAACTGGTCGCAGCCCATAGACGTTTCATGAACACTAAAAATTTTCGCTCGTGCAGTTTCAAACACATTTTTATTTGCTAGAGTATATTACGTTATGTTGTTATGAAATTACTTTATTTCGAGCCCCTCTGAGTCAGGCCGTTTTTCGAAAGGCAGTGAAAGTATCTCGTTTGTGGCAGGTGCAGGAAGCTGTCGAACAGACGACTTTAGATATGACCATCGTAATTACTAAATTCTACAGTTGATTGTTGGCATGATTAGATGATACCACTACACATTCTTTACATAAATTATTTGTTTTTTATTAACTAAACTCAATCTTTGCAAAAATAATTAAAGTTGAATAATAATAATAATAATAATAATAACGATTACCATTTTCCTTTTTGGTGCGCAGGTTGGTGGTTGTAGTAACTGCGGCGGGTGGATGCGCTTTTTTTCCTCAACAGCTGATGACGGTGATGGTCAAGAGAAGTGCGATTGCGATGCCAAGTTTATTACTGCTTCCTTAGCTTACCAGTCATTGCTGATGATCATTGTGATGAAAAGCTGACCACCCCCCGCCCGCGCGTGCGCATATTGGTAAAAAGATACACGTGTAAGGAAGCGGCGAGCAGCTAATTACCCGTCGTGGCCAACGATTGCGGTCACACCAAGAAGCGGCAGGCGTAATCCGCCGCCACCGTTCGAAACGGAAATTGGATTTGACTGTTTACCAATATTTACACCGCACAACCTTAGGGTGGTTTAAGCTTAAGTGTAAACATTATCCACTCACATTCAGCGGGGGTGGTTGAATTGACTGCAAAACAACAGACACAGCAAAAAAACCAAAGATCACTAATGACTCGGTTTGATTCGATACCACTTGAAGCTTGAAGTTGATTCGTAAACGTGTTCATCTCGCGCTGAGCAGTAGGACTTATTGCTAACTAATGCCGGCGCGTGAATAGGTCTGCCTATAATTACCGACCATGATTGCAGGACCAATCTTCCAAACACATTGTTGTCAGAACGTAAATTGGTAGACTGCAATTAAAACTAGTAAATCATGTTTTTAGTTTGCACTTTGTTATTTGCGCTTAGGAATTACTCTTCCATAAAGTTGTGAGCAGATCTGTTGTGAGTCTTTGGATTTGTTGTGTAATATAAAACAAGTAAACAGAATTAATGTTGATTTGTTGCTTCGCAATTTCGTAGAAACTAGACACAATAATATTTTCCTCTTTAACCGATTTTTCTTTCTCGCAAGCACCTACACTGTTCATCATTTGTCCAGAAATCATAAGTCACACGAAACTTTTATTACACTGGAATTAAACTTTCAACAGCTCTAGAATTTATTGACCACGTTCATGAGCAGAATCATATAAAATTTGAACCATGTCATGTGCCGTCTAATTTTCATGATAATAAGAAAACGTTTCTTCATCTTTTCAACGCCCACGATTTGTACCATTTGTTCGGTGGATTTCTGTAGCGCAACAACCTTAATTTTCCGTGAAACTTTCAATACTTACCGCCCCTTTAAACGAGCCAACACACAGAGCATTTTGTTTCGAATCTTGAAAACAAAAAAAAAGCCGAAAATACAGGACCGCCGCGGCACTACAACGGGCGGGTAGATGCCACCGTCATATGTTACCTCGCCGAATCCCCTGACCACTGGCACTGCCAGCAGCGTTACGGAGGAGCTGACCGAAGACGGGAAAAAATCGCTCGCGCTAATAGAGGAAATCATTAGGTCCGGGAAGAGATAAATAATTCAAAGCGGAGCTGGCTAGTTCGCTCGTTTCGTTTACGTGCGCGCAGGTGCGCCAGCTGATTGCGGGCGGGCAGGCTGGCGGTCTGTGGTTGTGGTAAAACTGGAAGGGTTCTACCACGCACATGATCCGAGCCTCACCGGGAGCTCGTCCGTTGTTGCCTCGCTGTGCTTGCGAGGTGGGAGGATAGTGCGGCCTGCCCAGCAGCACAGCAGCGCTAGGAGGCAGCGGTGAACGAAGCAAAATTTTACAGAAAAATGCTGCTACACTGCCACCAAGGGGCTCAAGGCCAGTAAAGTGGGGTCTTCCTCGATGGGTTTCACTTACCTGCACGTGGGCCGTGCCGTCTCGAAGGAATTTGTTTAAACTTCGTGAATGTTTTCGGTTTTCTCTAATTAGAAGAAGAGTCGAATTCTTTGGTAACGTTTGTATTGCCGCAAAAGAAGATGTGGAACTCTTTTGGTTTCTAATCATTGCCTTCAACAGTAGACAATATTCAGTTGTTCACAATTCAAAAAACGATTTAAAATATTGACGATTTATTTTCAACCTGCTTTCAAAGTATCGCACTTGTTCGTGGAAGCAGAGCGAAAGTAACCTGCGGGTAAAGCACAACTTCGAAAGACCGACCGACCGACCGACCGCTCGTTGCCGCTTCGTTAATTGTTGCCGCTCTCTCCAACCACCCGCACACCATATGGACTCGTGAGAGGTCGTAAAGGATATGCGTGCGAACATCACGAGGCATATTTGCATTACATTTTGGGCTGGGCTTTTCAGCGGCAGAGCAAAACCATAATAACCGCCCGGCGAAATGTTACCAGGAGTGTAATAAATAACGTAGGTGTTTGCGTTTAATAAATTCATTCCTCTAATTTAACAGGTAGTTATATATTTTTAATTATATTTAATATCGCATGACCGGGTGCAGTAAACGTGTCATGGACATGCTTCGTTTTGCTTTGTGTGTATACACACATGCCCACTTCCCACGTCTATCGGCTGGACTCCTTCTAAGGATGGTCGCACCTCCACAGGTTGAAAACACGCACCTGCTATGAAGGCCACGGGAATGGCAAGCCCTGCGGTAGATCAAAATTCCTGTGCAATTAAACATAAGTTCGTACTCTACATTAACCAGTTACTTTCCAGGCCATACCACTCTACGATTGACCTCGAGTAGCTACCAATCCCTTGAGTTGTCCCACATCCTATAACCACAGGCACTAGACCATCAGGTGTTCGTCAAATTATTCCAACGACGAAGCAAAATTCCACAAGTTAATCAATTTTCCCCCAGTTTCCGAGTGCGCCAAATAACCGACGAGTTGCGTGTGGTTCTACGGAGGCACCATGCGAAAAGTCGTATGCACGTGTATCCCGAGGCGACACTGTGGCGGCCTGCCGAGAATCAGTCAGAAGTCAGGGAGGCCACTCAAATCTATCAAAATGTCGCTACTTCACGGCCCATGAATTCCGAAACGTGATAGAAGCGAAAAGCTCGGCCACGGCCAGTGAACGATTTCGACGACTCCGGACGGCTAAAGGGTTGGCCGGTCGGCCGTTGCACGCTGAAACGCAATTACCTTCTCCGGAGGAAAAATTTCAAAGATGAATGAATTTTTAGCTTGCTGCTGTGAGCCTTGTGCCCTTCCACCCGCAGCACCAAGCGGTGCAAAATGTGTTGCCCCAATCCCGACCAGCCGGAGGGGTACACAAGCACGCAGCTCAGAGCGTACGAGTTTGTATATATAAACTTCTTTACAACTCTTGACTGGCCGGCGGGCAAACTGCTTCCCACCGAACGATAACAAATGAGCCTGCTGACCGACCGACTTTGCAGACTCTGGACTACAAAAAGCTCTCAGTAGTCGTGCTGGTAAAAGACCCATAACTATGTATTAAGCAATAATAATAGCAATAATAATAAAGATAATAATACGAACGAATCTGTCTTTTTCACCCTGCACACACTGAACTTCAAACTGCAGAAGTTAGCGGCCAACGCAGGCAGCGCCAGCGCAGCAGCGCCACGGCCGAGCGGTCATTTATCATATTTCCGCGGGAGCAAATTGAGTTCGGTGCAACCTAGACCATCTCCGTAAAAAATCTCCTTCACTCGTCGATCTTCTTTAATTGTTTCAAATGGTTGACTATAATTGCGAGCGACACCTGTGTGACAGATGTGATTACGACTAAGAGATACACAACAGGTCTTCAAAAGTAGCAGTTTCTTCCACCACCGCCCGGTTTGGTGTCGGGAGTAAGTTTACAGTTTAAGGAATGCAATCTAGACTTCCACCAGGTGCACGTTGTTTGTAAGCATCCATATTTCTGCAGATCTATCCCGCGGGAAGCCAGTTCCCAACCGACGAGGGTGGAGTAATGATTTATTGCGCGTCACTCATCCGCGAGGAGAAAGCCTCATCATCGACAAAAATCTTTTGACCGACAATTTGTTACGAAGGACAATTATTCCGATATCGTCGACGGCGTCCAGCGCAAATTACGCCGATGATTAATCGATTGTCGAATTGCAATCTTGTACCTACCTAATAGCTCGCGATCAGCCGAAGCGAGATGCCCCCGAGCAGCAAATGGCCAATCGATCGCACGTTTGAACCTACGGAGCTTTTGCTGGTGTTGCGTCGGATTGGTTGGTAACTGTAACCTGCGATGCCGTGGTAATTTGACCTGATGGGGCTTTGGTTGTGCACAAACAAACGTCAATATTGATGAAGCCGTAGGAGAGTACAATGGAACTATTTTTGTTCGTGCTTTTCGAATTTGATGTGGTTCTGGATTTAGCATCTAATCAAACATCTCTTTATTTTATATTTACGGCCAACGCTACAGGCTACAGAGGATTAGCGAAATATTTCTCATCGTTGGGTCTGGCAACATCCTTGGAATTTTGGCGGACGCATTTCTTCGGCGTATTGAAGTGCTAACTGGCTGCCAAGTTGAGCCGACACTAAATCATGTGTTTATTAATGACGCATTAAGCGAACGCTAGTTGGCATAAGCCCACACTGCAATATGAGAAGTAACTCATTTATCACCTTAATTCAGTTGCGCATTTCTCACGAAACATAAGTAAGCTTTTTAATTAAAGTTAATTGCAGAATCAAGTTACGAATAGCAATTAATTCAATTTTAAAACCGTGTGCACATTCTTTTCGGTACGTCATTATTGCTAATCAGGACCATATCCCAGCAATCAAATGTAAATGAGATAGAAGTATCAGTATGATCTTCAGTGATTTGGGACCGTGTTTACTTCTGCATTCTCTCAAAGATCACTAGAGTAGAGGGTATAATAATGAAATAACGTTCATTGGATCGGAACAGGAGTCGCCTTGTTTCTTTCACTTTGAGCTCATTCGTTAAACACTGTTGAGAGTCCCCCCGCTTCGTCGAAGTTGTTAATTTGTAGATGTTTGATAATTGCTCAAAATTTTTCAATGGGTCGAATCTCCGGACAATTTGGAGGGTTCATCTCTTTTGGCACGAAATCGACATCATTAGCTGCATACCACTCATACATCACTTTAGAGTAGTGATAGCTACCTAAAACAGGCCAGAATACAACGTTACCTTTATGTTAATGAATGAATCCGTTTCTTCAAACATTCTCCCATGTATACACTGAATGTCATTGTTAAAGAAGTGACGAAAGGTGCAACCTGCAGTCCACAGCTACATATTCCTTGCCAAATCATGACCTTCTTTGCTAATTTATCAGCAAACATGAACTGCTCCCCTGGCACCGGCAAGTCCGGGAGTTGAAATCCATTTTCACGTAGGATTAGTCGTCCATCATAATGCATCTGTAGAATCTCTTCAAAACTTGCTCGTACAAATGTCTAGTATGCTTTTTGGTGTGCTTCAAGTGCCGGTTCGGATTACTACTGACATTGTAAAACCTATAGCCCTCTCGAACGAGGATATTCCACGTGGCTTGATAGTTGGCATCGTACCTTCTAACCACAACCCGGCTGGAGATACCAGGATTGGGCTTAACTTTAACATCTCCCCCTCAGCGCTCGGTCGCTAGTTTCGGTTTTCTTGAAAGTTCTTTGCCGCCTTTTCACTCCGAGGTTCTCCTTATAACCCGTCAGAGAATTATACACTGTTGGTTTTGGCATTTTTAGTAGGTACTTTAGGCAACTTTGATACAATCAACTCTGGATTTTCCAGGTATTCGTGCAAGATATTTTACGTCGTTCGAGTTCCATTCTGCACTGCTGCGCAACGTAGCCAAATGTTTTGACGAAACTTACACCAACTGTTCTTCAAAAACATGTAAACAAAGTTATGTCAGATGGGTTCCAGTTTCTGCCGCAGTAGGCGTGCCATGAGGCATATGGCATGAGCCATCTCTCTCGGACTACCTTTCTAATTTTTCCATGCCCTACGCCGAGTTTTTGCGAGTGTGTATTTAACTGTCAGCCACGGTCGTGCAACCCGAGCAGTTATTATCAAATACTCACGAGGGCCCGCACTCTTTCCCGTGTGTTAAGCGGGTGCGTAATATGAAGAAAAAAATAAGAAGAAAAAGATGATGATGATCAAAGCAAAGCAAAGCCTAGGTGCTACATTTCGTAACCGAAACTTGACCTTCTGTTTTTATACGACAGACTTCGCAGTCAGCTGTTAGAGTACAGAACAATTTCAGGGCCAATTGCTACGATCCTATTAACTCTCTAACAGCCTCTTCCAGCCGAGATTCGAACATACGACGACTGGCTTATTAGGCCAGCATCATACCTCGAGACCAACTGGGAGGGATCATAGTCATCATTTATTCCGAAGAAGTAAAGCGAAATCTGCAGCCATACATGCTACTCACGCTTGTAGGCTGTTGATAGCTGAACCCGTCAACTCATGAGCAGGCTACGCAGAACGTTACTACAAAGCTGTATCCTCGCAAGCGTATCGGTAGCAGGCATATTTTGTTGGTCTTGGTTGGTTGTTGGTCTTATGCTTGCGTCAATGAAATACGCGTTGGATGCTATGTTTTTCATCGCTCGCATACGGGTTGGCATCCAGATTTTCTTTTAGTCAGACTTCAACAAGCTTAAGTAAACGGCATCTGTTTGTGTAAGGAAACAAGTTATCAAGATGGTGCCTTGGGAGACTCGGTAAAGCAAGCACGATAAAATCTTAAAGATGAGTCCAAGAATCACTATAATATTTAAACCGGTAAGCATTTAGATCCACAACATGCTCGAGATATTCGGAGTAAACTGAGTGACACCTGTGTCATCTAAATAAATACTCATAAGTCCACCATCCTTCAAATCAGTCCGCGGGCCGCTCGACTTATTGCTCATGTCAAAAATCCGCAGTCACTGATCTATAGTATACCCGATCAGGAGGACCTAACAAAATTATAACACATCTTGTTATTTTGTTATCAAATTTTCTTACGACAGTTGAAATTAATTACATATATTAAATTATATTATAACAACCGTTATAATAAATTAGCTTCCGTAAGTGGTTAAAATATCAAAAATTATATCTAAACTGCCTCTAATTAATACCTGATTCATAACAAACCTTGTAATGATTTTATCTTAATTGAAACACATTGTGCTAAAGGTTAATCGTCAACATTTCAAGATATTCCTAAAATAACACAGCAAATAAAGATATATTAGCAAGTATTAGTAATTAAACTAATTTTTGCTAGTAACATATTTTGTTATAAAAGTAATTTGCAAGTAACATAATTTGTTATTAAAGCGAAATGTGTCATTCTTAGTGGTGGAATCTGAATAGCTCATCCATAACTCAACGTGCTACTTGTATCTGAATCTGTTACAAACTTCAAATTGCATCCTAATTAGTTTTTTTTTTCGATTTATAACACAATATGTTAAAAATATCAAAATGTGTTATAAAACAGATATAATCTTGTTATAGCCTCCTGATCGGGTAACTGAAGCAAATCGGGTTTTTAATGCAGTAACAAACTCATCTCCTCCCAGTTAGCTACGCTCACAGTAAACCAGTTCAATTTGCACAATTCAGCAAACAAATCGAGCAATTCTTGTACTCTGCGGCAGCCGTCTATATTTGGTATTGGAGCAAACAATTTCATCTCATCAGCGTATAATACCTTGCCGCCAATTTCCAACAGTAAAGCGACATCATTCAAGAACAGCAAGAAAAGTTAAGGTTCTATGTTGCTACCTTGAGGAACTCCAAACTTATTGCTGACCGCAATGAAACACTGGATCCTATATTTTATTACAATTTAGTCTAATTTATTTTTGCTCTAACTCTCCATTCACGGGTCCAGATCCATTCTGTGGAATCTCTGGCTGCGTGCTGAAGGGTGAGCTGAAACAACGGAAGAGCCGAACAGTCATGGCAGTACAATCGCTCAAACAATCAAAAAAAATTATAAGGCCCAGTATTAGGGTTACTCAAAAGTTGCTGAGTCTCATTAAGAAAGATCTCAGCACGCTTACTGGTCTTGTGACAGGACATTGTCCGAGTAAATATCATCTTCGGAATCTCGGTTTCGTACAAGATGATATTTGTCGCATGTGTAATGGCGAGTGCGAAACCTCGGAACACTTGCTCTGCAATTGCGGTGCACTGATAGGATGCAGACTGCAGTATCTCAAAAAGGGCCTACTAGAGCCTAGGGAGATCTGGTTTGCATCGCCGCCCAAGCAACAGTGTGAGTTTTATTGTACTCTTATGGTGGTCTTCAAGACTAATTTTGATCTTAAATACCATCATAAAAGTGTAATAAAACCCAAATTGCTGCTTAGGCGATCAGGGTCAACCCGTTTTGCTCTAGGCTTCATTTTCGGTTTTTACCTCAGTAGATGCTCATTAGACGACAGCGCCTCAACGGAACAGAATTGGAAAAAGTAGTGTAAAGGGGCAATTGTAGAGTTTACTATTATCTACTATATTGTTGAAGAAAGTATAGCTTTATCTTTCGTATTTACGGCACTGTGGGACTGTTACCCCCTTGGGAGCAAAAAAAAGCGCTTATTTGGCTACCAAAGGGGTAGTAGCCTCATAACACCGTTAATACAAAAGATAAAGCTATACTTTCTTCAACAATATAGTAGATAATAATAAACTCTACAATTGCCCTTTATACTACTTTTCCGAATTCTGTTTCGTTGAGGCGCTGTAGTCTAATGAGCATCTACTGAACAAAAAACCGAAAATGAAGCCTGCGCTCCAGCTACCAGCCTATCACTTCCTCAATAAGTGATAGGTAAGCTTGAAGCGTACAGTAGAAGAAATAAACGGGGCATACCACAATAGTTCAAATTAATGGACGCAGTGGTAAGAGTACCCAACAGAAGAGAAAAAAAATTATTTGTAAAAATCATCGGACGCTTAGTGGTCTACATGATTTAAAATACACTTACGAAAGTAAATACATACAATAGTGCCATTATCAATGAATCACTTATGAGAGAGTCGTCGTTGAAAGTTATTAGCCGTTAAGTTGAAGACAATCCAATCGAGACATAGTTGAACCACATTGCCAGAAATCGTATAGGATAGTGTAGTCCATAGTTTGCATTCCGTTCTTGAAAGTATAGGAATTTCCAAGTTTGGAGATATAATTCGGAAGCATACAATTTCAGTTGACTCAGAATGGTGGAGCAGTCGATCCACCAGGTGTAGCAATTCAGTGCAGTCGCAGTCCATTTGTATTACCTCAAAGCTTTTTACATCGTCGCATAAATAATCGACAGCCAGGTGACAGGAGAGCTGACAGTTTATTTACAAAAAGACTGAAGAGCAGTGGTCCAAGGTTGCTCCCCTGTGGTACGCCAGAAAACGACCCAGTAAACTTGGAACCGATCTTCACACTCAACCTACGGTGTGATAGGTACGACTGTAGCCACTTGCATAACGATAAGGAAACTCCCAGCTTCTCGAGCCTTGCAAACAAAATATCATGATCCATCCGATCAAACGCTGCTTTCAGGTCCGTGTACACTGCGTCAATTTGTACTCCTTGATTCACATTGCGCAAGTAAAACGAGACGAAATCAACAAGATTCGTAGAGACTGAACGTTTTGGAAAAAGTACTGTACCACTATCACAAAGTACTCTACCTCTGAGATATGAGTGTGAGGTGTGACGTGTGAGTGAATGTGAATCATGCTGAGAGAGTTTTCGTAAAAGTATTGTATGGCCAGTTCGATCAAAAGCCGTTTTCTGATGTACGGACTACGGACTAATCTAACGGATTAGTACGGACCGACCGATATGGCATGAAATTCTTAGTGCGGGACAGACACATAATTTGATGAAGCTCTCTTATAGCATTATTTCTCAACTACGCAATAGTGAGCTTAAAGTTAAAATCCCTTGGTGCGCTTATAGCGAAAGGAGAAATTTTCTGATAAAATCCAATATGGCGACCAAATCAAAAATGGCAGTCAACATATTTTCCACCTCT
Organism: Sabethes cyaneus; assembly: GCF_943734655.1. Lineage (NCBI taxonomy): Eukaryota > Metazoa > Arthropoda > Insecta > Diptera > Culicidae > Sabethes > Sabethes cyaneus. Next base: position 175,473,552 of record NC_071355.1, read on the forward strand.
TTTGGAAGCCCATGCATTCCACTTGTTAATCCACAATAACAAAACCGTGAGGTTTGTTATTCTATCATGATAAACAAATGATAATCATAAATGAAGGTATATAATTATTTCAATATTTAAATACCGACGGTCATTAGTGGCCCCGTTTCAACGAGGTTTACTCAGTTGATACTAACGGAGTATCCACAAAACTACGACATATTACTAACCAAGGTCCGCATATTGAAGTTCATTAACTTTCTCCCTTTTGAAATAATAAAAATAAATCAGCTCATCCAATTTCCGCTTTTCACATTAAGCATTTGCTCTGTCTCGTGTAAGTGAAATAATGTAATTATACTAAACGGAATAGCTTAAGCTTATCTTTATCTTAATACAATATTTGAGTTATGAGTGATAACTCTCTCATTTGTGCAGATTTTCAATTATAATTGCAGTCTGTAAAGGAAGAATTGAGTTGCAAAAAATAATTGAAATACTGATTTCAGACCTGGCCTCAGACCATTTAAATAATGAAAAGTAAATGTATCGTAACTTCAGCATCTCTCTGTAGCTTATCTCGATCTCTAAATTCTTCAAATTTTCACCCATCGAAAAGCACCAGTGAGCACAAGTCGGAAACAATAACCCGCAAGCAACCGTACATCGAGCTCATCCCAAGAGGACGCGACTCCTCCTGAGGCTCCACTTTGGCGGCTTCAAACCCCCAAAAGTACTGTTACCACACCGGAGCGCTGCGCTGGAGGCCTCTGCCGAAACGCGAGCCAACACCCAGCAAATTGGTGTAAAATTTAAAGCAGTTTCCTCCTGCCTGCCTGCCAGCGAGAAAGAGATTACCTAAGGTCTAACGATGCTCGTATTAACACAGTCAGACTGCCCGGCTGGTGGCGGTCGGGCTTTCCCTTTTCTCTCGCATCGGTCTAATTTTTCACCCGCCGACCCTGTCGGTGGGCCATCGAAACGACGACGGACGTAGGAAACGTTACGCATAAATCTCATCATCTTTGCCCCTCCGGGGCTAATCGCCCAGCAGCCGGCAGCTGCCAGTAACACTTTTTACCGCATCTTCACCTCCAGGCGGAAAGATTACAACTATTACGAAACAAGCGATTCAATCTAAAAAATGCATTTCGGTACGCTTATATTTTGAAGCAGCAGCCGTCATCGACGGCCTGCAGCGGGTCTTCAGCAAAACCCGCAAGTACACGATTATTTTGTGGCGAATCAAGTTTTGAGCCTCACCCCAGAGATGTTCAATTGTAAGTACATAGCTTACGCTTATATTTAATATGAACGATAATATATGGTATGATGCAGAGCTTTGACATGAATCCTTCAAGGCAATAGCGTATTCTTACTTCCTTTAATGTGAATATATCTAATCGAAGCATTTGTTCGTTATGGGCGACTAATTGTTTCAATTGCACAGTTCGCAGTTGTAATTCCAAACCAATAATGAACAAAACTAGGCATCATACAACTAAACAAGGAACAATCCTCCATTCATTGCAGTCGGTGGGTTCCTACAACAATGAATCAGACCTCACCAACCAAGGCTACACGAACGAACCCAGTAAGTTCCATCAATCGGTTCGTCCACACCGGCGGAGCCACCTAGAGATTCGCAAAGCAGCCACACACCATTTTAGCAAACGTTCGATGATGCTGCTAGTGGCACTTGCTGCCTGATGGCTAGCCTAGGTGCGCGAGACGCGACAATCGACCGTGCACGATGTGGCATTAATGAATTTATGAATAATTAAAACCAATCAGGATGGTATGCACTTTGAGGCGTTTGATTATTAGACTTTTACTGAATTCTTCCTTGAACGTTTTATTACAAGTTGACCGATTTTAAAATTGAGTATTAAATATTTGATTTTCAACTCTGAGGTAACATTTAGAAAACATAATGACTGCTAGGTATGCTGTAATTTTTTCATCATAAAAATTTACTATTTCATCATGCGCATTTACATTTTCCTCGTATGATACAAACTCGTACACTTTTAATGAGAAAGCATTGCATACGCAAGGATTCACTGTCTAGCCCGGTGGCGGTGGTGCTTTTCTTAGATACAAATGGTTATGTTGAACTCATTCACTACGAATCATTTTATGCATCGCATAAAATAGAATCAATAGTATTTAACTGTCGCTACCTGGTCGATCTTGCCGCAGATTGCATGTAAAGGAATGTCATTTCATTTGGCAGGACCACCGTCTGGGAGAAACCAAGTAGGACGTCGTAGATCGTAAAAATCTGAAAATATTTAATTAATGAATTCTTTCGCATAATGGTATTAAAATTAAACCGAACTGCCCACTAAAACCGAAACATTTTTCTTTTAAATCGAGGTCTATGAGAAACAGCTGAGTTTGGAGTACATTTATCATAAAAGTACCTATATCATAAAAAGTACTGAAAACATAAAATATGGCGATGCATTTCAAATGTGCACACCAATTACAATCGACGATCTCCTATTTCGGATGTTATCTCCTTTGAAAAGTGAAAAGAATTTGTTTCTTTTGCAATGCTTTGTTGCTTTTCTCAGCACCCAAATTTCACTTTTCTTTGCCAGACAAACTTTTTTTATCGGAACACTACAGAGTGCGTGCTCTCAACGTCACGGAGCAAATCGTTTCAGTCCGTATAACTGATACACCTATCTGATATTCTCTTTAGCATGTGGAGTAAACAATCTCTAGTCTCTAGAATATAAAGAAAAGATTAGTATTTGACACCATTCGGTGGCAAAGCGAACGACTGAACATTATAATTCTAAGTTTTATTACGTTTCTCTATTGGTTTTCATTACCAATTTCATAAAACCACTTATAAAACTATGAGCTCCACTAGAACTATCTGACGAGCGCTTTAAAACTGCCTTTCTGCCAGGGGGCCCACTCTTCAGAAGGTTTTTATAACCTCTTTAAGAATCAGGTTATAAGCTCAAGTAGTCTTATCACGCTCTGCTGAAGATAGAAATAAAACCGATTATGCTTTGTGACTGCTTGACAGCCACCACCATAATTTAATGAATCTTTTTGCTACAAATCTATAAAGCTTGCTCTGGTAAAAAGCTAAATCAGTGCTAACTAGAAAATACATCTGTAAGCAAAAATATTAAAGTTTTACTGTCAGATAATCCTGATCGATTTGGTTTATAGCGACCATAATAAAATATCCCATAGAATAAATCATTAATTTTTAGCAGTCTCCATAGTTGTGCAGCATATGCGCAGCAAATTATATTCCCGCTCAACTCCATCAATGGGTATGAGCGGTCCGTAAGCTGTGTACAGCAATCGGGGCCTGCCACAAAAGACGATCATTAAGACTATCGCAGTGGCCTTTCAACACAATACCCATTTAGCATACAAAAAAAAATCAAATTTTTTCGTGGATATTTGTATGATAGGTGGATAAAATCAACGCACCATCAAATTTTTGCAATTTTTAAAAACTAGTTATTTTAACTAACCAAATAAATTCAATTAGTCAATTTCAATTTCTAGCAAAATCACTTTAGTTTGCTTCCTACGATATGAAAACCGAATCATAATAACTTTCTTTCTGCAACACGCTTTGCTTTGATGAATTTTTGTTTGCAAGCTAAAAAAATACTAGAATGTGGCAATACGGCCTCGCATGAACTCTAATATTCTCCATAACAGCAGCTGGAAATCTGATTGGTCAGGGTGTTGCCATTTTAAAAGTGGCTCTATAAAACTAACAGATTTATTGCGGTTTGAAAAGCAACCGCAATAAGATCAGTTTTGATTGGTGCACCATATGGTATTGCTACGCCCCACTTATTGTAAGTTTATAACAGATGTGGCGCAGCTAACTTGTTTTATCGTGGTAATATAAGCAACCACAGTAAGTTTGTTTTATTAACAGTTTCATAGTGGTTTTATAACTAGCTACAAGTAGTTTTGACTTGTATCATTTTGGTATTGCGCAACACCATGATTAAACCAGAGGTAATGATCAATACCGTAATAAAACCTTTTTAAAATTCAAATAAAACCAAGCGGTTTTAGAATTGTTACTTAGGTTACTAGTATTTCTCAATTCTCGTAACAGTGAATTCTCTGCTCACGTGCTCTTAAGTAAATGTTGGACTAATACATGGACTCATCCCCAACAGCTGCAAGGACGTGACAGCACGGTCGTAAACGTCTTTCTAAGACTTGACCATTCTTTATCGACAGACTTCGCAACTGGTTGTTAGAATACAGGACAACTACGGGTCTAATGCATCGGTCATACTGACTCTATCTAGCAAGCACCGCTCAACCGAGATTCGAACATACGACGACTGGTTTCTTAGACCAGCATCGTACCTCGAAGCTAGCTGGGCGCCGTTTACAATGCATTGGAACAATTTGGCTTTTGTTGAGAATGTTTTGGCATTAAACTCGAACAAAAGAGGTGACAAACGCAAATTCTTTGTTGAACAATAATAGTCGAAACTATTTTCGCAATTAAATTCCACTAATTTTAATTCGACAGATACGCATTTCGCCTACGACTTACATGTTTCATCAGTGTCTGTTTTCGAACAAAACTAGTAAAAGAATGAGAAAAAGAAAAAAAAATAAATACCCAAAAAGGGACGAAAAGACAGCAAAACGATCGGTAAAACGATCATAAAAGGTGATGTAAAGATGACGAAAAAACAAGAAAAAAGAAACAGAAAATGTCCAGAAGTCAAAAACGACTAAAATATAATGAATGAATGGGAAAAAGACCATGAAAATATGACAAAAACACAAAGAGAGATGATAATAACAAAGATAACAAATAGATGCGAAAAGCTATAGAAAACACTACAATAGGATGACCAAAACACAACTAAAGAAAGACGAAAAGACCGCAAAGGTACAAGGAAAAGATGACGAAAAAGTAATGACCAGTATATTGTACTTTCTTCAGTAGGCGAAAAGACGAAAGACCACAAAGAAGCTATAAAAATGTCGAAAAAGACCTTAAAAGACTACAAAAGTATATAAATAGATGCAAAAAAGCGAAAAGAATATAAAAAACAAAACTGCTACAAGAAATGCAAAAAACAGACTATAAAAGACAATAAAATACTTCATCAGAAGCGACCAAAACGCCACAAAAGACGATAAAAATAACAACAAACAGCTGAATAGAGACAAAGACACGATGTAAAGATTCCAAAAAGGCATATGTTAACAAAAGCAAAAAAAACAACAAAAAACAAATAAAAGACGTCGAAAAGATGGCAAGAAGACGATACCAAAAGGCGACACAGCACACATCTCAAAATAAAAGAAAAAAAGGTTAAAGACGCCCGGTTACTTACGGGGTACGATGCTGGTTTAACAAACCAGTCGCCGTATGTTCGAATCTCGGCTGGGAGGTGTTGCTATAGAGCCAGTAGGATCGTTGCACTAGCCCCGTAATTGTCCTGTACTATAATGGACGGCTGCGAAGTCTGTCGATAAAGAAGGGTCAAGTTCTCCACAGGACGTTTATACCCATAGCTTTGCTTTTTGATTAAAGACAACACGGAAAGAAATCCGATCCCGCTACCATGAATAAAATCATGAAATCATAAAGTTTGAATTGCTGTCAAATCTTGACTGAACTTCCATATCAGGCAGCACAAAATCATGAATTATAGTTCATAATTTTGCGTTGTGTTGTACTGCAAGAAGTTCGTGATTTCATGATTATTATTCATGGTGTATTTTCATAAAACATAAGCTGGAAACCTGAAATCATGAGTCATTTTGCGCATTTTGGAGTTTAAATTTCTGCCCGTGAAAAGACGAAAAAACGATGAAACATAAAATAGGTGAAAGATCAAGAACGAAAGTCAACCGTTTCAGTCCCTGATAAAGCAAATCAAAGCCCAGGTGCTACATTCCGTTATCGAAACTTGACCTTCTGTTTTTATACGACAAACTTCACAAGCCAGCTGTTAGAATGCAGGACAATTGCGGGGCCAGTTTCTACGATCCTATTGACTCTAACAGCCTCTCCCAGTCGAGATTCGAACTTACGACGACAGACTTATTAGGCCAGCGTCGTACTTCAAAGCCGAATGGATCAGTCCCTGATACAGAACACCAAAACACCTTAAATATTAAATGATTTGCAAAGTTTCACCATAAACATTACTTATCTGAACCGGCCTAGCTACTATTCTTAATTAATTAAGCAAAGAAGCGAAGACCCCATTATTAACAACACTGGCATCTCTGCTATTTTTCCACATAAACGTCACGCGTCATCATCGGCGGCGCTTTTGTTAGCGAAGGTAGTATATTTAGTATGAGATTAAGTAAGTTCACCAAAATTCTGTATTGATGTTTCCTCGACTATGTTGGCATAACGGTATAAATGTTAGCACTCACTCACCCAGATGCATCCAGGTATCTCCTTGACCGACAGAGCGAGCCACCATCAGTGTCTCCCGAATATTGGCAGTGCTGCCAGTCTTCTTGTTACCGAAGTTTTAGAAAGAAGTCAAAACTATCTGGTGTCTACTCTGCACTCAAAAAAATCGGCACGTCAGGTTTACGTGAAAACATAGGTAATTCTCATCCATCACACTTTCCAAGTAACATTCACGTGAATTATTGGTCGCACTCATACTAACCAGTTAACGTGCGATCCCGGTGAATTTTAACATTTCCCATTAACTAGTACATGAAGTTCATGTAAGTTGCTGTACAGAAGTTTACATGATATTTCACGTGGATGCGACGTGTCGATTTTTTTGAGTGTTTAAGTATTCCTCACATGTACAATATTCGCTTAGGGACGTTTTTTTTTGAGCTCACACTCTATTACTTTCGTCGAAAATAATACAACAACAACATTTTTGACGGCCTTACTGAATTCCAGTAGAAAATTCGAATTGTGGAAGAACATACGCAACTATACAATTGCACCGACATTCTGACCAGATTAGTTGTTTAGTAGAAATAGATGTCGAATAATTAAAAAATTTTCTTTTAGGCTATTTACAATTATGTTTGTTAGGCTATATACAATCTAATGTTTCTTTTGTTTTCTTTTCTTTTCCAGGTAAGCTTCACTATGGAATCTGCAGTAAAAGGCATCTATGTTATGGGTAAAGTAATAACTCAGCAAAGGAAAATGCCTCGTCATTCTTTGATAAAGTGTCAACAATTGTCGATTTTTCGAGAAAATAACTCCACTTTTTTAATAAATCTATAAACTCTAAGCTACTCTCAGTAAAGCTTATAATCGGTAATTTAAAAAATCCTAGCACGATTTGCCTCCATTCGCTGAATATCGTCCTCAACACGTGGGGCAGACGGAGCACCCAATACAGCTGCTAAGACCTTCGGTCAGTGCACAGCTAGACGAATAGCGAATAGCCAAAGCTGCACGGATGGAGACACCTTTGCTAAGCTTACCACGATTGACTACCTTATTTGCAGTAGCAGTTTCAGAGGCGGAACACTTCGCACTGACAATGGACCGACGATGGCACAAAACGTCCTACAATGAGACAGCAACTTGTCCGCGCACGCGAGGGTATCTGCATTAAGTGTAGACACTTTTTTCTCCTTGTGAAGGCTGACGGATTGCGAGGCGAGGACACAACCCGCTGAGGATGGGTAAGCGTTGCACCGGAGGAAGAGGCTATTTGTTGTCTATTAATACGCTGCTGACCTGCCTGCCTGCACATGGACACACTACTGTCGGATAAAATGTGATACAACATTGACAAATCTGAGAATGCAGCTCCGCTGTCGATGCAACCGAAGGTAGACTGAAAGTCTAAACAAAACCTATTTTCTACCCACTCATCTACCACAAGATGTAATCAACGGAGCTCCAAGCAATTGGTTATTATTTGATTACCAACTTTTGTAGGTTCCGAAAACAATTCGCTTGAGTTGCGAGATGACACCGAAGCCTACCTTATAAACCATTTTTACATCCTAGGTGCATATAAACACAAATCTATCAGCTGCCATTTCAAAATGGCAACAGTTAGCAAATCTTCAGGGGTGTGGCGGCCAGTCGAAAGGCAATTCAGCGTTCGCTTGAAAAATGATAACGACTTATCAAATTGTAAACACTCCAGCACCGATTAACCTCTGAGCTTCTCTTTCGACTTTTATTTTCTGCCGTAAAAATGGCGGAATTCCAGCGTATATGTATAGCGGCAAATTTCGACTTCCTCACCCTAACTACCGCAACTAAGCAACAATGTTACACGCGTGTTCACTATCGTATCGCGCTTCGGTACGTTTATTTAGTTGGTAGATCGGAACAACCCAGTGGCTAATCACCAACACGATGCACAGATGAATCGAGAAGGAAAGGTTTAACCCGAGTACTCAATCAATGTAATTACCATATCTTTTATAATCGCACCTCATTCTGCGATGGGCGTGCATGGCGGTGCGGTGCGCTGGTCCAAATTGGTGCGCGGGTGCACAGCTTCCAGAAAGGCCCTCTGCCACCCGCCTAGTTCGGGTCCAACCCACCCACCGACTGTTATTAAAGCGACGTTACTTACCTCATCTATACTCGTAGACCTGCAAACGAAGAGGGAAAACCATCAGCATGCAATTTTCACCAGCTAATCATCGTGTTATTCCCGCTACCGAAGCGGCGCACAACGCGGCGGCTCTAATGCCAGGTTACCGGATCTTGCCGCCCGCCGTTCTGCTGGCTGGCTGGCTGGCTGGCTGGCCGGCTGGCGTTGCAACCACCCAAGTACGAGGAGGCGATATTTATCAAATTTTCCACGGCTCACGGTACACCGCCCAATGGTGTGACCGCAAGACATTTGGCGGATCTTTTGCTTCCACTGCCGCAGTGGCAGCCCCAGCGACGTTAGTGACTCGTTTGCGGAAGTATTTTATTTGTGGTATAAAACGATCGGTGTCTGTGGATTAAACCAGTTTACATAGCAGATTCATACTGCAAAGAATGAAAATTGAATTGTTTATACCTGCATGCTGGGTTTGATAAAGAAATTCTTCGTAGTGTTTGTAGAAATTAAAAACAATTTTTATTACTTGCAGCCATCCTGGCATTGTTTTGATCCTTCGTATCTTATCGTATCTTATCATTCACGCGAAAATTACGCTATGGCACGTGTTTGCAAAAGCCGCCTGCCGCGAGAATACCGGTTGTCGACATGAAAACATCCGTACCGCAGCAGTTAACCAGTTTCGCACCAACATCTGCACTCACGAAAGCTTCCGGACATGCCGCACTCCGCCGTCCAGGTGCAGATCCGGTTAGCCAAAATTTTTCCTTAAAACAAAACCTATTCGACACTGGTAAGAAGGGCCTCACCGCACCGGAGGGGGGCCACCAAAGGCAGCTGGGATAATTACCCTTCCGTTTTATTCGATGATTGTGGCCAACAACAGCAGCAGCACTCACCTAGCAGCCGCAACTTCAGAGCAACAGCATCAGGGCCATGCCAACACAATAATTAATGCCTCTCAAAAGGTCACCTGTCTCGGGTTCATACTGCTGTGCCTGAAATGCTCATGTGTGTGTATGTACTTGTGTGTGGAACTCACGACGGTGTGCTTTCTGAAAAATAGAAGCATTAATCTTTTCTTCAGATTTCTCCGCCTATAGTGTAAAAGATGAAGGCTCTATCCCGACACACAAATTGCTTCTTTCAAGCCGATACATTACTGAATAGTGCTTCCATTGATGATGCACTACTGTTTTCTTAATTTGTAATTAACTTATAACTGTGCGACTGGGTTCGAGTTCTAAGTTCGCAGGATGCCCGCTGGGCGCTGGCATTACCTTTCTTCCAGCGGCATTCCTGTGAGGGAGTATAACATCAGGAACACACTTTCAGTCTTGCAAATCGGGAATAATGAAAACGGTCCAGCATAAAAGCGAACGCAAACATCTCGTCAAAGCGAAAGACCGCCTCATCTTCGCGAAAAAAATGTTCGCATCATGCAAAGAGTAACGTGCAATTCAACTTGTTGCTATCAATAATTAATCAAATTTGTACTTAATTACAACCGTACTCGCTACTCAACGAGCAACCCCACCTAGCGGTCTCTAGACATTGACCATTGTTGCACCACTGCCACACTAACAAAGACCCGAATCGACGATCCTCCGTAGTAAGCAAAAGCCCGCCTCTCTACCGGTCTAATCAATCAAGTTCGTAAACTTGACAAATGATCAGGTGGTTTGTTTGGCCTGCCAGCCAGCTACGAGGGGAAATAGAAATTAACGGCTCTAAGGCTGCTTAATTTGACTACAAACCATCCTCGGTAGCGCAAGCTTTCGGGAGAGATGGCCTTACGGTAGTTTAGCGGTTTAATTGCGGTCTGTAAACTTGAGCCGGGCCTTTTACAGGCAACCAGGCGGTTTTCGGTTGACCCCGAACGGGTATGTATAATGCCACGCCGATTTCTCACGATTTGTCAAAACCGAATCGCCGAACCGGTTCTCACCGTTTTTCGTCTGATTATGGATGCATGAGCCTCTGTTTAATTACCATTGTTTGATCGAACAGCTTTTATTGACTGTTCGCCGGTGCATGGTGGTTTCTCAAAAGAAAGACCAGCCCAAAATTGTTAGCCGCAAGTGAGCTTTTGGCTGACAGTGCTTTTATCCTTTTTGGCCCCATTGATAGTGACTCGAACGCCAGCAGTTGAACAGTAATTAGCGATTTTCTGATTTTTCGTAAGACACTATCCGCTTCCGGGTGGAAAACTTTTCCCTAGTAAGAAGAACTAATTTAGATAGTTCGTAGATTTTATACAAATCTAAGCATTGAGAACTGCATTTTCTACTACCCCGAGGATACCTTCACAACACAAAAATCTGTAAAAAAAACCTTTTGTTATTATTTTAGTTTTGTTCCAGCACTCTCAGATAATCCAAATTTCTAAAAATAACTTCTCTCCAATAACCAATCAAATCGCGATAAAGCATATGATAGCACAGTGTCATTTGATATTACTTAATTATTTAAAAAAAAAATCTTTTTCCAACCATTAACTCCAACTGACAGCCAGCCTCTTGGCTGCACTTTACTGCACTCGAAAACTTCCCCACCTATGCAGCAGCAGTCCACTCCGTTGCACTGCAGGTTGGGCCCAACCAGACCAGCCGCAGCCGGCCGTACAACGGATCTCACCTGCTGAGTATTATAGGGACAATCTTGTCGATATATCTTCGTAAGCAGCAACACTAACAACCACACACCCTTGGCATGCGCGAACATTCGCCGAAGCACAGTGGGTTAGCATTGAGAAAATGCTATGCTGTCAAAATGTAAAGATGCAAGAACCTCCTATCATGACAATAATTATGACTGCAAAAATATCCCCTGTTTGATGTCACTTTAACCAGTTTTGAATTATTTTTCAAAACTTGTAACTTGTTTCATTAACAAAATTCACTTCGATAAGAAATAGTTCTCAGTTACCATAAAATTTTGCATGCACATTCATTTTTCTCTGTTGAATTACAGATTTTACCCATTTTCAAAATTAATTTTGAAGAATTCAAATATTGATTTTGATGCTTTCGAGATCGCACGGGCGGTTTGGAAATTATAAATATATATTTTCCTAAAAAAATCCTCACCGAGAAGTCAATTTCTCAGCGGTTTTGGGTTTCGAGATCAATTATATTACATACAAACCAAAGGTTTTCCCATGGGAAACCCACTTCCTGTGTGAACCATTCATGGTATACAAAGGAAGTAGGCCAAAAACCTTTCCAGAATGATGCTTATAATAGACTGTTATATTTTTATTAAAAGATGTGGCTTTTCGGTCTCGGACTCTTTCCAGAATGTTTGAGTGTAATGTAATGGCATTGCTAATTCGATTCAATGGACACACTTTTTTGATATGGTAATCTAGAGTTACTAGAACGGAGTTAAGCGAATGTATGATCAATACGCCTGAATGAACTTCCAACACTATGTAACTCTATGAAATGCAACTACGTTACTGATGCACGAAAACATGACAGCCTGTCAGGAATCTGGTTTTCCCTACAGACCGATTGAGGATCTTATAAAGTAGTTATTTTATGTAAAAAATACTATCGAAATCTTCTGACTGTTTTCATACTTTGTGTACTTGTACCATTCATCTATTTTAGGCTTGGAATTCCCCTTTCTGAGTTATGGTGGTTCGAAAAATTACCATTTAACCCATTTTTACCTTTAAACTGTATTTTAATCATAACTTTAATCATAACACCGCCTACTTAGCTTCGAGGTACGATGCTGGTCTAACAAGCCAGTCGTCGCATGTTCGAATCTCGGTTAGACGGTGCTTGCTTGATAGAGTCAGTAGGATCGTTACACTGGCCTCGTAATTTTCCTGTACTCTAAAACAGCCGGCTGCGAAGTCTGTCGATAAAGAAGGGTAATGTCTAATGACGGTTTAAGCCCATGACTTTGCTTTTTTTTAATCATAACTTTTGAACGCCTGCATCGATTTCAATAATTTTGCTATCGAGTGAAAAGTATTGCAAGGAGCTCTTTCAGAAAAAATATTGGCGCAAAGCATTAATTATGACTATAATTGTAAAAACATCGAAAATACTCGTTATTTCGTGTGTTCATGGTCTGAAGATTGCAGAGACTCCCATTTTACATAATTTCTAGAAAGCTAATACTTTTTTGCATAACTTACCAAAAATTCAGAGATGTATAATTTTTTGTGTTCAAGGCGCAATTTTTTGAAGCGTTACGAAATTTACAAGCTTTTGATGTGAACTGTGAAAAAATCTCAGTTTTTTAACAATAACGAAATAAAAATTGAGGGTCTCTTTGGTCTGCAAATCATAAAGATACGAAAAACTCAATGATTTTTCCTATCATAAGAACTTCAATCCAATATTTTCCCGGAAAAGCCTGTTAAAGTAACTTTCGTTTTGGCACATTCAAAATCGGCTCAGTGGTTCAAAAATGATAAATTTTCAAAGAAAAACGGCAAAAACAACGGTAGGCCAAACTTGATAGGCAGTTTTTTTTTGTTAAAATTGATCACATGCATCCAGCAGATCTGGATATATATTAATTTCAGTCAACTTGATTCCTTTATGTATCGTGAAATGCTTACATAGGAAGAGGGTTTCCCATTGATGAGCCATTTAATTGCTTACATAATTTATCTTGAATCATAGGACAATTGAAAAATCTCAGTCAATAATGTTACAATAATGTTTATTGATCATTTCCTGTTGACACCTCACAGTCATTCATCCCAGATGCAAAACTAAAAGCTTTTCTTCTTTAAATGACCGATTTGTAAGGAAGCAAATCAAAAATCAAAAAGGGTTGCTTTCAAAACATAATTTATTATGACAAGTTTTTGGAAAAGAAGTATTAAATTTTTCGTACCAAAGACAGTAGTACTTAAAAAATATAACGTTAGAAAATGTTGACGTTTTTTTGGCCTTTCATTTTAATAATAAAACTTTTTCCTTCCTGTCCAAAGTTTTTAAAATGCATAAAACATATTAGTTCGCTGGCCAAAACTGTCCAATTAAAGTAGTAATCGAAATGCACGTAATTGTGAACATCGGTACAATTCAGGTACTAAAATTCATTGGAATTATAGCCTTTAGATTCTGAAGATTTCGGATATTCGCTTTTCTAGTCTTGAAAAAAACTAACTCATTTTACATCTTAAACTGAAATACGGTGTAATGAAGAGGAAAGGTTATGACAGAAAATAGGATCTATGAGCTGAACAGTATTCCAGTTGTAAAGAAAATTCTACGGCTCCTTGTTATATTTAAAAAAATAATAATTCGCACCACACCTGCATTTTGATAAAATAATTTTGAGTCTCTAAGCCCGTGAGAAGAAGTCTATCGCTCCAAAAAGGACAATTCGGCTTTTCAACTACACCGGTTGCGAGCCTCTTAGTTGACATTGCAATACGACACAGGCTTAACGAGCCCCCAAATAACAATTTAAGTTTTATTTTACCCTTCAGATGGTTTTTAACACCAAGTTTATAAAACTGCTAACAAAACTTCAATCTTCTGACAGCAGCTATAAAACTTTTATACCCCCAAGTGACCCACTCTTCAGAAGGTTTTTATAGCTTCTTTATAAGTAAGGTTATAAGCTCAAGTAGTCTTATTAAATGCTGCTGAAATCAGCAATGTAATGTTAAATAACTGTAATGTTAAATAGCTAAATTGGACAGTCAGCTACCGTGAAAATACATGAGAAGAACAGTTCCTGATTCCTGATCAATTTGGTTTATAACGACCATAACAAAAAATCCTAAAGAACAAATAATAAATTTGCAACAGTTTCCGTAGTTGTGCAGCATACGCGCATTAATTTTTATCCTGCATATTACAACGATGGGTGACTAAAATAAACTCGCCATCGAAATTATGCAATTTTTGAAAACCAATTATTTAAACTAGTTCAGTTTCTAACAATTCAGTTCACTTCAGTTTCCTGAAAATTTTTCTAGCAAAATCATTCTAGTTGCTTTCAGTGACATGCAAACATATTGATAATAACTTTCTTTCTGCTACTAACAGCTAGCTTAGATAAATTTTTGTTTGCGGGCTTAACCCTTAAATGCGCAATGTTGCTTTAAAACAACATAGTGAAAAACATCCCTTCTTCTTCTTCTTCAGCAGCATAGAGCCGGGGTGGCTCGTGCTGTTTCAAGCACTCGTCTCCATTCAACTCGTTCTTGGGCCACTCGTCGCCAATTTCCTAGTCGTCTCAGAAGTCGCAAATCGCTTTCGACCTGGTCGAGCCATCGTGCACGTTGGGCCCCCCTGTTCCTGGTGCCGGTGGGGTTGTTGAAGAGGACCGTTTTCGTCGCACTGTCGTCCGGCATCCTTACGACGTGTCCGGCCCAAAAAACATCACCAAAGTAAATTATGTTCACCGCCTTTAGATAAGTTAGTTTGTTTTAAATGAATTTTTTCAACGTGCGTATTTAAGGGCTAAAAAACTACTGGAATATGGCAATATGACCTCGCAAAAAAATATTTTCAATATTGCATTTTGATATTCTTTATACTAGTAGCAATAAATATTTTTGGTCAGGTTACTATTTTAATAGCACTATAAAACTAACAGATTTATTGCAATTTGACAAACAATCACAAAATGATCAATTACGTATTGATGATTGCACGAATTCTTAGAATTTTACCAAATAATTCCAATGACAGTTAAACTTTCGCAGTCACTAATTCTACTAAATATTTGCACTAATAATCAATAATGTTGACATGTTTAGATTTGTTCAACAATATAAATCGTCTGACAGTAGATGAAAACAGTACAAATGTAAGTGCATAAAGCGCTACAAAGCCCAAGTATGAGTGAGAGGTGAGTGTGTAAAAAGATCCACTGTGCAGAAATTTTTTGCACAGGAGTCCAATATGGTTCAAAAAGCGCAATATTAGTACGCCACCGCATTGGTACGTCTTGCTGTAGAAACACTTATAGTTTGTATTACGCTATACCATTATAAAACCAGAGGTAATGATTAATTTCGCAATAAAGCCTTTATAAAGTTCAAATAAAATCAAGTAGCTTCAAAATTGTTACTTAGCTATCAGGTATCAGGTATCAGCATCTTTGGCTCGAGCAGCACGTTCCTCACAATCATGTGGAAGATTTGTGCCTTGCCCATCTTGCCCGTGTCATCATTTACCTGATGAGGACGGGAAGGAAAACAGGAGGAATAGGAAGGGGTGGATGAGGAATTTGGACAAACACAAACATATATATACCGAGAGATTTTTGTACCCCCGAAGGGATACTGCAATCCTTGGTAGTTAACTTATCAAAAGTACACCCCCTGGGGGGTATACTCATGATAAATAAGAGCTTATAGCTCAATACCGCTTTCGGTAAGGAACATCAAAATGTCTCGTAATTTTAGTTTCCTAAAATCCGATTCATTTAAGACGTAGGATCCAAAGATCCTATGACGCAATTGTGCTACTGCAGGACAGTTGCAAATTACGTGATATGGTGTACCGTAGTCGGATTCACATAAATTACAATGAAACGATTCAGCTCGCTGAATCGTAGCCATATGATAATTTAGTCTGCAGTGACCAGTCAGTGATCTGACAAGAATACTGCAATTTACCTTTGAGTGTTGCGAAAGAAATTTCGCAACCTTCTCACAAGGCTTAACAATGAAACTTTTCGTTTGACGACAAGTTTCAAGATTTTCCCAATAACGTACATGTTCAGATGAAAACCAAGATCGAATCTTTTGTTTTATCCAACATGCCGCAATTGGTAAAGCAGGTTCCGGTCCGAAAACCGACTTTTCTGCTCCAGATCTTGCTAGTTCATCAGCCCATTCATTTCCGGTTATACCAGAATGGCCAGGAACCCAAACCAGATGAACGGCATTTAGAATGCTTAGTTCTTCTAATTGGGTGTGGCAGGCGATGACTGTTTTAGATTTAGAATTAGCCGCACAAAGGGCTTTTATAGCGGCTTGACTGTCAGAACAGAAGTAGATAATCTTGCCTATCAGTTCTTTCTGAAGTGCAAACTGAGCTCCGCACATAATTGCAAAGATTTCAGCTTGAAACACGGTGCAGTAACTACCCAACGAATAGGATTCCTCCAATTCCAGCTCACGGCAGTAAACACCAGCACCCGCGCGACCTTCGTACAAGGAACCATCGGTATAACAGACCACATAGTCGGAAATTTTCCTTTCCATGTAGCCATGACATCCAATCCTCTCTAGGAGGAAAGTCACTTGAGAAAGTCCTATACGGGAAAGTACGCATGAGCGTTACATCGCTAGGAGCAAGGGCAAACTTGTCCTCAGCAACAATTTGCGACCACAGTCGACTATGACCAGTGGAACCGTCCACAGACTGCCAAAGGCCAATCGCGTGTAGTCGATAAGCACATATTAGTGCCTCTTGCTTCATGTGGAAGTGTAGAGGTTTAATATTGAAAATAGCTTCTAGGGCGGCAGTAGGAGTTGTAGTAAATGCACCAGACATTGCCATTAAACACATCCTTTGAAGATGGTTTAGCTTTGTCTGGACAGTCACAACTTCCCCTCTCTGCCACCATACAAGACAACCATACGCCAGTATTGGTCTGACAACGACCGTGTATAACCAGTGTATGTATTTGGGTTTAAGCCCCCAAGAGTTGCCAATTGCTCGTCTACATTGCCCAAAGGCCATGCACGCTTTTTTAATTCGGAAATCAATATTTGTGGACCAGTCAAGCTTGGAGTTGAGAATCAACCCCACGTACTTCACTTCGTTCACAACATCAACATCCGAATCGTAAAAGCGCAAAGCGCGAGCTCCATTGGTATTTCTACGTCTTGAAAATAAGACGATAGATGTTTTGCTCGGATTTACCGAAAGTGCAGTTTCTCGGCACCACGTTTCTACGACACGTAGTGCCTGCTGCATTAAGTCAAATAATGTGCTTATGCACTTTCCAACTACTAGGATGAGATAGTCATCCGCAAAACCATATGACGGATAGCCTAGACCATTGAGTTTCCTCAATAGGCCGTCCGCCACAAGGTTCCATAAAAGAGGCGAGAGAACGCCACCTTGTGGACATCCACAAACACTTTGCTTCCAAATGCTTGCTTGCCGTAAGGACGAAAAAAGCAATCGGTTACTAAGCATTTGTTCTATCCACTTTATGATTATTGAAGGCACATTATGATAACGAGCAGCCTCCAACATGGAAGCGAAAGATACGTTATCAAACGCGCCTTCAATATCCAAAAAAGTTCCTAAGCAAGATTCCTTTTGTGAAAAAGCAACCTCAATTTTATCCACCACATCATGTAATAAAGTGGTTGTAGATTTGCCACTTTGATAAGCATGTTGTGCTGAATGAAGAGGAACTTCTACTAAGCTTGTTTCGCGGATGTGGTGATCAACAATCCGCTCAAGTGATTTAAGCAAGAAAGACGTTAGACTGATTGGTCTAAAGCTTTTGGCTTGCTCGTATGTCGCGCGTCCACCTTTAGGAATGAACTTAATGGTTATTTCACGCCATTGAGTTGGGATGTACCCAATAGCAATACTACATACAAACATCCTTCTCAGAATGTGTTTGAAGTACTTGAATCCTTTCTGCAGTAGAATAGGGTATATTCCATCTGTTCCAGGAGATTTGTATGGAGAGAAGCTGTTCACGGCCCACTCAATCGCTTCAGTTGTGACAAGTCTCCGAGCAAAAGCCCATGAGTCTAAGCCACCTAAAACGATTTCTGGATCGTTTCGAACTTCAGGTTCCACACAGCCCGGAAAGTGACTATAAAAGAGACATTCCAGGATTTCATTGTCATTCGAACAGTATTCACCGTTCGAACTTCGAATGTTATTAACCTGATAATCTTTCGATTTTGACAGTATTTTATTAAGTCGACTTGCCTCGCCGAAACTGGAAACGTTGCTACAGAACCTGTGCCAGCTCGTGCGTGCTGAAGATCGTAAAGCCTTTGCATAGGCTTTCCGGGCCTGCTTGAAAGGCTCCACGCCATCCCTCCGACGTCTATTCCAGACTCTCCTGCATCGTTTCTTTAGTTCCGCGAGATGAGAGTTCCACCATGGTGTTCCTCTAGTCGTTTTAATAGTTTTTAGCGGGCAAGCTACTTCAAAAGCTTCCGCAATAAAAGATGTTGTGACATCTACAGCCACATCCAAGTCGATCGATGACTCAATCGTCGGTTCGAATCCTTGAAATTTCGTCGCCAGTTCCTCCTCAAAGAGTTCCCAGTCAGAAAATCTCGGATTGCGAAATGTTGCAGCGTTCAAGGAGACACCCAAATGATCAAAATATATAAAGCAATGATCAGATATTGGTGTCTCATTTGAAACATGCCATTGTGCCAACTCATGACTGATCCTGTTAGAGCAGAGTGTTATATCTAACACTTCCTCTCTACCAGCTCGTATGAAAGTTGGACAATTGCCAATGTTGAGTATTGCCAGTGTTGAGTATGTTGAGTATTTAATGTTGAGTTGAGTAAGGTTGGTACCACACAAATATTCCATCAAATTAGAGCCTCTCAGATTGATATCCGAGCTGCCCCAAATGATGTGATGGGCATTGGCATCACTGCCTACAATGAGCGGAAGCCCACTAGATTGGCAGTATCTCACCACATTTCTGAAATCGTCGCTGGGAGACGGTTCATCGTGTGGTAAGTATGCAGAACAGTAGACATAGCGCCTATGGACATCATCCACGACGAGTTCTACTGTGACTGCACAAATATCTCGAGTAGTCAACTCAGAGATAAGGCATGCACTAATTGACCTATGCAACAATATGCATGCCCTGGGCATCAAACGAGGATTTGTCATACCAGTTTTGCTGAAAACAGCAAAGTTCTGGTTTCCAATATCCGTCGAATGAAAGTACCCCTTGCGAAAATATGGCTCCTGAACCAATGCGATGGTGACAGAGCCATTAAAAAGTTTTTCGCATAAATACAAATTTGCTGCCCGTTTGTGTTGAAGATTTATTTGTGCGACTCTAACTATTTGACTAGCGGAGTATATGCACAAACAATCTCCAACACAGATCAGACAGCAAATTGTAAGCGAAGCCAATTAAGTTGGCCAGAACGCACTTGGCGTAAAACCCATAAGGGAAATTGGGCAGGACTACTATGCTGTTCCCACGAAACGCAAGGGACAACAAAGATCGACCGTACCAGAGCCCCGCATGGCGCAGTAGGGGCAAGATGCCCAAAGCACTCCGTTCGCGACTGGCATGTTTTCACCCCTCCAGCCATTCAGTCATCGGCACGGAGATAGACCTTGACTTAGGGGCACCTGATTTGCCGACTCCCGGCAGGATCAGGTCCCGTGGCTCAATTTTTGCCCAAACGTACAATTCGGCACCAACCGCCAAAGGGCGTAAGTGCAGATTGTGTAAAACAGACCGATTAAGAGTCTCTCTCTCTCTCTGTGCTAAGCCAGCTGAGAAAATAACTCTCTCCCGGTGTGCTCACACCCCGCAGCCGCGCCCTCCGAAAATCCTGCGCCGAACTGCATGATTAGGTAGCCGGAAACCACACGGCGAGTGTTCCACCTTCTCTGTCTGCATACGACAACCAAAGTTGCGTACCACCAGGTGCGCAACTTTGGCTACCGTACCCCAGCCGGCACCTCGTGGAGGTAGAGATAGGAGTTAGAAAACAGAGGTGATATATTTGCACATGTTCACTCATTTGCCAGCCTCGTGCACGTGCACGTGCGCTACAAAGCCCAAGTATGAGTGAGAGGTGAGTGTGTAAAAAGATCCACTGTGCAGAAATTTTTTGCACAGGAGTCCAATATGGTTCAAAAAGCGCAATATTAGTACGCCACCGCATTGGTACGTCTTGCTGTAGAAACACTTATAGTTTGTATTACGCTATACCATTATAAAACCAGAGGTAATGATTAATTTCGCAATAAAGCCTTTATAAAGTTCAAATAAAATCAAGTAGCTTCAAAATTGTTACTTAGCTAAGTCTTCAGTCGTCGCCAGTGCTCGAAAAAATTGACAGCTCTGCATTAAGACGAATATAAAACACATTCAGCGCATACAGTTTAACCCCTGGTAGTATTCGTTCATCTGTCAGCTCATGGACATGACTCTGAGCTGCTGACAGTATTTTTCTTTCTCAGTTTTCTACCTTTCAAAACAATTCATTCATAAATTTCAGAGCTGAATGATTGCTGGACTAGCCTGTCAGTCAATTTCGTTGCTCTTGACTGACATTTTAGATTTCAAAGCTTAGTTTTTTAAACTGCCTGCTTTTTAAAATCAACCAAAACCTGGCTGTATAAAATTACGTAAAACTTTAGTGCAATGTTTACGTTTATTGTAATTTCGTTTACCGAGTCGCCAGTTCAAAATGAATGCACGATTCACATTTGATGTCATTCACTATTATCGAGAATTAATGAATGTAGATAAGAACACGAACATAAACGCAAGTGAATCGCTCGAAACGTTGCTTTCAGGTTGGCAATGCTGGGTTCATTTCATCTGTATGAGCAATATGTTAGGAATGAGCAGTATTCATCAATTCAGGCGTATTGCATAAATTGAATATGAGATTTATAAGCAGTGGTTGTCGTATGTTCGAAACAGCTGGCTATCACTAAAGTCGAATAAAAGCAGAAGATAAAGCTTCAAAAACAGCATGTAGCGCCGTTTCTATTTCGCAGACTTTCCTTTGATGAAATAACTAGAAGATTAGCCTTCATGGCTATATAAAAATACTACATCATCAATATGGCTTAGCATAAAAAATGTTTTCGATGATAAGCTCTAGTAGTTCGTCTTTTTAATCAGAGTATTACTGTTTCAAATCACTATCAAACTATCAGATTTAATTCGATTTGGCAGACAGTCACAATAAAATCAATTTTGTATTGCTGCGCTAGCATATCACTACACCAAGGTATTGCAACACCAGTGTATTGGCACGCCTTCTCGTGGGAATACTTAACCAGTACTTTATAAAAGATACTAGCTGACCCGACAAACTTCGTATTGCCCCAAATTAACCTGTGTTGTACATAAATCATGAATCTCGGATGATCTTTGTCACAATCTCGAGTTTTGCAAGCCCCCCAGTGGGCTGCGCTTCCGACGGCGGGTCACCGGCAACACTCGCGACCGTCTCGTCCTGAATGATCTAGTGTTACTATAGATAGTGTTTGTGGTCTTGTATTGACTAATGTTTTATGGAAGAGTCTCGAATTTCTCGAGTTTGATTAGTTTTTGAGTTTCGCAAAAATTTCTGTTTTATTTGTATGAGAGTCCATATCCCCCTTCCACAGGGGTGAGAGGTCTCTAACTATCGTAAAATAAATTCAAGACTCCAAAATCTCCCACATGCCAAATTTGGTTCCATTTGCTTGATTAGTTCTCAAGTTATAAGGAAATTTGAATTTCGTTTGTATGGGAGCTCCCCTCTTAAAAGGGGAAGGGGTCGTAATTCACCATAGAAAAAATTTCTGCCATCTAAAACTCCCACATGCCAAATTTGGTTCCATTTGATTGATTAGTTCTCGAGATAAGAGGAAATTTGCATTTCATTTGTATGGAAGCCCACCCTCTTAAAGGGGAGATGGGCCATAACTCGCTTTCTAAAGAAGAGAGCGGTCTCAATTCACCATAGAAAAAAATCTTGCGTCCAAAACCACTTACATGTCAAATTTGGTTCCATTTGCTTGATTAGTTCTCGAGTTATGAGGAAATTTGTTTTTCATTTGTATAGGAGCCCCCCCCCCTCTTAAAGTGGGGAAATCCATAGAAAATATACCATAGAAAATATTCTTGCCTACAAAAACACCCACATGATAAATTTGGTTCCATTTGCTTGATTAGTTCTAGAGTTATGAGGAAATTTGTATTTCGTTTGTATGAGAGCCCCCCCCCCCTCTTAAAAAGGTAAGGGGTCCTAATTCATCATAGAAAAAATGGTTGCCTCCAAAAACACCCACATGCCAAATATGGTTCCATTTGCTTGATTAGTTCTCGAATTATGAAGAAATTTGTATTTCATTTGTGTAGAAGCACCCCCTCTTAAAGTTGGGAGGGATCCTAATTCACCATAGAAAATATTTTTGCCTCCAGAAACCTCCACATGCCAAATTTGGTTCTATTGGCTTGATTAGTTCTCGAGTTATGAGGAAATTTGAATTTCATTTGTATAGGAGCCCCCCCTCCTAAAGTGGGTAGGGGTCCCAATTCATCATAGAAAAAATTTTTGTCTCCAAAAACACCCACGTGCCAAATGTGGTTCCATTTGCTTGATTAGTTCTCGAGTTATGAGGAAATTTGTATTTCGTTTGTATAGGAGCCCCCCTCTTAAAGTGGGGAGGGGTCCTTATTCACCATAGAAAATATTTTTGCCCTCGAAAACTTTCACATGCCAAATTTTGTTCCATTTGCTTGATTAGTTCTTCAGTTATGAGGAAATTTGTATTTCATGTGTATAGGATCCCCCCTCCTAAAACGGGGAGGGGTCCCAATTCATCATAGAAAAAGTTTTTGTCTCCAAAAACACCCACATGCCAAATTTGGTTCCATTTGCTTAATTACTTCTCGAGTTATGAGGAAAATTGTGTTTCTTTGGTACAGGAGCCCCCCCTCTTAAAGTGGGGAGGGGTCCTAATTTACTATAGAAAATATTCTTGCCCTCGAAAAGCTTCACATGCCAAATTTGGTTCCATTTGCTTGATTAGTTCTCGAGTTATGAGGAAATTTGTATGGAAGCCCCCCCTTTTAAAGAGGAGCGGAGTTATAATTCCCCTTATAAAGAGGGGAGGGGTCTCAATTTACCATAGAATAAATTCTTGTCACCGAAAACACCCACATGCCAAATTTTGTTCTATTTGCTTGATTAGTTGTCGAGTTATGCAGAAATTTGTGTTTCATTTGTATGGGAGCCCCCCCTCTTAGTGGGGGGAAGGATTTCTAACCATCACTAAAACCTTTCCTGGCCCCAAGAAACCACTAAATGCATATTTTCATGCCGATTGGTTCAGTAGTTTTCGGTTCTATAAGGAACATACGGACAGACAGACAGACAGACAGACAGACAGACAGAAATCCTTCTTTATAGGTATAGATACATTGTACAGCCAACTAGCATTATCGCGGTTGTATTAGCCTGTGTTTAGTTTTATTGCAGTAGTTCGAAAGAGCTTCATAAAGGCTTCATTGTAATCAAAACACCATTTTCGTAGTAAAAATGCATCGGCCTATTAACAGTTTTATCGTTATTATGTAAAACCACAGATTAATGCCATATTAAAACTCTTATAAAACTCAAACAAAACCTAGCGGTTTGAGAAATGTTACTTGGATGGAAGGTGCTTACTTCTTTCTCAGTAACAACAGGACTGGTTTGAATTAATTTTGTAGCATTTAGAAAGTTCTATTAAAGATTTTCTCAATTGTAAGTTTAGTTCTAATAATATCCACAAAATTTATAGGAACTTCCATGGTAACTTTTTGATGATTCCTTATTGTGTTCTCATCAATTAATACCTAGTTATCCAGTTCCAAATTGCACCCACTATGCCACCAGAACACTACAATCTCCAGCGGTGCCATTCCAAGATAAATATGTTGAACGAAAGAGCTGAAAGTCAATAATATAAATTTACATTCATGCACTCACCCTCACTGCATGCTCGCCAAAGGTTTACTACCGGCTCTCAGCAACTAAACCCTCACAAACCCCACCATCATCGGCAGCAGCGACATCCAGAGCACCGCCGAAGCTGTTCGAACTCCTTGAAGAGCACTTTATTTGTTTTCCCCACATCCGACCGGGGACTGCACCGTGCCGACGACGTCGACGATAACCACGGCGAAGTCGTGCCCTCGCGGCTACGCCAATCCCACTAGCGTGTGTGCTGCTGCCATACCGGAGGGTACCGCGCACACGCTCATGTGCCCAGATCGCGCTGTTTTCGATGTTAATTTATTGAAAGTTTAGAGGTCTCCACGCGGCATGGACACAAACCGCCGCCGACCCGACGACGAGTTCTATGAATGGAATTACAATATCTAGATAAACGGCAGCGGTCATAACGCAGGCAAGGATGCGAGGTAGATCGGTACCATAGATGTGACAACCATTTGTTTACGTTTGGCTTGCTTGCTTGCTTGACTACGCGCAGTTCAACCGGCATCGAATTTGACAACCCTAGCCGCCTAGCCGCCAAGTCACCAGGTCGCCAAGCCGCCAATCCGACCATGTCGTCCATGCACATGCCATATTTGGGCCGAGCACTCGCATTGCCATGACGACATTCGGTAGCAGAATGGGAATAAATCTTCACCGCCGGAGACCAAAGCCAACCGTTCGAAAGATTAATGAGACTCTATTAGATTTATTGGTCTTAATCGTTTTCTCTCGATAATGGTTAATTTTAGACAGCTTTTCTCGCCATTGTGTGCTGATCCAGATGAGCTGGAACGAACGGAGCAGCCGTTGACTCCCGCCGGAGGCGGTCTCACTGAGAATCTATTTCAGTTGACAAACGGTGGAATTCCTGGTGCAAATGTTTGCCTGTACGGTTAGTTCTATTCAAATCCGCCGCAATCGATTCCGCCAGACGGGGTTCTGGTTAGCTCATCCGCCCGTCGTCGCGTCTAGATCCAGATCAAATAGCTGGTGCACAAATTAATTTAGTTCTATTAATAATAATGAAACTGCAACCCGTTAAGCGGTGACTTTCCGAACGATGTACCGTTTGTCACTTTTCAAATTCTAGACTAGACATCACCGCCCTTCTGGCCCAGACCACCCCGCTTAATCGAACTCAACCGCAGCGGCTGACATTTATAATCCACTCCACCAATCGCGCACAGATCTTCCTGAATCGCGCGCATGATTCATTGTGTCTCCGCCAGCCGCTGATGGACAGCATTCGTTCCCTCCCATGTTCGGTTCGGGATTCTTCGGTTCGGCCCTAGTGCACTTTTCAAAAATGTTGACAGTTCCTGCGCGACGGCTGCGCCAAAATCTACCTATTTTTAGAACAATGTCCTCGTTAAGGACTGCCTTTCACCCTCTCTAGCGAGAGTGCACCCATTCAGAATACTTTTCACTACCACCTCTAGACACAGTCTATAATTACTTCAATATCAAACTTGGCTATGCATAATTTATTCCGTGTTGTCGTTCTCTCTAGCATCCCGATGCAGACGTTGCACGACCGCATATTCATAAAACCCGACACCGCACCCTGAAAACAACAACCAGAACCTCCTCCGCAGACAAACACCACAGACAAAACAGTGGAGCTCCGCAAACAAAAAGCACAATAAAGCTACTGCTGCAGCAATTCTCTGTATATCCCAAAACTAACCACGAGAGACATTCATCTCTCGTTCCTTAAACGTTGCATCCCGTATGCTGTGCCACCCAACCCATTCCGCAATAAAACATAATTTGTACCAATGCACCTGTTTTAACTCTTTAATTCTTCTTTCTGAGCTTCGTCCCGGAATCCGTCGCATGCTGCTCGTTGGTGCATACCTTTGCAGAATCGAAAATTGCAAACTGTAAGTGCACCGCCGAGGGGTCCACTTCCCGCCGATTGGAAATTTTCAGGTTCAACATTTTGTGTGCACACGGAGCTGTTTGATTTCGATTTCGATTTCTGCTCGCTCAATCTGACGGACCCATAGCCCCATGCGATAACCCCTGGAAAACTTGCGGCTGCTGATGGCATATGTAGAGGCACATAGAAACAAAAGTCAAGAGACGAAAACCCTTGTCATCCTCTTCGGTTCTGTACGAAAC
The DNA here is from genome assembly GCF_943734655.1 of Sabethes cyaneus. Lineage (NCBI taxonomy): Eukaryota > Metazoa > Arthropoda > Insecta > Diptera > Culicidae > Sabethes > Sabethes cyaneus. The sequence goes on from NC_071355.1 coordinate 175,499,877, forward strand.
AGGCAGCCCCTCAGTCCCCAAACCCGTCTGTACAGAAAATTATTTGTTTATTAGTTCGTTTTTCTCGACTCTTGAAGTTCTGTTTTTGTACTGTAGTTGTTGATGTTTTCAGCCCACTTTACCCCACGCTGCATGTTGATCAATCCCACAGAACGAATGGACGGATGCTTCCCATGGTTTCGCGAAATGCTACCCGCGCACGCGGATGCTGTGGCCGGTGATGGTGTGTTACATATTTATGCTTTATTCCCCGGCTGTCGGACTAACTTTTCTCGTTAACTTTTTGCTGCTGCTGCTGCTACTACTCTGGCTCTGTGAAAGTCACTCTCAACCGTTGTGTTCAACTACCTGCGGCCCCGGGGGTAATGTGGGGGTTGATGATCAGAACTTCCTCCGTGCAAACAAAACTGCGCAAAACACATCCTCCGGATTTGATGATAGTTATCATTCCAGCATACAAAAATACACAACTCCTCCAACTTCGCGGATCGTTGCCATGCCGCACGATAGGTGTAGGTTTAGCAGCAGCCGGTCTGTTCTGCCATCATCACGTTGCGCTTCCCTTTACTACACTTCGCGCACACCTGTAATGACAGCGATGATTTCTCGTGATAGAGATACCAACTACCACGTAAAGCATTCCCAACAGTAGAGTGGAGGAGATCCGAGAAAGATGATTGTTATAATTATCTAGCTCCACCAATAAAATATCGGTTGAGTGATCTGCTGCCGGTTGTTATAAGCTATAAGGTGCCTCGATGAACACCTTCAACTTGGCCCACAACCAGCCACTCAGGTTTTCTGATCGAAAAAGGTAACAACTGTGAGGTAGTTATGGCAGAATGTAGAAGGAAAACAATATATAAATTACCTTCGCGTCCTTCCCCTTTCTCGTGTGCGACCCCTGTGAGGCGTGGAAACATGTCTGCACCACTACAGTGACGATCGCACTACCACTATTGCCACACTAGACGGTACAGCTGCTAGTTGAATAGATAGACACGACCTCGACCCGTCATCACTGCGCGGGTGACCACGCGACGGAACGTGACGGACTAGCAGAACGTGACGGTTCTCGGTGAAGTGCAGAATAATCGTTATATTTTATGGTTCTTGAATAGTTGAAAATCGTCCAATTCTAAAACCTACTGAAATCCTTTGCTGCCTAGCCTATGACCAATCACCGTGAACCAGTTGGTAAATTTGTATCTTGAGCCCGGTAAATAACAGTAACAAAAGTGTAAGTACAGTGTCGTAATCTGTCAGGGTGAATTTGCACCAGGCGTGAGAAATGCAATAAAGCGAGCATGTTGAAATTAATTTGTTAATAATAGAACTCGGTTAAGCATTAAACCAGCTTGACAATCAATGTTACTCTTGATAGGCTGTGTCCCGTTGCGCCCTGCGTCGCCAATGTAAGAAAGTATACAATCTCTGCCACAATCTCGTCCCTTCCGTCAACTTAGGTCACAAACGGCGTCGGCGGCGACGGCGGCTGTGTGCGAACCCCAACTCCGAAAGGTTCTGCCTTCGGAATTAATTAATGATGAGATGAGATTATTAATGTGGCAAGTGCAATTAGTATATGCTAGATTCAATTTGCGTCTGTACCGTGCCAAAGAACCGCCCAACCGCCAGCCAGGCCGCTGCCTTCTCGGTTGCGCCTCTGTGGAAACATGTTGCGAAACATGCTCCTTTCGGGACAGAAGGGACGATCTTCCCATCCCATCCACATCCAGACACAACACGATGCAGATCAGATGTACGGACTGAGATTAATGTCCAAATGTCGCTTCCGAGCTGATGCCGAAGCACTTTCCAAGTCATGAATCAGCAACAGCAGTGTCGCGTAGTCGTCATTTGCGAAACCTTCAACCGTTCGTCGCGGAAATTGAGGGAGTACGTCGTCCTTTGTTTTGGCAGCGCATAGGTTTTTGACCCGCTGTTGCGTTCCGTGGCTGATGTGCACATCAGCTCCGAATTGCGGTGACAGTTTTTCCAGCGAAATTCCTCAGCAGGAGACGAAGCGAGTCGAGTTCCTCTTTCACTTTTTGCCCGGGTTGATGGTTCCGACGACGACGGCGAGAATACCGACGAACGAGACACTGCCTGGCGTGGTCTGGCCTGCGCACCGTCGTCGTCGTGGAGTGCAATCATTCGATAGTGGCAGTTCACAACCGAGCAGCCAGCACTGGGAAAAGCAAGAAAGGAATTCATTCTGAACCTCCTTCGTCACGGTGCCTACCGCTGCACTGCTGCTGCTGGTGCATTCGGTTCTCACCAGCCAGCGCAGTGTACTCGCAGGCTCACTTCAGACAAAACACACCGATTGCGGCGATGGTCGCGCCGGAATTCATTCACTTTGCAATTTTCCCCCGCTGCGTTGCCGGTTGTCTCGTTTCGTCACGTAAATCTGGCTGTGTTACCGTCGACGTTAAGCGAGGCTTGTATCGGTCTTATAGCCTTTTTTTGTCATTTTGTTCGTCATGGTACCAGTGAGTGATAATACGGTCCAAGAATGGAAAGCTGTGCTTTCTCTATTCTACTGGTTAGGCCACCGCAGATTATTTTTAAAATTACTGTCACCTCCCCCTTTAAAATTGGCGAGGGGCAAAAAAATAATGAGGAATATAAGTCAAAATTTTTAGTACAAAATCAATTGTCCGTGGGTTCTACAGCTTAAAAAATACTTAAAAAATGAGTGTACGAAGTGTAAACGCTTCTGGCACGAAACAAATATGGAAATTCAAACAATGGAATTACCGAAAATTAAAGAAAGGTCAAAAAATTTTCTTTCGATTTTGTGTTTTTTTTGGTAGGTTTTTGCATGGAAAACTATAACTATATAACTGTATATGAAAAGCAAGAAATCTTCCAAGTCAAATTCTTCATGCATATACAAACGCAATATGGCCGTTCCAAGCCCATTTTAATCTCTCACCATAAACATAAGTTTTTATCTGTGAAGCGTTACTCAGCAAGTACGTGTCCCATCGATGTAAATAGGTGATAGGCGAAAGGAGCCAAGTCCAGTGATTTAGGAATTTTCGACGGATCAAGTGCTCTAATCTACGGATTTTCATAAACTTTGCGGAAAAGATTAAAAGTTTCATTTAGTGACATAAAGAACGAGTACGCTACATGCAATGAATTATATCCCGAAACGCATAACTTTTTTCTTTCTGAGAGAGGGAGCGAATAGAATACTTTTCTTTAATGAGAAGTGTATTAAAAATTGAAGGTTTGCTTTATTGCTGTTATGCTGTCAATAAAAACTTGCATTTTTCGCTTTTACGGCAGATATTTATAGTAATATTAATATTTTCCTGGTTGGAGTACGGCAAAATTTTCATTTCTATTTTTCCCACATTTAAGCAGTTCCACAATATGACTTCCTTAGTGCGATAGAACTTCAAAATCAAACGAATGAGGTTGTTCTTTGTAATCAAGTAGATTGTTCTATATGCATCAATGTTCAATATGCTCTTTTTACGCGACAAATAAAAACTCTTGGACATTTAATCCTTCAGAAAGCGATGAAAGGATGACTTAAATAAACAGAAAAGACAATGAAGAGACGGCGAAAGCCAGCGGAAAGTAGACGAAAATGTGAATAAAAGTCTATGAAATTGTGATGAAAAGATGACAAAAATACGATAAAAAGACGACAAAACACTGCAACAAAAACACAACAAAAAATTGGAAAAAGACATTTAAAAACTGTCAAACAGGCGATAAAATATACAAAAAACTATGAAAAGATGGTGAATATACGTCATCAAAAAGACGTCGAAAGAACAAAGAAAAGACAAGAAAAATACAACAATTTTGTTGTCTTGACAACAAACAGGACGAAAGATGATAAAAAGATGACAATGAAAACGAAGAAAAGACGGCAAAATTTCATAAAACGGATATACGATGAAAAGATGGCAAATAATCGACAAACTAGCAGTGAAATGCCTACGAAAAACCATGGAAAGACAATAAAAATGTAAGAAATGAGAGAAATGACAATAAGATGACGAATACGGAGAAAAGGCAGTAAAGAGATTACAAAAAGATGAATAATTGGTTGCGAAAAAGCAACGATAATATGACGAACGGAGAATGCAAGGTGACGAATAGACGATGAAAGAACGATGAAACGACAGCAAATAATCGACGAATAGGCAGTGAAATACGTAGGAAACGATATGACAAACAAGTGAAGACAAGTAGGCGAAAAGTCGAAAGACGACAAAAATACAGGTAAAAGACGCCAAAAACGTTACAAACAGCGACAAAACGAACGACCAACAAACATTAAAAGACAACAAAAAAACGAGGGGTCAGCACAGAGTAGTGGTTAGCATTCACATCTCTCACGCCGAGGACTTATTCGTTAAAATGTCCTCTATCAGGTGGTATCTACAATAACCATAATATTTTATCATATTAGCGATACGAGCATTTTATTCTAAGTGTTCGAAGTTTGAGACTGTTCTAAGTTTGAATCAAAACGGTATCAACTTTTACTTCCTAGACTCAATTAACGTGGTTCCCCGTGGAAGCCATTTCGGTTTTATTTTGAAGTTTTACTAATATTATGTCATTGATCTGAAAATGTTCTGTTGTACAATGAGGTTGAAGCGGGAAGGTGTCGTCATGACACGTAGTGAAAGAAAATTTCATGTACATCAAAAATGCATAATCCGTCCCCTCAGACATAGTATGCGCCATCTGTTATGCGTATTGCGGATCAACGTACATTTGTAGGGATTTCTACTGCAGAGTTTTTACATTTGAAGAGTTTTATACTGAGTTTTCGCACGCAATAATACTCAAGCGCTGCCATCTGTCCATGTTACGAAACATACTATTTTGAAAATTGAGTGGTTTTTACATGGATAATGGAATTAATACAATGATCTTGTCTGTTTCTCTGGGGTATAATGGATTACACACGAATGGCCGAAACAGAAGTGGCCGAAATAACAAGTAACATTTTTTTTTGTCGAAAGGTTAGGCCACTGCGACCATTATTTTGATCTATCCAGTGGCAAAATAGTGGCATAGTAGATCTATAAGCCGAATCACAAATGGCTGGACTACAAATGGCCGAATCTTGTATTCGACGACAATATTCACGGCCTTCAACCTGCACAAATGTTGGGTATATGCTCTGCTTACTCGCTACCGCTCATTCGGACTCAACTAAGAAATAATCCATACTAGTTAGCAAAGCTTGGAAAATACGTGCACCTTAATAAAATTTATTTCTATTGCTCGCCAGGGGGGCTGTCCCGCAGTGGCCGGTGCTTCCGACGGCGGGTCACTGGCGAACACTTGCGGCCTGCGGCAGTCTCGCTCTGAATCATAAAGGAAACATGTGCTACTCAGTGTTGCGAAGCCCACAATCGTGTGATCTAATTTTCTTACACACGCGTACTCATTCTAACGAACACGCCGGTATAAGCATCCCTTTCGGACTCCCGCTCTTATTTCTCCCTGCACGTGCAACGTTTTTGCGAGTGTGCGTTTAGCTAACAGCTACAGTCGTCGCTTGTCGTTCGTCGTTGCAGCCCGATCTACTGATACCGATTACTTGCGACGGCTCGCACTCCCGCCCGTGAGTAGAATCGAGGGCGAAGATGAAAAAGAAAGAGTAATGCAAAATTTGTATCTCAGTGCGACGGCCTCACGGGCAGCTGAGTACTTACGAGTTTTTTGACACGCGAATAAGCTATGCAGGAAGACGATGTGAGGATGTGCGTGCGCGAGTGTGTGGGTAGCAGAATGTCTGCACACAGCACCGACGGCTGTTTTTTACGCCTGAAGGTGCGGTGTAAGCGTTGAATGGTATGTTTCTCATACTCTTTCGCGTGTGAGTAGGCATGGTTGACTTCTCGTTTGTTTCGCAACATTGTTGCTACTGACACTAAGGTTTGCTCAAGGTAACGTTCCAAATTAGCGGAAAGAAAGAGATAAAAAAATCTATTCAAAATGTGTAAATGCTCACAAAATGAACGTTATTCGCCTACACTGACTCTGCTATCAGATAATATATAAGAGTAAATTTATAGTATTGCTAAATTTACGGCTAGCCGCTTTGTGTAGGATAAACGCAACACGAGCTGGCGCTAGTGTTTTTTGCTAGATTTGGGATTCTCATTTAAACGATGTTTTGCTTGAGAATTTGTTCGAAATGTTATGTCTTATTGACAGTCTCACTACCATCAAAAGCGTTTATTGATCAGTTTATTGATAACTGTAATAAACCAGAGAAACGCAAACTAAACGCTTTTCCATAGAAAATAGAATTTATTCAGCAATATTTGAATGAATCATCATTAGTTAGTAACGTATTAATAAATAAAATATCCTGCATCTTAAACCCCTTTCGTGAACTACCACACTCTGGAGCATCGTTCGTCATTGGGTCCCCTGATTCTTGACCCCGGGCAAACCCCTGACTCCTTTATTCCATCAAATTCTGGACTATCGTCTGCCAGAATTGAAGCGAAGAATTGAAGTGAAAAGGAAAGCTGTTGTTTTAAATACTCTTCTGCTAGTCACCGTCTAAGAAAAACATGTTCTCTGTGAAACTCTACCAATTCAAAAAACTTCATTTAAACATTTGGAGCAATGAAAAGCTTTGAAACAAATTATTTTGTTAAAACGGTGGTTCTATAATTGATGAAGGGACGATAGCGGAAAGTGAAGAAGAATTTTTGAATGGTGGGGTAGAAGTGGAAAGGTGAGGGGAGGGGGGGTATTGGTAGCTACGCTTAATAAGTTGTCGTTGTGACTCCTACCTTTTGTCCAATGCTGGAAAGTGCATGGATCGAACCAAGCTATAATCTGAGATTATAACCGGATTCGAACCCACAACACCCGCTAGAGCATGTGGCTCGCTCTTTCCCCTCCATTCAAAAATTCTTCATTACTTTGCCCTACCGTCCCTTCATCAATTGTAGAACCCCCGTTTCAAAAAAATGATATAAGGCTGAACGCATTTCAAGGTCACGCCTAAAAACACGAGGTTTGGTCTATTTGAAACAAATATTCTATTCCTGATGCCGGTGGGATTTTTGAAGAGAACGCATTTCACTGCACAGTCGTCCGGCATCCTTGCGACGTGGCCGGCCCACCGTAGTCTCCCAACTTTCGTCAAGTGTACGGTGGAAATCTCTCCAAGTAGTGCCTACAACTCGTGGTTAATATGCCTAGGTCACTCTCCGCTATCCGTTTGTACTCCACCCAAAAATTGTCCGCAACATCTTTCGTTCAAATATAGTAAGTGCACGTAAGCAAAGTTACTGTGTCAAATCAGTAGAAGTGTGCGTTGGCGTATGCTTCTTGACTGAAACGTTTTGAGAAGGGAAAAGTAGGCTCGACTTCTAGCTTGAACTCAAACACCCTTTCCTGTTCATCAATAGTTGCTGTCCGTGGGAGGCAAACATGATATAATTGGTTTTCGGTGCATTAACTTGTTACCCAATTGTCCTAGCTTCCATTTTGAGTCTGGCGAAGATTACCTCCGCCATTTCAAGGTTTCTAGTAATGATGTCGAGGTCGTCTGCGAAGACTAGAAGTTGCTGAAAATTTCAATGCCCGTTCGCCGGATAAAACCTTCAATAGCGATGTTGAATAACATACAGGACAGTCCCCTTGCTGCAACCCTCTGCATGATTCGAAGGGACTCGAAAAGTCAAGAGTGCCCCTGAAAGACACACGTAGCACATCACTCACTCTAGCGAAGCTTTGATCAGCCGCATCTGTTTGCCCGGAAAACAGTACTCGTGCATTATCTGCCATACCTGTTTGTGCTCGACTGTATCGTATGCTGCTTTGAAATCCACGAAAATACGATTTTACGGCACGTGGGCACGTTGTACAGGGATTTTACGCCCTCTTGCGGAGTGTTTCACCTCAAGTGGACTTTTCCCGATGTAGACCAGACGGTTAGATGAATCAAAAAAAATTCATAAATGAAATAAAATGAACCGAAAATGCAGGAACTGTATCAAACTAGATACAAGTTAGCAAACATAATGTTTCTCATCACTTTATTTGGATGTTTACATGTGAATGAAATGCATTGAACCGTTTTCGTGGTTCAGTTGATAAGAACCTTCTTTTTCTGTTTATTTTCAAGTACCGATGGCTAAACTCAGAAATTATTTTCACAACATTTTCACAAAATTTGCATCGTCATCGTTACTAACGTAAAATGTTCAACATGCGTCCGTAGATAACGCCAGCAGTTAAAACAAAAAATCGTGATTCCTTGACCTAAATAACCAGTTCTAACGATAGCTAGCTTGTGAAACTTTAATCTTTTCCAAGTTTTTGTGAAATCATTCAATTTCCTATCAATTTATAAAAGTTACATTGTGTGGTATTTTTTTCTATTGTTTTTTGCATGTGTTGAACTTGGTAAATTTATAATAAACTTGGTAAATACATGAGTTCAAACTTCCTACCCGAATGACTCTGGAATTCATTGATTTAGTTAGCTTTTAAAAACCCAAATCAACACACTTCATCCCGGCAACCTGTTCACATTTTAGTGCCATTTCACAAGGACGAACCTTTCAGTGTCCGTGTAGCGTTTCCAAAGCAGATTCGATCTCAATTTACCATTAGCAAATTGAGGGCTACACTATCTGGAAAAACCCCACGAGGAAGCTGCCTGCGAGGCGACCGTATCTTGGCAAAAAGGCCAAGAATCGAGGCGTCCAGGCGAGCGAGCCGCTCATGAAAGGCAAAAAGTCCCCGAAAAAAGCGCAAAACTTTTATCCATTGCTACTGCTCGGTACGCTCGCTGTCAGCCACCGTACCAGCACACTACTTACTTTGGCTCCAGGGTTTCCCCCGCCTTGCTTGGGCCCACACCTACTGCACACGCTGCACGGTCTCCCTCTTAAATATTTTTATTTATTATTTTATGTTTTATATTATTTTTGTTCCAAACCTTTTTCCTCTTTCCCGTTTTACTCCACTTTGTCTACCGGCAGTGTCAGGATTCTACATCATCTCACCCATCATATTGTCTGCAATGCGCTGCTGCAATTTTTATGCTGCTGGTGCTGTTACTGTACGTCCAACTTTTTGTCTTCCACTTGTTTTTGTGTGCTGCCTTCTCTTTCGCTTCCTTTTATCTTCGGTTGGCATGCTACTGCTGTTGATGGTGTTCCAACAAACACGTACGCCCAAGCATCGCTAGCTCAGCTGAAATGCCGCATGGGAGTTTCGGGTCTGGGCTGGGTTCTGGCGGTCGGTGGCAGCCTTAGCCAGCGTCAGTGTGTAAGGTTATTCCCCACCCTTCCGCACCCTTTCAATCTTTCGAGCACTAAAGCGTTCGACCTTCTCCAGCTGAACCCTGCACAGCATCCACGCCAGCACAGCCACACAGAGCCATGACGGAGCACAGGCTATTGTCGCATTTAATCCTCGCCCCCATCGCACCCTTTCTCTTCCACCCAGAGAATAAAGGGTTGCGTTGCCTCGTTTCCAATTCGATTCACTTTCTTGATGGTCGTCGTCGTCGTTGTCGTCGTTGTCGCTAAAGCTGTTGTCAACATCGTCATCGTATTCATCGCTCAGGATAGCCGCAAAACGAGCCGACCGATAGCCGTTTGTGATTTTATTTTCAATAAATTTTATTATTAGCATATACACATTCGAATATCGATATCAATCAATTGATGAATTATTTACACCAGATGCGCAGCGATTCTCGGCGTTACTCCCTGGCCAAAATACATCTCCGGCCGGTCGGTAGTAACAACGGCATCAGTCGTAAGTTAAGAAGTCGCAATCCCACTGTTGTCGCACATTTACGATGCACGATGCTCGTGTGCGGACAACCCGCGCGATTACGACTTATTTCTGCGGTTCTCCCTGGCGTGCGACGACGACGCCAATCAACCGGCCAACCAGCTGGCATGGCATGACCGAACATCAGCGGCAAAGCCGTAAAATGAGCGTGTCAGATTTCCGTTAATCTCGGCCGGGAGCCCAGGCACGGGCGCGACGTTTTGGTACCAGCCGTTTTTCAGCCAATGATGGGTTCTTAAAAATATCAAAAGCGGCATTCCTCGATTGTGTCGGTCCTAGGCCCAGGCCAATCTGTCAGTCATCAATTCGTACTATTGTAAAGGACGAACGAAAGTACGTTTCGGTAATAACTGTTAGATTTTTGTTGCTTTCGAAGGACTGTTGTTTTTATTTTAAAGTTTTCATCATTTAGTTTCTTATTTAATACTGATCGAAATCACCAAATCTTTAACGAAATAACAAAAAAATGCAACATGATGTTTCACTCCATATTGAAAGCAGTAAATTTAAGTACAAAATCACGGTTTTACACTCGCTACAGTCTAATTTAGTTTCTTTTTTATTTATTTTTATCTACCTTCCCTGGATAGGTGACAGTAAAAATAGTTTCAAAATAATTGGAAAGGCTAAAAAAAATTAAAAAAGGGCGTTTATTAACACTGATAGAAAACAATTAGACAAATGGTTAACGACAAGTTTTAATGGGTAGTTGAAATTGGAAACATCAAAATTGCGATACGCTATATAAACCAGACCTGACCAAATCCTACGGCGAAAACTTCTTCTCGGCCCGGTTATGTAACGGTAGCACATAATGGTTTACAATATTAGCAATAAAATTCGCTGATAACCGATCAAATTTTCCGCTCCTTCCCGAATGACCAGCGAGCTAATTAAAACCTTCTCCGCTGGACCTTGCCGACAAATCGTAAATCACTTTCCCGACTGGCAGTGCCAAAAACTATGCGAAAGCAATAAAATTTAAAATATATCGTCCTTAACATTCAACTTTGCCTGTCAGCATTAGCCTTCCTCCAATCCGATGCTGTTCCGGCCTGCCCTGCACTCGGCAGTCTGTCAACCGGCGAACGCTTGGCAGATTAAAGCGTAGGCAACGCGTCCTGCTCCCTTCCGAAGGACAATAAAAATAAAAAGCTCAACTTGATGATAGCAACCGATTTGCAATCTGTAGTAGTAGTAGAAGGAGGCCCATTACAGTTAATTTCCTTTCTCCTCGCTGCTGGCCGGTTGTGTTTTTCATTCATTCCTTTTTTTCCTGCCGCTCACTGCCGCCGCCGGCTGCTCGCTTGAGAACCGAAGAGAAATTAGTTTTCCCAACTTTCCCTTTCCGCGTGTTTCCACGCTTGTGTTCGTTCGTCGCGGCGGATGAGTTGAGTTGAGTTGTCTCGGCTAAATATAAATCAAAATGCAAATGGTCCCCCAGGAATGATAAATCGTTGCTCCTTGCTAACCCTGCCACCCAGTATCCGCCGCTGCTGCTCTTTGAATCACTAACACTCAGTCACGATTCGCACAATTTCCGTCAGCAGTGGGAGCAGGAGCTGTGTTTCGTCACACTAGCAGAGCATTGTTCACTGGTGCTAAGTTTTTATATTTGGATTTTTTTTTCTATCCATTTTCCCAGTGCTAGCCTAGCTAGACAACTCTCGTCCTGTGCCGTGCTGGTATAAGTCATGGTTGAACTTTTTTCTTCTTGACTCCATAAAGTGTGGGTTTTTTACGATTGTTTGGATGAGCTTTTCGAATGAGCGAAGGAAAAAGACGTTTGGCGCGCTATCAAATTTGTGTAGGATTTCTCAATGATTTCTGTTCTTTGTAAGTTTTAGTGGCAAAAAAACTGATAAGCACAAAGAAATGCTGGTTTCGCGATATTTACTACAAAGAAATTGGCTTCCCAAGTAATAATGTCAGGCTGATTAAACGCTCTCAAAGCTGATGCTGTTCAACCTTTCTCAAGCTACAATTTCAGGCTGATTAAACACTTTTAAAGCGGACGCTTTTCAACCTTTGTCTGGACGAAGGCTTGTTAATACAATCAAGTTTTTTTTACATGGTTTATTTTTACGATTTTTGAATTAACGCGGCTTTTTATGACGATTTTTGAATTAACGCGGTTTTTTTAATCATTTTTGGAATTACCTCGGTTTTTTCAGCGATTTTTAAATTCGCGCGGCTTTTTTGGGGATTTTGAATTAACGCGGTTTTTTACGTCGATTTTTGAATTAACACGGTTTATTTTATGACGATTTTTGAACTAACGCGGTTTTTTTCAGCTCTTAAATATCTAAATGTAGTGATTTTATCAAATTTTAGACTTCCCAAAAGACTACTTCGAAAGCAGCAGCTTTAAGGTAGTTTGAAGCTTTAAACCTAAAACCTAATGAAAGCTTGTTCAAACACCACTTATGTGCTTATTTTATACAGCTTTAACCGCCCTAAAACAACCACTAAACAGAAATTTCTCTAGCAATTAAGCTACCGTTGTTACCTCGATTGTTACATATCAATATCACAGTAAGAAATACATTCAAATGTGCCTTACGGCAGCTTGACTTCAAAAGACAGCTTTGAATAGACGGTATCGGTACTTTGGCGGCTTCGAAAAGAAAACAGACATGGCTGCCATGTGTTGGTAATACATCACAAGTGTTCTCGTCTCGCGGTGGCCGGGTGACCAGAGACTTTGCACGAGCATTTTATTACTGAACTAAAAATTGTACGATAAAAAAAATCGGAGCCTTCAGAAGTCTTTTTTAGAGTTACAAACTTACAACAACAAATTTCCCTTCTTATTTTGAAGCATTTTTCAGTTGATACTTTCCGTTTAGACCTGATAAATTCTCGTTTGCTCAGTCACTGATTGTCCCGCAGTAAACGCGGTATTTTTATTTGCCCAATGTTGAAGCCAAATGATATCATAAAAAGCATTATTATGTAAATATGTTTCTCCCTCACTCTTTCACTCACTTACGCACACACAAACCCACAGAAACGGCTTTGTTTCACCCATCCGTCCCCGCGTTTGTGGTTTCGTTCGACAGTTTATCCGACACATTACTCTGGCATTTTGTTCTCTGCTGGTTGAGATCCAAAACCTCCCCCGAAAATAAGACGCATGAAGCGAAAAAATGCTGCCTTCAAGTCCGTAGAATGACCAACAATTTCGTGCGTTTCCAATTTAAAGTTGCAACCTGTCCTTAAATTTGACATTCATAAATAAATTTAATTAAAAATATACATTTAGCTGATTACTAAATCACTGCTCTAAACTTGACTAATATAAAGAGTCATTAGTATAATTTGTACGAATTGCTTTTGTAAATGGAACACTCAGAAACACATAGAACCATACCTACCTTAAAGGATATGCTTCTTTCAATTTATATTGTTCAACCAATTCCGTACTAATCGTAGATTTTCCAAAAAATTAGTATCAAATAACTGCTTGGAAGACGAAACAATCGAAACCTTTTTCGCGGTTACTCTACAACCGTTTCACTACTGATGAAGTAGTTCCGAAGAAAGCAAAAAAAAGCAACTGATCGAAAAAGCGCTTTAATCTCGATTCTTATGTTCGAAATTTAAATAATTCATTCGACTACACGGTTCAGGTTCAAAGGCTTTCGGCGGTTCAGCTTCCGACCGCTCGCTCGCTCGCTCACTTGCTGCTCTCGTGCGCTGACTATCCTTCTTTCCTCCTATCGAACCCGAGATATCGGTCCGACTCGACGTTTCGACGCAAAAATTTGAAGTCCTGACCTGATGGGTGTATATATATTCCACCGAAAGAGCAACTTCATTACGAAAACAGCGAACCCTGATATCAGTGTAGCTATACTTCAGCAGAAAAGCATAAAAAATGAGCCAGCATAAGTTGGATTCCACCTACCAGACCGCCAGTCCTCCCCAAGGTTCGGTTCGGTCTGCCTCCTCAACCATTCCTGTATGTATGCAATTTACATGCTGCGGTTTTTCTCGAATGCAGATAAAAAGGAGCTGATTTCTCGCCCACTCACTTCATCTTGCATCGCCGCCCACCCCCGACCAACGACGACGACGACGACCGACGCTGAGAGGCCGAGCGAGTCCCTGGAAGAAACAAGCCGGCGGTTTTTTTTTTTCGGTGGCCAAGATCTCAAGCTCTCCTCTTCGTTATCTGCCCACTTTTTTGTTGCCTGTGGCCTACAACGATCGCTGCTCCGAGGAGCCTCCCTCAGTTCGAGCAATTTTCGATGGTTTGCTGACTGGGCGTTTTTTGCTGGCTTTTCTGCAATCCAGCAACCAATTCTCAAGTGCCTCCGTGGCTTTTGCAGCTCGGGGGAAACGGTGAAGGGTAGCATTGTCCTCGCCTACAACTACTTCCCCTCCAAGTCGCCGCAGGTCGTGTTTGAGAATGTTATTAACTATAAAGATATTTTTTCATAAAATGCTTCTGCAGATGCCGGATGGTCGCTTCTGTCTTGTTTCACTTGCTGCACTGCACTGCTGGTGGAAGTGGTTGATGAAGAAAATTACCCGCGGGCGTTTTAACTCGTACCACCCTAGAAGTGCACTGGAAGATAACAGGAATCATTAGTGAGTACGTTTTGGATTGTTTCCCATCGTCATGGGATTGTCCGATTCGTTGGTCATCACGCATTCCTTCTATTGTTTGACCCACGTCATCAATCCGAAAACCCCGACACCTTTTTTCGCAACGTTAGACTTCGAGACATAAACCAACCATACAGCTGCCTTTTCTTATCGTACATCCGGACAAACAAAGAGGCATCATCTGACAGATAATTGCCAGCATCCGTCCACGCACATGTGCCGGATTTTTCCCGATACCTGTTGTCAGCCAACACAACAACGCTCAGCTCATAATAATAATTTAAAACTATACGTGGAGGAAGCAGTATCGGTATCCTTGACCGGAGCTCTACCACGATGTATGCAGCATCGTTCGCCGGAGACGGTGTACCAGGAACGAGAAAAAAATGAACTCAGCCAGCAGGAATAAATTGTGCGTATATCAACATCACAACACCGTACACCTCCATTCATCAAGCTATCATCTCGAGCGGTGCACATTGCTGATGGATACCAAGGCTCCCGGGTACTTTTGAGTTTGCTTCTGTCTCTCTTGACGATAGCACGCTGCAGTGCTGGCTCTTATTCTACCTCCAAATTCCCACCCCCTTGCGAAGCAAACCAGAAAACTTGAATGAATAATGACCGTGAGTCTGCGGAGAAGCATAATAATAGCGATCGAAGCTCCATTTGCTTGAACTGCATCGACAGATGCTCTTGCCAGACTATCTCGCCAGGATACTTGGCTTGTCTTCTGTGCGGCTCGTACGAATGATTGCAGACGAAAGCGATTAACTGGTGACTGCAAAACGTGGTAGCTAATTATGATTTCCAATCTAAACTAGTGCAGCATCCGCGATTGCGATCCGCTTGGTGTGCTGTCTATTTTTCCACCACCCCGCGAAGGCTCTCTCTTCACCGGGAAAGTATGTAGGCACACCTTTGTCGAACGTCAATCTCTGCCAATCTGCGAAGCAGATGATGATATGTGCTATGTGCTGGCTACTAGTCTTGCCACTTTTCTAGGAGGCTGCGTGTCGCATTGAAGTTATCTAACACCGCCCCGTGCTTCCGTACGTGCGATGCAGTGGAAGGCTGTCTGTTGCAGATGTTACGTCTAGAAAGCATAAATCATGACCGTCACCCGAAGCGTTTTCAAATTATTTTTACTGCACTTTGCGGCAGCACCCACCGCGGAAAAAGAAAGTTCGTTTTCAATGCGATAGGTTCAGATGTAGAACCGGAAAATTAGGATTGATTTCATATACAGAGTGATGCAAATCCACCAAATAATTAAAGATGTATAAATTGAAACATCACCTTTGCTTTCGCCGAAATGAGGATATAAATTATTGGCAAATTAATCGTCCGACGTTTAAGTTACAGTTGTTTTCACGCCATGAATTACCGAGCTTATCGCCATCGGTCGGCGGTCGACCGATGCGACGTCAGCCTGCAGCCCGCGCTGCATTAGACGCGTATTTTTGGCTGACTGTCTGTGTCGCATGGTAAATCCTATCAGCCGGGTCATATCTTTTCTCACTTAATTAGCATCGCGGTAAGGCCACATTTTACAACCTCTTCGGCTCATTTATTCCCAATCAAAGCGCATCCGTTCCCGGTGCGGCAGGAAAGAAAAGAGTAGGTACCAATCATTCTCGTTCGCCGTTGACGGGAACCTGGCTTACAATAATGGCTGGCACCCAGGAATCCAATTAAAACTGTGGCTGGTGTATGGCCCGCTGCCACAAGGGATATCTTAATTATTTAAATTCACATAATTAAAATATTGGCCTAATTCTGAAATTTATTGAGCCCGAGCGGAGACGAACCACACGCGCACCCCGGCCAGGCAGGCAGGCAGGCTGGCCGTGCTATCGGCGTAAAGCCATTCGGAGGTGTCCGTGATGTACGCTTTCGGTTCGGTGGGAAATCGATTAGCGACGGTGGACAGCGGGTGAGCGTGGTTGATAAAAAAAATTTAAGCGAATGTCATTAGTAACAGCTTCTATTTCAACATTCTATAAAACTATCTTTGTAGTCGAAAAAACAATATTAGATGGTAGAAAGCTGAGAACTGTGGAACAGCATCAATAATATGCAAAATTAAGGCAATGTTTTTAACACAGAATAAAATGACCTTCTATAAGGGAAAGTATAACGTAACTAAATAATCGAATTAGAAAAACATTCGGGTACCAACCAAAAGAACGTGGGTGTGAACCCCCCTGCAATGGCTTCGATATATTTATGGTCTATATCAAAATTTTCCTGTTCATCCAATTAATTTCGCATTGAACAATTCCTATGAATGCTTAAAATAAGCATTGTACGAGATAATCAAAGATTTTTTTTTCTAAAACACAGGAGGTTTCGGTGTCTTTTTATATACTTTATTTGTTCATCAATCCATTGACTATGTTCGAATACAAATTTTCATGAAATTTTGTAACCCTTCGGTTAAATTTAATACGATAATTTAAAAAAAAAATGCTCACCACTCATATGGCACTCACATGGCTACAATGTACCACTTTTTCGATCAGCAGAGAAAGAAGATTCCATCTTCCTATCGCTCATTCTGATGAAACTACCGTGAGACATGTTTACCCTCGTCGTTTAATAGTTTGCACTATTTAATACAACCGATCGTTTCTTTTTTGCCCTTTTTATGCGTTTATGGCGGGCTTCATGAAAGCCTTTCCAATAATGGCTCATGAAAAATCAATTTATGTGCCATCGCCGTGTTATTTCGATTCTTTTGACATTTATTGCCGTTTTACATTCTCCGTTTATCATTATACATTTATTAGATTACATTTTTTTCGCGTCAACTCATTAACACTCAAGTACCCGAAGCGCCGTAGTTGTGTTTTGTTAAACATACACACAAGGTACTTATCGGTGAGAAACCGACGTGTATTCCTCAATAAATTTGTTGTGAACAAAACGACATAATTTTACGATACGGTAATATGTACTTTGAATTGTGCGAAAAAATAAATCATCGTAAATCTAAACCACACAAAACGGAACAAGCAGTCGGTTTGATGTGCAACGCAACTGGTTTAAGGTTAGATTTTTCCTCGTTTTTGCTCACCCGGATCCTTTTTGTATGCAGGAAAGTTAATAGATAGGTAATAATCATTCCGGTGCAGGTGCAGATGTTCGCAGTTTTCTCACGCCAAGGCGCTAGAGGGTAAGCAGCAGTTCTGATTAGGCCATATTTTCGGAAACTATTGATTTGAGGTTCTTTTTAGCAAAGTTATTCAGTAAATCAACAAACTAAAAAAATTTCCGAAGTTAGTGAACAAAAGTTCCGTATTTTCGTGCTGTCACAGTATTTCGTATGGAAAAAAATCAGATTAAACACGATTACCTAAATTATCGATTACTAAAAATAAATTACGCAAAATATTATAGAGTAATTTCATGGAAACAAGAACTTTTGAAAACCAAAATAGTGCCAGATTCTGAACACTTGAGTCATAGAACAGAAGTGGAAGTCCGAACGTTTCGGCGAAAACTGGTAAACTCTCAAAAATTATCATTTTTCGCTATTTTTAACCCCTCTCTCTCTGCGTCTCTCTCCCTCTCCGCGTCTCTCTCTCTCCGCGTCTCTCTCTCTCTGCGTGTGTCTCTCTCTGTCTCTCTCTTTCTATCTCTCCATCTCTCCTTCTATCTCTCGCTCTCCTCATCTCTCTCTAGCCGCTCTAACTATCTCTTACTTCCTTTCTCTCTAGTTCGTTCTTATCAATCCTCATCAATATTTAAGTTAATGTTGACTCACGTCGAGATCCCGAAATAATTAAATGCTTCGAATATCCACCATTCCACTTCTAGCTTATAATATTTCGCACTGTACTACTTTTTATAGTTTGGCACCGTACCATTTGTAGTAAATTTATCAAATTTTATATTTTACCAAACGTTACTAAGGCTGTGAACCATTTCGACAGTTTGATGGTTATTTCTCCTCGAGTGGTTAAAATCAGTTCAGAATGCGAACCATTTCATATTTGACAGATTGATAGTTGTTTTACTCAATGAGAGCATATATAAGGTGAGGATGAAGATATGTTTCTATAACAGCGAATTTATTTATTCAACCCAGGTTGGAATTGGATGAATTTTTGGTGTTCATTTGCTCCTATTTGATAGATAAAATTTATCTCATTTCATTTCGGGTTGAATAAACAAATTTGTTACATGTTAAACATCCATACATTGGTGAAAAAAAATTCAAGGAAAAATCAGTGAAACACATCGAAGCTCTTTCCTCACCTGTGGCATATCTCATTGGCTCTCAGAACTTGGTTAAAACTAACCATGCTCCCGAGCAGGATTATTTTCGTAAAACCATCGTACTGTCAAATTTTAACCAAAAAGTTAAATATTTCGCGAAATGGTTCACAGCCTAAAGATCTGTAAACGTCGATTTGCACCATCGACATTTTTGCCGAACACTCGGCTGTTGAGATTTCGGCAAAAGTTTGCCGAACTCGGTGGTTCTTTTTAAGTGTGTACGATGCAGCTGGGCGTAGTGATGTTGAAAATAGGATTCGCGATTTCATTCAATATCAAATGAGCACCTGTTATACTGAGTTAATTAAGCCATTTGCTCTTAGTATAGGGGAACTGGGGGTATATCACTCGTCAATGCACTATGCATGTCAAAAAAAAGTTCGACAATAGTCCTAAAAGTAGAACAGTGGTTTTACCTAACAGGCTCATCCCGAAGCCTAAAAACCAATAACGTACGTTTAAACCGTAAAATTTTACAATGCCTTCGAGGGTTCGTTTTCAGATCCGTTGAGGGTAAAATATGCATCTATTGGTGTACAAAACGAACCACAAGAAAAGATCAAAATACGCCACAACAAAGTGACAAAATGCACCGACTGTTTCATCCCCATGCAAATGCCCAAATCCCCATGCACGACTGGGAAAAACAGCGAGAGTACTTTTTAAATCGGTTATTCCGAATTCCGGTCCCGACTGTCGACAGGTGTATCGATATATTTTTGATAGATTAAGCCAATCAACGAAAACCGGTTTGTCCACAATGCCCGAAAATTCTGTAGACTGCAGTCAAGTGCCACTCGATTTCATCAGTATGCAATTAAGCTGAATTGGCACTGAGCACTCAACAATTAGCCATTAGGTTGCAATTTTGAGGATAAAAGTCTTAGTTTTTACACCAGATTTATTTCAAGAGGTCTTGCAGCTGCGATAACCCCATCTGCACCACTGTTGCAGCCGCCGTCCAAAACCGATATAGTCGGGTTTTCTTGCGTGGTTTCGGGATGTTCTAGTTGGTTCTTCGGGGGCAAATCAGAACCAAAACAATACTTTTACGTTTTACAGACGTTTTAAAGTTTGTTTACACGCGCATGGACAAATGTATTGCTATGCGCAGTGCTGCTAGATCAACGAACGTTTTGATCATAAGCAATTTCAATCCAATATTAAATAAATGATAAAAAAATTCTTCGTTATCATTATTGTTTACGCGTAGTTTTAAGGTCATCTGGTAATAAAATTTTACTTATGTAATAACTACACGCCGAAGATAATAGACATGGAAAACTTTTCACAAAATGGAACACCGGCGGAGACTTCGACTAGGGTACGGGAGGGTATTTTCAGCCCATTAAACGATGGCATCTATTTTTTCAGCCTATGGCCAAGTTCTAGTGGAAGAACAGGTGGTTTTGACGTTCTTTGAATAAATAATAGTAGATTACTGACAGTTTTGAGAAAATAGTTATAACATATTAAAATTGTATGTCGGCAAAGTATATGTATTGGCGAAAGAAAAGCCAAATAGGCTGAATTTAGAAGTCTGCTGCAAATACCCTCCCTACGTACCCTACTTGAATTGTCATCAATAAGTGATAGCCCGAAAGGGATCGCGTTGACTATTTCAAATTCAATTAGGAAATGACTTAGTTTAATCCTCGAGATATTTTCTTTCATTAGCATTTTGTGCCTAACAGAAATCTATATCTCGGATCGATATTTTAATTTATTCTAATATATTCCAAAGCTAATGAAAGATAGGCTTCTGGTACAGTAAGTACATAAAGGTTCTATATTCCATTTAGTCCATGGGTAAACCACGACACACTGGCCCATCAGCGGGTAAGAAATAAAGGTCAGCGAAATGTGTGCACTTGTGAATTGTACAATATCATCATACTAACTTTCGGGTCTCATTACGTGCATCAATTCAATCGTATGGCTGATTGTTGTTGTTGTCTGTTTTGCTTTGACCTGTTGCGTAATATTTGTTTATGTGATGAGTGATGCAAGTTTGATGAAGTACGTGTAGTACACCTTCCCCACTTTTTATTGAATAATAATGTAGAAATAACTGTGCCAGTTACCTTCACAAATATTAAAGAAAATCGACAATTAAAGAAAATCGACAATACATTCATCATTCAAAGTTAATCCGGTGGTCGTTCCCCTAGACACAGACCTTTTATTTTTTTTATTTATTTGTTCAGATATATGGGCTTGCCCGTCATGTGAATTAAAGCTAATGTAATTGTCCTCTTGTCCAGCAGCAATAATAATAATAAGTTTTGGCCTTATAGTATCCAATGACATATTAAGATTAATTATGCTTCTAAAGTTATTAAAAAACATTGTGTATTTTGATAAATGACCCTCTGGGTTAAAACCACTCTATTAAATGAAGGTGAAGAGCCTAGGTCTCCTAAGAACTATTGAAGTTTGGTTCACTGCTATTCTAGACTTTAAACAATCACTACCATACTGCAGAGGGGGACATATCTAAGAGACCGCATAAGTCTCTATATATTCCGGAAAATGCCCTCTCCATACCAAATTTCTCATAGCAAATTTAAATATTTTTTTCTATACGAACTCAAGCAAGGCCTTCGTACTTCTTACACGGTGCGATAAATATAAATCACTTCACGTATAGGGTGTTTTTTATGGATGTCAAATTGAAATAAAACACAGATAAATGATTGCTGATTGTCATGAATTTGGCTTTATTCGGCTTAACAGTGTTGACCAGAAACTTTACGTGGCACCATAAAAACGACCCAAAAGTGATAAATCTCATGCTCTTGGAGGCCATTCCACGGGTTTATCAAATGTTTTTTTCAATAATTCAATTGCTGCACGTGCGATGTGGCATGTTATACCGTCTTGTTGAAACCACAGCTTTTCCACATTGAGGGTACTCTATTGTAATACAAAAAAGTCTGTAATCATGACCCTGACAAATGGACTAATTTGGGTCTTCCTCAAAAGTACGCTTTACAGCAGCTACAGTTTATTCGGTACACACCTCAAGTAATATTGAAGGTTTTATTACCCCCTACTGATGGTTTTTGTGACCAAAATTGGTCATAAATACCGTTATAAGAGTGCAATAAAACTCAAATTTTTACTTGGGATTGTAGGACGTCTCAAATCATATGTATAGTGTAAAAATAACGCACAAACGATTCATGGTTCCTCGTATTAATTACTCTGATGCACAATAATGTCGGCCGTAAAACAGACTCTCGAGCTTAATCATGACTTTTACAATCTGCATAATTTGCAGATGAAGATAGAATTAGAAAAAGGGCGAATGTTGTAAGTATGAAACCGGGAGAGAGTTCATTTTCCCATACTAGTCCCTCAAAGAATAATTCTCTTTCGTTTTGTTTACATTTGCCCATTTGATTATTCTATCTATAAATGGCAAACCAAACTCAACACAAAACAAATGACAGCTGGCAAAATGTCGCACATATCGAACTAAAACATCAAAAATGCATACACATAATGCGATGGCAATCGCAATGTTAGCACATATTGCTTGTTCAACCAAAATTTAATTCACATGTTTGCAAGATTACCGGCTGTTGATTATTTAACCTAAAACTACTAAGGTGATCCGGTTGAATGAACAAATGTAATATAGTTGTCACTAAATTTGGTCTGACAGTTGAATCTCTCGTTAACGTGTAACGGTTCAAATAGATATCAACGAAAATCAGACCCAAATTCGACGCATGAAAACTGCGTTTCGATCATCGTCCTTTGCCTTTGTGTGTGACACGCAATGCGCCTGTCGTTCGGTCGATTTGTCTCCACACGACGAACGCCGCCGCAACTCCAACAAATCTAAATTAATAACCACCACGATCGGTTTTATTGCTATTATGCGATCCGAATCTCATTGTGTATTTTTGGAAGAGCAGCCAGCAGCCAACGAGCTGTGGGACACACGGTTTGGGCACGGAACGGAACGGAACTCCGCCCTGGGATTCTGTCTTCAGCCACGCGGGGACTCAATTTATTTTATGATTTTAAATTTCTTTCGCCGATTGATTGGACCGCATAAAGCTCACCACGAGCCCGGTCGAACCGAATCGAACAAAAGCCGTAGTAATTATTATAATGGCAATCAAATGAATTGATTATTGTTATCATCATTACTAGTCCAACTGATGATGCGGAGCAAAAGGAAGAGGAATCTTACTGCCGGTCAGTCCTCCCGGGTGCCTTGCGCGGGAAGAGGTGAAATAATTTCTTCTGCTCTTAACCGGTTCGTTTTGGTTGATTGGTGGGACCTCAGGCAACTGAGGCGATTGGAATGGGAATAAAATCATTTAAAAAGCTAATCTAATCTGGACTCGTCCCAGGGCAGCAGGAGCCCGAACGACGCATGGCCCGTCTAACGGCGGCAACGGTCATTAAGTGCGTCAGGTGGTTTCCTTGTCCTAATGTACGAGGTCTCCCGGGCAGCCACGGCGGCGGATACAGTCGCTGAATGACGTTAATTGTGGGTACAGTAAGCCGCAGCAATAAAATCCGGTATGATTCTGAACGAGGCACGTTTCGCCCCTCGGGGGCTCCGCAATGGGCCGCAAGAAATGACCACTTGATGGCCACTGCAGAACAGCAGCAGCAGCAGTAGCAGGCAGGGGCACACACGAAAAAAAAGCTGATGAAGATCGGCACTTGAGATCAAGAGATGGAGAGATGGATCAATTGAGTGATTTGCTGGCTTGTACGTACACGGCGTGTTGATGCGCGAAGGACCGGTGAGAGAAACTGTTATGTAGATCAACGAACGCCAAATTGTGATAAAAAATGGGCACAATTGGCGTGAGAAATTGCAGGGTTTACTTTCTTTATTTCGGTTTGGTACCACCGGGAGGGATGGCTGCAATTATCCCAGCATATGGCACCATTCATTCCGATGGGTTTATGCTAGTTTAGGAAATGACTTCGAAGTGTACAATTTGCCACCAGGCGAGGTGTGGGTTTAGACTGCACATTGGCGATTCGCCACACTGGCATATTCTCCTAACAGAGCTGGGTCAGTTTTAAAGTAGGAATCTAGCACGATAGTTTATGTTATCACAATGTCTTTATTTCGGAGCTTTATTTTTTTTTCAGGTGAAAATCAGTATTTTTATGTTTTCTAACAAGTATTCTCTTATCTCTCTTTACTTGCAGAACCTTCATTTCCTGAAATCCGGTAGGCTACAGAATCACTGACCTAATGACTATGGCGGATGGTAGCTATGACCCAATGGGATACATCCAGACGGGTCGGCAGCATCCTCATTCGCACCATCCGGTTCATCATCACCACCAGCATCACCAGGATGGCAGCACTGGCAGAGGGGCTGGCGGTGGCGGCGGTGGCAATCCCAGCTGGAGATTAGTACAGTATCAACAACTTCAGCAACGTATCCAGCAGCAACAGCAGCTACAAAATCAACAGCAGCAGCAGTCGCAAACGCAACAACCGTCGCCTTCCAATTTAGAAAACAACAACAACCTTCCATCGGCTGCCAACCATAACCTCTTTCGGTCGGAGCAGAAGAAACACAAACGGAAGCGACTCTCCGCGGTGCTGGATAAGCTACATCACAACGGAACTGCTGTAAACCACAATAACAATAACGTAGGAGAAGGTAGCTATAAGATAAAACGATCGGAGTCACGATCCAGTACCGAAGACTCGGCTGAAGATGTATTTCCGTATGCGGCTAGTCCCCGGATCAGCGTCAGCCCGCTACGACTGAACGAGTCCGACGAGAACAACATGAATCAGATACAGATCAAACAAGAACCTCAGCAATTTTTGTACAAACAGCTGCAGTACATGAACCCGCTGGCCCTGTTCAACTACTTTCCACAGCAAACGAAGCTTCTGTATCAAGAGATTGCCCGACAACGGAGCCATTCGGATTCCGATCTGCAACAGATCCCTCAGAAACATCCGGAAACTGTGCCTGCCGCACCGCCAGAGCCACAAGAGCCGCAAGAATATCCCCTGGATTTGTCCATGAAGACAAAACTATTGCACACTTCACCTAGTCTAGAGTCTGTGATCAAGCAGGAACCGACGTTGACGTTCACTCCGCCACCCCAGCCGTTGCCATCGATTGTAAAAGGTGATGTAGCGTCTAACAACACCAAAAAATCAGCTGCTGCCTGCTACAACCTTAATGTATCACCCGTGGTGGAAGAAATGCCTCCTGGATCTGATGTAGCATACATGTGTCCTGTCTGTGGTCAACTGTTCTCACTGCAGGATCGTTTGGCTAAACATATGGCGTCTCGCCACAAAAGTCGCTCAAGCTCAACAGACATCACTAAATCCTACATCTGCGAAGTCTGCCAACGATCGTTCGCCCGGTCCGACATGCTTACACGCCACATGCGGTTACATACCGGCGTCAAACCGTACTCTTGCAAGGTCTGCGGACAAATTTTCTCCCGTTCCGATCATCTGTCAACCCATCAGCGAACGCACACCGGCGAGAAACCGTACAAGTGTCCGCAGTGTCCATATGCTGCTTGCCGACGGGACATGATCACCCGTCACATGCGGACCCACACGCGCTACGACTCACAACGAGGTGGAAGTGCCAGCGGATCACCCGTCGAAAGCCCCTCTTCGATGGACCAGAAAGCGTTGTTGCTGCCCTTGGTTAATTTCAACTCAAACCATGGCAGTACGCGGGCCCTCAAGAAGGAGTCTGCTTTCGCAACCAGCCCAGGCAGCTACGTTATCGAAACAAAGACTGAATCCTAAAAACTCACTCTCACTCCAAGGAGTTCCCCTATGTAGAACAGTAGTAGTCCGTCGTACAGAGAGTAGTTTGCAGTGTTAGTCACCTCCCACTTTGCATTCCTGCGTTCCCTTGTGTTTGTTTTTTTCTCGTAGCTTCCGTAGTTTTCTTCATTTGCCAATTTTCTAATGTGTTAGTAGGTTTAGAAATTTTCCGTTTGTTGTTGGAACCGTACTCTAAGAAATTTGAACTATTCCCAAACTCATTCCCGAAATCGTAGTTTTGTAGGATTAAATCTCTTCCTCCCCGTGTTTCGAAAACGTTAAAAATATAGAACAAAGCATAAAAAAAAGTGGAGAACAAAATGAAAACTGAAAGGTTGTGAATTTAAGAATCTAGAATAGCATTTTTCCAATTAGAGGTAGTTAAAATGGCCACGAACAAAGTAACTGAACTTAAATTTTGTTTTCCAGCGTTTTGTCGTCTATTATTCGAAGATACTCGGTGTCCATTAGTATGTACTAGTCTAGTGATTTCCACGAAGTGATTTCCCCCCATGAAACGAAACTTTCCAATCGCCGACTGCACACATTCCCCCCAATGCAGCTAACTCCCGCTCTGTTGATAGAACAAGTAAACGTAGTTTTCCCCCCTCAAAACCCCACTAGTACCAATGGCATCTGTCGGTAACGCACTAAAAACAGAAACAAATACACGCAACAGAAAAAAAAAACTACAAACAACCAGAAGTACGCCTTGACCAGTGTGCCTTATTGTGAGTATGAACAACTTCACAAACAACAACCTAGATGAACTAGAGAAAACACACACTTTTTAACTGTAGAAACGAACAGAACAACACACATACACACACAGAATCCTTTTCACCGGATTCTTCCCACACGGTTAAACACTGATTCACACACAACGGAGAACACCTCATTGTTACCTTTCTTCCTGACTTCCTTCCTTCAACCAAAGGACCGAAAGAAATCCGGCATTGCCTCGCTCTAATGCTTCCGCATGGATTCCTTATTACTTTGTCCAACACTGTGCCGCCGACCGCTAGATAGTGGAAACCGGAAAACTCAGCGTAGCAAGGATAAGACGGTTAGTCTTTTCAAAGCAGTTTGCACATTTCACATCCATGATTATCCCTCCTACCATGGCGCCCCATGCCTCATGGTATTGTGTACTAAGCACACACAAACCCCACAGACCGAAGACAAATCCGGTACGATTGTAACTACCACAGAAGAGTATTTTTATGGTAATTACATCATGCAAAAGGCAGAGAGAAGCAAAGTGAACAGCGGAAAAAACTGCTGCATGATCTTAATTTAAATTTTCAATCATGCAAATTGAATATTAAAGTCCGCCAACGGACTTGTTGCCTCGTTTGGCTTCACTGCTCTACTGTACTGTACGAGCGAGCTTTACTTTCTTCTCATTGTTTTATGTTCTTTCCGGATTCCTGTCTCCCCACCCACGGCATCGGGAAAAAGTTCGCTGCCATTGCGGTTGGTATAAAATCATTATTTTGGCTACTAAACACTCCCAAGTGAGCGGACTGGTGCAGGCAGGCAGAGGTCAGGAATTGAATTTAATCATTATGACGCTCGTTTGGCAAATTATCAAGCAGTAGTGGATGTCCTTCGGCTCAGTCACGCAACAGTAGTGGTGGGTGATTCCGATGGGGGTGGTTCCAGGAGTCGGTCACGAACGCTTCTAAGTCGCCCCACGAAAACGGGTCACATGCAAAGGCTACAAAGGAGGTGCGTGCAATCAAACTCGCTTACAACTCACACTCAAGGCTTCTACAGTGAGGAAAAGCTTTTCACAATGGGATTTTTTCAACTTTTCCATACGTTTCTACTCTCTTCATCCCCCGGAAACATACGGGGACAAAGCATAGCACAGCCCGCCAGCAAACGACCGCGGCAGAGAGAGCAGCAGTAGCCGCAATCTGCATTGCACCCGTGGTTGCAGTATAAATTTGAGTGTATGTTTTAAAATAATATAGTTTACAGTGCCACCCCCCTTGGGGTTTGCCACCAGACCGAGCTTCGCCGAGGCAACATCCTATCCCATCTGGGTACAGGCTATGCGGGCGGAGGCCCAACACGGAGGGAGCTTTTGCCAGTGAATTATGAGCCCTACAGGCCAGTGCTATCCTCTGTAAAAAGTGACCCAAAATGGAAGGGAAAAGTGCATAAAGCTAGGCTTTCCTACCGTTGGTTGGTCTCACAAAAAACCGGTGGTAAACTAGGGATGAAAATTTATAAAAGCATTACTGGAGCTGCTTACAAACTGTGTATCCTTCTGCAGCTGGCTCCGAAGCCAAGGTTCCGTGCCGTTCGCAGTTTGGGGTTGAGTAAAAGTTTTTTTTTTTTTTTGCTCTCCTGTCTCCTAGCTGGTGGAGCCTGAGAGGCGGTCGTAATTACTTTTGGCCCTCACTGAATCCTATGATGACTGGTCGGTTAGTCGGTGTGATGTACGGGACTTTTTGGGTGAATGTAGGATTTTCGGGAGACCAACCGCCTAGCTGGAGTCTGCTGCGTTGTACATATTACTGCCGCATGCAACGAACGGCCGGCTGGCGTCTGCCAAATTCGGCACGACCGGGCAGACAATGTGGCGGGTGCTCCAGGGTTGGCCCCCTTTCGGGGGAGCTTATAGACCTGCATAGATAGTTTTCCCACCGAGGCCAAGGCTTGAACGAGCGGACGAAATGGATTCAGTAACTAAATGAAATGGTACTGTGGCGCAGATGATATACTTACCGCACGACTGTGATTCGGTAGGCCGGATGTTATTTCGACAGAAGACGAAATTTATGTTCCGAGAGCTTAGTTAATTTAAAAATTTCGGCATCCTTTTCGTGCGTACTTTTACGAGTAAAGTAAGAAACTATTTAGAACATTTTTTATATTTTCCCCGCATGCACACTACCAAGCTCGTGCGATGAAAACCCCTGGGAAAATCAACCGGATGCACATGTCATAACAAATATTCTGTGAGGAATAAAAATAATGCGAATATTATCGCATCCGTTTAACTAACGCTTAAATTCCAACTTCTAAAGCATTTTGACGGTTGACCTTTTGCGCCTTTCGCTTGTTTTCGGTTCAAAACTGTCTCCCACTGGGTTGAGTTCTCCGGATTGCCTCTCCGCCATCACCACCATCGGCCACTACACCGGCGGAAGTGTACTAAATCAAATCACATCGTAAAACTTTTATAAGAAAGCGTTAAATCATCTAATGCATCCACGCCGGTTGCATCGCTGGCTGGCAGTGATTCAAAAACGCTTTTTGTTCTCGAGCGTTTAGCTGGAAAGCATTGCTACCCCCATCCTGTCCCCGCCCTAAGCTCCTTACCCTATTCCAAGCCTGTTCGTAAGCTAAAATTCTTAAGAAAATTTAAAGCATCAGCAAACAACCCAACCCGACCACCACCCCATTATTGCAGCGGAACCGGTTTCAATATTGTTCAGCAGAAAAAATGAAAGGCGGGGTCTCCGGGATAGTACACAGTTATTCTGTTGTTCGATTAGCAGTTCTTTTGTTTTTAAAAAGCAGTCTGCTGAACTCAACCAGCAATCAAGCAATCGTCAAGTATGTAGTACAGAACTAACAAATGTTACAAGAACAAAATACTCACGTGAAAAGGCGTGAATGAGCAAACAACAACTATTCTAATTATTAATGTGCCAAATTTACAGTTAGAGAAGAAGATGAATTTATATGAGAACCAAAACGTTGTAAATGAATTTTAAACATCTACAAATAACCTAAAATGCTGCAACTAAATTGCTTTCCAACTTCTGTTATAGTTCACATGCTATTATCTTATTTTTGCCCAAATTACCTGGGTCGTTTGCCAAAACGGTCAATAAAAACACAGTTTAATTGTATTAGAAACAAGCCGAATAGCAAAGTAATGAACACGCGCGCATAAACATAAAGAAGAGATCTCATACATTAGAACGACACAGACACGGTAAAACTACGTTTTACGTTCTGCAGCTTTTTATATACGCGAAACAGTTCTAGGAAGCTAGGCTGAACGTCGTGACAGGCGAATCTGTCGGATAAATAGATTCTGAGGGCATTTACTATGTTTAGTCTCTTGAGCTACTACTAAATTAGACCGTTAAGTTTTAAGTTAGTGTTTTTTTTATAGAATGATTCATGCAACGGAAATCACAGCGAGTGTGTTCCAAATTCATCGTTTTAAATGGTAATAGAATGTTTCAATTCCAATCCGATGTGATTGCGCAAAAAAGGATTTCTGTTAAATGTGTAAATATCTCTCCGTGGAACGCCCACTGGTATTCGAAACGCAACAAGCTGATAAAAATTCTCGAAGATTATGTCAAGTACCTTAAACGAAAGTTTATTTTAAGTCCATTTTTTAAAAGACATCGTGTCAATTAGAGTTTTGACGAAAAAAAACCTTCTATTTGAAAAAAAAACAAAAAAAAACATTTTAAAAATGTGTTCCGTAAGGATGCTACAAACAAAATGATTTCATTAAAATGAAAAACAAGCAAAAAAAACCTACTATTTGTTGAGGCTCGTTAAGTTTGTCGTCCTTGCTTACTCTTTGTGTTAGTCCCGTAACTATAACTTATTTAAATGTCTGCTTTTTTTCGACAAATGATCAAATTTGCATAAAAAAAACGTACATCATCGATTATTTATTGAAACAAAAACAAAAAAGTCCTTGATTTTGCTCATCTATTTTTAATTGGGTAAGTTTTAGTTGAAAAAGCATCTACGTTTGTACTAATAATTGAACTTTATTGAAAAAGTTCAAGTAAAATACCTTTCTGTTGCAAGAGCAAAATGTATAAGAATACATAAACACTTGTTGTAAAACAATCGAATAAGACGAACACTTTTTAATTTATGACACTAGGAAACATTTTTTGTAATTCAATTATTTCTTAAGTTTACTTCTACTTATTTATTGTTAAGTTAATTTTTGTAAAAATTTTTAAAGAGAATGAATGGAAATTTTAAAATGGTTTCGTTTTGTTACAGTACAAAATTTTTAAACACTTTGATTTCGATGAATAAAACAACTTCTTAAGTGAAAGAACTGACTAATTTTTATTTCTGTATTATATTTACTTGGTTGACTTTTCCGATTCGATTTATTTGTTCGTTACTCTTTTATTTTCTTGGGTCCTCCACTCTTTGATGACAGTCCTCTTCTATTATATTTCTTTCTGTTTCTTTTCAGCTGCTAAGACAAGTGATGTCTGTCTTCAAAAAATTGAAATTTTTCATTAAGTGCCTTATTGTAAAGTAGTAAAAGAATAGTATGAAAAGAAAGATAGAATGTCAATAAATGGAACACTTAAGCGTCGCAGTTTATTTGAACTTAAGTGGCAGAACGCATCTCATGTGCCATTGATAGGACAAAAAAAAGACAAGTTAAAGTAACACAAATTTATCATTACAATTGCAAACTTAACTTAACAAACCTTTTCGAAGTTGCATAATTCAGCCGCTTTAAAAGCTTTAAAGGCCGTTTAATAATAGCGAAGGGTCGAGAGTTAATAAAAAAACACCTTCAAAATATACAAATAACAACTTAAAACAAGCAACATCTATACTGAACATTGATTATTACGGTAACTAATTCTAACTTTTCAAGCCCTTTCACTTTCTCTCTCTTAAAATAGTTAAATTGCATTAAACCAAGCGTTAGTCCAATTTTATGAACAAATTTTTCTTCGACGTTTTACGAAACAAAGCAAACTTCATAATAAAGCAATAAACGTAGGCATGTAATGGAACCGATCGTAACCAAAAATAACAGTGATCTGTGACACAACCATTTGCCGAAATTCAAATTCAAAGATAAACAAACGAATGAAATTATTCATTCCGTCTTTATAGTTAGGCTTTAGGTTACAAATTTTGAATGGTCATATTTTTCTCCAAACACTCTTATACAATCAATAACACTAACAACGAGGAGATCCGAGAAGAAAGCAGGTCCACTCAGTCGAATACTCCTTCGACCGAACAGCAATGCATTAAACAATAGTAATGGCAGCAAAAAGGCAATCTTTGAAAATAAAAAAAAAATCTATGAATTATGTTGACGAAAACAAACCTAAACAATTTAGCAAAAATAACATTAATAAATATTTACGAATCTATAATAATTGCAGTTTTTCCTTCGTAGCGAAACATATCACATCAAATCCTGAAGTTTTAATATTTCAGTATATTATCCCCTCTAAGGCCTGCATCATTTCCAGCACCCAAAAATTTGCTAAAATGGCCGTAACTTTTTCATCTTTCAATATTTTTTCACCAAATTAAGAAATTTTCCCGAAAATCTTTTCTATTTCTATAATATCTATAAAACACAGCCATATGTCACATGAATAGCCACCAAACATTTTTGGTTAAGAGTAGCTTATTCAACTATTATATAACTAAAACCAGTGGAACATTCGCTTGGTTCCTAGTTATTCCGGTGTTCCTTGGGGACCGCGACATGGCTTTTTTAGATAATGTTGCTAAATATTTGAAATTTGTTTGAAACATATTGATGTTTTTAACAAATCATCGACTGTTCCCTAACAGCACAGAGGTTATAAAGTAGTTGTAATGACTGATATATGATTAATACAGGTCGTATTTTAGTTATTTTAACCAACTGTGGCAGAAGCGAGTTGCTTGGGTGGTCATTTCAGTTTGCTGCAGTTATAGGCTATGGTGGGCGCCAACCGGATCCGGGGGGATACTATGAATCCGGAACCGGTTCACATAGAAGGACATTTCAGTATCAGTAAAATATATCATGTCGCATATCAAAACACATCAGCACTTGACAAAATAGCGATTCGCTACCATCTCATGCCACTCAGAGGCCATATGGCCGATTTAAATAATATTAAAAATAACCCAACCAGATACGTCGCTACCTTAATAAGTGGGTTGTGCAGTCTCCTTTTGTCCAGCGCCTCTGCGGTTCAAAGGTACATGGGTACCAGCGGGTCACAAACCCTGGCGGGTGTTGTGAGTTCGAATCCAGTTATAATCTCAGATTATAGCTTGGTTCGACTCATACACCTTTCAGCATTTGACAAAAGGTAGGAGTCACAACCACTACTTATTAAGCGCAGCTACCAATAACGCCCCCCCCCCCCTTACCTTTCCGCTCTTTCCTTTCCATTCCAAAAATTTCCCTACCCATCAATTGTAGAACCACCGTTTCAAAAAATATTAAACTGGTTAAACAATAAGAAGTACACTTTTGATACCTCGAAATAGTGGACCCCTCGTTCGCCAAGCTGCCTAACAGTTTCAAAAAAAGTTGAATTTTGAGCAAACCTTGAGATCTATATCATGTGAAATTTCATAAATTTGGCATAAAACAACTAACAAATGGCCCGGTTCTGTAAAGAAGAACAGGGCTTTCAAATGGAGTAAAAAAAATGTTTGTCCATCTTGGATTTGGTCGCCATATTGGATTTTATCAAAAAATCGCGGTTTTCACCATGAGCCCCCCCAACCGATTTTCATTTTAAGACCATCTTTGGAAAGCTGACAAAAAATTCTATAAGAAACATTCATAAAATTAGGTGTGCAATGGCATTAACTGAATAAAACAATCAGTTATTTGTAGCGAGGTTCACAATTTTCATATAATTATTGTGATATTTCCAAAATTTGCTATGAAACAAACTACAAACGACACGGTTCTGTAAAAAGGAGAGATAGGGCTTATAAACGAAGTGAAAAAAAATTGGCGGCCGTCTTGGATTTGGCCGCCATGTTGGATTTTATCAAAAAATCGCCGTTTTAGCCATTTTACAATCTTACTAGGGAGAAAGCTTACCAGATGTTAGAATCTTGTGAACTCCGTAAGAAGTACGACTTGCAGTAAGAATATACCTTCGGGTTTTCTATTCCAGTTGTTATCCGACGTCACCAATGTTCCAAGATATGCAAAATTCTTTGCTTCGAGCTCGTCTTCAGCAATTACAACACAATTGCCTTAGCGAGCTATATCGCGCTGCATTCCTCCTACTAATACATACTTGGTATTTGGCTTCTTTGCATCACATTTCAGTTTGGTGTACTGCTCAGCAAGAACGTCCTATCACCAATATCCTCGTCATCAGCGAAATAAATGAATTGGCTGCATTGACTTACCGTGCAATCTAAAACACGTTTCCTAACACTTTCTAGCAAGATGTGAACCAGTAGGAAGGAGGAGTATTGTCGAAGTATCTTGCGTGTTCCAAACGAGCTTGATAACACGCTTAAATATCCTCACCATCTTAAGCTGATTAATTGGCTTCCCGTGGAAATCGTCCTCGTCCATTATATTTTATAGCTCTTCGTGATTAATAGTATCATAAGCGATCTTTAAATCGATAATGATGGTGTGAACCTGATATTCGCGACTTTTTTGAAGGATCTGTCGTAGCACAAATATGTAGGCCCTAGCTACGCTCGTCCACAAAACCGAATTGAAACCTTCTCACAACCCTACTTGCTTTCGTCGGTACAGGACACAAAGTAATTTCATAAAATACTTTTTAGACTTTGTGGAGAATAATGATTGCTCGGTAGTTCTCACATTCCAGCTTGACGGCCTTTTTGCATTTTGACTTAGATTATTAAAGGAACTAGACATGTCAGTCTTTGATATTCTCATACATGAGTAAAAAGTATGTCTTCAGCACTATCTACTGGCGGCAGGGTTTACTAGACTATCCCCAGCAAACCACAAATCGTATAATAATGTGTGAAAATCATCTTAAATATCGCTAAACAAACTCGAAATCGTACATAAGGCTTAATAAAGCGCACCCTAGTTTACATTTATTCGTACAAAATGATAGTAACTGATTCACATACGATTTTCGTCACAGAATTGTATAGCATTATGGAACTATCATGTTGAGTCGAATTTCATCGTATACAAATACTTATGAATGTGAATTATTTTCATATAACTTGCAGTACGTATATCGCCTCCAAAATAGTACGCATATGCTGGTTTCGTGCATCGAATGCGATTTTTCTAGATATTTATCGGTACATAAATCAAATTTGTTACTT
Source organism: Sabethes cyaneus (assembly GCF_943734655.1). Classification (NCBI taxonomy): domain Eukaryota; kingdom Metazoa; phylum Arthropoda; class Insecta; order Diptera; family Culicidae; genus Sabethes; species Sabethes cyaneus. Next base: position 175,534,459 of record NC_071355.1, read on the forward strand.
TGATATACGTACGAAAATGTTTGCTGGGTCGTAGGCTTTGATAGTGATAGATGATATAGACAAACGTGTACCTATGAGAACGCTTTACCAACACTAAGACAGGTTAGTAAATCCTCTTGCCGTCAGGAGCCACTTTACTGACGATTGAACCTGCGAAGAGTGGCGTATCTATTTTCTTTAATAATCTAAGATTTTCGGCATATCATAAACTTCTAGCACTCCTCCAGTAGCCGGTCTATATATCAGATCCTGATAGATAGCCAACCTATTCGGTCCCATCTTAATGAGCACCGCTGCGGCACCTTGTTCTTAAGCAACTTCATGACGTCGCACAGTGCGTTGAACGTATGGGACTGCGGGACAAAAATCAAAACTGCTTGTTTTAGACATTTTATCAAGCTAGTGTAATGAAAAAAGTAGTTTGTGATAATCGAAGCTTGTATTTGCTTAAAGGTTTCAAAATATTTGCATAATGGCAAAAATGTCCCAAACGCCAAATTTTTTCGCAAGCATTGCAAAAGTTTTTCATCATTATATGGGTTGCCGTCAGCTATATAACTACTAAAGTTGTTTGTGAAAGCTGCATTTGTACTAGAAATACTTTGGTAAATTCAGCAATGCCATCTAGTGTTAGATTAAGCAGCACTCGAAGATCAACCTTGGCTGCAATTCCGGTAATTGAAAAGTTTTTCTTCAGTGCATGAAAGCTTGGAAAGCTATGTTTATAAAAGACGTTTAGCATTTCTAAGCAAAATATACTTTCGCACTAACAAATCTATATCTGTGAACAGAGCTAGTGTTTAAGTACCTAATACTTAAGCCTTTTTTACCATTCTAAGCCGTAACGGAAAAGTAAATAATAATTTTCCGTGACATAATTTGAGACAAAAGCTGCAGCGACGTTCTGTTTTTGTTGGGCAATTTTTAAAACCTTTTAGTTAGATCCACGAAATGAGTTTCCAGCAGGAAAACCGTTATCATTGATTGTTCGTCATTATTATCAACCCGAGAAGTGGGAAAAAAACGGCAGCCGGTATTAAGTTTATTAATTTTTTAAAGAAATATTTACTCGCTATATGAAATAAAATCGCTTTGAGTTTAATTTTGAACAGTAATAGCACTAAGCTTCATAAACAGTGGTTTATTTTAACAGGGATAACATAATATAGTAGAATCAACGGAAATCTGACGGTTTATCAGTGCTTGACGTTGATCTACAAATATTGAAATATCTTGCAGAGTTGCAGGTAGTTGCAGCTAAAACCTGTTCGATCTTGTAGAGGACACTTTGAGAAATTATTCTGTGTATATTTTAGCTTGGAAGTCGGTGGAACATTTTTTAAATCAGTAATCAAAGTTAGAGTTCTGTTTTTATGAAGCACAATATCTATGTCGTTTCTATGGGGCGATTTTTTAGGAGTGAGGTCAAAATGGATTCTTTCTATAACCAAAATTTATTCTACTAACTTTGATTGTTTTTCTCCATTTTAAAGATTTTGATTACACAAACTATGAAACTTTTACGAGCGTGATGAATAACCTTCAAAAATGAAAGCAAAATTTGTAAGTAAAATCCACTCTCCAACTTGACAGTTTGAACGCTTGTAATAGTAGTTGTGGCGCTTTCCCAAGCAAACTAATACTTGTTTATATAGCAGAAGGCATCTATAAACAATTCTAAATACTTAGTATACCCGATTTAAAAAAAGTGAAAAACGATTTTTGTCTATGGCTCAACGCACTGTGCGTCGTTACTGTTACGTGTTGGGGCAGTCGGCATTGCCGACTGATCCCAAGTAGAACGATTCTACCACATTTAGTTAAAATAAATTATTACTGATTTGTATTAGTCAAATGTCAGTTACTGTAACTACTTTATAACAACTGTGCTGCTAGGGAGATACTCTCCTGCTGTCTTGGTATACAGCTTCTGCACCATTCAGGTGTTCATTATAGTGCTGCTTGCAACTTTCGATCACGTCATGTCAAACTTCCTCCATCTATATCCCGTCTAACATTTCGGCTCGCGGTGAAAGGCCTCTTTGGGATACGTTCAGTTTCTTATCGAATGTACGCTGTACCCTGAGAACGTACCTTCCGAAGCTCTTCCGTTTCCTCGCACTACATTTCATTCATGCGGCGCTTCTAACCCCGGAAGAAGTGGAATTGCTGTCTTCGTTTCCATTTGTACCGCTACACGTTTTCAAAGGTCCTCTGCCTCAGTATCAACACCCATATTGCATTCTCATCTAAAATTATCTGGCATTCCTCATCGAACCAGCCGTTACGTCGATTCCACTCAGTGAACCCAATGGCAACTTCCACTATGTTGTTGATGGCTGCTTTCTGCTATCCCAGCAATCCTGGTGACGCTGCCTCAATGCTTTGCACATACTCACGAGCGACTTCGGGTAGCTAGAGTTGCTGGAATTGGAGTTGGAACAATGGGCTGAGCTTCACCAGCCATATGGATTATGTTTGTTATAGGGGCGTCAACAGCGATTACTGCGCTGTCCTAGACTATGCCGAACGACTATCAACCTAGCAGCAGAAAGAGACGTCTGATGGCCAGCATGCCTGAACAAAGTGTTCAGACTGATGGCGCTACGGGTAGCGTGTGGGTACCGCGCCATATTGCTGGATGCGATCGGGGTCATTGCAGGCATGATTCCCATATGCATACTTCTTGGCGAGTCTAGACAGAGAAACGTTAGGGGCATTCGGGACAGACTTAGACCGGTCTCTATTCATCTCCTAATAGGTGGAATGAGACCATGCTGAACACGGCAGGTAGATCCATAGGCTGATCTATAACATCTCGTTCTGGATCAGTAGAATACACGGCCAGGGAAATTTGTACCTTCTACAATTTTAGACAGGTCCTACAGAATATAAGAAGTACCTACATGTACCTAGGCGTGTAGGGTCGCCCCGTACAAACGGGGCAAAACGTTTGTACTGCAGCCGAGGAAACTCCGAAGCACCTAATATTTCACTGCCCGCGTTTCGAGGCAACCCGGCGTGAGATGCTTGCGGTCGTTGGAGTAGACACCAACACCGACAACATCCCCAAATAACCAGTAAACACTAAGCACTAGTCCTTTGACAACATTGTATAAGCATACTTAACTATGATTAAAAGCTTATTTTTCTTTATATAGAGTAGGGCGGGGCATAAGTGCGATGTTTGAAGTTGTCATCAATTTTCGTGAGATATAAAGAGGGACTACAACTTAATATATTTTATAGTGATGCAGTAACTCAATGTCTTCACATCCAACTATAAATCATCTGCGGTAATAGCGTTTTGCAAAATAAATTCTTCTTTCTTCTGATCAAGTGCCGATTCGCACTTTTACCCCACTAGCGGGGCAATAGTGCGAATACCGCGGGGCAAAAGATTCCATGAAATTGGCACAACAGTAGCTAACAAAACCATATTACCTTCAATCTGCGTTATGTTTCGGTAAGAAATATTCTCAATTTGAACCTTTCTTATTTTGCGCTGGTGTATTGCAGCTTCCGTTAGATCGAAACTTTTCCAAACGTTTGTTTTTTGTTTCATCAGCGGAAAAACATTATTTTCCTTCGGCCAACATCTGTAGAGCACACAGTTTATTGCAGATCTTCCATTTCTAGTATCTGTAATATTGTGCCTAAAGTTGTATATAATTAACTATACATTTTGCCTCGTCCATGAATCGAACTTTTGCCCCGTCCGTGAATCGAACTTTTACCCCGCTAGGTGCCCGACAGGTTTAAATTAAATTACGGAAAAGCGAAATATATTTTGTGAATTCTTTTCACCCTATTTTCAAAACAGATATGTGAGTGATGTAAAACGCTGCTACAAATTTTCAACAAGTAATTGCCACAAGTTGATATCGTATTTGCCGTATGACGAAAAATTACATCAAAACCGCCCTAAAATAACATTTGCATATAACTCAGCAACTATGCTTCGTAAGCAACCCAAGTTTACGTTAGATTCAAACTGTCAAAGTAATCACCCATCCTTGCCAATGTAGTCAATTTACTCGATATCAGCCCCGATAAATCATTGAATCGCACTTTTACCCGCATCGCACTTTTACCCCTCCTTACTCTACTTCTGTAGAACTCACATAATGCTAAAAAGGCGAAATAGCGGGTTATTAACATGCTACGCCACAAGCATTCAATAAACATTATTAGTGTTTGTTTGAGGCTTAATCAAAACGTCACTTTGTCTACATTATCGACGTATCAATAAAGTATCGACGGCATATCGTTTGCTTGTTATGGAAAATAAAAATAGATTCGGTCGGGATTTTAAAAACGATTGATATCATGTTTTGGGCAGCGGTCGTATTCACTCTCCAACTGCGCGTAGAATTCATCCTTGTCGTCATCGCTACTTCTGAGGTGAGGGCTGTGCACGTTGATAATGCTTATGCGATTTTTTTTTTTGCAGCATCTCAAAGGGGAGCAGGATAAACAGAACCATTTTTTGGAATGCTGAATAATGGTACCACCTAGACAGAGGCTCGAACCGGGAGTTAGTCATGCATTCTAGCAGCTTTGCTACCTAAACCATAGCGGACCTGATTGAGTGAGTTGAAATTAGTCGTATTTAAATTCATAGCTCATGTCATAGCATCATAGCTACTTGTCCTGCATTACCAATAGGGTAGAAAAAGAAAGCAACCGTCAGATGGAAGAGGGTACAAATAGTGGCCGCAGAATAGCAAAAAGAGGAGTCAAGTACAAGCCGTTTATCAACACTTACGGCTCGTTTTAATGCAATTGACTAACTGCATTATATTGTTACGTTATATGCGAATATATTGCATTCTTTAATGCTGATTTACGTTAATGCTTCTATGCATCAACAATGTCAATATACGTTTTATAAGCATTTAGATTGCTAATATACAGAAGTTTGGCACTAGGGATGCAGAATTATTTCCAATATACAGTTTTGGATTATGCTTATGGTTCCTTGTAGAGATGCCAATACCGGGAGGTATTTTGAGAACCGGTTTTTCGGTATCGATAAATGCAATACCGGTAAAACCGGTAAAAAACCGGTAAAAGTTAACTCTTAGAAACTATATTTAAAAATCGAATGATTTGAACAAGATCCTTCCATTATCAACGATTCTCAATTTCTGTCGCATAGTTAATTGACTAGTTAATTAAAAAATAATATTTAACAATGCGAAGAGAATTTACCGTGTCATCTTTTAAACGAGAACAAATTTCAATGAAAAACTTCCGGAGGCAGAGAATTTTCATTCGGTCTTCACAGAGAAAGAAAGAATAATTCCTAGTGATAAATTAGAAATGAAGCGTAGGACACCCTTGTTCAAGAGCTTTTAATAAGCTGCTTAGATACTGACATTTATTATAAATTATAACTGAAGGTTCAGTTGATTTGATTCCTCTGCCTGCTCGGTTTCTGAGTTTATTCCATTGACTTTTACAATAATAAAACCTTGCAGAATTTTATTACAAAATCATTGCACATAGTGCGGCTAATTATAAAACGAATAAATTTAAATATACGAACTCTCTCTGAAATTCTATCAATACAGTAACTCGAACAGCAGTTGTGCGATACTTGAAAGGTGTTCCGAGAGTAGTTTTAGAGTTCGTAGTTCGTAGAGTTTGCAATTTTTTCGGTACAGCAATTCGACAGCAGCCAAGGCTGGTTCTAGTACTGCGACAATTTCTTATTTCTTCATGAATTCCTCATCGCTTAAGTAAAGCGTATCCTTGTTTCTCAGCAACGAAAACAGTTCTCTTCAACGACCCCATCGACACCAGTAACAGAGGAGCTAAACATGCAAGATGGCATGATCAGATCGAAAGTAATTTGCGACTTCTGAGACGACTGAGAAATTGGTGACGAGTAGCCCATGGATTGGAACGAGTTGAATAGAGACGACTGCTTAAAAAGCATGAGGCACTCCAGCTGCTGACAGCGGTGAGGTATTTCGGGGTTTTCCCTTTGGAAGAACTACATAATTGAGTAATTATTTGAAGAACCTTCAATCATGAATTTAAGTTTCCCCGTGCTTTAAAAGTTTTACCAGCGATTCAGGCTTCTTGAGTTGTTATTTGATCATGCAAAAAAATACCGAAAATACCGGTTTTTGGTCTTGGAAAAACCGGTAATTCGGTATTGGACCGGTACCGCTACCGGTAATACCGGTAAAACCGGTTTCGGTAAAACCGGTATAGCATCCCTAGTTACTTGGGTCGTGCAGAGAATGTGTGCGGAGCAGCGTGCGTGGGGCGCCGTCGATATGGCGGTGACGGAGTTGCAACGGCTAGTACAGGGCCTGACAATAGCTAAGCTATGTCAGATAAAGAGCTGAGTGGGTGGGTCAGGTCCAAGATGATGTGTGCGGCATTGTGATATGATAGGGAATGTTGTTTAAACCTACACCAGAAACGACAACGGTGGAGTGCTCGGACAAGTCCTCCCTTCTGAAGTAAAACCTAATGGTAGTTCCAGGAGGGGTTCAGGAAAAGGGGACCAGGAAGGTTTTCGTTAGGTAGGTGCAAGTTGTAGCCACGTAGCCAGGGGGGCTCTAACTAAATAAATTATTTAATTCGAAAGAGAATTCTGCAACATAAGCATTAAATATATTGCTTAAACAAATGGTTTTCTGCATAATAACTTGGCCTCCCTCCAGAGGCGAGTGCACCTCTTAGGTTTAAAACTTCTCTAATAAAAAAAATGGCTTGCCCCCAAACCTGGAAAAATCCTAGCTACGTCACTGGCAAGTTGGCTACTTGCGAATGGAAGTGTTGTCTTTAGAAGATTTTCTCAAACCTGCATAAAAATATAAAAAAGACTAAGCCATGGCGGACGCCAGCACTGAACGATACCTACAACAGAAAGCCTTTGGCGCCCATCGAAAGATAGTGATCGGAATCAATGTTCACGTCACGATAAGTTTCAAATAGTTCACGATAAGTCTCAACGTCGAGTTACGATTCGGTATGTTGCGGTGATCTTCAGGAGTACCGATATGAGAGGGTATGTAGGATATAGGTACTACAGAAACTTTAGGAACTGTAGGAAGTTTGCAACAACCTCGGTATGCACTGTACTTCTTCTGGCCAACCTGAGTATCGAGACCTCCTATGACGATTTTAACGTCATATCTTAGGCGAAAGCGTCCCTATTGTTATCGTTGCTTCGTTGCAGCTTGATAATACTGAAGTTGAAGAAACGGTCTCTAATCTTTAACTCGTACACCTGGTTGACGATCACGATTAGAAAGTGTAGGGCCGCAGTTCTTGATAGATAATGAAATGATTCGTATGAGTGGGTATAGATACCATAGATCCCTTCCAGCATGCATTTTGCAGCGATGCATGCGTTTGCGAAAGTTAATTTTAAGTAAAATCACCGCTAACTAGGCCGAATTTATCCTCTTCCTTTTAACTAACTTTTTTAGCGCTTTCTATCATTATATCGAGCATATCAATCTGTCAACGTCCACTTGAGAACTCACCCTGCAATCTATGCACCGTCAGTTGCGCTCAGTGCAGTGCTCAAAACATTTCCTTTTAAATACTGTTCAGCATAATCTTGTGCAGATTAAAATAATTCATTAACTACTTGTAAACGTATTCCCAAGCACCATTTGTTCATTGACTTCAAAGCCGCTTATGATACCATCGATCGAAAGCAGCTTTGGAAAATCATGAACGAGATCAGCTCCACCAGGAAGCTCATCAAACTGATTCATTCTATGTTGGATGGTACACAGTGCTGTGTTCGGATTTCGGGTGGATCGTCGAATTCATTCGAATCACACAGAGGACGTTGGTAAACTGATGGTCTCTCATGCCTGCTGTTCAACATAACGCTACAATGTGTTATGAACCGAGCGGTTATCAACTCGCGGAACACGATCTTCAACAAATTCAGTAAATTCAACTGCTTTGACATGGTTGTTATCGACCAAACATCTGTGGCGGTGGCTAACCAGTACACCACACTAAAGCGCGAAGCAGAACAGATTGGGTTAAAGGTCTTAAACAAAATACAAGCTGGCCGGCGAAACCGAGGAACTCAAATATAATTACTAATTTTACTTTTTCTTCTAGCTTAATAAAAGGAAACATTCGCCATTCTTGAAATATAATTGCTCTTCCTTAAAGTCCAGGCACAGTCTAGGTCACGCTATTGACTCAAAATATTTTAGACAAAAAGCTTGAACCGATAGTAATTAGAGCTATTATATAGCAATTTTATTTTCAATTTGTTCTTTGATTTATGGGACGTGTTCGACTCCCGATCGCATTGCTTGCGCTTCATTGGACCGATTCATGTTTCTCGGAAGGACCAAATTAAAAGTGCCCACAAAAAGGCCCCTATTGCCGAAAATATTCTTCTGCTCCTCAAGACACGCATTCAACCCGGACTCCAAAACAGAAAACAAAAACAGCGATCACGATTTTCCGCCCAGTGAATATGCTCCCATAAGAAAACTTGTTCCTCGGCCAATAACTACCTACACACTGGCCCGCGGCTACTCGATTTTAATTTTCGTTCATTCATAAAACCACATTCATTCGTCCTGTTCGTCGTATTTTTCTCGCACATACACACAAACACACCCGGTCAGTTTTTCATTCCTTGCGAGCCATCCAACCATCAACCATCTGTATCATCATCAGCAGTCCTGCCACGGATCTCGGATGTTCCATCATAATTTAGTCAGGAACAAACCTGATTCTGATGTTCGGTCTGGCGAAGCGACATGCAGTACACACAAAAAAAATCGTGCTTTTCTCCTAGCAGTGAGGAAATGCAGTTTATATGCACTTTAAAATATTATTTATTGAATCAATATTTCATACGTTTCTCAAAATTAATTTAACAAGGATTAGAGTGAATGAATCAAAAATTACACAATAAAAAAATCAAAAAAAAGGGTCTAGCCGGTTTTCCATACAAAAAATGCCCCCGAACCTAATTAAATTATGCAATGATCAAACAAAGTACTTGACCTGAGGAGCATTTTGGCAAATTTTCAGATCATTAGACGCCATCTTGAATCAGTAATGGCGGCTAGAGTGAATTTTATTTTTCGCAGTTTACTCCGAAACCAATTATCATAAAAATTTGAAAAAAATCACAGATGTTATACTCACTGCAGGACACATTTCCATTGTTTTTTGGAAATTTTCCGATGCGAATATCACAGTAAACAAAATCGAAAAAGTTTTCAAGAACATTTTTTCAGTGTTCCAAAGATGGCGCCGGTTATTTTTTTCTATCAAAAAATTGTTCAATCAAATGTATAAATAATAGGCTTTTTTAAGATTTTTAGAAAATGTGGATGGCGGTCAAATTTTCTTTTGAAAAGTTCAATATTAAAATTGCTCTTATATGTAGTTCAGGAATACGTCAATAGATTACTAAACCAACACACTGCTTACACTACTGGTAATTTATGATGGCTGGCAGTGCTTTTGAAATACGAATTGTGTTTGTATTTGAAATTTCATGTAATTTTTATATTTTCACAGTATAAAAAATTGAAAAAATTACAAAAATATTAATGAACATTTCTTTCAGTGTTTCAAACATGGCGCCACAGATTTTTTCATCAATAGATTACGAAAACGATTGAGAGAATTATATATTTTTCTATTTTTATTAGCATAGCATAGCATAGCATAGTTTGACCACCCGTGAGTTGCCCGCGATTGATCTAGATCAGCTGAGATTGCATAGACGACCTTCAGAACGATGCTTGGGAGTAGCAGATCATTCTCAGTGTGCATTTTCTGGTGATCTAATTCTTTGTGATAATCGATAACAAAGCTGGCCACGCCCATGCAGGTCAATTTGGGAGGGAAAGGAATGTTAGTCCGACACTTGCTGCTACTAGAGACCGAGGAATCCTCTGCATCATCCACAAGTATCACAGGAAGGAGTTGTTGTTAGTAGAAAGGAATTGATCTGGATCCACCGAGGCAGGTGGTGCGATCACTGTCATTCGAGCTCGCGTACGATTTGAGGACGTTTTTGGTTACGTGGCCATTGCGAAACAGGTTGTGGAGATCCGACATACCGATATAGGAAAAAACTATGAGAAATCATCAGTTTATCGCACCGAAAGTTATGTGCTATCAACATATTCAATTCGTTCGAAATCGCGCGCGGTCAGTTATTAAATACCGATAGACATTTGTTGGTATGCACGAAATCTGTCCCGAGCCAAACGGATTTATTTTTGCAATTAAATCGAAAACATTGACTGCGCGAGATACCTTTTGGCATCCTTCGATCATAGAACTTGCTTAAAAACTCTGACTACTTTATTAGGGAGCTGCATAAAAGCTATCAAGCTTTTGATATTTGATATTCATATGATAGAAATAACGCGCGATGTTCCTAAGTAACCGATTTTACGATTAAAATACACGTTTATAAGATCTCAATAAAAGTTCCGGTTGGTGAACGCACCATTGCTAAGTGTGCTCAAATGAATTCAAAATGGCATTCTAAAACAACCGCTGTCGGAAAAACGTAACGAGCGAGACACGAAAGCAAACGATACTAAATTACCATACGAAAAGATTCTCAGTATGTAAGTACCGGTTGTTTGAGACTAACCTGGATATTCGGAAATTTTCGTGTAAAGCCAGTAATTAAGAAAATTAAGATAAAAAATACAACTGTTTTATAAATGAAATATAATGGTAATGGTACATAATGAACCAAAGTTTGAAAATTTATATCGAGAAATATTATACACATGCGAGATTTACGGTGGCTTGAAAACCTCGTGACAAATTTAAATTTATTATAGCTGAAATTAAAAATCAGGCACAATGAAGTTTACCAATCTAGTCCCTAAGTTGATAAGCATTTCCTCCTATCAACACTAATATGCAGAGATATAGCGCCCTGCACGCGTAATTATATATTTTTCTATTTTTATTGTAAAATAAATAATAACTTGAAAGATTATATATTCTAAACTTTTAGCGAGCATGCGAGTACTGTAGTATATTAGTGTCCATTTGCAAATTCGCAATGTTTCTTAATGCTCTAATAACCATTTGAATGTAGTGCGAGTTGATTTTTGGTGCAACAGTACCCACCCAGTTAGTTTTCAGGTACGATACGGGTTTAACAAGCCAGTCGTCGTATGTTCGAATCTCGGCTGGGCGGTGCTGCTAGAGTCAGTGGGATCGTTGTACTAGCCCCGTAATAGTCCTGTGCTCTAATAACCGGCTTCGAAGTCTAACTGGACGGGTACTGTTGCACCAAAAATCAACTCGCACTACATTCAAATGGTTATTTGAGATTAAGAAACATTGCGAATTTGCAAATGGACACTGATATACTACAGTACTCGCATCACAGAGAACAGACATTCATCTTGAACTCGCCACGTGTGTAAAAGCTTAGCCGCCATTTTGTAAGTAAGTGGTAATGCTCCCACTACGTGGCGCTCACATCACTGACAGAATGAGCTTTGGTTGTTAATGTCTGTCAAGGCGTATCAAAGCTTTGGTCATATTTTCACCAAAGCATTCAACAGTTGCTACAGTAACTAACGCGATGTTTACCGCTTAAAATAAAAGTAAACATTTAGTAACGATTAAATAATTTCTTTTTAATTCGTCCGAGAAACCGTGTTTCTATTTCGAAAAGCGAACCTACCAGATGAATGTAGCTGAATGACTTGCCCATAACTTTGGCCAATTAAAATTAAAAAAAGTTCATGGCGAAAAAGGTGATTTCGATTACGAATTCATTGTTTCGAACCATACAGACAGACAGAGCATACAGACCGAGAATAGGCTGTGATTTTAGAGGCTGCCGCCTTCGAGGTCGATGCAACAGAGCCAAACGCTGCACCAACGGTGGATTTCGATGAAGTAGTACAGGTTTTCCGGTGCTCAGACGAAAAGGCTACTGCTAGTACCACCGCACTTTATGTAAAACGATGAAATGGTACGATCCGATGTGATAAAACTCTAAATAAGATGCCTATTTGTCACATTTAAAAAATCAAAGAACTTGAAATGCTGCTCGGTTTCTGTTTTCCATGTTTAGCCGTGTTCAACAAATAACATAAACACAATCGAGCCGTTGCTACAACCGTTGCTACAGAAACTGATAATAGAGTTGCTAGTATTTCGAATATGTTGTTTATGACAAGAATAAATAATAAATTTGGCAACTTGGAATTTGGACAACTGGTGCACCGTAAGAGAGATGTCGCTAGCGTCTTGTTTAAAAGTTTACACACCATTTGCATGAAATTTTATGTGAACATAATTGTCTGTTCTCTGTGCTCGCATGCTCGCTAAAAATTTAGAATATATAATCTATTATTATATTATTTATTTTACAATAAAAATCGAAAAATATATAATTCTCTCAATCGTTTTCGTAATCTATTGATGAAAAAATCTGTGGCGCCATGTTTGAAACACTGAAAGAAATGTTCATTAATATTTTTGTAATTTTTTCAATTTTTTATACTGTGAAAATATAAAAATTACATGAAATTTCAAATACAAACACAATTCGTATTTCAAAAGCACTGCCAGCCATCATAAATTACCAGTAGTGTAAGCAGTGTGTTGGTTTAGTAATCTATTGACGTATTCCTGAACTACATATAAGAGCAATTTTAATATTGAACTTTTCAAAAGAAAATTTGACCGCCATCCACATTTTCTAAAAATCTTAAAAAAGCCTATTATTTATACATTTGATTGAACAATTTTTTGATAGAAAAAAATAACCGGCGCCATCTTTGGAACACTGAAAAAATGCTCTTGAAAACTTTTTCGATTTTTTTTACTGTGATATTCGCATCGGAAAATTTCCAAAAAACAATGGAAATGTGTCCTGCAGTGAGTATAACATCTGTGATTTTTTTCAAATTTTTATGATAATTGGTTTCGGAGTAAACTGCGAAAAATGAAATTCACTCTAGCCGCCATTACTGATTCAAGATGGCGTCTAATGATCTGAAAATTTGCCAAAATGCTCCTCAGGTCAAGTACTTTGTTTGAATCATTGCATAATTTAATTAGGTTCGGGGGCATTTTTTGTATGGAAAACCGGCTAGACCCTTTTTTAAATTTAACCGAAAGAACTGAAGTTTTATTGTACGTCCATAAGCACTGAAAACATGAGAGTGATATTGAACGACCCAAATTTAAACAAAAACTTTCAGGAAGAAAAATCAGTGCAGAATGAATGTGAAGCGATATTTCAAAGATTTCTAATCAGTCCAGTTTGTGAAGAAATTACCTTATACACGGAAAAAAATATGACGATGCTAATAAAGTAATCCACAAAATAAAATATTGGCATAAGCTGGGGCCCGCGCTAAAGCTGTTTGCAGTGCGAATAATATCACAAATATCAAATTCCAAACACCCGTATACTCTCTTCCACTCTTTGTTTCCTCCTTACACCCTACACAAACGTGCCATAGTTAATCCCAAAAAACCTTTTTGTTTAAGAATAGCTTATCCAACAATTGTATCAGTTAAAACCAATGGAACAAACGCTTGATAGGCTACTATACAACAAAAATGTTCCTTGGGATGTCATTCTCGTTAGTGACGTAACCATAGATTTCTTCATCAAAAAGAAACTATGTACGGGGTCTGTACGCAAATAGATATAAAATATATTTTAAAATAGATTATTGTCTAATAATCTTGTGTGCAAAATTGATTAGAAATACGTTATGTATAATCGATTGAATTTGATTTGGTTTCCATATTCAGTGATAGTTTCCATATTCAGTGATAGATTCTACATGGAAAATGATCTCCAAATGTTTTGAATTCAAAACCTCTGTTTCGTAAAACAACTCCTGCAAAATTGTTGGGTCAATCAGTGTTCTGTATTTTTGTTTAATGCAATCATTTTCAATTTAATCATTATCCTAAATCTGGTCAATAAAGGCTATTCTAACCTGAAGATGTGACTTGCCGAACAGATGTGTCGCTTTTCTCCGAATAGGCCAAATAAAAACCGCAACCGCCGATGTAGGCGCGATCTTCAGCAGCACGCAGACCCGTTCCGCGATCTCTGTCCAACAATCGATCGGCTCCCTGCGTACATATTAGCTATGGCAAGGCGGACAACCTCGGCAGCACACTCGTAGCTTCTGAGGATGCTACACAGTGGTTGCAACGTCAGTCGCCGATCGCTTTTACTTATTGTTCCCTCCCTCGGGGGCATTACTCTTGCCGCCTTCCGCTGTCGTCGCTACACACGTCTCCATGCCGAACTTCCACCCTGCTGAGGATCTCTTCTGCGAGTTTTCCTTGCGTCTTTTGTTTTACTTCTCAATAATAACAATAATAACGCAGAATAATCATCATCAACAGAATCTTAAATCGGAGAGACTCGTTCCAGCTCCCGATGGAGAGTTTTTTTTAGCTTTTTTACATCTTTTGCTACATGTGCTACCATTGCGGTTATGTCTTCGACGTAGCAAAAAAACTCAACATGGAATGTTGCAAGCCGACAGAGTTCGAAAATGATGATACTACATCGGAATTATGAATGTAGTTTGCTTGTTAGAATGTGTATGTTGACTTTTGTTATGCGGTTCATGTTTCAACTGACAATTGCACTTACTAGAAATCGAATGTGATTGCTTTTCAATGACTGATAATTTGAAGCGAGTCTTTGTAAATTGTCTTTAGTGGATTCAAGCAAAATTTTATTTGTACATAATCAATTTTAAATCAATTCATAAGATTTTCTACGATTTACACGATACTTCCCACAAGTGTTTCTTCAAACTTTTTTTATTACACTGAATAGTTTTGCAAATAAAAGTAGGGGGCATTAAAACTTAAAAAACAAATCAATGGCAAAAAATTGAAATTTTTTACTTATTATTACGGGCATGAACAAAGCGAGCTGAATAGACTTAACTAGCCTCTGAATCAAAGCCTTTAAAAGAAAAGAGTTTAACACCCAAGTATACTTGGAACAATGGAAGGTAACTGCTTACCATTTATTTCTAATTTACTCCTACATCTCTTGTTTTGCCAACCGCTACAAGTTTAATACTTCAAATAAAACAAAACCTTAAGGTCTTCTCTATGGACAAACTTTATAGTCATTCATTAATGTCTGCGATCATCACGGGACTAAAGGATACCAGTTAAAAATAGCACAAACATAATGGCTCACCAACTTTCGCTTTTCAGCGGATTCTCATAAAGCCTGCGGCGAATAAAGAACTGCTACAGTTAATTACGAATATCATCATTTATTTCATTCTTGTTATTTTCCCATCCTGAAGGCCCGCATTTATTACTTCATTCATGTGATGTTTTACAACTGATTTTCTCATATTTTCTTACGTATTCATCCAAAATTTCTTCAACTCCTACTCTGTCGATACTCGCAAATGAGTCCAATATCAATTTTCACCGTTTTTTAGATAGTTAAAGAATTGAGTTGTATTTTCAGTGTTTTTTTCAATAACATGTTGAAATTGACCTGCTTATTTCAAAGTTTGTACTTTTCAAACCAAAAAACTTTGTACTATGTAAAAATACCAAAGTTTTATGGTCCCATTTTGAAAGTATCCGCACAACAGTCCCATAATTGCTAATTTGCTTCCAATTTGAACGGTACTAGTGACATTTGACTAGTACATTTATCTAGTTTTGATATACTGAAACATTTGGCCATCAGATGATAACAGTTCTGGGCAATCTGTAATTCCGTGTCCGGTATGAGATGAGGAAACGCTTGTGCGGAAAGGATATCCCATGCAGTAATTGTCTTAAAACTAAAAATGTGGATCCTCTTTTTTATGTCGAAGTAAATCACTCACAAAGTCACTCAAAACAGGACTTGCCATTTCGTAATTAGCTCTCGTGGATTCATGGATAGGCCGTAGCCAACTAAAATTGGTTTAGTAAATCTGAAGACGTAGGGGAAGGGCGGTAAAGACGGACACTGCGGGAAAGACGGACACTTTTTATATTTCATAAACAATAATTTTTTGAAGCAAATCAATGATGGGAAATGTTTCTATAGACTGAATTAACACTTTTGGACTAAACTGCCGATTTTTAGCAGCGCGGTTGTCAAATTTATAAGCAAAACAAAGAAAAAATGCGTATTTACGCTCACCGATGTAATTTTGTGTGTGAAGAAAATAGCTGGTAAATCGTTAAAAAACAACATATTCATGCTGAACCGACGACATTGCGTTAGTTTGATCTTTCACTGAATATTCATTGGAAACCTAGTGAATTTTCGAATATTCAGTAAAAAGTTATTGAAGTTTGAAAAAATGGTATCCAAGTCGGGAAAGACGGACACCCAACGGTAGGGAAAGACGGACACACAGATTTTGAACCCATTTTGCCCAACAACGATTTAACATTGCAAATACTTACATATTATATATGTAAAAGTAACCAGAAGTAATATAACAGTTGGAATAAGCCAACTTTTAGAAACGATAATTCGTCACCAATTAAAATATTGAAGCTAACCATTCTATTTTCTCGCTCAAAGGGGGGATCGGGAAGGGGGTTTTCCCAAACCAATTCTTTCCTAAATACATGATGAAATATGTTAATCTTTCTTAATACTGATAATTCGACTACGCTTGACACCTTTTTGCGAGTGTCCGTCTTTCCCATATCAAGTGTCCGTCTTTCCCGCCCATGCGCATAAACTCTGATTTATACATGATGTTTATAATATTAAAAAAAGCATAAATTTTGGAAGAAATTTTCCAGCACACGTTATAATTTTATTAGATAGAGACTTAAAGGTTCGGTTTATACGAAAATTGCGATCAATACAGTTATATTTGAGTAGATATTTGGTCTTTACCTTAAGGTGTCCGTCTTTACCGCCCTTCCCCTAGTAGTGGGAAGAAGCGGTAGAATTACACGGTATCATTGACAGTTCTTTTCTCTTCATTTTCTTGTGAATCTTTTTTGTCATTTCTAACTGATATGGGCAGTTTAATTCCGATTGTTCATTTCGAAACTGGTTTCTGCAGTATAAAGGATGGTCTATTGAGCTTTAACTTGAGATTCAGATTTATTATTGAGTGCCCAGACATAAACAAAAGGAGGGGCAACCGACCTTTCTGAAGAATGTATTGGCCTGGAAAAAACGAAGTTGAATATTACGTCATTATTCACAAACGGGCCATAATATTTGAGAGCAAAATAACTTAACGTGAAACTGATAGTATTTTATATGGCAGAAAACATCGTCGTTAGCACCAACGCTAAGATTGTCCTTCTAGAAAATTAACAAATTTATGATCGAAATTCTTTGCAATCATCAAATTACCCAGCATAATTAGGAAGAATAATTAATTTTAGTCATGTTTTAGACAAAAAGAGTGATTGCATGCATTGCTTTCCTTAGAAAAATGCGATGCAATAATGCGCCAATTTAGGCACAGATTTTTTATTCATGTTCCAAATTCTGCGCAGTAATGTATAATACGAAGAAATCTAGAATAGAATCTAGAACTTGCATTGATTGCAATCCTGTGCCGTGTCTTGGGGTCCGAACCTACGGGCGCCGATTCATGAAACCATGTCTCCTATTTTAAATGTCCAACCTCATGGGGCTGTCAGAGAGAGTCTAAAGTGTAATATTCAGTATGCAGAAAACCCAAATCAATTCGCCCTTCTCGTTATCGAGAATAAAATATTTAAAAAGAAGCAATCAAAATGATAACAATATTCCTTTGCCACCCGAACAGCACAAGAAGGCCGGATCATGGATTTAATTATGGTAATGCCGGATTTTTTGGTGTGCTTTCAGCGTATAAAGGCATAAACAGCATAGCAGGAGTATTTATTTTCACTTTTTGGGTGCGCCGAATTAGGAGCAAACATGCGCAGAATTAGGAACTTGGACAAAAGAGTGCGCAGAATTAGGCCCCGTGGATAAGTTTACAAAACAAAAAATATACTCAATTGTTGGTCGACTTATAATTCCCATATTTGCTACCAGATATTATAGACCGTAGCACTACACGTTGCTGCTATCTACGTTGTTAATTTAAATCTAGAATACTTAGAATAGCGGAAGAATCATAAAAATGTCTTAACTGCGCAGAATATGGTACGTTCACGGTAGGTACTATAATTCTGGAAATACTGAAATATCTCTTTGTCCAGGTAAGCACATAAAAAAGTTTTTGTTAGGAAAACTTTTTTCCCTTCAGTTTGACCATCTTGCGATATATGGAAGATTTGTAGCCCACGTAATTATCTAACTTCAAAAAAAAAATTATCAATTTCTGAGATGACGTTTTTTGGGAAAATGATTTTTAATTTTTAAAAGGTTTTTTTTTAGTGTAGAAATTAATTTTTAAATTTTTCAGTATTTTTTTATGAAAATTCAGAACTTTTTCTAAAAGTCACCCATAGATAATTTTTTGGTAGGTCCTATAGTTTTCGGGATAAATTTTTTATTAAAAGAAAAGAGAAAAAAATTGCGCCCTTTCCAAAAGTTAGTATTGACCCATTTTGGAAAAACTAAGTATGCAAAGTTTCATTGAATTCTGAAGGGTCGTGCCAACCTTTGGTCGAGTTGGCGTGAAATCCGTCAAATATCTATTGCCGGTTTCCTCTTGTGCCTTTTCTGTCTTTTTTTTTTTTGATTTGGATTCCTTTTTCTTCTTCTGCTGTTTCCCTTTTCTATCTCCCGTTATTTGCCGTTTTCTCTTCCATTTTACTTTTTTCTTTTGTCAGTTTTTCCTGTTTTTATTCTCTTCTTATTTTTGTCCCATTTTCCCCTTTATTGTTCCATATTTATATCTCGTTTGATCTCTTTTTCCCATTTTTCTCGTTTCCCCTATCGGTTTTGTTTGTTCTTCCTCATTATTTTTTTCACTTTTGGTTTCTCTTGTTTTCCACTTTTTCTTTCTCGGTTTTCCCTTTTTCTTCCCGCTGTTCTCTCTTTCTCTGTTCTTTTTCTTGTCTTTTCCCGTCTCGTCTTTCGCCTCTTTCCTGGGTCCCAAGTAAGTATCTTCGTTCTGTTTTTCTTCTTCCGTTTCCCCCGTTTTCATTCCCGTTTTTCGGTCCGGGGTTTCGTCATTTTTCTGTTTATTACTATTTTTCTATCCTGTTGTTCGATCCTTCGTGGTTCATTTTTTTGTCGTTCGTCTGCCACGTTTTCTCTTTCGTTTTTGTTTTTTCTCTTTCTGGCTTTTTCTTCTCTCTCTCTCTCTCTCTCTCTCTCTCTCTCTCTCTCTCTCTCTCTCTCTCGTTTGTCCTCTTTTTTTCAACCCGTTTCAACGATTTCTGTCACGTTTTCCTTCATGCTCTTTTCGGTTTTTTCTCTTTCTGTGTCATTCTCCTTTCTAGCTTCCTTTTCTGGAGACGACGGACTGGAACCATTCTTCTTCTACTTCTTCTTCTTCTTCTTCTTCTTCTTCTTCTTCTTCTTTTTCTTCTTCTTCTTCTTCTTCTTCTTATTCTTCTTCTTCTTCTTCTACCTGCACAGAGTCGAAGGAGCCTCTTGTCCAATCAAGAATTACTCCACTGTACCCAGTCCTGGGTTACTCGTCGCCAAGTGGTTCAGTCGACTTCAACTTGGTCGAGCCATCTAGCACGTTGGGACCCTCTATTCCTCGTGCTGGTGGGGTTTTTGAAGAGGACGGATTTCACTGCACAGTCGTCCGGCATCCTTGCCATGTAGCCGGCCCACCATAGTCTCCCAACTGTCGCAAGGTGCACGATAGGAATCTCTCCTGTTAGTGCATACAACTCTGCGCTATCTGTTTGTACTCCGCCAAAAATAATCTGTCAGTCAAATACTCCGTAAGTCAAATTACTGTCTGAAGTCCTTTGAGGACTAGCGCTCTGATTAGCGTTTTGAACATCGTCAGCGTATGCTTGTTGATCGAAGCGTCTTGCGGAGGGAAAAGTAGGTTCGATTTTAGCTTGAATACGTCGTTGAACCTTCTAACCGGTATAATTGTCGGCGGTGACCTGAGATCCCAAATATACGAACTCATCAACCACTTCCAGTTCGTCGCTGTCATTAGTCACTGCCCGTAGGAGGCAACCGTTGTTTTCTCTACAGACTCTTACTACCATATATTTGGTTTTCGACGCACTGATTTGTAACTCAATTCTCCTTACATGTGTTGTTAGTTTGAAGTAAATTGCCTCCGCCGTCCTAAGGTTTTTAGTAATGGTGTCGAATTCGTCTGTAATGGCTAGAAGTTAGCTACTTTTGCTGAAGCTCGTTCTCGTTTCGATTGCAGATCGCCGGATCACACCTTCTATACCTGAAATTAAATGCAAAAACTAAACTTTTCCAATTAAATTCTACTATTTATATTTGTATTTACTCTAAAGACACCAACATGGAAAAAATTACGCATTAGCTAATGATCGTGTTTTTGCGATTCGGGTAGCAGAGTGAATCACTAAGAAATCTGAACCGTCTTACTGCTCCGGACCTAATACCGCACCAACCAGCAATGCTGGTGAGATTTTCTGGTCACACATTTCATGGCACGACGAAATGAAACTGGTGGATCGATCAATAAGGGTCGCCTCCCCGGCCTCCATGATTGGCACAAAAGAAGTGAGCAAATACCATCGGGAAACGAGGATAAGAAATGGTTAAGAACTCTTCTAGTCTAAAGTAGACAAAATTCAACCATTTCAATCGCATAATTTTTTTTCTTTTAGAAACTCCGGTAAAGGTTCGTAGCTCCTCAACATTGAAGTCCCTGTATACGACTCAACAGGCGTTCTTTCCACTTACAGGTGTCGTAGTAAAGTAACGATTTTGCATGTACATATTACTGTCCTGATCTCAAGTTGTGTCGCTGTGTGTAGTTAAACATTTACATCAAACGTAACCTTCAGTATCATTTGAATGGATCAAATTTCGATTGCTACATACCTACTATTTGCAACAGTAAAACGCCCGATTTGCTCGCACCCGCTATAAAGTACCGCTATTATTGCGTATGCTGCTGCGATCATAACAACACATCGAGCAAACCGATAGATGAACACAAAAACATCCCGCTAATCCGGCTAGCGACGCTGGTTCAATTAACACCTGACATCATCTGGCCGGGCAGCAAACGAACCGAGCTCTCACTGTCCACTGATGTATTAAAAAACCAGAGCTCCAAATGTCCGGAACCGATAAAAACCAATGACCGTGTGTGAGACATGCAGCTTCGCCGTTTCGACATGGGGTGACGAACATGCGTGGCTACAAGCCAGGTCGCGACACAGCTTCAGCAGTCGTCGTCGTCGTCGTCGTCGTCGGCGATCGTGACGATGTATTTAATGGCTGGACCACATAGCATCCCAAGAGACATCGACAGAGCAAAGTAGCACAGAGGACACTGCTGATGCTGATGCTGAAATGACGCAGCGGGGGAGGTGTTACAACGAAAACGGACGAAAAAATTGGTTTCTTTTGAAAACAGAACACGATCGATGGTTGTATAGATAAACGGAAGTTCATGTTGTTCGAGTGGTTCGCTCTTGAGTGATCGAGTTAACGCCTTAACGCCATCACTTTTTTGTCCAGATAGCGCGCCAGTCTCCGGAGTTACGAGCTACCGGCAGCAGCGTGTTGTGGTCCATGTCAAAATGACCACTCACCCGCACCAGGCCTCAGCGGGCGGAGAACTGGTTTTATAGAAGAAGCACGAAAGCACATGTCACGCTGTTGGCTGCACGGTACTAATTACTTTCACGCTGGCCCTAATGAGCCGATCATTGATTTGAACTCATGGATCAATATTTGAACTCGTGGGGGCGCACGTGCTCTGTGGGCTGATAGAAGAATAAGATAAAAACTATATATTTATTTTGAAACGATGATTCTACAATTGATGAAGGGACGGTAAGGGAAAGTAATGAAGAAGGATTTTTTCGGGAATGAAGGGGAAGGGTGGAAAGGAAGGGGGGGGGGTAATAGGTAGCTATGGTTAACAAGTTGTCGCTGTGACTCCTATCTTTTGTCCAATGCTGGAAGGTGCATGGGTCGAACCAAGCTGTAATCAGCTTGAGGTGTTGTGGGTTCAAATCCGGTTATAATCTCTGATTACAGCTTGGTTCGACCCATGCACCTTCCAGCATTGGACAAAAGATAGGAGTCACAGCGACAACTTGTTAACCATAGCTACCTATTACCCCCCCCCCCTTCCTTTCCACCCTTCCCCTTCATTCCCGAAAAAATCCTTCTTCATTACTTTCCCTTACCGTCCCTTCATCAATTGTAGAATCATCGTTTCAAAATAAATATTTATATATGCCTGACCGCATTTCAAGGTCATGACTAAAGTCACGAGTTTGGTCAATAAAAACTATATGCAAATATGGTACTTTGTTACATTTTAATGCACAACAAATTAGGAAATGGTTTAGGATAAACAACAGCTTGTACCACTGACCTAGATGGCGAATACAGATAACCTTTTGACAAAGCAAATCACTGCAAACTGCACGAAACAGCGTCTCACAGTGACACTTAACGAATCTTTCTCGTATCACAATAAATCAAATCGCGAGTGTAACTGCACGAAGTAAAAACAAGGGGCGTGCATTCCGAGTAAGATAGTGAGCCAATATATAGCTTTTTCGAGCCAGACTTGATGGTTCGTGAAACGCTTTTGAAGATATGTATGCGACACATCAACAATTCGAAAATTATGGGACTTTTCAAACGAAACCCGAAGTTACCGAGAGATACAGTAAAAATGGTATTTCGCAATCCTATGTCCAGAAACCAAAGGAGACCGCTAATACGGTAAGTTTCAAAGCACAATTTACACTGAACCGTAAGATTAAAAAAAATCTGGAGGTAAAGAAATACTCAAGAAATCTTTACGAGAATTTGCTGTTGAAGTACAATTGCGTAGTTATGGAAAAAGAGGTCGAAGTTCCTCAAAAAATACTTGTTTTACTTGCAAACGACAGCTGCACAATACAATGTAAAGTGACACTTTCAAAACTTTTGAATATTTAATTTTATTTTTTTAATAAAAAAAGAATGAGGATAATTAAAATATGGATAATTTAATTCTTTACTTCTGTATAATTAGTTTTCCGTGCTAACGCAATATCCTCTATCATATGTCATCAATGAGAGTAGTCTTGCTAATTGCAAGAAAAAATTTACCATCAAAACCGCGCAATCATTCATAAAAGTGCTATTTTAGATTGAATCGTTTCAGTGTCTTTAGCGCACTTAATGCTTGGAATATTACGAAAAAGAGCGCCGAAGCTACCGAAACGATTCAATCCAAAATAGCTCTTTTATGATCGATTGCGCATTTGTGATGCTGAAAATTTTCTTGCAATCAGCATTAAGATTCCTTGAACTTTTTGATGTACCTGCATGCTAAACTACCATTTCTTGCTTCCTGCTACGACACTGTAAGGACATGAATCTTATAGGGGAACCTAATCAACAGTGAGACTACAGAGACCATAGATTACAGAGGCGCCGAGTCACTCAAAAACCGCTAAATTTTGAACGAAAGCGGAGAGTAACCTTTATTTATGATGGTACTCTCCGTTTTGTTTCAAAATTTAGCGGATTTTGAGTGTCTCGGTGCCTCTGTAATCTATAGTCTCTGTAAGTGAGACAGCTGAAACAGTGAGTCAATGGGGATAGCTTCATCATAAAGCATTCAAAATCCATGATATTTTTCTGGAAAGTGAATATAGTGAACCTGATTTTTAGTAGCAGTAGTAGTAGTAGTAGTAGTAGTAGTAGTAGTAGTAGTAGTAGTAGTAGTAGTAGTAGTAGTAGTAGTAGTAGTAGTAGTAGTAGTAGTAGTAGTAGTAGTAGTAGTAGTAGTAGTAGTAGTAGTAGTAGTAGTAGTAGTAGTAGTAGTAGTAGTAGTAGTAGTAGTAGTAGTAGTAGTAGTAGTAGTAGTAGTAGTAGTAGTAGTAGTAGTAGTAGTAGTAGTAGTAGTAGTAGTAGTAGTAGTAGTAGTAGTAGTAGTAGTAGTAGTAGTAGTAGTAGTAGTAGTAGTAGTAGTAGTAGTAGTAGTAGTAGTAGTAGTAGTAGTAGTAGTAGTAGTAGTAGTAGTAGTAGTAGTAGTAGTAGTAGTAGTAGTAGTAGTAGTAGTAGTAGTAGTAGTAGTAGTAGTAGTAGTAGTAGTAGTAGTAGTAGTAGTAGTAGTAGTAGTAGTAGTAGTAGTAGTAGTAGTAGTAGTAGTAGTAGTAGTAGTAGTAGTAGTAGTAGTAGTAGTAGTAGTAGTAGTAGTAGTAGTAGTAGTAGTAGTAGTAGTAGTAGTAGTAGTAGTAGTAGTAGTAGTAGTAGTAGTAGTAGTAGTAGTAGTAGTAGTAGTAGTAGTAGTAGTAGTAGTAGTAGTAGTAGTAGTAGTAGTAGTAGTAGTAGTAGTAGTAGTAGTAGTAGTAGTAGTAGTAGTAGTAGTAGTAGTAGTAGTAGTAGTAGTAGTAGTAGTAGTAGTAGTAGTAGTAGTAGTAGTAGTAGTAGTAGTAGTAGTAGTAGTAGTAGTAGTAGTAGTAGTAGTAGTAGTAGTAGTAGTAGTAGTAGTAGTAGTAGTAGTAGTATTATCCACTCCATCATCCAGCCTTCCACATAAATAATATCAATAATAATACTAATAATAATATGATATTCAGATGAAAATGTGGTATATATGGGCAAAATTAGAACAATCTCACCAGCAGTCCTTCGCACCACCCAACATCGCACCTCCTCCTAGCTTGGCTACTCAATAGCATTACCAGGTATGGCCACGTGGAGGCGCTAAGTAAGGACTTGGGATAACTAGAGTCAGGACCTTTAATTATCACCGAATTTAAAACAAAACAGAAAATCTTTTTTCTTAGCATACATTGTTTTTTATGCTTCTGAGTTTCGTATGTACAACTGCACAGGGATTTTCATCATAGTATACAAGTTCAATATATCGTGAAAATAGAACAGGAGAAAGTGATTTTCAAATCCAGAAGGTGATATTCACTTCAGGAAAAAAACAATTTTAAATGCAGTAAATGAAAAGAAAAATCTTATGTCCAACAGCTGAACGCAATAGATGCTAAATAACAACATAATTTTTTTTATTGATTTTCACTGCTCAAACGTGAATATCAGTTTGTTACAATATCACAGGGCGCTGATATTGTATATTCTCGTGCATGAAGTTCATGCTTGCTGCATTTAGTTATTATGTACGTTTGATCAAAGCAAGCAGATTTTCAATGCAAGGTAGACTGATAATCCAGAAGTTTGAACGTTATGCTGATGAATATTAACAGCACTGCCTAGAGTTATATTGGACGCACCTCATTAGCCTTCCTCATTTCATACCCAAGATTGTAAACCTGATTTTTAACACCAAAACGCGTATTTAATCCAAATATGAGAGAACAGACATCCATATTTGAACAAATTTTTCGCTTTTTTGTGTAATATTTTCTATTTTTCGCGTGTAGAGTATGAAATGGTAAAGACAAACGAGCAAGCTACCAACATAGCTTTTGCCAGCCAACCTCCTACCTAGCGCTTCCACGCGGCCATACCCGGTAATACTCTTTTGAGTAGCTAAGCTAGGAGGTGCGATGCCGCGAGGTTCCCAGATGCCTGATCTCAAAACTAAGATTTTGGGCAGACGGCAGAACCACGAGGACTTGGTAGCAGGTAAGCCTAATATGTTATTTTAATTATTTGTTTCGTTTTAGCTCGTCAAGTACCTCCTACTGTACAATGAAAACTTTGGTCGTAACAAGTTTAAATAATGCACATGGATATCAGAACGAAAAATTTAATTAATGGATATTAGATACACTGATGGAAACTCAAATGACGCAATTATCCACTCAAATCGCTTTTTACGCGAAGGATACGTCCCGCGTAAATCAAAACCGCGTAAATTCCGAAAATCGCGTAAAAAACCGCGTAAATTCCGAAAATCGCGTAAAAAACCGCGTAAATTCCGAAAACCGCGTAAAAAACCGCGTAAATTCCGAAATTTGCGTAAAAAACCGCATAAATTCGAAATTTTGTGTATTTCACTCGATGGAATCCTGGTGAGATTGTTCTATTTTTGCCCATATATATTCCATATGGATCATTCCACGTGAAATTTACAGTCAAAATTTTTTTCTCTTCGGAATATTTTTTTTACGTTCTTTGTTGAAAAAAAATCGACACGTATTTTTTTTCGATGTTACTGTTGGAATTCGCAAGATATGATTTTTTAAAGTATTGTAATCCGAAAAAATCACTATTTTTAAGTACTGATTGTAAACATAGCTTGTAATATCAAAAAATAACTTTTTACCAGATGTGTTCACTATTCTACAAGCTTTCAAAATTGGTATACTATACCTCCTCTCGATTGTTTTTCAATAGTTAAATAGTGCATTTTTTAAACAATTGAAATTTTTTCAAAGTTGTGTCTTTTTTTCTCGATTTTTTTTATTTTAAAATATTTGTTCGAAGAAGCATGCAAAATTTGGAAATGGAGAAATGAAAACTCTGGAAGTTATGAGTTTTTATATCTCAGCGCGTGTGTGAGACGACGAATACGAAGAAAAGGCAGTTATTTCAACATGAGGAACAGCCGTTGCGGAAATTTATCAGGTTGAGCACCTTTTTTTGTCGGAAGATTTGACCACTGCGACCATTGAGCACCTTATTTTGGATGTCAGTTCGTCAGTGGAGTAAGCTTTATGTAAGTCGTCAAAAAGACAACGAAGAGACGAAGATGACGAAAATGTGACATAAAACGATGAAGCAGAGATAAAAAGATGGCGCAAATACAGTGAAAAGTTGACTAAAAGGCGACAAAACAGCGACAAAAAAACATAACAGAAGAACGACAATAAGTCAAGGAAAAGATAACAATTTTGTTGTCTTGACAACAAACAAGCCGCAAAACTATTAAAAGATTATAAAGAAAAACGAAAAAAGGCAGCAAAATAACGTTCGATAAAAAGGCGCTAAAAACCACAAACAACATCAAAAAACGAAGAAAATACGATGGAAAGACCATGGAAAGACAACAAAAAATCGAAACAGAGACGACGAATACGAAGAAAAGACAATATAGAAAGGTCAAGTTTCGATAACGGAATGTAGCACCTAGGCTTGCTTTGCTTTGCTTTGCTTTGAGTATTCATATTTTGGCAATGTAAAATAGCTAATCCACCAAACATATACAAAATGCTAACCACATTTAAAATACCGACACTTCGGGTATTTTGCAAATATTATTTGCTCTATATTTTTATATATTTTACCCTCGTGCGTCGCCTCGCGTCTAATTTAGAGCGAATCCATGATACTCAACCAAATTTTCTATAACTTCGACCAAAAAGCACTTTTTACCGCGATAATTTAGATTCATTCTAACGTAGATAACCGGAATGTATGACCGAAACGCCTAAATGTACCTCTAACGCAAGATGCAACTACGTCATTGATACCCAGCGATGCCACTATTGCCAGATATTTGATACGCATATATTTGGTACCCAATCATTTTCTCCGTAGTATTTTATTTTCTCAGTCTAATATTTTGCTTAACAAAAATAGTCTATGGAGTAGTTTAAATTTCTGGAAGAATAGTAGAACCAGAACTCAAAGGAACCAAAATAATTGATGAGTCCCAAATTTATGCGTGTCAACTATCTGACAATAGTGGCATCTCTGCTGATGCCTGTCTTGACTGCAATCTGGCATAATTGGTTTGTGTCTTCGCATACTCCGCCCCGGGGTTTTATCCAGGGCACTGACATCGGTACACGAATATTGTTGTGTTTAAAACACCAATTTCTTTTTCGGGCCAGCTGCAAATCCTACCCCGGATAAGAGTGCGTTTTCAGAGTCTCGAACCAGCTGAGTTTAGGTGCACATGTATTAATTTCAATGTTGTTTAAAGCACTTAAGGAGCGAGCTGCGATTCTTGCTACGAAAATCGCGTCCTGTCAGGGGCCTGGTATTGGGTACAGACGAAAGAAGGTGCTTATAGTATTAGATTATTTAAAATTTCAGTTTGCAATCACCTATTACATATTTGTGCAAACAAATGTTGACAGAATATATTCTAACACATATTAGTTTTACAAAAAAACATTTTTATTATTCTAATATTGTTATATTTGCGCTACATTTTTCTTCTCGGGAGAGACAGCTACGGTTGCTGACGGGCGGTGTTGGCGGTAACAGGAACGACTGTGGCACTGGATGGTACCGACGCAGCAAGTGCACATTTTCGCTGCTCCGGTCGCCCAAACTCCGGTATGTGCATTGCGAAAATGACTATCAGGCACTGTACTACAGATAGGTCCCCGCCGGGAGGATAGTGTTCTCGCGCGCATTCGTATCACACGGCAAACAAAAAACAAGGAGAGCGAAATCGATCGTAGCTACGAGATCTAGGAGGAATGAATTATTGCTGCAGATGTTGAAAGACGCAGTGCCCATGGTCTGGCGGTCCAAACGCGTTTTTGGCCGCGCTCGCCGAGGCACTGCCGGTCTGGACAACAGCGATACCGTCGACGCCATTCTGACAGCATCGCTGAACCGGGCAACGCTGACCGAGTATATGCTGGCAGCGCCAGCACTCTCAGCCGATTGTCATCTAATTAGATTATTTATGGGATACACGCGGGAATTCAAATGTGCTCCTTGGTTGTTGAATAATTGCGAGCCTAGTTCATAGCAGCACGAGGTTCGGCACGTTGCGGGTGGCCGGTTCGAATGTGTTGGTTAGCTTAGCTAGACGAGTTACGTAGAACCAGCTGAGAGCAGTTAACGCATCAATGACCTTTTCTACTGTCCTTTGAAATTTTATGCGCCTTTTTTCTTGTTCACTTGATGTTATTTGATAATCTTTTTAGTTATATAACTACTGATACTTTATAATATTTTACTTTATGATCTACTGTCAGCAAGCAGTAGGTATTATGCTAATCTCTATTATTGTTGACTGAGCTACGAAGATTCAGAACAAAATCGGTTGCACCCAAGAATTAACCTACACCAATAACCATTTCGCAATTTTTCTTCAATTCCAGACGCGTCCTCCTACGGGCATCGAAACTCAGACAAGACACCGGACGTTGCACTAAATGCAATCGTTTATCTTCCGCTGATGCGAGAAAATTGATCGTTAATATCCAAAACTTGCTCTTGATACACACCCCCTTATTTTTACTGCGCATCTTTTTTCCAAACGCTGCTGCTTGGTACTTCTTTTTCATGTAGGGCTCACCAATTTGGGCCCTTCTCTTTTTCATATCGGCTGCAAACAACGGAGCAAAATAATAATAATAACAATTCAGAGCCATTAATCGGCCTGGCAATATGAGCAGAAGAGAACCTCTAGGTACATATTTCAACCCAAACATCCACCTCCTCGGCGTTCAATAATACATCATCCTCTCGCGAATATGTGCTGCACACGCATGATAAGCACCTTCTTGGCAGTAGTCAGTAGCTGTCTGGTAGAAAGTGATGCCAAAATTACCAGGAAAAGTCAAATAAATTAACTGTAACAAAAAACGTCTTTACTGCCAAGCAACATTTCTGTTTTAATAATAACTTAGTCCACTAATTCTACCATAAACAAATTCTAACTTCCGTGAAGAGTATTGCAATGTGAGGTAACCAAATCAAACAAGTTATTCGCTGCATTGCCAGCACTGCTGCGCAATTTTCAAGGATGCACAACCAAGATGATTGTTGGTACTGGCAAGATCGGTATAAATTTAAATTTTAAAACAATTACCTTCAAGCAGTGTATTTTTTGTTGACGCGGCGGCAAAAGAACTTCTGTGGGTGAAATTGCTCTGATACATTATGTCTCGCGTCGAGGTCGATGGATACTTCGAGTGCTTGCCAGGTAGGTACATCAGGGTATGAACTTGAAACTTGCAGTTGTACACAATGCGTACCTACAATGATGCCTTCTTTGCCAGATAATCGAAGCACATTAGTTTCATACTTTACACTTTTAATACAATTATTTTCATGTGCCTAATAAAACGCGCAAAATTCTTTATCTATTTTCATCCAAAGTTATGAAAATGTCAAAATAAGAAGTGCTACCATATCCGCGGAGTCAAAACGAACCTAGCACCGATTCCACTGTTTATGAGATGCATCCACCTTCCAAGCAAACCTGCGTCTGAGATGAAATGTTTTCGTTTTTTTTTTTTTTCTTCATTGCTCCTTGTACAGTGTACAGGTTCGTGCGACGCTGACGCTACCACTGAAAGATGGAAATCACGCACTTGAATTTGCGCTTCCTTTTTGCCAAAGCCATGGGTGCAGGTTTTGGCCACCACCAACACGCAGAGTGGGCGAGCCTCTGGCTATGTTCGTATTAATATGATATTAAATGCAAACCGAGTTCGCTGTTATGTTGCTGTGCTGAGGCCTACGCTGCTGCTGGTCTGGTCCTTGCTTGTTTGGTCTGACACGACGGCAACCAGACCGGGCCGGAGCTGCAATTGAAGCCTAATTTTGGGTCATGAATGGGTTTCTTGCCTCATTTCGTACGTTTTGCCTTCCAACAAATGGCTCAGCACGATTTATAAATTGATCGAAATACGTTCACTCGTCAGAATTGTGCATAAAACACATCTAATAACACCAAAAGTATGCAGACCAGAAGAGAGAAGCACGTTTGTGCTACTATGCACGTTTACACTGCTAATTACTACTGCTACTGCTATCAGATGTATACAAAGAAATCCGCACTTATTACTAACGAATTAAGTGAGTTAATGGTTTATTTTAATGCATTAATGAAATAACACCAAGCCCTAGAATAAATCAACCCAATTTTTGATACTAATGCTTAGAAGCGAACTAATATATTAGAGTACAGGATAATTGCGGTGCTAGTGGTATGATATTCTAGTGGCTCTCACAGCTTGTCTAGTCTAACATACGACTACTAACTGATTAGACCAGTGTCGTACCTGGAGATCAACTGGGAAGTCAGATGACCACCGTGTACAAATATCCACTCCGTACAGCGTCTCATCCGAGAATCCGAGAACGTGAACTCATCATCTTCTGAAGTACAAAGCAACCGCAATTTAAGTGCCAAGGGTGAACTAGGTCAAATACCGCCGAACAAGAAACCAGTTAACCATGATTCTGAGGAGTAAAAAGCACCAGAAGAAGGTCTGATATCGTTAATAATTAGAACAACTATTTCGAGCTAATGACACGCGCAAGCTTTACGAGTAGGTGAAGCAAACTCGTAAGGGCTACACAGCGAAACCTGATATGTGTAGGGAAGAAGAAGGGAAACTGATCACAAACGTGCGCGAGGTGGTCGACAAGTGGAAGCAGTTCTTCCACGAACACCTCAATGACGAAGTTGCAGAAGGAAGCGGAACGCAAGTTAGCCTAGGAATGCCCTTGGAAGATGATAACGTTCCAGCATCTGATCTCCAAGAAGTCAAACGAGAAATCCGATTGATGTTGGTCAACAAAACTGCCGGAAAGGACCACCAACCAACAGAGCTGTATAAACATACCGAGAAACGCTGGCAACGGCACAACACTGGGTCACCAAAAGTACAAGATTTCCTAGGAAATTATCAGGCTGGGGATCAAATTTTACCCTTTGGCAGATCTTACAGAAATATCGTGGGCACGTTATACGCCCGCGCATCACATCTCTATTGACTTCCAAGCAGCATACGATACAGTCGATCGAAACTAGTGCGCACATCGCAGAGTTCCTTCCAGACACGGCGAGAGTTAAGACAAGATGACGGCTAATCCTGCTTGCTGTTCAACATCGTTCTTGATGCGAGGGTGATGCGACGCGCTGACATCAGAACAAAAGGCACGATTTTCACCAAAGGGTGCCAACTCCTAGGTTTCGCAGATGACTTTGATGTCATAGCCAGAAACTTTACGACTGTGAGTAATCTACGCCAAACTGAAAGCCCGTCTGCCACATACGAAATTTGTCGTGAATTGACAATACAAAACAATTTGTTCAGAACAGATTTCCTGACATTTTGATTATGATTAATATCACAACAGTCTGACCATACGTTCAAAAGTTATCATCTTTCAAAAACAAGAATTCCAAAAAATTCCGAAAAATTTTCTCTACTTTACTTTTTTTATTGGGGCAAAAATTACATAAAATACTTAAGAGTAACTATCCTATTCTCTATTTTACTTTTGAAGAAAAACTGCAAGGTATAGAGCCCGATGGGTTGTACGAAAGGGTGACGTAGGACTATATCACTCGCTTTAAAAGGGCCAAATATGACGTGCCAATCGAATGTCCTTCTCTTTTGACATGAATGGCAACAGTCACGTAAGTTAGCGGCGTCGATTTATGTCCCTAAAGCTGGCAGTACAAAGTTAGCAGAACATTAGTAGCAACATTCAGTTAATTGATGCTCAATTAATGCTAATTAATGCTCCTAATGACGAATTTAATGCTCCATTGTTTCATAGGAAAAAACAATGCACTGCTAGCTTTAGATAAAGTTAGCAGGACAAAGTTCGGAAATGGTACTTCCGGTGCAGATAGAGCTACCCAAGTACGACCATCATTTAATGCTCATTTAATGCTCCAGGAAAAACATAACTTCGATAACTTTGGACGTCATTTTCCATGAAAAATTGAGCAAAAAAGAAAATGTACTGCTAGCTTTAGATAAAGTTAGCAGGACAAAGTTCGGAAATGGCACTTCCGGTGCAGATAGAGCTACCCAAGTACGACCATCAATTAATGCTCATTTAATGCTCCAGGAAAAACATAACTTCGATAACTTTGGACGTCATTTTCCATGAAAAATTGAGCAAAAAAGAAAATGTACTGCTAGCTTTAGATAAAGTTAGCAGGACAAAGTTCGGAAATGGCACTTCCGGTGCAGATAGAGCTACCCAAGTACGACCATCAATTAATGCTCATTTAATGCTCCAGGAAAAACATAACTTTGGTAACTTTGGACGTCATTTTCCATGAAAAATTGAGCATAAAAGAAAATGCACTGCTAGCTTTAGATAAAGTTAGCAGGACAAAGTTCGGAAATGGCACTTCCGGTGCAGATAGAGCTACCCAAGTACGACCATCAATTAATGCTCATTTAATGCTCCAGGAAAAACATAACTTCGATAACTTTGGACGTCATTTTCCATGAAAAATTGAGCAAAAAAGAAAATGTACTGCTAGCTTTAGATAAAGTTAGCAGGACAAAGTTCGGAAATGGCACTTCCGGTGCAGATAGAGCTACCCAAGTACGACCATCAATTAATGCTCATTTAATGCTCCAGGAAAAACATAACTTTGGTAACTTTGGACGTCATTTTCCATGAAAAATTGAGCAAAAAAGAAAATGTACTGCTAGCTTTAGATAAAGTTAGCAGGACAAAGTTCGGAAATGGCACTTCCGGTGCAGATAGAGCTACCCAAGTACGACCATCAATTAATGCTCATTTAATGCTCCAGGAAAAACATAACTTTGGTAACTTTGGACGTCATTTTCCATGAAAAATTGAGCAAAAAAGAAAATGCACTGCTAGCTTTAGATAAAGTTAGCAGGACAAAGTTCGGAAATGGCACTTCCGGTGCAGATAGAGCTACCCAAGTACAACCATCAATTAATGCTCATTTAATGCTCCAGGAAAAACATAACTTCGATAACTTTGGACGTCATTTTCCATGAAAAATTGAGCAAAAAAGAAAATGTACTGCTAGCTTTAGATAAAGTTAGCAGGACAAAGTTCGGAAATGGCACTTCCGGTGCAGATAGAGCTACCCAAGTACGAACATCATTTAATGCTCATTTAATGCTCCAGGAAAAACATAACTTCGATAACTTTGGACGTCATTTTCCATGAAAAATTGAGCAAAAAAGAAAATGTACTGCTAGCTTTAGATAAAGTTAGCAGGACAAAGTTCGGAAATGGTACTTCCGGTGCAGATAGAGCTACCCAAGTACGACCATCATTTAATGCTCATTTAATGCTCCAGGAAAAACATAACTTCGATAACTTTGGACGTCATTTTCCATGAAAAATTGAGCAAAAAAGAAAATGTACTGCTAGCTTTAGATAAAGTTAGCAGGACAAAGTTCGGAAATGGCACTTCCGGTGCAGATAGAGCTACCCAAGTACGACCATCAATTAATGCTCATTTAATGCTCCAGGAAAAACATAACTTTGGTAACTTTGGACGTCATTTTCCATGAAAAATTGAGCAAAAAAGAAAATGTACTGCTAGCTTTAGATAAAGTTAGCAGGACAAAGTTCGGAAATGGCACTTCCGGTGCAGATAGAGCTACCCAAGTACGACCATCAATTAATGCTCATTTAATGCTCCAGGAAAAACATAACTTTGGTAACTTTGGACGTCATTTTCCATGAAAAATTGAGCAAAAAAGAAAATGTACTGCTAGCTTTAGATAAAGTTAGCAGGATAAAGTTCGGAAATGGCACTTCCGGTGCAGATAGAGCTACCCAAGTACGACCATCAATTAATGCTCATTTAATGCTCCAGGAAAAACATAACTTTGGTAACTTTGGACGTCATTTTCCATGAAAAATTGAGCAAAAAAGAAAATGTACTGCTAGCTTTAGATAAAGTTAGCAGGACAAAGTTCGGAAATGGTACTTCCGGTGCAGATAGAGCTACCCAAGTACGACCATCATTTAATGCTCATTTAATGCTCCAGGAAAAACATAACTTCGATAACTTTGGACGTCATTTTCCATGAAAAATTGAGCAAAAAAGAAAATGTACTGCTAGCTTTAGATAAAGTTAGCAGGACAAAGTTCGGAAATGGCACTTCCGGTGCAGATAGAGCTACCCAAGTACGACCATCATTTAATGCTCATTTAATGCTCCAGGAAAAACATAACTTCGATAACTTTGGACGTCATTTTCCATGAAAAATTGAGCAAAAAAGAAAATGTACTGCTAGCTTTAGATAAAGTTAGCAGGACAAAGTTCGGAAATGGCACTTCCGGTGCAGATAGAGCTACCCAAGTACGACCATCAATTAATGCTCATTTAATGCTCCAGGAAAAACATAACTTTGGTAACTTTGGACGTCATTTTCCATGAAAAATTGAGCAAAAAAGAAAATGTACTGCTAGCTTTAGATAAAGTTAGCAGAACAAAGTTCGGAAATGGCACTTCCGGTGCAGATAGAGCTACCCAAGTACGACCATCATTTAATGCTCATTTAATGCTCCAGGAAAAACATAACTTCGATAACTTTGGACGTCATTTTCCATGAAAAATTGAGCAAAAAAGAAAATGTACTGCTAGCTTTAGATAAAGTTAGCAGGACAAAGTTCGGAAATGGCACTTCCGGTGCAGATAGAGCTACCCAAGTACGACCATCAATTAATGCTCATTTAATGCTCCAGGAAAAACATAACTTTGGTAACTTTGGACGTCATTTTCCATGAAAAATTGAGCAAAAAAGAAAATGTACTGCTAGCTTTAGATAAAGTTAGCAGGACAAAGTTCGGAAATGGCACTTCCGGTGCAGATAGAGCTACCTAAGTACGACCATCATTTAATGCTCATTTAATGCTCCAGGAAAAACATAACTTCGATAACTTTGGACGTCATTTTCCATGAAAAATTGAGCAAAAAAGAAAATGTACTGCTAGCTTTAGATAAAGTTAGCAGGACAAAGTTCGGAAATGGCACTTCCGGTGCAGATAGAGCTACCCAAGTACGACCATCAATTAATGCTCATTTAATGCTCCAGGAAAAACATAACTTTGGTAACTTTGGACGTCATTTTCCATGAAAAATTGAGCAAAAAAGAAAATGTACTGCTAGCTTTAGATAAAGTTAGCAGGACAAAGTTCGGAAATGGCACTTCCGGTGCAGATAGAGCTACCCAAGTACGACCATCATTTAATGCTCATTTAATGCTCCAGGAAAAACATAACTTCGATAACTTTGGACGTCATTTTCCATGAAAAATTGAGCAAAAAAGAAAATGTACTGCTAGCTTTAGATAAAGTTAGCAGGACAAAGTTCAGAAATGGCACTTCCGGTGCAGATAGAGCTACCCAAGTACGGCCATCATTTAATGCTCATTAGATGCTCCAGGAAAAACATAACTTTGGTAACTTTGGACGTCATTTTCCATGAAAAATTGAGCAAAAAAGAAAATGCACTGCTAGCTTTAGATAAAGTTAGCAGGACAAAGTTGGACAGAACTGCCGGGTTCTGGGAAAATTCAGAAAAACAAAGCAAAAATCGCATGTATAGCAAATTTAAAATATAAAAAAAAATGCTTCCCCGCGTCTGGGCAGGGATTCGAAACTATGTCATGTCGCATGCTCTGCAGCTAGTGTAGCCAGTGAACCGTTGACGCACTTATGTAACTGCGTGCAGAATGCGTATTTAATTTAGGTCTGTCAGTTCGAGAAGTGAATTTGTGCGTACCATCGGCAACAGTGAGTTTAGATTTCGCGCTTATTTTTCGCTGCGTCTATGCAACATGTAGGGGAACAGGTGCTAAAATGCCATGTCGGAACAAAACGCGCCACTGTAATAAATTTTTAATTTTTTGTATGATTTATGTAATACAGGAAACTTTTATGATACACACGAGTTAATAATGAGAAATAGAAGCGAATAGCACCATAATTACTGTTGAAAAGTGTATAGATATGCGTATAATATTGCAGTGGCGCATTTTTCCCCAACTGGGAATTTTATCCAGAATTCCCCTACTAATTTTTGTATGCTTGGCGACACTCTTGGTTGTAGGGTAGGTGGGGGTGATTCTGACTATGATGTGATTTTAATTTTTTTTTCTCGAAAAGTCTAGCAGTTTGTCTGATTTCTCACCAAACTCCACTCGTTCGTTGTCTAGTTGTACCATAACTAACGTTAACTAACATATTGTGCTTTGCTTCGACAGTGTCGTAAACAAATCACCTACCTAAGTGTATTGCTGATGTTAGTTTGCCCTCTGATGTTTTAATATTTTTACAGTTTTGCCCCAGTCTCGAGAAACAAAAAGTGGAAAGTTGTTTTCAAGACACCGCATGTTTTACGTAGGACTACGCAACGTTGATGTAAGTTTACGTGAAAACATAGGTAATTCTCATCCATCACATTTTTCATGTAACATATACGTAAATTATTGGTAACTCGCACTCATACTAACCAGTTTACGTGCGATCCCGGTAGATTTTATCAACGTTCCCATTAACTAGTACATGAAGTTCATGTAAGTTGCTGTACAGAAGTTTACATAATTTTTCACGTGGATGCGATGTGTCGATTTTTTTGAGTGCAGACGATCACGAGGTGGTCGATAGGTGG
The DNA here is from genome assembly GCF_943734655.1 of Sabethes cyaneus. Lineage (NCBI taxonomy): Eukaryota > Metazoa > Arthropoda > Insecta > Diptera > Culicidae > Sabethes > Sabethes cyaneus. The sequence goes on from NC_071355.1 coordinate 175,571,784, forward strand.
AAGCAGTTCTTCGATAAACATCTCAAAGGCGATATAATAGAAGGAGACGGAACGAAAGTTCACCTAGGAATACCTACAAACGATAACACAGTACAGGCTCCTCATCTCGAAGAGGCTCGGTGAGAAATTGGTCAGCTGAAGAACAACAGAACCACCGGAAAGGCCCGACTTGCTTCATAATTCTGCAATAATAGCCAAGAATCGCTAACTTCACGTCACTGGATAATTTCAAGGATTTGTGAGGAGGAAAAAATCAGAGAGGTTGAGTACAAGACATGACCGCATATAGGTGACGTAGGACTACGTAAGTCTATTTGATTTGATGAAATCGAAAAATTGTTATGTTAAAATGGTTTGGTTGTGCTGCAGGTTGGAAAATCTAAATTTTTGCAAGTCGATAATTGTTTACAGCGTTTTATTCATTCTCATGATATAAACTACTAAATACTAAATAAGTTAAAATTGTTTGCAAAATGTTTTGTACCTTACTGCCTTATACTGAGTTGACAGTCAAATAAACATTTGCATCACTACGGGTCCCTCTTGCCTTGTCTTGTGCATCATTTTCGAAAGAAAATAATCTAAATGTAATGCTTGACTATGGAAACTATGTAAAGAATTGCCAGCAACTAACTGATGCAAAGCAGCAAATGAAACGTTTAAAACTATTTTCGGATAAGAGAGTTACCGATTTTCCTCACTTTGAGAATTCTGTGTCATGTCATATGCACAAATACCAGACAACAGTTTGGAACAAATTCTTGCAGTGCCTACACAGAGAACAGACTACCAGGTAATTGTCAAAAAGTGTGTAAAAGGTTTTTAGGGCTGGTACCGAATGGCCGAAACACAAATGGCCGAATCACGAATGGCCGAAATCCAAATGGCCGAATTTCAATAACAGTCACAGAAGGCCGAATCACGAATGGCCGAATCACGAAAGGCCAATCATGAAAGGCCGAGTCACGAATGGCCGAATCACGAAAGGCCGAAATTTTTCGGAATGCCTAAATAACTACTCAATAAAAAACCATGAATTGGCAAGTAGTTAACAAATAACTTTAATCAAACAAAAAACAAACTACTACTATTAAACAAACAAAACATGCTTTACGAACGCCTTTGTTTAGCGCTTAATAAAATCGCAACTGCGTCAACAAAATGTTTGCTGCTCATTTTGTGAGCATTAACACATTTCGAGTAGATTTTTTCGTCTATTTCTCGGCGCGAATTCGGAGCATCCCCTTAAAGAATTCTAAGGATGTTCCTCTCTATCGCCTTTTGCTCCACCCGCAGCTCTGTGATGATCCTGGTCATTGACAGGTGATGGAAACCAACAATAGTTGCGTACATTACCTGCTTGTTTTTATTGAATAGTACCCCATCAATGGAAAGCATCGGTTTTCCTCTCTGCGACAACACAATTTTGACGACAGGTGCACTTTCTTCATCGTTGAAACCAGCAACATTGGATGAATCGCTGGATGCACTCATTTTTCACAGGACAACTACCAACTACCGTGCGGAAAGCAAACCGTGTTCAACAACAATGGACACAACTGTTGGCTTTGCTATGTGCGGTCAACAAAGATGGACACGGCGGGATATTGAATGAAATATTTCGGTCGCTTTAGTGATAGGGTAATAAACTTGTTTTTACCTGGTTTTTATCTCATATTTCTTAATTATAAATACATCTTCATTATAAGGTGCGAGACGTATTTACCGTGTTAGTAGCAAATGTTTCCTAGATGATTCAGGGCGAGACGGCCGTAGGCCGCGAGTGTGCGCCGGTGACCCGCCGTCGGAAGCGCCGGCCACTGCGGGGGGGCAGCCCCCCTGCAGAAACCACTACTATTTAGGTGCATGCATTTTCCTAGGTTTACTGTCTATTAGGGATTATCCCTTAGTTAAGTCCGAACGAGCGGCAGCGAGTAAGGACAGCATGTACCCAACGTTTGCGCAGGTTGAAGGCTATGAATATTTTTGGTCGAATATGACATTCGGCCATTCGTGTTTCGGTCATTTGTGATTCGGCCATTCGTGATTCGGCCTTTTGTGATTCGGCCTTTTGTGATTCGGCCATTCGTGATTCGGCCATTTGGTATTTTATGCCATTCGTTATTTCGGCCATTTGTGTTTCGGCCATTCGTGATTCGGCCATTTGTGTTTCGGCCATTCGTAGGTAATCCGGTTTTTAAGTAATCTACGAGTAATTCTTCAATAGAGCACCCCTTGAGCAGTAAGTGGCAAACTAAATCTTGATGTCGCTGCGATCGCTGCTATGTAACTCCAGCACAAAGAAATACTGATAAAGGCACATGGATATTTTTTATGCGTTTGGCAAACTATTTCTGGAGGGCGCTACCGACAGATTTTACACACAAAAAACCGATTACTTCCTTCGAGCTTGTTAACCTGTTCTCTGTGGTGCCTATATGGATACAATCTGGCAAAAGGAAAGTATGACCGTTCACTTTTCGAGGACGTTTTACCTTCAGGACATCAATTTGGACTAATTTCAAACTTAAATGTTAAAGGCGGTTGAAGAAAAGGGGTCGTTTTATACTTTAAGAAAATTATTTACCTTCAGCACATCACATTGGACTAAGTTTAATGCTGAAACGATGAAATCGATTGAAGAAGAGGGGTGGTTTTGCACTCTGAGGTACTTCCCAAGCACAGATATCAAATTGGTATAGGTTTAAGCGACGTAAAGAATCTTCAACCTATTGGAACGAGGAGTTTCTGTCACTTTGTTGCAAAAAACACGTGCAAACCATGATGAGGTTTTTTCTCCGACCAATCAGGTAGGGAGGATTCTAGTTGGACAATGCTTCATTATTTTCAGTTTTTCAATAGTGTACACTTACGAAATAATAGTGTTCTTCATTTGAGCCAATTCTTAGAAGATGTTCCGATCAATTGGTACAAAAATATTGAAAATCGATTGGGAAACCGCTATACTATTAGCACAGACAAACAGACGAGACATTCGCGAAAATTCCATCGTCCAATCAAAAACCACTCATTTTTCAAAAAAGCATGTTTCGCAACATGACCACACCGCGGCGCGCGAGTTTTGCTTCGAGATTTCAGTATAAAACCATACAAATGTAAAAACCCTACAGCATAAAACCGTGCAAATGCAAGCTACTCCGCGACATGCATAACAGAGGGTGCTAGTGGCCAAGCAAAATGTGTAGGACGATGGTTTTAAAAGGATTTTCTTTTATGTGTCATGTCAGTTCGTCAGTGCTATTAGCGTTCAAAACCTGACCACTTTTCGAGAATGATTTTTTGGAATGACACCCTTCCCAGCCAAAGCTTGCCGTAAGACGTAGTCCTACGTCAAAACTACTGGAGGAGTAGAAGAAAGGTGTAGTTTGTCCCATTGACAAAAAGAGCGATCGGCTAGATTGCTGTAACTGCGGCATTACGCTGGTCAACGTCGCCTACAGGATCTTGCTCAAAACATTAAATTGTTTGATTTTGTTACGTCGTCTATCCTCAATAGGAAAAGAGTCCGTAGAGTAGTATCAGGCGCGCTTTATGGAGGCCCGTACTCTTTCGGATCAAATGTTTTATTCGCCGCCAAACCCCCAGAAATGTTGGAAGCGTAACGTGCCCACGTATCATATTTTCGTGGATTTCAGGGCAGCATACGATACAGTCGAGCGCGAAAAACTCTGGCAGATAATGTACGAGAACGGTTTTCCGGACAAACTGACGCAGTTGATCAAAGCTACCCTGGAGCAAGTGACGTGCTACGTGTCAAAATCCCAGCAAATGCCATAGGAAATAGTTGCCGCTTAGTTTACACCGATGACTTACAGATTTATTAGATTCAGATTCGTTTAACCATTTTAAAAAGACAAATAAAATCACCGAATGCAGCGATTAAATTGTTTAAATAGCTAGAATTAAGCATTGTTTTGAAACTGGTGCTGGCTAGGTATAAAATAGAAACAGACTCAAGAACTAGTGTTCCAACCCTACTAGGTCGCTACTATCGCTATTCATTTACGGAATAGATCCAATCAATTCATAGAAATGACTGAATTTTTTTGAGGATTGAACGAATACAATGTTACTGCATTGATAATTGTAACATACAACACATGAGCATGATTTCATGAAGAATAGTATTATTACATGTATGGATTACTTGCAATTATTGCTACAAAGAGACTTACGTAGTCTTACGTTAACGATGTGTAATGGGTTGTACACAACCTCTCAGATTTTTGGTATGATGTTAGTTCTCATCTAGTCAATTACCACAAATCAACTTAATTGGCTTACCAAACCGGTGATTAGAGGGTTCAACGCACACCAGCTTACCAATGAAATAGGCCTAAAACTTATCGACTTTGCCACTTCCAAGAATATGGCCGTATGAAGTATTTTTTCTAGCAGACAATCCTACACAAGTACTCCTGGAGGTAACCAAATCAGATAGAATCACAGATCGACCACGTTTTGATCGACGGCCGGTACTTCTCAGACTCTTTCGACGTCAGATGGTATCGAAGCGCCCTACGCTGATTCGGACCACCGATGGTTAAGTGATGGTTAAGATGCGCCCTAAAATCTCCGGTACAGCTTTCGTTACCGACGCCAGTCTCGGTTAGATCTCGCGCGACTGAACCAGCCAGACGTCGCCGTAAACTACGCGCATTCACTCGAAGCTGCGCTGCCGGAGGAGGACGGGTTGGACGGAGCCCCTCTCGAGGACTGTTGGAACACCATCAAAACAGCCATCAGCAGTGTAGCGGCGTACACTATTAGGCATCTGGCTCGGAATCAGCGGAACGATTGATTTGACGATGAATGGAGGAGGGTGATGGATGAGGATAACGCTGCGTGGGCAGCCAAGATGCGCAGTGCCACACGTCAGAACATGGTAAGACACAAACAGAAGATGTAGCGAAACCAAATCTTCTGGGAGAAAAAGCGCTACCCGGAAGAGGAGGAATATGTAGAGATGGAGCTGCTACATTGTTCTCAAGAAACGCGAACGCAAAGTGACCGATAAGTGGAAGCAGCACCTGAATGGCGTCCAGGCGGAGAACCATGGCGGTGGGAAAAGCGATTTCGACGATGCAACAAACGGGAAAGAGGTGTCAGCCCAACGATAAGCGAAGATAAGGAGGCCATCATGCAGCTAAAGAACAAGTCAGCTGGGAAATATGGCATCGGAGCGGAGTGTATTAAAATGGAACCAGAAAAGCTGGTCGTTTGTATGCACCGGCTTATTGTTAGAATTTGGAATACGGAATAGTTACCGGAGAAGTGGAAAGATGGGGTTATCTGCCCGATCTAGAAAAAGGGAGGCAAGTTGGACTGTGACAACTGATTAAATCGGATCCGATTAGAAATTGCGCTTCGATCAGAACACAACGTATGCTATAACACAGGTCGATCGGGACGTTTCGGAACGGGCCCGATCGAAATGTAGAATCGAGGCGATTATCGGCAGAACATCTGTGGCGGTGGGTGAACAGTACACCAGACTAAAGCGCGGAGCTAGTGATGTCCGTTAATCGTTCAATTAATGCAACTAATCGAATAACACATGGAATATTCGAATAACTTTTAATCGAATACTGCCAGCACGAGTAGTTAATTAATCGAATAGTTCAATGAGTACGAATAATGCCCGAACAATGCTGTTTAATAGTTCATAATCGTTCGATTAATCGAATCAAAGAAATATTCGAATATTTTTAATCGAACACCACTGACACGAATAATTGAATTAATCGATTAGTGCAGACAACGCGGCACCGCGCCGTACTGACGCCGCTTGGACAGTAGTATAATAATCGATGGCGATGAGTTTGAGGTAGTCGACGAATTTGTCTACCTTGGTTTACTGGTAATGGAGGACAATGATACCAGCCGTGAGATTCGGAGGCGTATAATCAGCGGAAGTCTTATTTTGAAGCAATTGCGGTCGAGCAGACTAAGTCCCCGTACAAAGTACACCCTCTACAAGACGCTCATTAGACCGGTTGTTCTCTAAGGGCATGAAATATGTACAATGCTCGAGGAGAATCTGCAAGTGCTCGGAGTTTTCGAACGACGAGTGGTAAGATCGATCTTTGGCGGCGTACAGGAGAACGGAGTATGGAGGCGGCGGATGAACCATGAACTCGCACAAGTCTATGGCGAACCCAGTATCCAAAAGGTGGCTAAAGCTGGAGGGATACGATGGGCAGGGCATGTAGCAAGAATGCTGGACATCTGCCCTGCAAAGATGATTTTCGCCTCAAAGTCGGTAGAAACATGGCGACCGGCAGCGCAGCGAGCAAGATGTTTAGATGGTGTCCGAGAAATTGGGGAACGGTAGCCCACAACCGAGTTATATGGAAAAACCTTGTTCAACAGGCTTTGTCTAAAGACAGCAAACCACTTAAGTTAGTAAGTAAACATGGTGAGGAATCGCAACAGGTTTTGACGGAGGACTACGTCTTTGATTTCTATATTGGGGTGCACTTTAGAAAAACGAAAAGGGAACATGTAACGAAAGGTGGTTATAGTTTGACGCTTATAACCAGGGAAGGCACAATCACTTTGACACAATTGTCAATGAGACTGTAGCATCTCAGTCACGCAGAATTTGAAAAAGTTATGAATCGGACGATTGAATAACTAGTTATTACCTACAACTTTTCTGAATAAAGTATTGCTGTATCTTTTCTATTTGTGGTGCTACAATGCTAGTACCTCTTTAGTGACTAAGTAAACGTTCATTTAGTCACTAATGAGTTACTAGCATTGTAGCACCGTAACTACAAAAGATACAGGAAAACTTTATTCAGCAAAATTGTAGATAATAACTAATTCTATAAATAATAAAATTTAGTCAAATTTTGCTTGGTTGAGACGGTACTGTCAAATGAATGTGAATTGAGTCAAAGTGATCGTGCAATCCCTGCTTCCCTACAGTCCCCTCTCGACCTAACAAAATTTCAAAGGATAGCTATAAACTTAGACCAATTCGATGTCGGTGTTAGGAAAGTGTCCCAGAAAAAGTGACAAGTCTCTTCTTTCCAGCAAGACTTCGTAGGACCACGACAAACCTAGTCCAACTTGATGTCCTGAAAGTGAACGGTTATAAAATAGTCTGCGACCAACCTTATTCGCCCGATTGTATTCATATACTGAAAGTATTTAACTGATTACTGATGTCTTAGGTATATGAAAAAGGGATTGTGGGAATATTCATGCATGTGACGTGATGCAGCAATTTTTAAAGTCTGTCTGATCCGAAAACAGAGTTTACTCAAAGAGGCACAAAGCCCAGTATCTTTTACATCGACATACAATAAAAATATATAGTACAAAATAAGTAAAAAACTAAACTTGAATCAGTAAATTTAAAATTGCACAAAAAAGTAGCTAAAAGTCCATGCTATTTCCGCGACGATTGTTCTCCAAGGCCATACGTCGAACTGGCTCGTGAAGTCCATAGTTAGTGCGGTGCGAATCGACGCATAGGAACTGTCGGTTCCGTTGAGGCCGAAGAGGACAGTATAACTGAAGCTGCGACAGAACAGCGGACAGTCAAGAACACCCAACAGTATCTTATGAGCGTCTTAGCAGACAAAGTTCTTCATAAGGCGGAAGAGCATCAGGGGTTCTCCAGGTTATATATCAACTATCTGTAAGGAAATTGACGAAAGTGAACCAGTGGTAAATGATAACCCAGATTATTTATTTATTTTTTTCGTTCAACCACAAGTTGTGCGTTTGTTTGAAGCTAGTTACCTAAAGTTAACTAGTGCTACAAGTCACACAAAAATTTTCATAATGCGACATCGTCGCTAATCACCATAAAAACTACAAGGTATACAGCCCTAAGGATTGTACGAAAGGGTGACGTAGGACTATATCAGATCATTAGATCAAAGACTAATGTAATCTGCATTTCAGGCATATGCATGTTTATAAGAATCTGTGAGTGCCATTAAGAGAAAAAGTGAAATATTCAGATTCAATTCTTCATTGAAAGCAATGGTGGCTTTGACAATACGTGGACGGGGGTTCATAAGTACAACGCCTGCAACCATTGAGATATAGAAATTTCCTTTAAAAATCACTTGTGTGCATAAAGGTTGAAAGAGTAATGAATGACCAGCTCACAGATTATTGTATTAAATATGATTATGCGTAGCTTGACATGTTCCAATAATCTTACTTTAACTCCCTTGTGGCCTTTAAAAGGGCCATTGGTTACAAGTAACATTAACCTTTACGTCCCCGGCATCAAAAATGATGGTACTTGCAGTTACACTTTTGGCTCTATCTGCACTTATTTTCATTCGATTTTTATTCAATTAGTCTTAAAAGAACCTCATTAGATTGGCTTTAATAAAAAAATAAGGTAATAAATTATGGTTCCCTTTTCCCGGAGATATTCTAGATCGCAGTGGGATTTTTTTGACGTCATACGTAGCATGAGATATAAAACTCTGAAATCTGCTTAACCGAGTACGCAAAAGTTATACATTTCATGTGTAGTCAATAAGAATGAATCTTACACTATCCTGTTGAGCGCAAGTTCATGTCCCACACTCCGGAACATCCGGTATGGGTTCTACCGGAACTGAAAATTGACCGTTTTAAATTCTCTTCAGTAATATGACAAATGGGGTATCAAACCAAAGGATTTTTCAACGCAAGTTCTTGGGTGGACTTTAGGATGCATTTTGAGCCGATCTGGACATTCCGGAACATCCGGTACCGGTTCTACCGGAGCTCAAAATTGGCCGTTTTGAGAGAATTCAAAACGGCCAATTTTCAGTTCCGGTAGAACCCATACCGGATGTTCCGGAGTGTGGAACATTAACTTGCGCTCTACAGGATAATGTAACATTCATTCTTATTGACCACAAATGAAATGGATAACTTTTGGGCACTCTGTTAAGCAGATTTATAGTATTATTTCACATGCTACTTATGACGTCAAGAAAATCCCACTGGGATCTGGAATATCTCCGGGAAAATGGAACCAAAATTTATTACCTTATTTTTTCATTAAAGGCCAATCTATTGTGATTCTTTTAAGACTAATAGCATAAAAACCAAATGAAAATAAGTGGAGATAGAGCCAAAAGTGTAACTGCAAGTACCATCATTTTTGATGTCGGGAACGTAAAGGTTAAAGCCAAAACACGTTCATCGTAAATATGACGTGCCATTCGAATGTCCTTCTCTTTTAACATGAATGGCAACAGGCACGTAAGTTAGCGGCGTCGATTCACTATCTTTTGCTTCGAGAATATTTAACTATTTACTTTCACACCTTACCGCTTGTTACACAGCAGAAAATATGGCACATACGCAAAAATTACTGTTTTATTTGTATGAGAGTCCTTATCCTCCTAGCACAGGGGTGAGGGGTCTCAAACCATCATAAAATAAATTGATGCCTCCAAACACCCCCACATGCCAAATTTGGTTCCATTTGCTCGATTAGTTCTCGAGTTATGAGGGAATTAGTATGTTATTTGCAATGGAGCCCCCCTCCTATAGAGGGAAGGGGTCATAATCCACCATAGAAAAAATTCTTGTCTTCTGAAACCTCCACATGCTAAATTTGGTTCTATTTGCTTAATAAGTTCTCGAGTTATGAGTTTGTATGGGAGCCCCCCCCCTCTCAGAAGGGGAAGGGGTCTCAGTACACCATAGAAAAAATCCTGCCTTCTGAAACCTCCACATGCCAAATTTGGTTCCATTTGCTTGATTAGTTAGTTGAATAAGAACCCCCCTCTTACGCCCTCCTTAAAATTGCTTTCTTGAAATTGCTTCCCCATAAAATTGCTGGTCACTTTATCTATCCAACGACATATAAATTGTTCAGTTTCATGCAGTAGTTCAGAAGTTATTACAATTTGAAATCTTTCATTCAAACGTTACACTTCTATTTTCGTTTTTACAAAGTGCTACCCAGTCCTAGTATAGTAAACAAAGACGTAGTCCTACGTCAAAAGTGTGATTGTGGCCTGATGAAACTCTTGGTGAACCTACGAACTCTAAGAAATGGATATAACAGATATACAAAGCACGAGCATTTAGGAAATTTGAACTTGTCTTCTGATATCAAATTTATTGGAATGTTTGAGTGCATTTATTACAATACAGTAAATTAAAAATTTACGTGACAAACTTTTGCAAAATGTCAAGCTTTGTCGAATTGAGTTTTTTTCGGTGAAAATAAAAGCTATGATGCTTTCAGCGGACGTTTCGACTTACTATCCTTTAGTCATTGACTACGCATTAAACATCTATTCTCACTTCTCACATTGTTCTATAACTATAACAGTTAGTAATAGTTATAGTGGACGACGCAGTGAGAATAGATGTTTAATGCGTAGTCAATGACTGAAGGAGAGTAAGTCGAAATGTCCGCTGAAAGCATCATAGCTTTTATTTTCACCGAAAAAATCAACTAAAGTTATACATAAAATTCACGGTGACGAACTCTAACAATATTTGTTGAATTGAACCGGCATTCGTGGTCCAACGTGAGGCCCTAGTTAGTGAATCTAGGCACAGACCTTCATACTTTTCGTGATTTCTACCAGCACTTATTACTTCAACGTTGCGTAGTCCTACGTAAAACATGCGGTGTCTTGAAAACAACTTTCCACTTTTTGTTTCTCGAGACTGGGGCAAAACTGTAAAAATATTAAAACATCAGAGGGCAAACTAACATCAGCAATACACTTAGGTAGGTGATTTGTTTACGACACTGTCGAAGCAAAGCACAATATGTTAGTTAACGTTAGTTATGGTACAACTAGACTACGAACGAGTGGAGTTTGGTGAGAAATCAGACAAACTGCTAGACTTTTCGAGAAAAAAAAATTAAAATCACATCATAGTCAGAATCACCCCCACCTACCCTACAACCAAGAGTGTCGCCAAGCATACAAAAATTAGTAGGGGAATTCTGGATAAAATTCCCAGTTGGGGAAAAATGCGCCACTGCAATATTATACGCATATCTATACACTTTTCAACAGTAATTATGGTGCTATTCGCTTCTATTTCTCATTATTAACTCGTGTGTATCATAAAAGTTTCCTGTATTACATAAATCATACAAAAAATTAAAAATTTATTACAGTGGCGCGTTTTGTTCCGACATGGCATTTTAGCACCTGTTCCCCTACATGTTGCATAGACGCAGCGAAAAATAAGCGCGAAATCTAAACTCACTGTTGCCGATGGTACGCACAAATTCACTTCTCGAACTGACAGACCTAAATTAAATACGCATTCTGCACGCAGTTACATAAGTGCGTCAACGGTTCACTGGCTACACTAGCTGCAGAGCATGCGACATGACATAGTTTCGAATCCCTGCCCAGACGCGGGGAAGCATTTTTTTTTATTTTTTAAATTTGCTATACATGCGATTTTTGCTTTGTTTTTCTGAATTTTCCCAGAACCCGGCAGTTCTGTCCAACTTTGTCCTGCTAACTTTATCTAAAGCTAGCAGTGCATTTTCTTTTTTGCTCAATTTTTCATGGAAAATGACGTCCAAAGTTACCAAAGTTATGTTTTTCCTGGAGCATCTAATGAGCATTAAATGATGGCCGTACTTGGGTAGCTCTATCTGCACCGGAAGTGCCATTTCCGAACTTTGTCCTGCTAACTTTATCTAAAGCTAGCAGTACATTTTCTTTTTTGCTCAATTTTTCATGGAAAATGACGTCCAAAGTTATCGAAGTTATGTTTTTCCTGGAGCATTAAATGAGCATTAAATGATGGTCGTACTTGGGTAGCTCTATCTGCACCGGAAGTACCATTTCCGAACTTTGTCCTGCTAACTTTATCTAAAGCTAGCAGTACATTTTCTTTTTTGCTCAATTTTTCATGGAAAATGACGTCCAAAGTTATCGAAGTTATGTTTTTCCTGGAGCATTAAATGAGCATTAAATGATGGTCGTACTTGGGTAGCTCTATCTGCACCGGAAGTGCCATTTCCGAACTTTGTCCTGCTAACTTTATCTAAAGCTAGCAGTACATTTTCTTTTTTGCTCAATTTTTCATGGAAAATGACGTCCAAAGTTATCGAAGTTATGTTTTTCCTGGAGCATTAAATGAGCATTAAATGATGGTCGTACTTGGGTAGCTCTATCTGCACCGGAAGTACCATTTCCGAACTTTGTCCTGCTAACTTTATCTAAAGCTAGCAGTACATTTTCTTTTTTGCTCAATTTTTCATGGAAAATGACGTCCAAAGTTATCGAAGTTATGTTTTTCCTGGAGCATTAAATGAGCATTAAATGATGTTTGTACTTGGGTAGCTCTATCTGCACCGGAAGTGCCATTTCCGAACTTTGTCCTGCTAACTTTATCTAAAGCTAGCAGTACATTTTCTTTTTTGCTCAATTTTTCATGGAAAATGACGTCCAAAGTTATCGAAGTTATGTTTTTCCTGGAGCATTAAATGATGGTCGTACTTGGGTAGCTCTATCTGCACCGGAAGTACCATTTCCGAACTTTGTCCTGCTAACTTTATCTAAAGCTAGCAGTACATTTTCTTTTTTGCTCAATTTTTCATGGAAAATGACGTCCAAAGTTATCGAAGTTATGTTTTTCCTGGAGCATTAAATGAGCATTAATTGATGGTCGTACTTGGGTAGCTCTATCTGCACCGGAAGTGCCATTTCCGAACTTTGTCCTGCTAACTTTATCTAAAGCTAGCAGTACATTTTCTTTTTTGCTCAATTTTTCATGGAAAATGACGTCCAAAGTTATCGAAGTTATGTTTTTCCTGGAGCATTAAATGAGCATTAAATGATGGTCGTACTTGGGTAGCTCTATCTGCACCGGAAGTACCATTTCCGAACTTTGTCCTGCTAACTTTATCTAAAGCTAGCAGTACATTTTCTTTTTTGCTCAATTTTTCATGGAAAATGACGTCCAAAGTTATCGAAGTTATGTTTTTCCTGGAGCATTAAATGAGCATTAAATGATGGTCGTACTTGGGTAGCTCTATCTGCACCGGAAGTGCCATTTCCGAACTTTGTCCTGCTAACTTTATCTAAAGCTAGCAGTACATTTTCTTTTTTGCTCAATTTTTCATGGAAAATGACGTCCAAAGTTATCGAAGTTATGTTTTTCCTGGAGCATTAAATGAGCATTAAATGATGGTCGTACTTGGGTAGCTCTATCTGCACCGGAAGTACCATTTCCGAACTTTGTCCTGCTAACTTTATCTAAAGCTAGCAGTACATTTTCTTTTTTGCTCAATTTTTCATGGAAAATGACGTCCAAAGTTACCAAAGTTATGTTTTTCCTGGAGCATTAAATGAGCATTAAATGATGGTCGTACTTGGGTAGCTCTATCTGCACCGGAAGTGCCATTTCCGAACTTTGTCCTGCTAACTTTATCTAAAGCTAGCAGTACATTTTCTTTTTTGCTCAATTTTTCATGGAAAATGACGTCCAAAGTTATCGAAGTTATGTTTTTCCTGGAGCATTAAATGAGCATTAAATGATGGTCGTACTTGGGTAGCTCTATCTGCACCGGAAGTGCCATTTCCGAACTTTGTCCTGCTAACTTTATCTAAAGCTAGCAGTACATTTTCTTTTTTGCTCAATTTTTCATGGAAAATGACGTCCAAAGTTATCGAAGTTATGTTTTTCCTGGAGCATTAAATGATGGTCGTACTTGGGTAGCTCTATCTGCACCGGAAGTGCCATTTCCGAAATTTGTCCTGCTAACTTTATCTAAAGCTAGCAGTACATTTTCTTTTTTGCTCAATTTTTCATGGAAAATGACGTCCAAAGTTATCGAAGTTATGTTTTTCCTGGAGCATTAAATGAGCATTAAATGATGGTCGTACTTGGGTAGCTCTATCTGCACCGGAAGTACCATTTCCGAACTTTGTCCTGCTAACTTTATCTAAAGCTAGCAGTACATTTTCTTTTTTGCTCAATTTTTCATGGAAAATGACGTCCAAAGTTATCGAAGTTATGTTTTTCCTGGAGCATTAAATGAGCATTAAATGATGGTCGTACTTGGGTAGCTCTATCTGCACCGGAAGTGCCATTTCCGAACTTTGTCCTGCTAACTTTATCTAAAGCTAGCAGTACATTTTCTTTTTTGCTCAATTTTTCATGGAAAATGACGTCCAAAGTTATCGAAGTTATGTTTTTCCTGGAGCATTAAATGAGCATTAATTGATGGTCGTACTTGGGTAGCTCTATCTGCACCGGAAGTGCCATTTCCGAACTTTGTCCTGCTAACTTTATCTAAAGCTAGCAGTACATTTTCTTTTTTGCTCAATTTTTCATGGAAAATGACGTCCAAAGTTATCGAAGTTATGTTTTTCCTGGAGCATTAAATGAGCATTAAATGATGGTCGTACTTGGGTAGCTCTATCTGCACCGGAAGTGCCATTTCCGAACTTTGTCCTGCTAACTTTAACTAAAGCTAGCAGTACATTTTCTTTTTTGCTCAATTTTTCATGGAAAATGACGTCCAAAGTTATCGAAGTTATGTTTTTCCTGGAGCATTAAATGAGCATTAAATGATGGTCGTACTTGGGTAGCTCTATCTGCACCGGAAGTACCATTTCCGAACTTTGTCCTGCTAACTTTATCTAAAGCTAGCAGTACATTTTCTTTTTTGCTCAATTTTTCATGGAAAATGACGTCCAAAGTTATCGAAGTTATGTTTTTCCTGGAGCATTAAATGAGCATTAAATGATGTTCGTACTTGGGTAGCTCTATCTGCACCGGAAGTGCCATTTCCGAACTTTGTCCTGCTAACTTTATCTAAAGCTAGCAGTACATTTTCTTTTTTGCTCAATTTTTCATGGAAAATGACGTCCAAAGTTATCGAAGTTATGTTTTCCTGGAGCATTAAATGATGGTCGTACTTGGGTAGCTCTATCTGCACCGGAAGTACCATTTCCGAACTTTGTCCTGCTAACTTTATCTAAAGCTAGCAGTACATTTTCTTTTTTGCTCAATTTTTCATGGAAAATGACGTCCAAAGTTACCAAAGTTATGTTTTTCCTGGAGCATTAAATGAGCATTAAATGATGGTCGTACTTGGGTAGCTCTATCTGCACCGGAAGTGCCATTTCCGAACTTTGTCCTGCTAACTTTATCTAAAGCTAGCAGTACATTTTCTTTTTTGCTCAATTTTTCATGGAAAATGACGTCCAAAGTTATCGAAGTTATGTTTTTCCTGGAGCATTAAATGAGCATTAAATGATGGTCGTACTTGGGTAGCTCTATCTGCACCGGAAGTGCCATTTCCGAACTTTGTCCTGCTAACTTTATCTAAAGCTAGCAGTACATTTTCTTTTTTGCTCAATTTTTCATGGAAAATGACGTCCAAAGTTATCGAAGTTATGTTTTTCCTGGAGCATTAAATGAGCATTGAATGATGGTCGTACTTGGGTAGCTCTATCTGCGCCGGAAGTACCATTTCCGAACTTTGTCCTGCTAACTTTATCTAAAGCTAGCAGTACATTTTCTTTTTTGCTCAATTTTTCATGGAAAATGACGTCCAAAGTTATCGAAGTTATGTTTTTCCTGGAGCATTAAATGAGCATTAAATGATGGTCGTACTTGGGTAGCTCTATCTGCACCGGAAGTGCCATTTCCGAACTTTGTCCTGCTAACTTTATCTAAAGCTAGCAGTACATTTTCTTTTTTGCTCAATTTTTCATGGAAAATGACGTCCAAAGTTATCGAAGTTATGTTTTTCCTGGAGCATTAAATGAGCATTAAATGATGGTCGTACTTGGGTAGCTCTATCTGCACCGGAAGTGCCATTTCCGAACTTTGTCCTGCTAACTTTATCTAAAGCTAGCAGTACATTTTCTTTTTTGCTCAATTTTTCATGGAAAATGACGTCCAAAGTTATCGAAGTTATGTTTTTCCTGGAGCATTAAATGAGCATTAATTGATGGTCGTACTTGGGTAGCTCTATCTGCACCGGAAGTGCCATTTCCGAACTTTGTCCTGCTAACTTTATCTAAAGCTAGCAGTACATTTTCTTTTTTGCTCAATTTTTCATGGAAAATGACGTCCAAAGTTATCGAAGTTATGTTTTTCCTGGAGCATTAAATGAGCATTAAATGATGGTCGTACTTGGGTAGCTCTATCTGCACCGGAAGTACCATTTCCGAACTTTGTCCTGCTAACTTTATCTAAAGCTAGCAGTACATTTTCTTTTTTGCTCAATTTTTCATGGAAAATGACGTCCAAAGTTATCGAAGTTATGTTTTTCCTGGAGCATTAAATGAGCATTAATTGATGGTCGTACTTGGGTAGCTCTATCTGCACCGGAAGTGCCATTTCCGAACTTTGTCCTGCTAACTTTATCTAAAGCTAGCAGTACATTTTCTTTTTTGCTCAATTTTTCATGGAAAATGACGTCCAAAGTTATCGAAGTTATGTTTTTCCTGGAGCATTAAATGAGGATTAAATGATGGTCGTACTTGGGTAGCTCTATCTGCACCGGAAGTACCATTTCCGAACTTTGTCCTGCTAACTTTATCTAAAGCTAGCAGTACATTTTCTTTTTTGCTCAATTTTTCATGGAAAATGACGTCCAAAGTTATCGAAGTTATGTTTTTCCTGGAGCATTAAATGAGCATTAAATGATGGTCGTACTTGGGTAGCTCTATCTGCACCGGAAGTGCCATTTCCGAACTTTGTCCTGCTAACTTTATCTAAAGCTAGCAGTACATTTTCTTTTTTGCTCAATTTTTCATGGAAAATGACGTCCAAAGTTATCGAAGTTATGTTTTTCCTGGAGCATTAAATGAGCATTAAATGATGGTCGTACTTGGGTAGCTCTATCTGCACCGGAAGTACCATTTCCGAACTTTGTCCTGCTAACTTTATCTAAAGCTAGCAGTACATTTTCTTTTTTGCTCAATTTTTCATGGAAAATGACGTCCAAAGTTATCGAAGTTATGTTTTTCCTGGAGCATTAAATGAGCATTAAATGATGTTCGTACTTGGGTAGCTCTATCTGCACCGGAAGTGCCATTTCCGAACTTTGTCCTGCTAACTTTATCTAAAGCTAGCAGTACATTTTCTTTTTTGCTCAATTTTTCATGGAAAATGACGTCCAAAGTTATCGAAGTTATGTTTTTCCTGGAGCATTAAATGAGCATTAAATGATGGTCGTACTTGGGTAGCTCTATCTGCACCGGAAGTACCATTTCCGAACTTTGTCCTGCTAACTTTATCTAAAGCTAGCAGTACATTTTCTTTTTTGCTCAATTTTTCATGGAAAATGACGTCCAAAGTTACCAAAGTTATGTTTTTCCTGGAGCATTAAATGAGCATTAAATGATGGTCGTACTTGGGTAGCTCTATCTGCACCGGAAGTGCCATTTCCGAACTTTGTCCTGCTAACTTTATCTAAAGCTAGCAGTACATTTTCTTTTTTGCTCAATTTTTCATGGAAAATGACGTCCAAAGTTATCGAAGTTATGTTTTTCCTGGAGCATTAAATGAGCATTAAATGATGGTCGTACTTGGGTAGCTCTATCTGCACCGGAAGTGCCATTTCCGAACTTTGTCCTGCTAACTTTATCTAAAGCTAGCAGTACATTTTCTTTTTTGCTCAATTTTTCATGGAAAATGACGTCCAAAGTTATCGAAGTTATGTTTTTCCTGGAGCATTAAATGAGCATTAAATGATGGTCGTACTTGGGTAGCTCTATCTGCGCCGGAAGTACCATTTCCGAACTTTGTCCTGCTAACTTTATCTAAAGCTAGCAGTACATTTTCTTTTTTGCTCAATTTTTCATGGAAAATGACGTCCAAAGTTATCGAAGTTATGTTTTTCCTGGAGCATTAAATGAGCATTAAATGATGGTCGTACTTGGGTAGCTCTATCTGCACCGGAAGTGCCATTTCCGAACTTTGTCCTGCTAACTTTATCTAAAGCTAGCAGTACATTTTCTTTTTTGCTCAATTTTTCATGGAAAATGACGTCCAAAGTTATCGAAGTTATGTTTTTCCTGGAGCATTAAATGAGCATTAAATGATGGTCGTACTTGGGTAGCTCTATCTGCACCGGAAGTGCCATTTCCGAACTTTGTCCTGCTAACTTTATCTAAAGCTAGCAGTACATTTTCTTTTTTGCTCAATTTTTCATGGAAAATGACGTCCAAAGTTATCGAAGTTATGTTTTTCCTGGAGCATTAAATGAGCATTAATTGATGGTCGTACTTGGGTAGCTCTATCTGCACCGGAAGTGCCATTTCCGAACTTTGTCCTGCTAACTTTATCTAAAGCTAGCAGTACATTTTCTTTTTTGCTCAATTTTTCATGGAAAATGACGTCCAAAGTTATCGAAGTTATGTTTTTCCTGGAGCATTAAATGAGCATTAAATGATGGTCGTACTTGGGTAGCTCTATCTGCACCGGAAGTACCATTTCCGAACTTTGTCCTGCTAACTTTATCTAAAGCTAGCAGTACATTTTCTTTTTTGCTCAATTTTTCATGGAAAATGACGTCCAAAGTTATCGAAGTTATGTTTTTCCTGGAGCATTAAATGAGCATTAATTGATGGTCGTACTTGGGTAGCTCTATCTGCACCGGAAGTGCCATTTCCGAACTTTGTCCTGCTAACTTTATCTAAAGCTAGCAGTGCATTGTTTTTTCCTATGAAACAATGGAGCATTAAATTCGTCGTTAGGAGCATTAATTAGCATTAATTGAGCATCAATTAACTGAATGTTGCTACTAATGTTCTGCTAACTTTGTACTGCCAGCTTTAGGGACATCGTCGATTTACTGTCTCTTGCTCCGAGAAGATTTTACTAGATTCCTGCCTCTAAAAACACCCACACGCCAAATTTGGTTCCTTTTGCTTGATTAGTTCTCGAGTTTTGAGGAAATTTGTGTTTCATTTGTATAGGAGCCCCACCTCTTACTCCCTCCATAAAATTGCGCTCTTACCCCTCCATAAAATTGCTGGTCATTTTATCTATCCACCGACATATAAATTGTACAGTTTCGTTCAGTAGTTTAGTAGTAATTACCATTTGAAATCTTTCATTCAAACGTTACACCATTTTCGTTGTCACAAAGTGCTACCCAGTTCCAGTATAGTAAACAAAGACATAGTCCTACGTCAAAAGGACATCTAGAACAAAATGTTTGATCTCAATTTTTTTCTGATAATAGTTTACAAGTTCTATTTTAATTTTGTGATATATTTGAATTAAAAATATTTTGGTAGAGCGTTAGACATGAAAAACGAAAAAGAGAAATTGGACTATTTCCTATCTGGTGGTCCTCTAGATAAATACATTTCCATGAAAATCAATACTCGAGCTTCTTTTGAATGTACTGTTAGTATAATGTAGTCATTTGCTTGATCGCACCGTTTTTACGATGTTGCCCGTTAAGGGTTAAGTTTTTCATGAACTTGAAGCTGTGATGATGCTCACGGAGGACATACGTGCCCTTGTTGTGTTCGAGCGGAAGGTACTGCGGACGGAATTTGGTGGAGTTTGTACTGAAAGCAGAGCCATGCCGGCTCTATGCTTCTAACGACGACAATGACTTCGAGCACTTCAGGCTTATCATCTCGGGAAGGATATTTAGCGTTCTTTTAGAGCCACTGGCCCTCATGTACTTTATTTTTGTGGCAATAATTCACAGTTCAATTTATCTAGCTTCCACTCTTAGTGTAGTGTAAGGATTCTTTCTCGGTGCAAGGTTTCGTACTATCACATCAAAACCATCAATATCGAATCCTAAAAATATTATATCACTCGTGTTGATTTCTGATCTTCGAATCTCTTTTACATGAAAATCCGTCGCAATCTCTCAGTACGTAGTCCTCTGTGAGATTCGAAGAAACTCAAGAGTATCTCCAAAAACGCACATATATCACATCAACGGCTCATGGTAACCATAACCAGTCGCGTAAGGGAAGACGGTTATTATCGATCGACTGTATCATACGCTGCCTTCAAATCCATGGAAATTTTACATGTGGATAAATTTTACCCACAAAATTAATTATTTGAGACATTGAGGTAGGATTTGATAGAGATAGTACAAGCAACGTTTACTAGCCTGATGCCATGATAATTGCAACATAACGGCTTGCTACCTTTCTTGCAGCTGAGATAAACGACTCCCTGCATTCACGCAGGCAGTACTTTTTACTCCTACCAAATTTTGGGGACAATCCGATACAGAACTCTAGCAATATGTCTAGGAGTCCGTTATTGCTGGATGTCGAAGAATGAACGCCTAATACTCGGACTAGTGATCGACTAGTGACTCACCTTGGTCGACTTACAATGACTGTATCGACTATTTTCACTTCACAGACTCCCTTCCACATCACAGTAACCTTCGACTTGCGGTGCGGCACTCAGTCTTTGCGAAATTGGTTAACCTTTTCGTAGATTCGTGGCCATGACGTTCCATATCCGTCTGTGCTTAGCCAAGAGTTCCCTCAGTCATCACAGCATCGTATTTTCCGTTGTACCAGTCAGTTTTACCGATAGATGCCTATACTATCGGCATTGCATTGTCACTACAGAAACCCCGATTGCTGCGAGATATACAAACCAAATTGTTTACTGGGGAAGCGCGGCTCTAATACACCTCGACTAAACAAGAAACACATACAAGGTACGGTACTAATTCTTCAGCCTACTTCTATAGGATACCGCCTCTAGTTTCTAATAATAAATAACAAAAGTTGGCGCTAGTATTTCATCATGCGCCATGCATGAGAGTATGCTTGAAACTATCAATGTTTCTCTGTTGAATACAATAGATGTCGTTACTTTGTAACGCATATTGTACATTTCGGAAACAGCCCAATTTTGCGCGACATTAAGTTGTTTTTCAGGTAAGTAAAAATAGATAAGTGAGGAATTTCGATTTTACTACCACTAGAAAAGCGCCATCTCTTGAAAATTAACGGTTCTCTCCTCTGTTCTCCATATCCTGCCGGAGGTAAAAACCATCACTAATTCTTACCAATATACTCTGCTGTTCGTTTACAAATTCGTTTCGTGATGATAAATTGGTTCTTCAAGGTCGTTTAACATGAAAACAGAGTACGTTCAATAACTACAAGCATGCCATCATTTAAATGGATCTCAAGCAAACAAACGCGATTAATTGTAGTGAAGGGATGGGACGGTCTAATCGATACCAAACTTGATATTTTTACTTTCTATCCTGATATGAACTATCTTCCGAAATTGGGTTAAAATTCAAAAAAGTCGATTACAAATGGTTCGGACATTTCGCGTAGAATGGCTCACATATCTTCGACAACAAATATGGAATTCTTAAGAAATTTTCATTTTTCTTGTTGACACATTAAAACTCATGTTAACGTTTAATGTTTACATGGGAGCGGTATCGTCGGTTGCCAACCCTAATTTGTTTATTTGTTTTGATTTTGATTGTGAGTTTACTTGTTACACTGAAACTATGCATAAATATTACAAACCTAAGCCCTAACTTACTCCATGACTGATTAATTATTTCACATTTGCAAGTCATATTCGCACCATTTCTCAGCGTGACATGAGACTGCGTTGGAGTAAAGCCCTGCTTTTCGTACTAGTGTGCATCGGGTTCGCGCGAGATCGGATCAGATCAGTGCACACATGTGCGCCATTGGCCGGCCGGGCCGGGTCGGGTTTGGCTTTAACAAGTGCCGCGAGTCTGCAGACGGTTAGATCCGTCTGCTGCAGCTGCTAGACATGGCAGCTGGATAGACTGAACGACGACGCGACGCGGTGGCATGCACTCGATGCGCAGGCAGTACACAAAGTATGCTAATAAAAAGCAAAATCGCAGTTTTGTTACGTGTACTCGTAGTCATGTTGTCTGTGCAACTACCGAGCGCGCTGTAGGTGAACAACCTGCGGAGGAATGCCTGCTCAGTTCTTCCCCAATGCACCGATGGTGGGTGGTGTAAACCGTCATTTTTCCTAAGGTTAAATTTATGAATACGAAATGCCATAATTAAGCCAGTGTATAGCATACTCTACTCAAAAATTCTACCTGTCATGAAAATGTCATTGGCTTTGGCATATAAATACTATATCAAAATAATTAGACAAATCTTCAGCATCACAGAGTAGGTTAACTAAAAACTAAGTTTAGAGACAACGGGCAAGATTTTGAGGAAGCAATCAAAATCACAAAGAATATGGCGTTCGTCACACTTAAGACATTTCTAATTTGTAAATCCCTAATAAGTAAAATTTCATTCAGATAGGAGACGTACCAGTGGCTGGGAGACTAAATTAAGAAGTCGGAAAAGGAAGGATCAGTAAGGGGGAAATAAAAAAAGGCTTGTTTCTCTTTCATGGTAGGTATACCCGGAGAGAAAACGGGGGTTGACAAAAAGGCGATTATCTCTCTAACAAGGGGGGAGAAAGTCCATGAAAAAAATGTTTTGATTGTCTTCATCATGCGAATTTCTGGATTTATAACAGTTGTACGATGGGACCGTAAGCGGAGTCCTTCGTCGGCGAGTACCAAGCTGGTTTTCCTGAACGTCGCTACACGACGGACCAAATGTTTACCCTGCGTCAGTTACTTGGTAAGTTCCGGGAGTACAACTTGCAGACTCATCATCTGTTTGTGGACTTTAAGCCGGCGTACGATTCAGTCAAACGAAATGAACTGTGGCAGATAATACTAGAATATAGTTTTCCGACGGAACTAGTTACGCTGATTCGAGCGGCGCTGGATGGGTCAAATGAGATCTCAGCCGCTTTTGTGACGTTGCAGGGACTGAAGCAAAAGAAGGTACTGTCTAATCTGCTATTCAAGAACGGCACTATTATCACCAAATCTCTCAATCAGCTTCTTGGTTTTGCGGATGACCTCGATATTATCGGAATCAACCGTAGAACAGTGGAAGAGGTCTTTAGGCCAACTGTAGGAATCCAAATAGTCGCAAATGCCGAGGTCGAGCTGAATCGGGAACGGTATGAAGTTGTGGAGGATTCATATACCTTGGTACGCTTGTGATTTGTGACAACGATGTAAACCGCGAAGAAAAACGACGAATTGCAGTTGTGAATCGTGTGTACAAGTGGCTAGGAGACAAGAGAGGAATCTGAAAAGAAAGGGTGGCCATTGACAAAGAGTAAGGTTTGAATAAGGAAAAATGGCTTTGTATCTTTTTCTTTATAGGGGTACAAATGGCAAATGGAGCAGCGTTGTGACAAGAGCGTAATAAAATCATTATAGTAACTTTGCTTCCAAAATATCCGGAGGAATTGAGTGATAGCGAAAACATCAACGACAGTATCATGGACCCAAATTTAATGTTACAACCTTTTCGGAACGTGTTGGTTAGGATTTATTCATCTGCGATACCGTGCATTTAGTACTCCAACTGGATACTATGTGGCTAGTGCAAAGTTGGTCTCCAACCCAAATGTTTCGATATATATCATAAAACATAACATGTAATACTCTTATTAGTTCATTTTATCTTTATTAATACTCAAAATCCCAAAAAATATCCCAAGTTTAATTTAATGGTATGAAGTATGAAGTATTTATATGCACAATAATGAAGGTATGCAAAAACAGCACAGGGTGTTCAATAAGTTCGAATACAACTTTTCATCGTTGTGTAAGTGCGCATCATGTGCATTCTGTGTATTGGTATTGGTGTCATCTTTAGCATTATATATAGGCTAACCGATGCGCAAGGTGTCGACTCGATGCCATTTGTTATTTGTTTACCGCGCGCGATGAAGGAGCACCGCAACGTCGTAGTAAAGTTGTTTGCGAGAGGTGAGCGACCCGGCGACATATTTCGGCGGTTGAAATCGCACGGGGTGAAGCGGAATTTCATCTATAACACCATTCGTCGGTACCGGGAGACGGACTCGGCCAAGGACCGTGCTAGATCCGAGCAGCCGCGTTCGGCGAGGACGCCAGCAGTCATCAAGGTGGTGAGGAAGCGGGTTCGTCGAAAAATGAACCGCTCGATCCGGAAGACCGCTGTTGACCTGGATATGTCGATCGAGACTGCCCTGGCTAAGGACCTGGGATGCAAGCCGTATAAGAAACGCAAGCTTCACGGGGTAACGGAGGCTACAACGAAGAAGAGGCTGGACAGAACAAAACTGATACTTTCGCGGCATGCTGGTCAGGAGTTCGTGTTTTCTGATGAGAAACTCTTCATCTTGCAACAGCCGCACAATGTCCAAAATGATCGGCTGTGGGCGCCGACGTTGGCCAGCTTTCTCCCGTCCCACATAAACATCCCGCGGTTCCAGAGCGCCGCCTCGGTGATGGTTTGGGGGACCGTATCCGAGCCTGGGAAGCTTTCACTGGTGTTTCTCAACACCAGTTCCCCGGATCTTAATCCCCTGGACTTTTATGTATGGTCGTATGGTTTCCAACATCTGGGACGAGATGCCCATGAACCAGGTGCGTGCCGCGTGTGATTCTTTTGAGAAACGTCTCAAGCTCGTCATAAAGCACAAAGCGGGGGTGCTTTCACCAAATATGTCGTAAAGGTTCTCAATAAACACTGCTTCTATAAAAATTTACTCAGAAAAGAATATCTTGTATTTTCATTTTTTAAACACATTTTTAAAGTGTATTCGAACTTATTGAACACCCTGTATATCCTTAACGCCCAGCGTTGCGTTTTCGCAACATATCGTTACGGGACACAGGGTTAAAATTAAAAATACATGTCAGCGGCTTTTTCTTAGTTGACCTAAAAGAGAACTTTCATGAAAGTTTCAACTTTCTATCCCTGCTGGAATAAGTGTGGGGCTTAATGAGTTAACGACGCTGATAGCAGCAACGTGTAGTGCTAGGGTCTATAATATCTGGTAAAAATATGGGTATTAAGAGTCGACCAACAATTGAGTATATTTTTCGTTTTGTGAACTTAGCCCCGGTGCCTAATTCTGCGCACTTTCTTCCCCATGTTCCTAATTCTGCGCATGTTTGTTCCTAATTCTGCGCACCTAAAAACTAGCAATAAATACTTATGTCATGTTCTTTATGTCTTTATACGCTGAAAGCACACCAAAAATCCGGCATTAGCCATAATCCATGATCCGGCCTTCTTGTGGCCTTCTTGTGGCAGGTGGCTCAAGAATATTGTTATGATTTTGATTGGGTCATTTTAAATATTTTCTTCTCGATAACGTGAAGGGCGAATTGATTCGGGGTTTCTGCATACTGAACATCACACTTTAGACTAATATTAAAAATTATGTTTTAATATCGAAACCACTTCCCCACTCCCTGACATCACCATGAGGTTAGACATTCAAAAAAATCATCAGAAGACATTAAGACATGAATTGGCGCTCGTAGGCAGGGTTGCCACATGCACAGATTATTTTGTGTTTAACAGATATTTGAAAGAAATCACCTGTACAGAATCTGTATGCACAGAATACAGATTTTCGCTAATTACACACATTACACATATTTTTGAGTTTTTACATGAGAGTGAAAGAGACGGAAATAGTCAGCAAAATTACTCTCCGTCTCTTTCACTCTCATTGTTTTGAATTCAACAGATTTTTGCAAAGAAATTTTTCCTCGCTGTACAGATGGCCAGATTTTTCCAACAAAAACACAGAATTATACGTGGCATCCCTGCTCATAGGATTGGACCCCGAGGCACAGCATAGAGTGCCAATTAATGCAAGTTAAAGGTTCTACTTGAATTTTCATGCCTCAATCTCTCAACCATTTGGCTTTCGCGTTTTTTCACAGGATACATAACTGCACAGGATACATTACTGCACAGGTTTTGGAACATGAATAAAAAATCTATGCCTAAACCTGCGCAATACTGCATCGCATGTTTCTAAGGAAAGCACTGAATGCAATCACTCTTTTTTACTAAAACATGACTAAAACTAATTATTCTTTCTAATTATGCTGAGTAATTTGATCATTACAAAGCATTTCGATCATAAATTTGTTAATTTTCTAGAAGGACAGTCTTAGCGTTAGTGCTAACCCGGTCAGGAGGACATAACAAATTTGTAACTGATTCTGTTATTTTGTTATCGATTTTTCCCTATCAACGGTTGTTACAAACTAGCGGCGGTTAGTGGTTAAAACAACAAAAATTCTTAGTAGCTATAGCAAATATATAACAAAATTTGTTATGACATGAACAAAATTATATCAAAATTTGTTATGATATTTTCACACGGTTTTGTTCTAATTCTGTTAAAATATATAACAAAAACTTCTTTTCCTCTCCATCTACTATATCGACTTTTTCCCGGCGAATTGTCAAAAATAGTACAACTATTTATCGGAAACATTGAAACATTGTATGAATGAAAATTAATACAGAAAAATTAAGTATCAATGATTTAAAGAGTTTTAAGAAAAATACCTCTAAACCGCCAAATAGCGGGGTTAGGCACTAGATGGTAGCATTGGGTATGTCAAGTTTTGAATAGGTACACTTAACATTTGGTACGGTATAAATGAAATTTATAAATTTCGAAAATTTGAAATAAAACCTACATCCCAAAAAAATCCGATTTCATAAATAATACTATGAAGTTTGAAATTCGGTGAAATCATAACTGACCGACATATCAGGCAACACAAGATCATGAATAATATTTCAAGAAAAGTTAAGGTAGAATTCTAACATTGCGACAAGATGGTGAACCAAGAGCCATCAACCGAGATCAACCGGTGAACCCAGATACATCAACAAAACATATTAAACTCCAATTGAAATCTAACTCAATAAAATTACCTTAATTAAAGCTACACATTATATACATATAATTAAAGTGTCGTGAAGGTATTGCACCTAGATCTGGGTACGGCAGTGATCTCATACATAACTTTAGGAACAGTTTCCGTCTTAAAGGGCAAGGTGAAGCCTCATCATGACCATTTATGTAAATGATCAATTTATAATTACTGCAAGTGACGGTAACGATTAGTTTTGTAGATTACAGAATAAGGCAATGGGTGGTGTTTTACGCCGCCCGAGATATCTCAGCTCTCCATTAACCAATGAAGTTAATTTTTGGCAGTTGACTAGGTTGTACCAGATACTAACAATAACAATGTACTAAAAATCAACTTTATTGATTATTGGACAACTAAGAAATTGCAGTGGGCGTACACCATCACCCACCGCCTTATTCGGTGGACTACTGTACTATGCTAAACATCACATTCCAAACAACTTATTTATCCACTTCCGATTTTTATCGTTTGTTTGAAACTCGAGACGGTACCTTCGAAAATCATTAACCCACAACAATAGCATTATCGTACAAGCTCACGGTAACACGGTGATTGGTGCACACGAGCAGCACGAAAGGTGCAATCACAGTCCAAAACTTCTGATAAAGTGCATATATGCCAGTTGTGTAGATATAAAAACTAGCCCGGTTTACATAGAGTCAGTCGGATCCTACCGATTTGGGGCACAGCCAGCCATCCAAGTCCCGAGCCGAACGATCGAACGGAGAATACCAATAAATCTATTCAGATTGAATTTATTTGCGTATTGTGAGTGCAAAATTTATATTTCATACTTGGTTTACTGTAGCCACGACAGTGGCCATGGCGGCATATGTTTGTAGTCGGAGAGTTTTTCCTTGTGGCTTTATTTATATGTATATATCTGAACTGGGCGGGTATTGACTGAACTTTTCCTAGAAAGCAGATGTTTTTGGGCTAGTGCAGTCATGGCTGTAGTAAAACAGTTCCAGTGATTCTGTTTGAATGCTGTAGTAATGATTATTTATATTCCGTGAGTTTTTAGTATGATTCATTAAATATATGACTGAATTTAGAAGGAATGGGTACTGAGGTTTGAAAAAAGTAGCGATAGTTTCCAAGGTTGGCAGAAAAATACATATCATATGGATTAAAGCGAAGGAATGTTTTTAGACTCGAATAATTAGTCCTCCATTACAGTTACCTCTATGCTATGAGATATTTAGCTTAAAAACTTCTTATTTTAGAAATGGATTCATCTATGAAAATCTTAGAGTGGAATTCAAGTAATTGTACATGTGTTATACATTGTATAATGTTATTCAATTAATTCATGGAAAAGTTTATTTCGAATTATTCTGACCAAATTTAAAAAATAAATAATTAGGAATTACCTACCTCGGTCAAATTTTACGCTCACAGCTCGAATAGTTCTGCTAAGATTAGAAATGATTTATGATTTAAATGGCTAAGTTTATCGACACGATATCAATATTTTATTCGAAAATAAATCTGAAATAAATAACACACTAGTCAGTCAAGCCGCAGCGCTGATTTTTATGTGCAGTTATTTAACGACCGCTTAGTATGTCGTTGCAAAAAACTATTCACACCTTCAGCGATTTACCTCTGTGGGTGGAAGTGTTCATTTAATTGAGTTTGTAGTTAATCCTTCGAATTACCTTTATATCTCTTTCAGCGTAAATCAATAGCCCTCAGCGTGATATTTATATAAATCAGTAATTCAACAAAATGATCCATCCATCACAGGCCCCGGTACGGAGCAGCGTTCGATGAGTATTAGAATGGTCCCTGAAACAGGTTCCACCTTATAACCTCGCAGCCGGGCGAATGCGCGGCGGGAAACTCATAAGTGCTGTATCACATTTCAAGTGCCTCTGTTAGTGCAGAGGCAGAACGGCTCCGGCAGGTATCTTTCGCACTACAGGTACCGTAGAATCATAGGCTTCGCAACGCAACTCAGTAAGTGTATAGTGCCAAAGAAATTTATAAACAACACCTGTTTAAGCTGCAATAAAATCAATTTTTATGTGACTCCAATGCTCGGCCGGTAGGCGAATGCTTGTTCGCCAGTTATTTACTACCTCCATCAAGAATCCAACGCCAATAAATCTCTTTTTTGTGGCGGCGGCATCGCGGTCTTTCGTTGCATTTACTATGTATATACTTCGGACTGCATTGAGCACCTTTTGGATGATTTTCTGCCAACTAGCTGGCCTGCAACCAAAACTGCAACCGGGGTTGCATGTAATCTATAGCTTTGGCGATGATTGCAAGCGAAAATTGAAAACGTACGATAAAGACCTTTTCCTTCCTATTCCAATTTATGCTAGGAATTTAACAGCCCAATGTCTACCGAGGCAAATCAACCATTTCGAGCCTAATGATGATGTTAAGGAGAATCGTTTTTGTTTTCACTTGACGTAAGCTTACATCAGATTTTAGTGATTTTACTTGTTTTTAGTAGTGAATGTAGGGAAATGACGCTCGAACCTTTTCAGTGATGAACAGTGCAACTTGTTGCAAGCTGCTTGTTGAATAATCGAGCGTCTAACGGAATTCAGACAGGTGTGCTAAAGACTGCGGATCGAATCACCGATGGTGTAAGTCAAGAAAAGATTTTTTCCATTAAATTCTAGCATTATAGACATTGTAAATTACTCCATCTTTATATATTTGAGACTTTACTGCAATGCTTAGGCCTGAGTTTTACAATTATTTGTCATTTATATTTTCCAAATTAATAAATGTGGAATTGCACGCTTCTCAGCTGTTTAACTACCAGAAAGAGATTTGAATACTTGTTGAAATGGAAATGCCTGTGCTTCAAAATTTTCTGAGTAACCGGATCAAACAGTGGATATTGAAATGCGAAGATCTGTCTTCATATGAGCGGAACTACTGATCGGCCAGAACATGTGCCATCGAACGGAACGCATACTATTCGGGCAACGAAATTTGGCGAGTGGGGTAAGACCGCCTACTTTAATGTCTCCAAGTAGGTTTTAACGGGTTTGGCAACGTGAAGCCGGTCATTGTCATGCTGTGAAATCACTTTTCCTTGCCTCTACTCGTATTGCAGTGTTCGGCTCAATCGCATCCCTTCGTTAGTTCATAATAAATATCACCGAATTGGTCTCACCAGTAACACAGTATAACCTTTACAACGTGAATATTTGACGAGTGAACAAAAAGCATGACCGGGCAGTATGAAAAATCCCCGGGGTAAACTAAGAATCGTGAAAAAATAATAATTCGCACTTACCGCCATCCATCGTGTATACAAGACTTTCATGCTACTATTATTATTGAAAGTGGAACAGTCGACATCACATTAAATTTAAAAAAAACTTTTTTGACAAGGTCGTTGCGGAGTAAACAAACACGTGTCAATGAAAGCACAATGAGGTGTTATTTGCTTAATTTTTCGGCGACAATCCTATTATCGCATGAGTGTCAAATCTAGGATCCATCTCCACGTTTGTCGGTCTTGGGTTGCCATACTCCAATCGCCCCTGACGCCCGTTGTTCTAGCATCGGGACACGGATATGGGGTCTGCTTTGAAGATATCGGCCTCTGTCGGGTTTCTGCAGAGAGAATAATTTTTATCTTGGTATACGGCAAACTTGCTATGTTGCCGCCCAGTGTAGTCGGCCATGTTTTAGGTGTTTCACAGCATGCGCATTTTTAAATGCTTAATATAATTCGTGATTCATGTGCTTGCGCCAGACTCCTTCGTCTAATTGATCGTACGCTCAAACTCAGAAACGCCAAGAGCTCGACGATCGATCTCTTGCAACGTCCACACAACGTCCAACGTAGAGCGTGAAATTACGTTATGATAGTGTTGCTTTTCTGCACGCATGCCCTTCAAATAGTACTTTCCTATCCCATATTTAGTTGACCTAACGTCTTATGACAAGGCCTGCATAGCATAAATTCTCCATCAAGTACGGTTTCCAGTTCCGCGGGCACCCAGTGCTCACCAGGTGTCGATTCACCTGGTCTTGCCACCTCACTCGCTGTCTTGTTGCTACCGGATTCGATGCGAAAACCATTTTTGCAGAATAGTTGCCGGCGTTCTAACAATATGTCCTGCCCAATATATCCGTCCACCTTTAATTACTATCTGAATACTGGGTTCGCCGTAGAAACGCGCGAGCTCGTGGTTCATTCTTCACCTCCATACACCGTTCTCTTGCATTCTACCAAAGATGGTTCTTAGCACCCGCCGTTCGAAAACTTCTACTGCTCGTAGGTTCTCTTCTTGCAGTGTCCACGTTTCGTGTCCGTAGAGGACCACCGGTCTAATTAGCGTTTTGTATAGTGTGCACTTTGTACGGAGGCTCAGATTGTTCGACCGCAAGTGTTTCTGGAGTCCGTAGTAGGCTCGACTCCCTGTGATAATAATCTCACGGCTAGTATTGTTGCCCTTTGTTACTAGTAAGCCAAGATATACGAACTCGTCGAATACCTCAAACTCATCATTGTCGATTATCATGGTACTGAACCCTGTCGCACTCGGTCCCGCCCGCCAGAATTAGAACTTCGATTTAGACGTATTTATCTTCAACTCAACCTTCTCTTCTTGGCGTTTTAGTCTGGTGTACTGCTATTCCACCGCCTCAAATGTTCACCCAACAGCATCCACATCGTCAGCAAAGCAGATAAATTGACTGGATTTAATGAAAATCGTGCCCCGCATTTCGATTGCCGCATGTCTTCTAACACCTTCAAGCGCAATGCTGAATAGCAGGCAGTAAAGACCATCTCCTTATCGAAGTCCCGTGCGAGATTTGAATGGGTCCGGCAATCCACCCGAGATTCTCACACAGCACTGGATCCCATCCATCGTAGGCAGGATAAGTCTAGTAAGTTTACCCGGAAAGTCGTTTTCGTCCAAAATTTTCCATAGCTCTTGTAGGTTTACACTATCATATGCGGTTTTGAAATCAATGCGTGGGGTCGGAATTCGCGACACTGCTGGGGGAGGGTGAAGATTTCGTCCGTTGTAGAGCGACCCTCCATTCCTACTAACACAGATGATACAAAGTAGTAGTAGCAACCGAACGAATATTGGACATATATAAGTTTATGCAACTAAAAGTGTCAAAATTGTGCTGCTTGGGATAAAGCCGGTCTGATAACTTCCCACAAATCTATTGGCTATTGGCGATAGTCGATGGAAAACAACTTGGGACAGCACTTTGTAGGCGGCATTCAGGTGATAGCTGGGTAGTTCTCACGATGCAGCTTATCGCATTCCTTGTAGATAGGGTAAATAACCCCGTCTTTCCACTGATCCGGTAGTCGTTCCGTATCCCAAATATTGACAATTAGTTGCTGCAGACAGCCGGCCAACTTATCCGGTCCCGTTTTAAAAAGTTCTGCTCCATGCCATCCTTTCCCGCTCCTTTGTTGTTCTTCAGCCGCTGGATGGCTTTTGTAACTTCCCTTATCTTCGTTGCTTGTTACACCAATGTCGGCCCAGTTAATTTCGAGGTACGATGCTGGTCCAACAAGCTAGTCGTCATATGTTCGAATCTCGGCTAGGCTGTGCTGCTAGATAGAGTCAGTAGGATTGTCGCACTAGCCCCGTAACCAATCTGTATTCTAATAGCCGGCTATAAAGTCTGTCGATAAAGAAGTGTCAGGTCTTAGAAAGACGTTTAAGCCCAAGGTTTTGCTTTGTTTACACCAATACACCACTTCTTTCACTATCATTGTTTTCTACCTGTACGCCATTCAGGTATTCATCATAGTGCTGCTTCCACCTTTCGATCACCGCTCGATCGTCATTCAAGATACCTCCATCTTTATATCTGCGCCTTTCGGTCCGCGGCACAAAACCAAACCTTTTGTTGAGTCTTTGATAGAAATTTCGTGTGTCGTGAAAGCGGTATAGCTGCTCGAGGTCTTCGTACTCCTCTTCCTCTTGGTAGCGCTTCAGGTAGGGTCAAGTTTGTTGTCTCCGCTCCTGTTTGCATCGCTCCACATTCTGATAAGTGGCTTTACGCAGCATTTGTACCCACGCTGCGTTATTCTCATCCAATATCTGCTGACACTCCTCGTCAAACCATTCGTTACGTTGATTCGGTACCACACGACCTAAGACGTTCTTCGCTACGCTGTTAATGGCTATTTTCACGGCATTCCAAAAGTCCTCAAAAGCGGCTCACCCAGCTCATCCTTTTCCGGCAGTACGGGCGCCGGTATCGTATGTTTTTCACAATAGATAGTTTTTGACGTATCCTTACCATCACTAGGTAGTGATCCGAATCAATGTTAGCGCCCTGACAGGTTCTGACGTCGATTGTGTCTGAAAAGTGCCGACCATCTATCAGAACGTGGTCGATTTGTGATTCCGTCTGGTTGGGTGGGTGGGTGGAGGTTATGCTGGAAGAAGGTACTACGTATGGTCATGTTCTTGGAGACGACGAAGACGACAAGTCTTTTCTTTTATTTGCGCACACCCGCTGAACCGTTCAATCACGGGTTTAAATTCCTCCTCTTGACCAACTTGAGCATTACAGTCCCCGATGATTATTTTGACTTCATGGCTTGGGCAGCGGTCGCATTCACGCTCCAATTGCGCGTAAAATTCATTTTTGTCATCATCGGTACTTCCGAGATGTGGGTTGTGTACGCTGATTATGATAATATTAAAGAATCGGCGCTTGATTCTTAATCAGTACATTCGGGGGTTAATCGGCCACCACCAGCACCGAATCACCCACTTCTGCATCTCACTCATCACCAAAAAAGCTGTGCCGAGGTCGCGTGTATTGCGCAGCTCTCGTAGATGGTATGACACCGGACCAAATCTTCACCCTGCGGATGGTATACGTACGTACCATCGTTCCTTTCCAGCATACCACCTGCAGCGCTACGATGTCGAACTTGCAGCTCTTCACTTGTTTTTAGATAGCACGTGGGTACTTCCGTAGAAATTTAGAGACCGATAGTTCCACCTTCCACGTTCTTAATTTTCAATCGTTAGTCCGTTTTCGTCGCCTGGGTCTTTCGCGATTGTTTCGATTCGAGTTAATATTACTTACGGAGTTCATTCTCGATAGCAATATGTCAAGATTGACAAGAGCAAGTCAGCTTCATTCCCGGTCTACTCTGGCGTGCCTCAGGGACTCATCTAGGACCATTGCTTTTCGTCACAGTCATGAACGAGCTCCCGGAACTTCTCCCTGGAGTTTACATCTTAATTTACGCTGACGATGTGAAGGTTTTTCTCCCGGTGAAATCTGTTAAAGACTGTCGAATTCTTCAGGATAATGTACAACATTTCATCGGTTTTTGTAAAGCGTTCGGCCTAAAAGTTAATACGAAGAAGTGTAATCTGGTTTCATACACCCGAAAAACAAATAAATTGGTATTTGATTATTTTATGGAAAGTGAAATAATACCAAGAAGAGCGATGCGATCTTGGGGTAGAAATGGACAGCGAGCTTAGCTTCATCCGGCATACTGAAAAGATTGTCGCAAAAGCAAATTCCTTATTTGGCATGATCAAACGGCTCAGTGAAGAATTAAAGAATCCGCATACTATCATATCATTGTACAATGCCTTGGTACGAAGTGGTGTTGAGTACGCAAGTGTAATATGGCAACCATTCTACGAAGTGCACAAAAAACGAATTGAGCGAATCCAAAAGAAATTTATTCGCTATGCCCTGCGGAACTTAGGATGGACCGGAGAGATGCCTAACTATAAATCGTTGTGTTTATTAATTGGAACGGAAAACTTGAGGATCAGAAGGCGTACAACAGATGCTCTGTTCTTAAAGGACATACACGCCGGCAGGTATAATTCGCCATATTTATTAAGTCAAGTGACCGTGAATGGTGGACGTTCGTCGTTAAGAAATGTTAGACCTTTTCCTTTGACAAATAGAGTTCAAAATTACGCCAGAAATGAACCAATGTATAGAATGATGGCCACATTTAACAATCATCGTGATATTGTAAGTATTGAATTGATAAAGAAGAAAATTAGAGATCTTAGGATATTTTATGTAAATCATTTGCAATATGTAGGTAATAAGGCCATTTCAAATCATTTTAAAAGTCTTTGTCATCCCCCCTCCCCCCCCTTGGAAATTGGCTTGAAAAATCGGGAGGCAAAAAAATAATTTGTAGGATATGAGTTAAGTAAGAATAGATTTGGTTTACTCGTTTAAACTTAAAATAAAAATGCCTAAAATCCATTTTTTTTTTTTGCTCAAATATAAAAATCTCTTTGTTTTTTTTTGAAACCCCATCCCCCCCCCTTTTGAGCCCCAACAACGGTGGGACGAAAACTTTTTTAAATATTTGTAATGGCCTAACTATGTATCAGCATCTTTGGCTCGAGCAGCACGTTCCTCACAATCATGTGGAAGATTTGTGCGTTGCCCATCTTGCCCGTGTCATCATTTACCTGATGAGGACGGGAAGGAAAACAGGAGGAATAGGAAGGGGTGGATGAGGAATTTGGACAAACACAAACATATATATACCGAGAGATTTTTGTACCCCCGAGGGGATACTGCAATCCTTGGTAGTTAACTTATCAAAAGTACACCCCCTGGGGGTTATACTCATGATAAATAAGGGCTTATAACTCAATACCGCTTTCGGTAAGGAACATCAAAATGTCTCGTAATTTTAGTTTCCTAAAATCCGATTCATTTAAGACGTAGGATCCAAAGATCCCATGACGCAATTGTGCTACTGCAGGACAGTTGCAATTACGTGATATGTACCGTAGTCGGATTCACATAAATTACAATGAAACGATTCAGCTCGCTGAATCGTAGGCCATATGATAATTTAGTCTGCAGTGACCAGTCAGTGATCTGACAAGAATACTGCTATTTACCTTTGAGTGTTGCAAAAGAAATTTCGCAACCTTCTCACAAGGCTTAACCATGAAACTTTTCGTTTAACGACAAGTTTCAAGATTTTCCCAATACCGTGCATGTTCAGATGAAAACCAAGATCGAATCATTTGTTTTATCCAACATGCCGCAATTGGTAAAGCAGGTTCCGGTCCGAAAACCGACTTTTCTGCTCCAGATCTTGCTAGTTCATCAGCCCATTCATTTCCGGTTATACCAGAATGGCCAAGAACCCAAACCAGATGAACGGCATTTAGAATGCTTAGTTCTTCTAAATGGGTGTGGCAGGCGATGACTGTCTTAGATTTAGAATTAGCCGCACAAAGGGCTTTTATAGCGGCTTGACTGTCAGAGCAGAAGTAGATAATCTTGCCTATCAGTTCTTTCTGAAGTGCAAACTGAGCTCCGTACATAATTGCAAAGATTTCAGCTTGAAAAACGGTGCAGTAACTACCCAACGAATAGGATTCCTCCAATTCCAGCTCACGGCAGTAAACACCAGCACCCGCGCGACCTTCGTACAAGGAACCATCGGTATAAAAGACCACATAGTCGGAAATTTTCCTTTCCATGTAGCCTGACATCCAATCCTCTCTAGGAGGAAAGTCACTTGAGAAAGTCCTATACGGGAAAGTACGCATGAGCGTTACATCGCTAGGAGCAAGGGCAAACTTGTCCTCAGTAACAATTTGCGACCATAATCGAGTATGACCAGTGGAACCGTCCACAGACTGCCAAAGGCCAATCGCTTGTAGTCGATAAGCACATATTAGTGCCTCTTGCTTCAGGTGGAAGTGTAGAGGTTTAATATTGCAAATAGCTTCTAGGGCGGCAGTAGGAGTTGTAGTAAATGCACCAGACATTGCCATTAAACACATCCTTTGAAGATGGTTTAGCTTTGTCTGGACAGTCACAACTTCCCCTCTCTGCCACCATACAAGACAACCATACGCCAGTATTGGTCTGACAACAACCGTGTATAACCAGTGTATGTATTTGGGTTTAAGCCCCCAAGAGTTGCCAATTGCTCGTCTACATTGCCCAAAGGTCATGCACGCTTTTTTAATTCGGAAATCAATATTTGTGGACCAGTCAAGCTTGGAGTTGAGAATCAACTCCACGTACTTCACTTCGTTCACAACATCAACATCCGAATCGTAAAAGCGCAGAGCGCGAGCTCCATTGGTATTTCTACGTCTTGAAAATAAGACGATAGATGTTTTGCTCGGATTTACCGAAAGTGCAGTTTCTTGGCACCACGTTTCCACGACGCGTAGTGCCTGCTGCATTAAGTCAAATAATGTGCTTATGCACTTTCCAACTACTAGGATGAGATAGTCATCCGCAAAACCATATGACGGATAGCCTAGACCATTGAGTTTCCTCAATAGGCCGTCCGCCACAAGGTTCCATAAAAGAGGCGAGAGAACGCCATCTTGTGGATATCCACAAACACTTTGCTTCCAAATGCTTGCTTGCCGTAAGGACGAAAAAAGCAATCGGTTACTAAGCATTTGTTCTATCCACTTTATGATTATTGAAGGCACATTATGATAACGAGCAGCCTCCAAAATGGAAGCAAAAGATACGTTATCAAACGCGCCTTCAATATCCAAAAAAGTTCCTAAGCAAGATTCCTTTTGTGAAAAAGCAACCTCAATTTTATCCACTACATCATGTAATAAAGTGGTTGTAGACTTGCCACTTTGATAAGCATGCTGTGCTGAATGAAGAGGAACTTCTACTAAGCTTGTTTCGCGGATGTGGTGATCAACAATCCGCTCAAGTGATTTAAGCAAGAAAGACGTTAGACTGATTGGTCTAAAACTTTTTGCTTGCTCGTATGTCGCGCGTCCACCTTTAGGAATAAACTTAATGGTTATTTCACGCCATTGAGTTGGGATGTACTCAATAGCAATACTACACACAAACATCCTTCTCAGAATGTGTTTGAAGTACTTGAATCCTTTTTGCAGTAGAATAGGGTATATTCCATCTGTTCCAGGAGATTTGTATGGAGAGAAGCTGCTCACGGCCCACTCAATCGCTTCAGTTGTGACAAGTCTCCGAGCAAAAGCCCATGAGTCTAAGCCACCTAAAACGATTTCTGGATCGTTTCGAACTTCAGGTTCCACACAGCCCGGAAAGTGACTATAAAAGAGACATTCCAGGATTTCATTGTCATTCGAACAGTATTCACCGTTCGAACTTCGAATGTTATTAACCTGATAATCTTTCGATTTTGACAATATTTTATTAAGTCGACTTGCCTCGCCGAAACTGGAAACGTTGCTACAGAACCTGCGCCAGCTCGTGCGTGCTGAAGATCGTAGAGCCTTTGCATAGGCTTTCCGGGCCTGCTTGAAAGGCTCCACGCCATCCCTCCGACGTCTATTCCAGGCTCTCCTGCATCGTTTCTTTAGTTCCGCGAGATGAGAGTTCCACCACGGTGTTCCTCTAGTCGTTTTAATAGTTTTTAGCGGGCAAGCTACTTCAAAAGCTTCCGCAATAAAAGATGTTGTGACATCTACAGCCACATCCAAGTCGATCGATGACTCAATCGTCGGTTCGAATCCTTGAAATTTCGTCGCCAGTTCCTCCTCAAAGAGTTCCCAGTCAGAAAATCTCGGATTGCGAAATGTTGCAGCGTTCAAGGAGACACCCAAATGATCAAAATATATAAAGCAATGATCAGATATTGGTGTCTCATTTGAAACATGCCATTGTGCCAACTCATGACTGATCCTGTTAGAGCAGAGTGTTATATCTAACACTTCCTCTCTACCAGCTCGTATGAAAGTTGGACAATTGCCAATGTTGAGTATTCCAAGGTTGGTACCACTCAAATATTCCATCAAATCAGAGCCTCTCAGATTGATATCCGAGCTGCCCCAAATGATGTGATGGGCATTGGCATCACTGCCTACAATGAGCGGAAGCCCACTAGATTGGCAGTATCTCACCACATTTCTGAAATCGTCGCTGGGAGACGGTTCATCGTGTGGTAAGTATGCAGAACAGTAGACATAGCGCCTATGGACATCATCCACGACGAGTTCTACTGTGACTGCACAAATATCTCGAGTAGTCAACTCAGAGATAAGGCATGCACTAATTGACCTATGCAACAATATGCATGCCCTGGGCATCAAACGAGGATTTGTCATACCAGTTTTGCTGAAAACAGCAAAGTTCTGGTTTCCAATATCCGTCGAATGAAAGTACCCCTTGCGAAAATATGGCTCCTGAACCAATGCGATGGTGACAGAGCCATTAAAAAGTTTTTCGCATAAATACAAATTTGCTGCCCGTTTGTGTTGAAGATTTATTTGTGCGACTCTAACTATTTGACTAGCGGAGTATATGCACAAATAATCTCCAACACAGATCAGACAGCAAATTGTAAGCGAAGCCAATTAAGTTGGCCAGAACGCATTTGGCGTAAAACCCATAAGGGAAATTGGGCAGGACTACTATGCCGTTCCCACGAAACGCAAGGGACAACAAAGATCGACCGTACCAGAGCCCCGCATGACACAGTAGGAGCAAGATGCCCAAAGCACTCCGTTCGCGACTGGCATGTTTTCACCCCTCCAGCCATTCAGTCATCGACACGGAGATAGACCTTGACTTAGGGGCACCTGATTTGCCGACTCCCGGCAGGATCAGGTCCCGTGGCTCAATTTTTGCCCAAACGTACAATTCGGCACCAACCGCCAAAGGGCGTAAGTGCAGATTGTGTAAAACAGACCGATTAAGAGTCTCTCTCTCTGTGCTAAGCCAGCTGAGAAAATAACTCTCTCCCGGTGTGCTCACACCTCGCAGCCGCGCCCTCCGAAAATCCTGCGCCGAACTGCATGATTAGGTAGCCGGAAACCACACGGCGAGTGTTCCACCTTCTCTGTCTGCATACGACAACCAAAGTTGCGTACCACCAGGTGCGCAACTTTGGCTCCCGTTCCCCAGCCGGCACCTCGTGGAGGTAAAGATAGGAGTTAGAAAACAGAGGTGATATATTTGCACATGTTCACTCATTTGCCAGCCTTTTCCTAACTATGTATGTAATTATTTTAAATATCGATAACGGGCAGAGCCTAACATCAGTCAAATAAATAAATAAATAAACTTCATTGCTTTGGTTTTTAGTGGTTCAGGCTTGCAAATCCTGCAACCAACCCCACAGTATCGCCGGAGGATCAACGTAGCTCTAAGGAGCCCTCCTTCTCTGCCAGCATACGACCTTGGTTTCCTCCGGGGTTGGTTATCCGATCTCCACCGAGGTTGCTCGTATCCCAGCAGGTACCACGAATAGGTATTAGAGTTGATGGGTAATAGGCTATGGACCACTGTAGGGTCTATTTTATGCCCAGTGCACAAAGCACCGATGGTCACATTACCCAGCCGTTTACAAACCTTACCCTAACCTAACCTAAATATTGTAATGTACATAGGGTAACGACCCCAGAATTCGCCCCTTTTATCAGGTTTTTATGCTGTAAAATGAATAAATCGCCGTATTATTATAAAATCAGCCCTGAACTCAGACAAGTATGACTATATATTAATATTCTATCTATTTTGGCTATTCGGAATCGCGAAAATTGAAATTTGATAGCAAAAGACCCAATTTTGAGCAGGAACCTCTAGTACCACATTTCGCCCATAGCGATCCAAAATTCGTCCCCCATGTGACCCAAATTTCGCCCACTTGTTATTTGATGCAAATTTCCCAAATAACCTCTATTATTTTATTACAATTGTTGTTACTATTATTTATCGTTAAGATTATGTCTATTCAGTGCTTAATATGGCAATCAATTTGTATCAGAAATTCGTTAAATGTAAATCTAAATTGAAATAAACTGATCATGATCACCTCCTGATACCTGATTCAGTAAAACTAAAAACCGCAGAGAAGGTGGGTTTTTACTAACTGTTTATTTTCATTGCAGTAAAATAAGGCTTTTGACACTCGTCAAAGATATTTAAAATGAATGGTCTTGTTGGTGCTTTTTCTGGTCCTTTGTTGAATTCATTTTTACTTTTGATATGTGGGCGAATAAATACAATTCAGTGCCTACAGAATGGTACAGTGTTTATTTTAATAGTTTAAATAACATTAATGATTACTTATATCATTGTTTAGTAATTTTTTGGCAAAGAGTAAATGTTTACTGTGAACAATAAAAAATTAGATGAACTGGAAAATCTTGATATTCGGCTATATATATTGATTAATCGAAGGTGCGACTCGAGTCCACAACCTAACCTCTTCCCCAAGAAATAACTAAGCTTAACTGCTATATAGTCAATAAAAAGATGAAGAAAAAAAAATTGTTTAGTAAATCACTGCCTGTAAATGGGTATGCCGGTTTACTGTATTAAATATTCCTGGTAACTGGTAAGCATACCCATCTTACCTACTCAACTAGGATATTTTTTGACATAACTTGGAATTCTTAACTAGCATTTTTGGTTAGACCGGGTTTGTAATGCTAAGATATTAGAGTTTTCATGATATTATCGAAATATTCTATTTTATCACCACGATTATTTCTTTGTTGTCTGCATTGCACATTAAATACTTTTCAAAGTTTTATCCATGACAACAATTTTATAGCGCTTAGATGCTTTAAAATAGTAGACGGATTTTTCGTGTGATTTTCCAATAGTCAGATTTATTCTCATGACAAGAAAAATTGTGATTTTTGAGAATATTATACGCGTCTTATTAATTCGTGCGGTTTTAATCTTATTATCAATTTCGATGTCGATTATTGCTAAAACACTTGAAACATTTCGTTTGGTAGAAACCCCATTAGCTCATGTTTAGCAGGTAATTCTTTTGTTAGATGAATTCAAATGAAGATTGATGTGCTTTCTGCATCAAAATATTATTTATTCGATACTTTCACTCACCATTTTGATAAACATAAATCAGCGAACAAACTAATCGATTGTGACTTGCTTTTGCTTATGTGTGGCATATTTGCATATATTTGATAGATGAGGGCGAAAACTGGTTCACACAGTAAGTTCGGTTAAGTATATACAGATTCGACCCGGGCGAATTTTGGAACTCATATGATTTACAATACCCAGTTTTCGCCCAGTGCATTTATGTTCTATTTTCAGCAGAATTGCGATAAAATATTAAAACAAAAGCACAATTATGAAATTTAAAACAGATATAACCAAATTGATTCAAAAAAAGTGCAGAGAGATACGATTTTCCATTACTTTCCCTCAATTTTATTTTTCGTGCACGTTCTTGAGAATGGAAAAATCGCATCTTAAATACAATACCTATTTTTCAAACCACATTAAATCATTAAAATACATAAAACAACACAACGAATTCTATTCAAATAACTGAAAACTGAGTTAAATTGAATATAAATTAAACTAACAACTTATAATTCAACTATATATTGAGTTAAATCACGGGAATACCAATGGGAGGGCGAATTCTGGGGTGGGGGCGAATTGTGGGGTTCTTACCCTACATATGTTTTACATTTATTTGACGACTAATAAATAAATAAATAAATCGACCAGCACTTACTGCTGGAATCATCCATTGAAAATCAATGAGAACTCGAAGCTTTCGTCGAAGTCTTCACACAAAAACCTCTTTGAACATGAACTATAAATCACTATTATACCGTGAGACTTCCGGAACTGGCCCACTTGTTCATATTTAATTATTGCCACTAAAAAACTACGATGTCTCAATCTAAAAAGCAACAACAGGTTGGCATCGCTAGCCTAATCTCCACCAACTTTCCTCCCGCAATCTGCAAGAGCGAGGGACCTGTTTTCAAAATATTTCACTGATAAAACTAAAATAACATTCACGCCATAAAATGCATCAACCAATTCGTGGTTGCGGGATTAAGATTAGAATGGTATTTACTACATTGCAAATGAATGCATATATCGCACTGTCGTCGCGGCTGTCCACGTTCGAACCATAGAAAAAGATGGACGAAGAAAACAATAAAGACACCACCAAATATTAGACACCTCGCCCCTCGTGTACCTTCTACACAAAAACTATGCGTCTTCCCACTTATCTCATCATTTTATTAAAAGCTCACAACAATTCGACGGAACAGTTGATGCTGAAAGCTCCGCTTTCCAATCTGGCCATTACAGTTTGTCTCGCGCATTCCCATTTTCTTATTGTGATTGTAAAGACAAGTTGAACTCAAATTAAACGGATAAGTTTCAACCAATTTTCCACTAAACCTATGCTATTTTCGGGATAATGTATTTTTTAGGTTCTAAATTTTTCGCTTCTAAATTTCGCAATAAACAAGAATACAACGCTAAAAATCATTTCAGTGGGTGAAGCACACGAACGCTTGCGTTCAACTTGGATACAACCGTTTAGAATTTGAACCTGCTGTAAGTTCACCCAAAACATATCTTTTTAAACAGTTTGTATTCCAATGAAATAACTATTGTTCCGACTTGACCCGTCTGCACGGCAGCCTATTAACCTTTAATCTCCACATTTTCAACTGTCCACGCTTCATCGTCTTCACCGGCCTTCGCCCGGCAATATTTTCTCGACTAAGAACATTTATTTTCCCCCTCAAAAAAAAAATCACACTCTCACGATCGTCATTACTTTTGTTCCCAAGAGGACACCACACCGTCGACTGCGGGTGGTACGGCCAACTTTTTGGTACCTACATATTTTTAGTATAATTTCCAACGAACTGGTGACAATCCCTTTTCTGTTCGCGTTCTTTTAACCTTTCTCGCGACGAGAAAAGTCGGAGATTTGTTTTCTTTTTTGTTTCATGACTCAGGTGACGAAGCACGTCACTATGGGTCACTCTCGTTTTAACAATATTCTTTCAAACAATTTTCGAACAATTTGAATTATACTGATTCAACATAATTCCTTACAACATTCATCAGCCCTTGAATAATGAACATTATATTACGGTTTTATATTACGATTCACTGCCCCCAAAAAATATGACAATTTTCTGCAACGCTGCCATAAAGATATAAATTTAGCTGAAATAACTTTAGTAACAGCCTTCCTCATGAGTGGGTAAGTAATAAGAAGCTATGATCGCCGGATAATTACGCATTACCTCATGTCAGCGCCGAATTAAAGACAATCGCGTTCGTACCGTCCACATATAATAGTTATGCGACTAGCTAGGTTTATTGGAATATACGAAAAAACAGTACCAGAGGCTATTAAAGCTAACTTACAGATCATAAACCGCGTAACAGTCGCTCTGTGGTCGCATGCTAGACGGATACTTTTAGATCCCTAACCTTAAATATGTACACGAATTCGGTGGTCTCATGATGCGTCCTCCACACAAAACAAGGCCCATGCATGGGAAAGCGCCCCTCCGAAGAGTAACTGCCAGATTGGCACTGTGTGGTCTTTCGG
This sequence comes from Sabethes cyaneus, assembly GCF_943734655.1. NCBI lineage: Eukaryota > Metazoa > Arthropoda > Insecta > Diptera > Culicidae > Sabethes > Sabethes cyaneus. Next base: position 175,615,883 of record NC_071355.1, read on the forward strand.
TGCTCATTTATTCCCAAGTATTTACAACCTTGTTTTCACGGATTTTATATATCTTTATGCGTGGCCCTTCCGAGTCAATGTTCGTATCTAGACCGCACCAGCAACGCTAAGCATTACAAGACATTTTTCAGATTCCGATATAACATATCGTGTTTATGTAGATTTTATCTAAGTACGATCTGGATGGCGTTGGTGGATCAGGCGAACTCTTACCTCTGCGCTCTGTCTCTAGAGGGTTTGAATATGCAAAGAAAAGTGAAATAAGATTGTGCGTGCTCGCGAGTCGAGTGTAGTTGACTGCAAATGAAACGCGAAAACATGTGATTGGTGAATAAATTATACATATGTTTTCGAGGAGACGACTAGACATAATCTCCTGTAATCCCCGGGAACCCAGTGTGCGTACCACCTACCCCGACAGGCAGACGCAAATGTTGCATATGAAATTAAATTTATCGTCACCAGTAATTGAAATTAATGATCAACCGTCGCGTCCATCGGTGTTGTCTGCTAGTACGCTAGTTCTGTCTAGTTCCACTGCCACAGGTTGATACATCTTTGTTGTCATTTAAATTCGATGAGGATCGAATTCGGGAAAATTGTATCTGTCATGACCATAACCACGCTCACTGAACAGAATATTGTAAATTGCTGTTATTTACTCTTGATGACCAGTGAAAAAGGTAGTTGTATTTTAAACACGCACTCCTTGGTGAATGTTGCCAACAACATTATGAGGTGTTTGATTCTATTTACCTTTGGCACCGATGTTATTCCAACACAGTAGCTACGAAACAAAATCTTTACGATCCGCGGACCGTATCATATTAATCAATTAATTAATTGAAATGGATTAAAATTAATTGAAATATAATGTTCACTCAAGTCAAGGAATTGAAATATGGCATCTGTACATAAAAAATATCACCTACTGCATCGTTCATTAACCATTAATTTGACTAGAATTGGCTTGTTTACAGATTATTTTGTATTTTGTATGTGTTTTGTATGGCAATGAAAACTTTCTGACTGGGGGAAAATGGAAATGGCTTAAATTTTTACTGAAAGTAGTTTATAGCGTTATAAGTATAAGCGGTAATTTTTGCGGTCGTTTTTGACATTTTCTGCAGATGGAATTTATTCGTGTTTGACATTTCGTACCATTTCGTGATATTTCATAGTGAAAACTGACCAAGCAACCAATAACTTAACAGTTTGTAGGCAAATTCATAGCCTCAGTATTTTGGAACTTGCATGGAATTTTAACTATCAATTTTCTACCGAATCGGGTCAGTTGGATTGCACAATTTAACAGAAACTGTTTCGTAAGGTAAAGAGTTGGCGTATGACTGGATGCAAGGTGTAATACAGTTTCCACTTTGTGAACCTTAGCCTGGCAGCTACCGAACCCCTGCGCCCTTATGATGTCAACTGGGACGCGAGTAGCCAACGAGAAGATCTGGAAACCAATCCCGGGGAACTACCGATCACTTGATGATACGAGAAATATGCGTCTTCTTCTTCTTCTTCAGGATAATGATTTCCTGAGCGTAAATTTTCCAGGTTAGTCCGGCATCCTTGCGAAATTGATCATTCCTCACGTTTCGCTGCCCGCACGCCGGATTTGTCTGGAAAACCATTCTCGTGCATTATCGGCCATAGCTGTTCGGACTCGACTGTATCTTATGCTGCCTTGAAATCCACGAAAATGGAATGCGCGGGCACGTTGTACTCCCGACATTTTTTTGAATTCGTCGAAGAGTGAAAATTTGATCCGTAGTAGCACTAGCCCCGTAAAGCCCGCCTGATACTGCCCCATGAGTTCTCTTGCTATTGGGGATACACAATGTAAGAAAATCTGTGAGAGCACCTTGTAGGCGGTGTTGCCGCGGTTATTACAGCCGATCGCCCTTTGTATGAATGGGACAAACTACACCTTCCATCCGCTCCTCCGATAATTTCTCCTCTTCCCAAATTCTAGAAATTATTCAGTGAAGTGTCGTTGCAAGTGGTTATTTGCCATTGTTGCAGAGTCGGTCATGGGAAAGGTCAAAGGGAGGGGCTTGCGATGGGCGTCATGCACTTGTCGCCAATCTCAGCACATGCGAAAAAGAAACAGCAAGTCACTACAAACGGTTACTCGACAATGTTTGCAGAAAATTTATCTGTCTGGCGGATGCTTTTTCTTAAATAGCGCCCTTCGTTAAGTCGACTGTTAAACACCGTTCGCTCGGATAGCACCCCTCTGGTCATAGGGAATCAGCCATCTCCGACTGCTTTATTATTCTTCAGTTGATCGATTTCTCGCCAGCTCTCTGCGAGATCGGGAATCGGCACGCTGTTACCGTTTGTAGATATTCCTGGGTTAACATCCGTTCTCTTTCTTTTATATCGCCATTAGGCGATATGAATAAAAGAGTTTGCTTTACTTCTCCCATAAAATTTTCACGGTAAAAGCAAAGCAAACTGTTTTATTCATACGGCCTATTGAGATGCGCCTCAAAGAACTGCTTCCATCTGCCAGCGTCTCACGCTCTTTTGTGACCAGGTTTCCCTCGTCGTCCTCCGCATATCAGGCTTCGGTGTGTATCCTTTACGAGATTGATTCACCTAATCATAGAACTTGCGCGTCTCATTAGCCCGGAATAGTTATTCTAGCTCTTCACGATCACTGGTCTCAATCTGGTGTTTTTTCTCCGCCTCCGCGCTCGTCGATACTCGACCAGATCCTTTAACCCCTCTAAGGTCTACATCATTTTTAGCACCGCAAAATTCCCTAAAATGGCCGTAACTTTTTTATCTTTCAATATTTTTTCACCAAATTTGGGAATTTTGCTGAAAATATTTTCTATTTTCATAATATCTATAGATAATGGCCATATGTCATATGGTCCCGGAGTTATTCCGGAGTTCCTTGGGGGACCGAGATATGGCTTTTTTAGATAAAGTTGCCAAATATCTAAAATTTGTTTGAAATCTGTTGATTTTCGTAAGCATATCATCGACTGTAGACATATCAGTTACTTTGCCGCAGTTAGGGGCCATGGTGCGCGCCATCCGGATCCGGAGGGACACTTTAAATCCGGAACCGGTTCCCGTAACGGGAAATTTCAGCATCAGTAAAGCATGTCGTGTCGCATATCAAAAAACATCGGCATTTGACAAAATAGCGATTGGCGATCATCTCATGTCTCTCAGAGGCCATATGGCCGATTCCAGGTCCCGGACAAGTTCCTCCGAAATCCGTTCCGTGCTAGAATCAGAAAAGAAACCCTCCCCGGACCCGGAACCGGTCATACGGCCTCTGAGAGACATGAGATGATCACCAATCGCTATTTTGTCGAATGCTGATGTTTTTTGATATGCGACACGGCATGCTTTACTGATGCTGAAATGTCCCGTTACGGGAACCGGTTCCGGATTAATAGTGTCCCCCCGGAGCCGGATGGCGCGCACCATGGCTCCTAACTATGGCAAAGTAACTGATATGTCCACAGTCGATGATATGTTTACGAAAATCAATAGATTTCAATCAAATTTTAGATATTTGGCAGCTTTATCTTAAAAAGCCATATCTCGGTCCCCCAAGGAACTCCGGAATAACTCCGGGACCATATAACATATGGCCATTATCTATAGATATTATAAAAATAGAAAATATTTTCGGCAAAATTCCCAAATTTGGTGAAAAAATATTGAAAGATAAAAAAGTTACGGCCATTTTAGTGAATTTTGCGGTGCTAAAAATGATGTAGACCTTAGAGGGGTTAATGAAATCCGTAAATACAACGAACAGACCCAGAAGCTAATGACATTCAATGGTGACATATGGTTCAGACAATGACATTCAGGCTATCGATGTTTCAAGATGACAGCTGAAAGTTATGACAAGTGATCGCCAGCTGTGGAATCCCCAATGTCATTTCTTTCCTATGACCAATGCAAAAACGTTGATTCAAACATATCGCCTTTCAAGCCATAGAGGTACAAACAGACTTCTGCCGTGCTCTGAATTTTTTCTCAATTCTCGGTGTTTGACTGACAAAGCGCAGAAGGCGAATCGAATTACTCTCGCGCTATCGGATGTTACCTTCTCCGACAAGCGACGAGATTTTGCTTTTGCAGTGCTTTTTTGCTTAGCTCTGTCCCCGCGTGAGCGTCAGTTTTGTTTCATCTTTCTTTATCTGCTTATTCTCTTTGGGTTACGGAGCAAATAATATTTTGTCTCCAGTGTGCGAAGATTAGCACTGCTTGTAGTTGTGCTCCCTGTGCGCAAGATGAGTGGTTCTGCTTCTTATTTTGACGCCATTTTAAGCAAAACTTGGTAAGCTTAAACAAAACAAAAAATACTGGCAGCAAGAGGAGAGAGAGAACCAACAATTACACACTATCGTTTCTCTCTGAGCTCGTTTGTTGTTGTGCATAGGGGCCTCGAATAAATTCCAAAATTTTAGTTGCCACCCGTTAAAATATATATAGCGTAAGGTGCGAGCATACGATTATGGTATTGAAGTTGAATTGAATAAATATGCCAAAAGCTTACTAATGGGTTATATTTTATTGGCTGGAAGTTTGAAAAGGATCGATCAACTAGGGTAAATTGCCAATTGTTTCACAGCTAAGCACTCGTCTACAGTAATTTGATGATATTGAACTCTGCACCCAATTATTGCACACCGAAATAACCTTCAAATATTATTATTTCACACCTAACGCTTAATTGTTACACCGCTTTTGTTTTGATTTTTCCTCTTTGTTACATTGGCATTATTGCCAAGTTGTTGTGTTTGTGGACAAAGCCACTTACATATACATACTTTAGGATTACCTTAGCAACCATTAAGACCTAGAAACCTCGCAGTAAACGGTGCAAACGAGAAAAATCGCGAAATGGAAATAACGACTCAACAAAATAAACAAATAAACAAAAAGCAACACCGCGGAAAGTGAACTGTCAAATCGATGTTGCAGAAACACAAACAAACAGGGTTAGGACAAACAGGAATGCAATAAAATTGGAAGGAGAGTCATATGTAGTTCCAATTACTGAACTAGCGAATTTATCGGCAATTTGTGTTAGAAAGACCCAGTTTTATGCATTTATTGAGTGAAATAAGTTTCTATCAATGCTACAAAACCCATAGAACATGTTTATTTGCATCTAACGTTCAATGAAAGCTTATTTTGTAAATGAACTTTCTTATTAATTTTGACAAGAAAATCGTTTGGTGAAAGCGAAATTGGGACACATGTAAGAAAATTTGTTATAGTAACATTCTGATGGATAATGAAATTATATAGCCGATGTTGTCGTGGGTTCGAATCTTAGTAGAATCAGGCCATTCGATGTTAAGTGACTTTTAGCATGGGTTTATTCTCAGGCCACTCCACATCCTTCCTACTGCATTCTGCATTTACTAACAACACAGCTAACAATGAAAGCCTCTTGCCAGGGCAAGTTATAAGAATGGTACTTGCTTGAGGTGCGAATGAAGCCTCTTGTTCAAGGGCAAATTATAGCTTGTTCCGCTTCCTGATTCTAGGAACGAAATTGGTAATGCATAAGTAGTAAGGAACACATACATACACACATACACACCCTCACTCTGTGCTGAACTCTGCTTTACCCACCATGAAGCCTTTAGTCGGGACTGGTTATAAGAATGATGCTTGCTCGAGGTGCGAATGTAGCCTCTTGTCCAAGGACAAATTGTAACTAGTGTCCGCACTTCCTGACTCTAGGGTTGTGAACCATTTCGCGAAATTTTTAACTTTTTAGTTACAATTTGACGGTTCGATGGGTATTTCTCCTCGAGTGCTTAAAATCAGTTCAGAATGCGAACCATTTCATATTTGACAGTTTGATAGTTGTTTTACTCGATGAGAGCATATATAAGGTGCGGATGAAGATGTTTCTATAACAGTGAATTTATTTATTCAGTGCAGGTTGGAATTGGATGAATTTTTGGTGTTCATTTGCTCCTATTTGATAGATAACATTTATCTCATTTCATTTCGGGTTGAATAAATAAATTTGTTATATGTTCAACATCCATACATTGGTGAAAAAAAAATTAAGGAAAAATCAGTGAAACACATGGAAGCTCTTTCCTCACCTGTGGCATATCTCATTGGCTCTCAGAAGCGAACCATCAAACTGTCAAAACTAACTATGCTCCCGAGCAGGGTTATTTTCGAAAGACAATCGAACTGGTAAATTTTAACCAGAAAGTTAAAAATTTCGCGAAATGGTTCACAGCCTAGAGCTAGATTGGTTGAAAAGTAGTGAGAAGTGTAGAGGGAAAAAGGGGTGAAAACACACCGACACTTTAAGCACGGATAATAAGCAGTTCGCTCACTCTATAGCGATACTGCAATAACAACGAAGTGCGGAACAACACCTGGATAAGATCACAATAGATCAAAATACTGGTCGTAGTGATAATATCCACACACAAAAAAAGCCGACGTTGTTGCCAAATTACATTTTACATAATAAACCGTCGTGAAAAGGTACAAACACTACGTAGTGTACAATAATTGGCAAATTACCCTAGGTAATTTTCTACATCTTTTTTCGTGATGCAATTTGATGTGGAACGCCCTTTATTCTTGCAAAATTGTTTCTTGGTGCCAAATTGGTTCTTCATGCTTGTATAGCAGGAAAATATAATAGGCCCAATGATTAAAAGCATGCTGAAACTACTATCCAATGTTCTACCAAATTTTATTCTCTGTCGATTTTCATCAACATCTGAACCCACTTAGGTATGAATTTTACCATTGAATTCATTGTGATTAGTGTTAGGACGATACATTCAAAAAGTACACTCTTGTAAACTGAAAACGTAACATAAATATTGCTATTAATTTGATAGACACTAGCATAGACATAGCTTCACTAAATAGTTGCTGTCTTCCTAGAATAACTAGCACATTAAGTCACTTAATTTAAGTAATCGACCAACAAGCTGCTTAAGTGTTAAATGATATGAAAAAGGTCTTCCTAGCGTAAGGTGGATTTAATTAAGTTTTTTGGTTTGATTGAAAGTTGATATGTCGTAAAAAAGAAAAAACACAATGATAAAATAAATTTGAAAATTCAGAAAACCCTCGCCCAGGCAAAAAATCTTAGGACATAAGCAAATCCTACAAATATCTACCATTGTATCAAGCATCACCACATTAATATGCAAAGTCATCGTTTATAGCATCAGGCCAAATTTCAACAGCGTGTGCAGAAAAACAAGAGTTTTTCGTACTAGGTCGTCATAAATCGCATCCATAAACAAAACCGCCTTCACCTCTGCTGCGCAGTCAAGGAAGATTTAATTTCACTTACATTAATTTAACATTTTGATTTATTACATCTATCCAAAACGATGCCGCTTTATGTTGCGCTCGTCTCTTAAGCCGTAAACGGTCCTAAGCCATGAACGTTGAGAACATTGTTGGAAGCCAACGGATTAGATAAGAAAAACTAGCTTCTCGTTTCCATGGGTGACTTGATAATCACTTTTATTACAGTAAGCGTTTCCCAGAATCCTTCTCCTAATTATTTAGATATTAATTAATATAAATTTCAAGAACGGTACATTACAATTTTTGCTGCGATTTAACAATAAAATCCAGTTAAAATCGGAATTTACAATGGCTTGAATTGATAACGTACTCTCATCTCTAACGATGTGCATTACTTGCAAAACGAAAACCATTTGATTCCAGCTCGCTCTAACCAAGTGGAAATTCCCACCCAGACCCCAAACATTTCGCGGTGGGAACTGTGGCGTGTGGTCAAGCTGAGGGATATACGTTGCAGGTAAACATATATAATACACAACAAGTGATAGGGCCACTACTGAAGAGAGGCGATTATATTCTCAGGCCAAAATTCAAGAGTCACTTGCTACTTGGACCAACCAACCAACCAACCAACCGACCACGGTGCACGGCGTAAGAAGGTGTTGAGACGGTTCCCGCGGCGGGCAAGCATCATCGGCGCTAAAAAAAATTTGCTTTTAGGGCATTCTAGTGGTAAGCGAAACTCGTTGAAACACGGCGAAGAGTGTTGCGGTTTCAGCGGCGTTCAGCTAGACGTTTCGAAAGCTTCCGTGAAATTGCTAAGGAGCGAATACCACATTTCACATAACCAACCGCACGCAGACGGAATGGAAGCTAAATGGTTAGCGGTGAAGTAATTCTGCTAATAATAGTCTTAAAGTTGAGGTTTGGTAGTGGATGATTAAAACATTATTTTATGATAATTGTCAACATTACCTCAAACTATATATATTAACGATAAAAATTGTCAATAGTTGCCACCGACGAAAGCATCGAATATATACCGTCAAACGGGGTAACTTGCAACAGTTCTCAACTATGAGTGCAAGTGAAAACTTATCTGTAGTACATTTGAGGACATTTAATTAATACAAAGTTATTAGGTCCACCATAGAACAATTTCACATATTGAGAAAAAATATTCGATCAACATTGGCTGTTGTAGAATTTTTTAACTAATTTGTTACTAGTAACCCCTTAAACGGGGTAACTTGCAACAAGCAATATTTTTTGAAAAATGAACGAATTTAAAGATTTGAATGAGTTTCTTTTGACTTGAATAGGCAAATGATAATCCGACTTGCGATTTTTAATGCTTTTGCTATGAATATACGCATAAATGTCCTATATAACGTTGGTGAAAAATGTATGAGCCCCGTAACGGAAATTACACAAATAACTTTTTATATTATTCATGCAGTTGATAAACCTTGCCTGGATCCCATAGAGCTGCCTTCTTTAAGGACCATTCACATTTTACGTAACGCACTTAGGGAAGTGGGAGTTGTGTAACAACGCATTCCACGTTGTATATCCACTATGCAAAATCGCGTCATGAAATGGAGCGGGAGAGTTAAAAATCATCGATATCTCGGTTACGTAATATATGAATCATCATTACGTTACGAGTGATCGTAATTAGACACTGTCATATTGCTGGTCGATTCTCTCAGTGAGGTTATTTTCGTTTTGGCCTCTTCTATGGCCATTTTCAGTATATCCAGAGAAAAACTGGCATATTTCCGACTTTCCGAAAGTATCTTACACTCTTCAGATGTGCTTTAGTATTGTTTGATGCAAAATTAAATGATAACGTGCCTCTTGAAGGTAACGGAACACAGCATTTTATATCTACCAGCTGTTGCAAGTTACCCCGTTTAAGTACTTGTTTCACGAATAATGTGGTAACAAGCAGGATAAAAAGAACTAGTTATCATAAATCAATTATTTTGTTTCCTTATTGTTCATTTTACTATAAAAAATGTATGTTATTCTTCTTTTATTTGAAGTGCCTGTGGGCGACACAAACGTTTTACTGACGAAAAATTGACGATGAATTTGACACCATCTTGTGGGATTTTTTAAAAATCACCAAAACAGCAGAAAATCAACATAACGGTATCCTAGGCTTCTTTGAACTGTTAACAACAAGATTCAGTGACTGATGTAGATTAAAAATTGTAATGTAACAGATCAAAAAATACAGTAAATTGGATCGATATAGCGTTGTTGCATGTTACCCCGCTGTTGCAAGTTACTCCGTTTGACGGTATTGAAAAACAACTTCGATATAAAATTAGTAGAATGCGCAAGCAAAACAAATAACTTCGCTAATTTTTTATTTTTGGATTAGTAAAAATATATTCATTTTCTACTCAAGTTCGTTTGTATTCATAAAAATTTTAAGGAGTGTACCAGTTTTCTGTGTTGATTTTTGAAATAACACGGTTTTTATTTATGACAATTTTTGAATTAATGGAAATTTTTACACGGTTTTTTTACACACCACATATCCCCCTCGAAAAAAGGCTTGAGTGTATTCGTTTTCAGGATATATTGACACATTGATTTTAAGCCCAACCTTTATCTTTACCTTTTACCACAGACAAACAGACGAGACACTCGCGATAATTCCATCGTCCAATCACCACTCATTTTTCAAAAAAACATGTTTCGCAACAAGGCCACACCGCGGCGCGCGGGTGTTGCTTTGAGTTTTCAGTATAAAATCATTCAAATGTACAAAACCCTACAGCATAAAGCCCTGAAAATGCAAGGTACTCCGCAACATGCATAACAGAGGGTGCTAGTGTGCAAGCAAAATGTGCAGGACGATGGTTTTTAAAGGATTTTCTTCTAAGTGTTATGTCAGTTCGTCAGTGCTTTTACCTTTTACCTTTAACCTTTTATCTTTTACCTTTCTTGTTTCTGTTGATCTAATAGTTGCTTTTTCGTATGGACATTACCACTGCGACCAGTATTTTGTTCTATTGTGACATTATTGCAGTTTCACTATTCATTGAGCAAACTATTTATTATCAGTGCTCGAGTGTCGGTATTTTTTATCCTTTTTCTCCTCGATGTTTTTTTTTTCTATTTTTCAACCAATCTTGCTTTCCGGAGCCATGTAGTGCGGAGCTAGTTGAACAAGCTTCATTACGCACCTTATACCTTGCAGTATAATTTTTATAACTAACCTCGGCTAGAGTTTTCATCGTCGGTACAGCAGAGTTCAGTACAAAGCAAGTGTTTGTATGTGATTTTCCTAGAAACTTACTGAAACTTTTGCACCACGACTCTCGTTCCAAGAACTAGGCTGTGGAATAAATTATTATTTAACCATGGACAAAAGGCTCATTACGCACCTCAAGCCAGTACCACTCTTATAAACTTACCCTGGCAAGAAGCTTCATCGTAAATATATGCAGAATTCAGTACGAAGCAAGGATGTGGGCTGTGCTTAAAGCATCACTACTCATTTTAACGGAGCTGCTTCAAGATACTGTGGTATTTTATTGAAATTCGGTATGGAAAAAATTCTCATTTACTCATATCCGGTACGCTGCGGTCACTAGGCAAAACTAACTTTAGATGATTTCATTTTTTAATGGAGATAGTCCCATCGGTGTATCACTAGGCATATCCCGAAACATACTAAAGGTACCAAATAAACGGTATCAAAATTCTCTCAACTAAGTTAGTCATTAGTTGATTGAGACCGCAATAGGCCACCGGCCTAATATGCGCGGTATCGTCTTTTTTGTGCCATCAAGTAGTGTAATTAAAGGCGGCAAATATACTATGGCTTCGGGGGACAAATTCTTCGCCAGTTCTCAAACTATACAGAAAGTACGCGTGTAAATTTATCCTTGTGTGTGGAATACAGTACGGTTACGGTTTGTAGTAATAACAGAAGTTATTAAATATATAGATGTTTTTTCCCCATAAATATCTACTTTTGAAACGGTGACGGTATCGATTGCTGCCTGCTCAAAGAGTATTTGCCAAGGTATTAAATCGATTACACAAAAGTACATTTGCAGTCATTATTGAAAATATCGCTAGAGGGTTAGGAAAAGACAGAAAGACCTTTGCTTTATGTGTAGCGTAATGCAGTTAACGAATCATTTTCCCACCAGTGACAATAGGGGCCTTCGCATCCACTATCAACCTGCCAGTTTGTCACACAAAGATTTCTCGTAAATTGCTAGTGGAAATTATATGTTTATTCCATTTGTAATTGTCCATGAGTTTATTACATATTGGCGAGAATTTATCTTGTTGCTTTGAGTTCATTCGGAGCGGATCGGACATGCTAGCTGTCCTGCATCTTCTCCGCATAGATGAACGAGAAAAAACTTACACGAGCGATGAGCTGTGCTATTGTAACGCATGGCTTGGAACAGAAAAGGACAGCCAACAGGCAAGTGCGAAGCATAGAGCGCGTTAATCTGCATAATCGACTGGCATAAGCATAATTTAAGTAGCACCCGTTTACTTACCTTGTTGGTCACGCCATGTGTAACTAGCCAAGCCACGGTGGGAGTCAATGAGAGTCTCAGCAGTCCAAAGGGCAAATTTCTTCCAGATTTGTTTTTTTTTTTTTTCAATTTTGCGAGCCCCACCAACATGTTTATACTGCCGAAGGTGAACGACGGCTATGTGTTTCTTCTACATTTTTCCTGCGTCTTAAACATGGTCATTCGCAAGCGCCTCCAGGCTGATACGATTGCTTGTGGCTACCGCGCTGAACCTGTTCGCCGGCTCCTCTCGGTGTGTGAGGAGGACTAGTTTCTATGACTTTTCTGACACACCAAAGCACCGCTCGCTCTTAGGCCGCTGTCCACCCGTGTGAAAGTAGATTTATGGACAGACAGTGGGAAACATGGCAAAATTATAGTTTTAAACTGAAGGGTCTTTACGCCGTAGCTATTTACCGCACACACGAGAATGCTTGACACTGGAAAATGACTCAAAATCGTTTACTGTCTACTTTGAGCATAAAACATGCTAATTTAGCTGCGAATAATGGTACGGAAGAGCCACGTAACACGTCCTTGCTCAATTGGATGTTCAAGTTTTGAAGTAAACGAGTAGATTTTTAAAATCAAATATATCTTTTTGAAATGCAGTTTGTCCGAAAATGCAAACATTATAAAACACCTTCGATGGTCAAGATTATTTTTGGATGCTGTGATGAGTAGCTAACTGTACCCCCGTGCCTACCCACGCATTCAACTTCATGCCAATAACAAACCTTCTGTCACTAAGTTTAAGCAACTGATGTCGGTAAAATTTTACCGAAGTTTGGAACAGCTAACTATATTTGATAATCGACTCAAGATTGCCGAAAATTCAGCAAAATTCTGCAGTTGTCAAAATGCCGACCTGCCCGACATTCTAATTCCATTGCGGACAGATTTGTAAAATCTTATAATTGCCGATGTTAGTTGTACCGATGTTGGGCTCGTTTCGTTAAAATTACAGTTTTACAAAAATCTCAGCGGTAAAGTTTGGCCTACTCAGTAAATCATAACAATTAACATTGGCGATACTAACGCTCATTTCTGGGGTGGCTAAAGCCCCCAGCATTTTTTTCGACCGTTTTATTTTGTCGGCAAGGTCCATTTTTCTAGGGGGGGGGCTAAATCTCTCCTAGGGGGACGTTAGCCCCCCCTAGCCCTCCCCTAGTTTCACCAATGACAATCAATACTGAGCATCAGCAATTTTTCTTGCAAATGCTGGACTGTCGGTAATTGTTTCGATTTACAATTCAAAAACTGTAAGAAAACTTACCGGAGAGATTAACTGTTATACACACTTAAATTTTTTTACCGAACTCTGAGCACGTTCGGTAAAATTCGATGGTGCCAATCGACGTTTATGGATCATTAGTAATGTTTGGCATCATAAAAAAATTTACCGAACACTTCTATTTTCGTTTTCACAAAGTGCTACCCAGTCAAATTGATTGATGTGCTCAATTGGTCAAAATTAATGTCCTCAATTTTACCAATTCGTCAAATAATTTCTTTTAAGTCTACCAAAAATATGCAAAAAGGCGTTGGGTTCATCAACTGGCGAAATATGGATCCTCTACCCTATTGGAGTGGAACGAAGCCAACGGAGTCACTTTCATACCCAAGGATATGAACGCCTCCAACGCACTAGAACTAAGGCCCATCGAAAAATACTAGACTATTGTGAAGCAGGCACTACGGAAGCATCCCAAGGAGGTCAAGTCTGAGGAAGACATGAAGAAAAACTGGATTTCCGTACAGATGAAACTGCAGCTAGGTTGTACAAAACTTTTTGAGCAAAGTTAAGTGTAAGGTGCGAGCATACGGTTATGGTATTGAAGTTGAATGAAACAAATATGCCAAAAGCTTACTAATGGGTTATATTTTGTTGTCTAAAAGTTTGAAAAGGATCGGTTAATTAGGCAAAATTCTGCAGCGTTTCTTGAGTGGTGAAATTTGATGTGGGACACCCTTTACACCTAATGACAAGTTATGACTAATGTATTTGTATAAAATATCTACATCAATATATTAAATGTTAAAAATGATCATTTCCGCTAGAATGCTTTGAACTTAGATAGGGTAGAAAATCTATTTTAAGCAGTCTAAGCAGATCACTTAATGTTTTGCCACGACAGGTTGACTAAGTGAGGGATATCAGCATACCAATCTTCTGGTTAACTTTAGTTCTTCAAATTGTTACCATGGAAAGTCGCTATTATTAAGCTAAACTTCTGATTATTTACATTAAAGATTAAGGCGATGCTGGAACTAATTTTAATCAGCCGGAACACATTCTAATCACCAAGCTGCTTTCTTACCCAGGTAACGCAGTGATTGGCTATTAGAAATGCTGTAATCAGTGCACAACGTAGCGAGGTGGCAATTCTCTTCAGTAGATGAAAATATGTATGTTTTTTTGATAATAATTTTTAATTCATTTTTTTTTAATGAAGTAGCTAACCCTGCTTGGCTACAACAATAGTCCTTATCAATGGACGCAGTTGTGATATGGCTCTACAGGAAAGGAAAGGAACCCTGCTTGGCTATTTCAATCGAAGACCAAATTTTTAACAGATGTGTGTGTTTTCGGATGTAACTTTTTAAAAATTATAGGTTGAAATCTGAAAAAATGTCTTGCAAAATCGATTGAGCTACGTTAAAAAATGTCAGATAAAATTTGTTATATTTCGGCTTAAAAAGCTTTACCAACTTGCAAATGTTTAGTCTTGAGCAGAAAAGTTAAAGTTTCACTACGAGATTATCGTGATCGATTTGATTTACAGCGAACATAATAAAATATCTTAATTTTTCGCAGTTTTCGTAGTTGTGCAACATATGCGCATTGAATTATCGCATTATCGTGCATATTGGAATAATAAGTGGCTAAAATTAACGCGCCATCAAAATTTTGCAATTTTTGAAAACCAGTTGTTTAAAGAAAAAAAATATAGTCGATTAGTCATTTCTAGTAAAATCATTCTAGATGCATTCTATAACTCACAGTTTGCTTTGATGAATTGTTGTTTGGCGACCAAAACAAATGCTAGAAAACGGCAATACGGCATCGCAAAAAAAAAGATTCTGGTGTTGAACTTTAATATTCTTTATAATAGTAGCAATCTAGCAATAATCGCTTTGGTCATGGTATTACCATATTAATAGCACCCGAAAACTGTCAGTTTTATTGCGGATTGACAAGCAACTATAATAAAAACAACTTAGATTGGTGCGCCATATTGTATTGCTACGCCCCACTTATAGTAAATTAATTAGAGATGTGTCGCAGCCAACCAGTTTAATTAAGCATAAGCATAAGCATAAGCATAGGATATCGCACGTGTGCTACTCCGTTATTGACCAGGACCGATGAAAATTGCAAAATGATGGCTGGAAAAAGCATACTTGGGACAGCACGCTATTCCTCATTGTGCAACCTTATCAAGTCCCTGCATGCTGATCAATACCGACGCCAGCCACGTCCGAATGCGGGTCCTGGTGGGATGGGAAGGAATGTTAGTTCAATACTTATTGCTACTAAAGACAAGGGAATCCTCTGCATCTTCACAAGTATTTCGGGAAAGGAATTGTTGTTAGTAGATGGGGGAAGCTAGATGGATAAGGTAAGTATGTAAGCACCAGTTATATGAGACTAACCTGGATATTAAAATATTTTCTTGTAAAGCCAGTAATTACGAAAATTAAGATATAAACAATACCTTTTAGCAAATTTAATATAATGCCAATGGTGCTCATATACAACCATAATTTAATTTATATTGAAAAATACTATGCACATGCGAGATTTACGGCTCGAAAACTACGTGACAACTTGAACTTATAACCTATACCTGAAAATAAAAATCTGGGATAACGATATAGTCCCTAAGTTGATAAGCATTTCCTCCTATCAACGCTAATATGCAGAGATATAGCGCCCTACACGCTTTGTCGCAGCCAACCAGTTTAATTGTAAACAAACACAGTAAACTTACTTTATCGACACTTTTATTATGGTTTTATAGCTAGCTATAAATAGTTTTTGACTTGTATCAACTTGGTATTACGCAATACCATGATAAAATCAGAGGTGATTCATATTACAATAAAACCACTGACGAACTGACATGACACATAGAAGAAAATCCTTTAAAAACCATCGTCCTACACATTTTGCTTGCTCACTAGCACCCTCTGTTATGCATGTTGCGGAGTAGCTTGCATTTGCAGGGTTTTATACTGTAGGTTTTTTACATTTGCAGGGTTTTATACTGGAGGTTTTTTACACTTGTATGGTTTATACTGAAAACTCGAAGCGCCGCGGTGTGGCCATGTTGCGAAACATGCGTTTTTGAAAACTAAGTTGTTTTTGAATGGACGATGGAATTAACGCGAGTGTCTCGTCTGTTTGTCTGTGATAAAACCTTTATAAAATTCAAATAAAACCAAGCTGTTTTGGAATTGTTACTAGACAGGTTATCTGTTCTGAAATATGCATAATGCAAGAAAAATAAAGCCCTTTTTTCTTATTTTAGATCTATTCCGCTTATCAAAGTCCTTTCGTGGTGCCATGGGGGATTGAGGCTGGAGACTGCAGTAGGGTTTTAGTGGGTCCGGATCCTCACGCCCCATTAGGGGGTCGGAATACCAAACCCAACTCCCTGAGTTGTCTTCTCAGGTGTCTGATAGTACCGTATATTCTAAGATGCTCAGCAGATTTCCTTACTCGTAAAAAAAATCCTTACTTATACTTCTAGCTGCACTGAGCCGGGGTGGCTCTTGCCGTAGCAAGAATTGCTCTTCACTGTACTTGGTCCTGGGCTAACATCGTCGATTAATTGAGCGTCTCGACACACGCAAGTTGGTTTCATCCTAGTTGAGTTATCTAGCAGTGGCCCAACGCCTCTATTGCTGGTGCCGGTGAGGTTCTCGAAGAGAATGAATTTTTTCGCACAGTTGTCCAGCATTCATGCGGTGTGACCCAATCCCAACTCTTGCCAGGTGTACGATGGGAATCTCTCCAAGCAGTGCCTGAAGCTCGTGCTTTTAATGCCTACGACACTCTCCGCTATCCATTTGTACTCCATCAAAATAATCCACAGTCCTTTCGTTCGAATACCGCAAGTACACGTATGTCTTTCGTAAGGAAAATTACTGTCTCAAGTCCGTAGAGGATCCGGCCCAGTAGAGTCCAGTCTGATTAGCGTTTTGTACATCGTCAACTTGGTGCGGCGCGGCGTATGCTCCTTGCTGAAAGCATCTTGTGGAGGGAAAATTAGACTTCCAGCTTGAATGTATCGTTGAATCTCCTTACTCGTATTATTGTCAGCGGTGACCAGAGATCCCAAATATATGAACTCATCAACTACTTCCAGTTCAACACCGTCCATAGGCACTGTCCATGGGAGACAAACACTGTTTTCTCATATATTTGGTTTTCGACGCATTGATTTGTAAACTCAATCCTCCTAGCCTCCGTTTTCGGTTTGGCGTAGATTTCCAACTTAGATAGATTGGCTACTTTTGCAGAAGATCGTTCTTCTCATTTCGATGCCCGTTCGCCGGATCACATATTCAATTGCGATATTGAATAACATACTGGACAGTCCACTCCCATACCGTAACACCTCTGCGCGATTCGAAGAACCTCGAGAGTGCCCCCGAAATATGCACGTAGCACATCACTCGCTCCAGGGTAGCTTTGACCAGCCGCTTCAGTTTGTCCGGAAAACCGTTCTCGTGCATTATCTGACATAGCTGTTCGCGCTAGACTGTGTTGTATGCTACCATGAAATCTGCGAAAATATGATGCGTCGGCACGCGATGTACTCCCGACATTTGTGGAGGTTCTGTCGGAAAGTGAAAATTTAATTCGTAGCAGCACGGACCCTGATGAAGCCCGCCTGATACTGCCCTATGAATTCTATTGCTACTGGGGATAGGCGACGTAACAAAATCTGGGAGAGCATTAGGCGGCGTGGATCAACGTGATGCCACGGTATTTAAAGTAATCGAGCCGATCGCCCTTTTTATAGATGGGACAAACCACTCCTTCCATAAATTTTTCCGCTAACTTCTCCTACTCCCAAACCCTTGAAATTATCCAGTGAAGAGTCATTGCTAGTGTTTCATTGCCATTTTTGTAGAGTTCTGCCAGGAGTCGCTCCCGGCCGGCAGCTTTATTATTCTTCAGCTGAGCGATTTTTCGCCGGACTTCTTTGAGATCAGGAGCTGGCACGCTTTTATCGTTTGTAGGTATCTGCTAGATTAAGTTCCTTCATCTCCTTCTGTTATATCGCGATTGAGATGCCTACTAAAGAACTACTTCCACCTGTTTCGCTTGTTTTTGATCAGGTTTTTCTCCTTGTCCCTACATGTATCAGACTGCTCAACTGCTCAAACTTGCGCGTCTCATTAACCCGGAAAAGTTGTAACTTTTTTCGCTCTCTGCCCTCCTTCTGGCGCGGTCAACTCATTACAGGCCAAATTCTCCTTTGTGGCAATGCTTAGAGAGTGTTTCCAAGCTCTTTTTTTCCTCTCCCTCGCTTGTTGGCATCCCTTTTCAAACCAATCATTTTGTGCACTCGAGATTTCTTCAGAAAGTACTTCTGATCACCAGGCAAAGTTGATGCATCGCTGGCCGTTATCGTTCGTGCCGGTTTGGAAGCTACGGCAGGCCCGTATACCGGTCTATACATTATCAAGGACCACCGACCCTGTTATCAATCACCCTATGTTGTTTTCTTATGTTAAGCAACATGTTTGGCAAATTTGATGAAGAACCGCCCAGGCGTTTACTTCACCGTTTGTTTAAAATCGTTTAGAAACCAAAGGATTCATTCCGACAATTTATGTTGTCGGCTACAACTTGTTAATATTTTTTGAAACGATGGTTCTACAATTGATGAAGGGACGGTAGGGGAAAGAAATGAAAATTTTTTGGTGAAGGAGGGGAAGAGCGGAAAGGAAGGGGGGGGGGTATTGGTAGCTATGCTTGACAAGTAGTCATTTTGATTCCTACCTTTTGTCCAATACTGGAACTGGAACTGGACTGGCCCTGGCGGGTGTTGTGGGTTCGAATCCGGTTATAATCTTAGATTACAGCTTGGTTCGACTTATGCACCTTCCAGTATTGGACAAAAGGTAGGAGTCAAAATGACTACTTGTCAAGCATAGCTACCAATACCCCCCCCCCCCCTTCCTTTCCGCTCTTCCCCTCCTTCACCAAAAAATTTTCATTTCTTTCCCCTACCGTCCCTTCATCAATTGTAGAACCATCGTTTCAAAAAATATTAATTTATATGTATGACCTCATTTCAAGGTCAAGACTAAAAACTTCAGATTAGTCTAGAACTTGTTGCCCAACTTTTATCTCAATAAATGTAGTTCTTTTGCACGAAGTATGGCATGTAGCGCAGTCCTGTTGAAACTACGCTTCATCAACATCAACAAATCAAAATTTCAAGGAAAAAGGAACGATTTATTTTTTGGAATAACCTTAAAGCAAAGCCTTGGACTGTTTACCTTGATTGTCTCTTTTTATTCGAAAGACCTCGCAGCCAGCTGTCAGTGTAGGAGATAATTATGGGGCTAGTACTACGATCCGATTAACTCTTTCGTCCTCTCTCAGTCACGATTCGATCATACATCGGCAAGTGTCACACCTCATGACCTGCTGTGAGATTTTTTTTAATCTATTTTGAATAGTAAATTACTTTTCTGTATATTTTTAAAGTTTCCCTTCTTCAGCCACTGTTGCCCTTCTACTATGCCCACAATACATTGCTACCGGTCCTTTATCTTGGTCATTCACAACGATAATGAGCTGCGTACTATAGTAAGCTTGGGTGAATTTCTGAGTTACGACACAAGTAAAGAGAAATGAAAACAGGTGCTGCTAACAATAGTCGGTACAGTCATTCTCATGCGCGATGCGCCTACATACGTATATTATACCAAACAGAAACAGTCGCCTGAAAAATATCTCCGCGAAATTCGTGATAACAAAACCTAATCAATAGCATCAACATCAGCACAGTTTCCCATCTGCCAGAATGATGAACCTGTCCGCCATTATTTATCCAGAAGGCGTCATCACGTAACCACCACGGCTGACTCCTGACTCCTTCGTGGGATATGTTGAAGCTGCTAAAAGAACACGCATAGGAACGAATTCTCGCTCCCAGCGAAGAGAATGATGATGATGATGAAAGTTGGAAAAGTCATTGTCCTTCGGATCATTTTTTACGGAAACAGGTTGCAATGTGTACCACTCTGCGGTGGCGGACGGATGGCCCTCGGACCGACGTATTTTGAAACGAGCTGGTGGTGGTTGCTGCGGCATTTACAGCGTTGTTATCATTGGTTGCTAAATAACAAACAATCAGCATGTTGAAGTATATTTGTAGTGGATTCAGTATCACGTTGACGAAAAATCGCAATGTGATGTAGTATCCATTCATGTAACGTAGTATTCATCAAAACTTCTCAGATATCTAGATTTTTCGGATATAAATTTCATAGTAATTTCAAAAAAGTAAAAAATATTTGATAAGCTTTATAAGATAGGGTTAGGTTTGTCCAGATGTAAGTAGAAAACTTTATAACACCGCTAATCCATAAAACAGAACATTATTTAAACTGTCGCTTTCACGCCAAATACAAGCCCGAATAACCGAATAAATTTGCATGCCAGTTAAGATTGAAATACATTACATAACATTTCTATACTTTACTAATCCTTGTACCGGTGGTCCACCATATACTTTGGCCGCACACTTGCTCTCGTCACATTAGAGCAAAAGCGTTGGACGCGAGAGGCGGCGTTTTTCATTTCAGAAATAACACAAACACTCGAACCCACACGCGTCAATAGCGACACGTAGCGCAAGACTCGCGTGGCCAGGTGATATGCAAATTTTACCCACTTGAAGCAGCAGTGGCAGCAGCTTCATAATAATCACCTATAAGTTTCCTTCTTATCACATGAACGCAACGTGTGTTACTCCCTGGCCCTGCACCGCACCGGACTTTCCATGCTCTGGTCATGCAAGGTGTGTCTGCACGTCTGCACCGGAATACGCGTTGTGGGGGAGGCGGTCGGTGTGGTTGGCTGGTGGTCATCCTGTCCAGTCGTGCGCCGGAGAGAGGCAACACGGAAAGAGAGAACCCGACAGGCTGCTGTTAGTTGATATTAGTGATAAATACCTGGCGCTGCTGGTGGGAGAGCATCTGCTCTGTTTCCGGATGGCGACGACTGCCGCGCATTTCGTCGCGGTGCTGCCTGCTGCTGATTAAATGTGGCCGAACGGCTTGAGTGCTGCAGTTCGTGCGCCTCCAGATCGATCCGGCCAGCACAGCAAACGTTACGAACCAGACCACGGTTAGTGTTGCGAAGCATACACACGAGAAGTTGTACGTAGGGAACACAGGGTTTATCAAATACTATCTATAAGTATTGATAATTTAATATCAGAAAAAAACATATTGAATATAAAATATATGAAGACCAGAGTTTTTCTCGTAGAAATCAACAAGAGTGATAAATAAAAGTTACAGTCCTCAAAACCACATTTGGAGAATCCATCTTGCTGAATTGGTGGATGCGCCTCACACTGTGTCGTTCTACAAATAACCATGCGTCCTCATGATTAGAAAGTAGCAACCATTTCCAGTAATCTGAAGAACACCAGAAACCAAAACCTCCCGCAAAGAACATTTAAAACTAACGTTGTATGTGATTGAGGTTTACCACAAAGTCGAAAATCATCAAACTTGACTGAAAAGAAAGAAATTGCGGTGATTGGACAGGTATATTCATCGTCTTGTCCAAGGTATTACTGTAAACAAAGAATGTTATGGCAAACGATGCAATAACATAACGATAGCATGTAGATAGTATTTTATAGTGCAAACTGCGTTGTACTATTTCTACGATTTCAAAATCCATTTCACAAAGTTATTATCATTACATTATGCATCCAACAAATCTATCAAAGTTAGATATTATTTAGTCTCAATAACCAATTGTTGTTCATGCTGCACGGACCAATCCCTTTTATTTAATTTACTCTACTGTACTACATAATTTAACAAAGGTGAGATGTAATTTCAAATGCAATTAATCAGTAATGCAATAGCTCCAATCTTATAGACAGCTGTTGAACTCCACAATCCCCTAAATATACAATGAAGATCTACCGTTCAATCGGTTCGAATGTCGCCACGCTTCGAAAGAAACTGGAAAATAAAAGAAAGGATGGCAGTAATTATTTTTCGATGACACATTAATGTCAAAGTACTTGTTTATTGTTGGTTTGAGAAACACCAAAGCGGCAGCCGAGAGGAGACGGGTGATGTTTATGCACGAGTAGCTAATGGACAAATCATCCGCCGTGCCATTGAACGATCATAACAGGTTATAGTGCGTGCAAAGGACATCATACTACATTGCACATCGACTAAATGTCTGATAAAATATCGGTTTGTAAATAGTTTCAACAACCATAATTTACTCTTCTGAAACCAAACTGACATGTGCTCGTGACAGCTCGATATTATGTGTCAACTGCAGAGAAATCGCCTGTGTAACATTTTCCAATAATGCATATTTTGATTTTGCATGTTTTCTCACTAACATCACGCGGAAAATGTATTTGGATTTTTATCCCAAGAAACAATTTTGTTGTATAATAGCTTGTCCAGTATTTCTTCTACAGGTATTAGCCATGCAATAAACGAATAAGCTAATCTTAAAACGTTTGTTAGGATGAGTTGGCTTGGTAGCTTCTGAGCTACAGGTTTTCAAATCGTTCAAACACTTGTTACTTTGAAACTGTAACTGTAACTGTCTAGTGACACTTGTTACTCTTCCTCCACCTACTGTAGAAACCACCGACTGAGAAGTTTAATCTAACTTTGTGTTTACTGGCGGGATGACGACACTATGCAGGCCCTTGCGACTTACAAGGTACTGCGTGTGAACGCTGTTCGTCTGTCAGCGTGTTAGCCGCGATTCTCAGCGCGGGGTTTCGGGGAAAGGCCGCGTTCCTGTGAAAATTTGACCAAACCTCGTGATTTTAGTCATGACCTTGAAATGCGGCCAAGCATATATACAGTAGGTGGAGGAAGAGGCACAATTTGTGATTAAAAATAGCCCAACCCATGTCGCTACATTAATAAGGGGGGTTGTGCAGTCCCCTTTTGTCCAGCGCCTCTGTGGTTCATAGGTACACGGATACCAGCGAGCCACATGCCCTGGCGGGTGTTGTGGGTTCGAATCCGGTTATAATCTCAGATTATAGCTTGGTTCGATCCATGCACCTTCCAGCATTGGACAAAAGGTAGGAGTCACAACGACAACTTGTTAAGCGTAGCTACCTATTACTACCCCCCCCCCCCCTCCACCCTTCCTTTCCACTCTTTCCCCACCATTCCCAAAAATATCCTTCTTCATTACTTTCCCTTACCGTCCCTTCATCAATTGTAGAACCATCGTATCAAAAAATTACTGGCCGTAGCCTTAGTTGGATATACGTTTCCGTCATCTTCCCAGAAATGAATGCCACGATGTCGGCTTCCTAAACAAGCCGTAAAGCTGGACTGACTTCTGAAAATCTGTTCTGATCACAAATTCTAACACAATATCAAAAAGCAATATCGCGGCTTGTGGTACATAGCTTTTCTACGAGCTTCCGTGCGTCGTTTGCATAGCACATTTATGCTATCGTCTCACGATTGCGTTCTTCCTGCTGGCGCTTCTTCGTGCGAAAGGTCAAGTTTTGCCTACTACGGGCTTATCAGTACTGTTCCACGTAGCTCTCTTACGTACGGTCTATCATCATTCGCATCATTCTCTTGCTGCATTCTTCTCCACCACTCCACCACTTGCATTCTGCATCAAACCAGTCATTCCTTAGATCTTCGAGCCATCGTACGACCTGCATTGATGGTCATATCTACCTACGTCACTTCTTCTTCTTCGGTATAGAGCCGGGGTGACTCGTGCTGTTACAAGCACTCATCTCCATTCAACTCGGTCTTGGACCACTCGTCGTCAATTTCCTAGCGGTCTCAGAAGTCGCAAATCGCTTTCGACCTGGTCGAACCATCGTGCACGTTGGGCCCCCCTGTTCCTGGTGCCGGCGGGGTTGTTGAAGAGGGCTATTTTCGTCGCACTGTCGTCCGGCATCCTTACGACGTGTCCCGCTCACCGTAGCCTGCTAACTTTCGCTAGATGTACGATGGAAGTCTCCCTAAGCAGTGCCTGTACCTCGTGATTCATACGCCTCCGCCACTCTCCGCAATTTGTACTCCGCCAAATATCTTCCGCAGCACTTTCCGCTCGAACACGACAAGGGCGCGTATGTCCTCCGCGAGCGTCACGGCTTTAAATCCATAAAGAACTACCGGTCTAATAATGGTTTTGTACATTGTTAGCTTCGTGCGGGGGCGTATGCTTCCTGATCGTAGCGTTTTATGAAGGGCAAAGTAGGCCCGATTTCCCGCTTAGATGCCCCGCTGGATCTCCTTACTAGTGTTGTTGTTCGCGGTCACCAGCGATCCCAAATACACGAACTCCTCTACCACTTCTAGTTCGTCGCCGTCAACGGTTACCGTCCGTGGGAGACGAGCGTTTTTTCCTTTGAGCCTCTTCCTTTCATGTATTTGGTCTTCGACGCATTTATTTTTAGCCCAATTCTCCTAGATTCCGCTTTCAGTTTGGCGTAGATTGCCTCCGCCGTCGCAAAGCTCCTGGCTATAATATCGAAGTAATCTGCAAAGCCTAGAAGTTGGCAGGATAAACCGTCACCTTGTCTCAACCCTCGCCGCGTACGGAAGGGACTCGAAAATGTCCCAGAGATTCGTGCGAAACACATCACTCGATCCAATGTAGCTCTGATCAGTCGCGTCAGTTTGTCCGGAAAACCGTGTTCATGCATTATCTGCCATAGCTTGTCTCGATCGACTATATCGTATGCTGCTTTGAAATTAATAAAGATGTGATGCGTGGGCAGGTTGTACTCCCGACATTTCTGCAAAATCTGTCGGATAGTAAAAACTTGTTCCGTATTTGCGCGAGCCCCCATGAAACCCGCTTGATAATTCCCTTGTACTATCGGTGACAACCGGCGTAATAGGAACTGGGAGAGTACCTTGTAGACGGCGTTTACCAGCGTAATACCGCGGTAGTTGCAGTAGTCTAGCCGATCAGCCTTTTTTTTTAGATGGGACAAACCATTCCTTCTATCCATTCCTCCGGTAGCTCTTCCTCCTCCGAAATCCTCGAAATAACCCAGTGTAGAGCCTTTGCTAGTGTTTCTCCGCCATGTTTATAAAGCACTGCCGGTAGGCGGTCCTTCCCAGCGGCTTTATTGGTCTTCAGCATCCCTATTTCCCATTTGACTTCTTGGAGATCCAGATGCTAGGACATTACTATCTTCCATGGGCGCTCCTAGGTTAATTTCCGTTTCGCCTCCTTCTGCGACTTCGCCATTGTGGTGTTCACCGAAGAACTGCTTCCATCTGTCGACCACCTCGCGCTCATTTGTGATTAGATTCCCTCCCTCGTCCCTACACATGTCAGGTTTCGGTGTGTAACCCTTCCGAGTTTGGTTCACCTTCTCATAAAACTTGTGCGTGTCATTAGCTCGGAATAGTTGTTCTAATTCTTCACGATCTCTGTCCTCCTTTTGGCGCTTTTCCTCCTCAGGATCGTGGTCAACTGGTTCCTAGCTCGTCGGTATTTGGCCAGGTTCTCTCTAGTGGCAATACTTAAAAAATTTTTCCAAGAAGTTTTTCCCCTCCACCGCTTGTTAGCATTCCCCATCAAACTAATCATTTTGTGTACTCCGAGTTTCATTACCTAGTGCGGTAGAGGCCTCTCCGATGGCCAAGCGTATTCTGCCTCAACCGTCTTCGAGGTTTGAAGCATCTAACTCCTCGGAAAAAGGCAGTGCCTCAATCAGTATTCGCGCGTATTTCTCGGCAGCTTGCGGGTTATCTAGCTGCCTGATGTTCAGCCGAGGAGGCCGGCTTTGACATGTCCGGTATACGGTGGGCAGCTTTGAACACACATGTACTGCTACTAGGTAATGGTCAGAATCAATATCCGCAACCCGTCGGGAGCGTACGTTCAAGATGTTAGAGAAAACCGGCCCTCTATGAGAACGTGGTCAATTTGGTTCATTGTACGTTGGTCACGTGATCTCCAGGTGGCTTTATGGATTTCCCTGCGCGGGAAAAAGGTGCTTCGGATTCGTGATCCAAAGCAACTTCGTCACATCATTACCTTCACTGTATCCGCGAGCTGAATCGTTTCATTGTAATTTATGTGAATCCGACTACGGTACACCATATCACGTAATTTGCAACTGTCCTGCAGTAGCACAATTGCGTCATAGGATCTTTGGATCCTACGTCTTAAATGAATCGGATTTTAGGAAACTAAAATTACGAGACATTTTGATGTTTCTTACCGAAAGCGGTATTGAGCTATAAGCTCTTATTTATCATGAGTATACCCCCCAGGGGGTGTACTTTTGATAAGTTAACTACCAAGGATTTCAGTATCCCCTCGGGGGTACAAAAATCTCCCGGTATATATATGTTTGTGTTTTTCCAAATTCCTCATCCACCCCTTCCTATTCCTCCTGTTTTCCTTCCCGTCCTCATCAGGTAAATGATGACACGGGCAAGATGGGCAAGGCACAAATCTTCCACATGATTGTGAGGAACGTGCTGCTCGAGCCAAAGATGCTGATACCTGATCCGCTTGCATACTGGATGCAGTGGTTCATGCGTCTGCGCCATACTCTGTTTTGCCCCCAAATATTGATCGTAGAATTCTACGCTCATAAACCCCAAGCAACCGTCATTCAGCTTCCTTTACCGCCCATGATACATGTCCGTAAAGGGCCAGCGGGAGGATTGGCGTTCTATGGAGCGCCAGTTTTGTGCGAATGTGCAAAATACGGGACATCAGCTAACTACGTAATCCGTATAATGCCCGATTCGCATCTGCAATTCGTCGTTGTACTTCGCGGCTTACATCGTTGTCACATGTTACAGACGTACCAAGATATATGAATTATTCAACTACTTCATATCGTTCCCTTCACCTCGACACCAACATCATCAAAGAACTCCCTCGTTCCATATATGTCCATATACCATATACCAAAGCAACCATATACTTCATTTTGGCGGTGATAATGGAAAGTCTCAATCTCACTACTTCCCATTTAAAAGGCCTTTGCAGTGGAAGAGGCCTTTACCACTGCTTTACGGTTGCTTCTGATGATATCGACGTTATCAGCAAAACCAAGAAGCATGTGAGATTTGATGATAGTCCAGTTTCTTTCCACAGTTGCTCTTCGTATTGCTGCTTCCAATCCATCTATTATCTACCACAGCTCATTTCGTTTGACTGAATCGCACGCCGCCTTAAAGTCCAGAAACAGATGATGAGTCCACAAGTTGTACTTCCGGAACTTGTCCAGTAAATGAAACAGGGTAAACATCTTATCCGTCGTGGAGCAAACCGCACAAAAACCAATTTGGTACTCGAAGAACGACTCTGTTAACGGTCTCAGTGTACAGAAAAGGATACAGGAGAGCAGGCACAATTGGGTAATGCAATGCCTCGATAGGTTTTACACTCGAGACGATATCCTTTCTAAAAATAGCCCCTCCGACTACTCCTCCGACATTTGTTCTTTCTCCAAGATCGTGACAATAATCCGCTGGATTGCTTCGTACAGCCGCTTGCTCTTCGCTTATAGAAGTTTAACTGGGATACCGTCTTTCCCAGCAACCTTACCGTTTTTCAGCACGCTGATTACCTTCTTAATCTTCTCCTTGCTCCTCACCGTTTTGCAGAAACTCCCTGTGTCGTTGCTGGCGAATCTCTCCTCTGCGCCAGCGAGCACGTGCTCTACGCACTTGTGTTTTTTTGAGACGGTGGGTGTGTAACCGCAGTGAGCATACGTCTCCTGGCCTAGTTCTTCTCATCTAACCCTGTCTGGCATTCGGCATCAAACCAGCTGTTACGCTGTGTTCCACGCGTCGTACCTACTGCCTCTCTCGAAGCTCCTCCATAAACCATGTCCCTTCCCTTTCTTCCTGCTGTTTTGCGATTCGTTGATCAAACTTTCCGGTGTATTCCGCTGCAACGCCACCTGCCATCAGCCGCTATATGTTGAAACGTAGTGTCCTCTCAGTCCTTCGCCACGTTCGACAAGCTAGGGCGAATCTTACACACGACGAGTTAGTGGTTCCCGAAAAAATCAGCATCCGAAAAGACATCGATGACATCCGAAACGTGTCAACAATCAATCAAAACATGATCGATCTGAGAGCTAGAATCTTGGATGGACGTGGAAAGTAGATGCTACAGACGGCCATTTCTCTGGCCGCGGGTATATTTACGAGCCTCAGGCCACTATCAATGGTCGACAAATCTAAGCTATGTCTTCCAATGACAAGACACAGGATGGAAGAATTTCTCCCTCATGATCCGCGCATTTGCATTTGCGATAATAATTTGGGCACTCTTTCTAAGTCCGCTGGAGCCTGTCGTAGAACTCGTTCTTAGCACCATCGGATTTACCATTTGTCGGTGGATATACGTTGATAACCCAAGCAACATTTTTCTTGTCTAACAGCTTTTCAACCCGTTGTTCCACGAATATTAGCTATACAATAGTTGTAAAACAAAAATGTTTTTTGAGTAGGCTGCAGTTTCTTTTAATTCTGAACTTACATATTCGGATATCTACGGGCCTCCACATAAATTCGTAGTTTTTGTTTTTCCAACACTAGGAAGCCGACTCCATGTTCTGCATTTCTACTGCCACTGTAGTAGATGTGGTACTTGAAAGAAGCGTTTGCATTAGAGTCTACTGCACGGAACTCCCTTTCTCCAAACTTTGGCCACCGACCTGCGGCGATTTCCCGGGTCATGGAGAGCTCGCACATTCCAGGTACCAAGTTTCCAATCGTTATCCATCAATCATTTTCTTGATCTTTACCTTGTGCTATACCGATTTATCCGTTCCGTATTTCCATTTTCTTTGCTCATGGTAGTCGCGATACCAACATCCTGCTGATGGGTCTGCCATCTTAGGTATAGCTTACGGGATACAGCATTTCAGATTCAGCCGTTCGCTCCAAGACAGACACTATTTGAACCGCCCCTCACTTGGGGAACAGCCGCTGAAATTCACACCTTCTTACTTAGCTGCTTCGGTATGTACATGGAGCATTTCCAGGTATGGCTATCGATCGTCATCGTTTGACTTAGATCCTCGAAGAGGCGCTAATCAGGGGATTGACAGAGCCAGTGCTATTTTTGACGCTCATTCTAACTTTCCCAATTTCGGCGGCCGAGCTAAAAAGTCGTCTGAAAGCTTGCAGAACAGTGAGTAAAAGACAATTTCGTCCTAACCAAAGGTGTTGTTACCAACGCCGTGACTCATCAGAATAGAATAGGAAAATTATATGCACAGAAAAGCGTAGCGAAGGTGAAAAAGGAATGTTCTGGCGGTGTAACTCCGACCTTCTGATTTTTTGTTCGATAGACTTCGCTGTCAATTGTTAGTGTACAGGACACTAACAGTCTCCCCAAATCGATGTTCGAACATACGACGACTGGCTTGTTAAACCAGTATCGTACATCGTACATCGTGGCCGGGGTTGGCTCGATGAATGTCAAGATGATCCAAATTAAGTGTTCCGATACCATCCCTCAAATAAGTAGTAAGGATAAGAATCGGAAAAATCGAGTGGTACAGAGCTTTATTGAAAATACTTGAAAAGTTAATAATGAAATTTTCCCTTTTAATCTGACTGTTTAAATTATTACTCTTACAGAAATATGTTAACCTTCAACTCAACTTGCAGGTTTCATCAGTGTCTGATAAATTTAACAGTAAATATAAAAATGGATTCCTGTTCCTAATAAAGCAAAATCCCGACACTAATGCTTGAATTAAATTAACCACAGTTCCCGCTACTAAAGTTTCGCTTTGTCATACGACGAAAATTGTTGTTTCGATCCCTTGGCAATGTTTGCATGACATTTCAAATGCATGCACTCGAACGACGGGTATTTAATTCGCCATTCACAGTCACAAAACAAGTGCCAGACATTGTCCCATTAGTCATTCGCTAGTATTCCACACCCCATAAAATAAATTCTTCACGCACAATCTTCGATCCTGTCGCACCTGATATTCCGTGCATCCCTGCATGTTCCTCTGAACATATATTAAGTGCGTCCCTCACCTGTTACCCTTTGGTTCAGCAGAGTATTCGCAAAAGAACGACATCAGTCAGCGTGAGTGCAGCATTAAAATTGCGGGGGACTAGTTTTGCGCAATATCTCGAGCAAAAAATTGCACTGCGTCTGGCGTACCGGCTGGAGCCACGCCGTCACACAGATCAAGAGCGATCGTGGTCCAGCCGAGTCCATCCATCGATATCTTTCTGCTCGCTTTCTGATGTGGCCCCCGTTGATCGGCGTGGGACAACTTTTGTGGGGGCTCCACGTTCGGACCAAACCTTACCCAAAAGCAGCCATTCACACCGTACGCGACGACTGGGACTCCTCCAATAAGTAGTTCCAATTGCAGACCAAACCCGACCGAGCCCCGCGACGCGACTGAGATCTCTTGAGAAACAGAAAAAAAACTAATAATATTAACTGTAGGTATCCGCTCCCACACTCTTATCAACGACATGTAAAATGCACATAAATAATGTATCGCCTGTCAGAGAGTGGCCTGTCCGCCGCTGTGGGATTGCAGTCAAGTATCTTCGGGCTTATATTGGCACTTTGCTAGTTTTTTTTTTGGTTGGCAAGTAGAACAAGCACTGAACCTTCGAGGGTGTTCGGGTTTTGGGTTCGATCTGTGAATCGCATAAAGATTGGTGGGTACTTTGTACAAGTTAACCAAAAGTGTAACCAAAAAAGGCATGCTGATTTGGTACTTTTACTTTTATTTTTTTTAATACATAAAAAATTGGGATGGTTACCTAAGTTTGTCAGAGTGGATGGGTAAAATCTAAAATAACGACGTGGCACCTGAATTCGTATTTTCATTATGACCTCTATCCTTATTCTTTATCCACTAACTTGATATCATTTACATTTAATAGGTTTTATATTGAGTCCATGGATGTATTAAGTGTTGGCACATCGCGTCAGGATTCGACGGCTTAGAAATTCATATGTGGAAACTACCCATGAAAAAACTCTTGAAAACGTCTGAATCTTGAACAACAGCAATTGTGTTTCTACGAAATCAGATTTAGCAAACTGATTTTAAATACTGTGTAATAAACAAATTAGCCTCCCAGTTGGCCTCGATGTATGATGCTGGCGTAATAAGCCAGTCGTCGTATGTTCAGATATCGGCTGGGAGAGGCTGTTGGAATCAATAAGATCATAGCAACTGGCTCTGCAATCAAGTTTTGATAACGGAATGTAGCACCTAGGCTTTGCTTTGTTTTTTATAATAAACAAATTAGCCAGTCTAAACTTATTTTCAGCCTTTCAACATTAAGTTGAAAAGTAAAGTAAGACCAACAAGTTAGGTAGATAAGTGGAGCATGCATTTTAATTTACATCTTGACAGATAACTTATAAATAAAATGCCCCCTATATATTGAAACAATTTCCGTAAAAAATATTTGCAATATTTTTCAGCTGACTCGTCACAAGTTTTATTTTGGTTAGTCAATCAAAAATTATGAATCTAGTAAGGTACCCCGGGGCAAGTGGGGATACGGGGTAAGTGGGAACGGAGCTCATAACTCTCTTCAACCTTATTTTCTCCAACCGAACCTTTCTAGAAATGAAAGATACTGTGCAAACGCATGATTTAAAATTATAAATTATTTGTAATTGGCATTTCAAACTCCAAAATTGGACTTTCAATTTGAGCGTTATTTTCAATTTGCGTTGTAAATTTGAAGCACCTTTCTATAAATGATAATTTGGCCACAGGCTTCCGTAAAAGTACATGTTTTCTGACAGTAGGTAAACATAATGAGTGTATTAACAAGTTACACCCGAAAACTACCCAGGTAACCAATAAGCGTTAGTATAAGCAGTAAATCAATCGTTTATTGGCATCCCTGGCGTTTTATACTGCAGGTTGCTGTTTATCAGCCTTTTGACTGCATAACTGTTGTAAATTGGCATCCACGATTCTATTTAAAATCTTCTTGTCGGTAACTAGCTGCAAATAAGCATTGTCAGCACTATAAGAGGACTAGCAGTAAAGTAGCCGCATATTTTGCATTTAAATAGCATTTAAGTAGCATTTAAGGCAACTTAAATGCTTATTGGCTTGCATTTAAATTGCATTGGAAATGTTTATAGGTGACCTGGGTAGTTGTTTAATTTAACAGATGATAGTTTCACTAGTATGATAGTTTCACTAGGGGCTTTATCGTATTGGGCATGGTAGAACAAACTGATCATGATCGTATTTTTGAGCTATTTAACAGTGGTTAATCATAAATTTCGTCTCGCAAGAATTGGATACAGCTACATATCCAACTACATTCCATTACAATAATACCTTACAATGTAATTGCTCACGATCTGTGTTTTATATTAATTATAAAGTCGCCCGTTATGATCTGACTTTGTTACGCCATTTTTGGACGAACCATTCGTAGAAACATTGTCTTTAATTGCTTCTTGCAATCGACCTTTTCGCGTGCGTAATGGCAGCTAGTGGGTACAACTTTCGGAGAACGTTAGCATGCCTTTGGCAACTTTATTCACGACGAGTTGATATTTCCAGCCTTAATTGTTGTTGTAGAACTTTCAAACATACGTGAACAGAGTTCCCAAAAGCAAATAAACATTGTCGAAAACTGTACCCACTAGCCGCCATTTAGCGCGCGAAAAGGTGGATACTTTAACGTGGTAAAACTAAAGGAATGTACGGAAAGAAAACATGCGATGTATTAGGGAAATGTCAAAAATGCCGTTCAAATATTACGAACACGTCCGCCATTATGACTCGTAAAAAGCTGGATACCAGTTTTTGTTACGACGCTATCCACCCTTTCACGTACGTAATGGCGGCTAGTGGGTACAGCTTTCGGAAAACGTTAGCATGGCTTTGGCAACTTCATTCACGTCAAGTTGATATTTCCAGCTTTGATTGTTGTTGTAGAACTTTCAAGCATACGTGAGCGGGGTGCCCAAAAGCAAATAAACGTTGTCGAAAAGTGTACCCACTACAGAGACTATAGATTAAAGAGGTGCCGAGACACTCCAAATCCGCTAAATTTTGAAACAAAACGGAGAATACCATCATAAACAAAGATAACTCTCCGCTTTCGATCAAAATTTAGCGTTTTTGTGTGTCTCGGCGCCTCTGTAATCTATCCACCTTTTCGCGCGCTTAATGGCAGCTAGTGGGTAAAGTTTTTGACAATGTTTATTTGCTTTTGGGACGTTCGCTCACGTACGCTTGAAAGTTCTACAGCAACAATTAAGGCTGGAAATATCAACTTGACGTGAATAAAGTTGCCAAAGGCATGCTAACGTTTTCCGAAAGTTGTACCCACTTGCCGCCATCACGCACGCGAAAAAGTCGATAGTCTCTGTTACAGAGGCGTCGAGACCCTCAAAATCCGCTAAATTTTGAAACAAAACGGAGAGTACCATCATAATAATTATCGTGGTATTGCCATTATCTCTTGCATTCCAAAACTTTTCGAAGCTATTATCAATGAAAAACTATTCCTTCAAATTAAAAACAGAATTACAGAAATGCAACACGGTTTCTTCAAAGGACGTTCGACTACGACAAATTTACTGGAATTCATAGACCACTCACTGAATGCAATGGATAATGGAAACCATGTAGAAGCACTCTATACGGACTTTAGCAAGGCATTTGATCGCATTGACATACCAATGCTGCTTTTCAAATTGCAAAAAAATTGGAATTGAGCCAGGGCTCCTGAAATGGCTTGAATCGTATTTAACTAATCGCCAACAAATAATTAAATTTAACGGAAAGACCTCGAATCCAATTCAAGTCACTTCTGGTGTTCCTCAAGGCTCTCATTTGGGACCTCTTCTTTTTATCTTGTATGTAAACGACATTTCCTTCATTCTCAAGGAACTTAAAGTGCTAATATATGCCGACGATATGAAGCTCTTTTTGGAAATAAGAAATGAAGAAGACATCAATGTATTCCAGAACGAAATACACATATTCTACATATGGTGTAAAAAAAGCTTATTAGAACTTAATGTAAAAAAGTGCAACCTTATATCATTTAGCAGAAAAAGAATTACACCGGAAATATCAATCATATTAGGAAATCAAATAGTAGAAAAATGTGAAAAAGTTAGGGATTTAGGAATTATCTTAGACTCCAAACTAACTTTCATCGACCATTATAACACAATAATACACAGAGCAAACAACATGCTAGGTTTTATTAAACGCTTTAGCTATAATTTTTCAGATCCATACACCATCAAAACACTATATATTGCTTATGTGAGGTCAATACTGGAATACTGCAGTATTGTATGGTCTCCTTTTTCAATCACGCACGAAGAAAGAATAGAATCAGTACACAAACAATTTCTCTTATATGCTCTTCGTAAATTAGGTTGGACAGCATTTCCTCTTCCATCATACGAAGCACGCTGCATGCTTATAAATATACAATCATTAAAAGAGCGTCGTATTTATGCAATGGTCTCATTTGTAAACGATATCGTTTCGCACCGTATTGACTCAGCAACACTTCTATCAAAACTGAACTTTTATACACCTACCCGGCAACTTCGTAATCGAAATTTATTTGCCATAAGCCATTATCGTACTAATTATGCAAAATTCGGTCCACTAAATCGTATGATGGCAGCGTACGATAAGCCATTATCGTAATCAATACTGCGAAACCATTGACTTTACAATGTCTCGGCCTAGACTTAAACATCACTTTAATTCAATACGTAATCATAACGCGTAGATAACGAAACAAAGGAATAAGAACACTTTTTAATTACCATCTAATTATAAGACTTCTATATAAGAAACTGTATATGCATTATACTAGTCTACATCGGTTGACGAAATAAATAAATAAATAAAAATAAATAAATAAAGGTAACTCTCCGCTTTCGTTCAAAATTTAGCGGATTTTGAGTGTCTTGGCGCCTCTGTAATCTACAGTCTCTGTAGTACCCACTAGCCGCCATTAGGCACGCTAAAAGGTGGATTATACCGTGGACCCCAGTTCGTTTGACGATTTTTAATCTGAACCCCGTTGGTTTGCACGACGTGCAAATTAAAAATGGTTCACATGTCATTCTCAACATGACATCATTTGTTTATGCAGACAATGCACATAAACACGATTCGTTTGTACTGACCTAGCGTGTTTAATCGGTTTCACATTTCGTTTTCCTAACGATTAAGAGAGAAATCCGATCGGAAAATCCAATATTCGCACTTGCAACTGCCAACTAAAACAAACCACCAAAACAATAACAAAGAGCATGGCGGCCAGTTCACACAGGTTTCAGCATATTTCGGGTTACCAGTTGTTCAAATTAAAAAGTAACCACGTTAGTTTGCATGAGGAATCGTTCAAACGAACGGGGGTCCACTGTACCAGGTCCTTGCGTTAATACCTATACCATCGTCCCCGCAAAACCCTTAAACAGCTGGCTCCTCCTGGGTCATCTCAGCTCAGATTCGTATGCCAGCATAATAAATATGTCTGACGATGTTTTTGAAAGGAATATTTATTTATCTTCGATGAGTCATGTCCGTTCGTTCGTGGTGCCCGCTTAGGAAAAATTCGGATGCCCGGCAGAAATCGAACAGAATCAATATGGCGCCGGCAAAATTTAACATTCAGAACCGGTTCGTCTTCTTCGTTTTTCGCTCGCTTTTCTGTATGTCAAAAATGATATTTTAAAACGGGAGATACGTGCTTCACACGATGCTGCCTAATGTTGCAGTTCTGCATTACAGGTAAGAAAATAATATTCAACCTGTTTCTGCGGGATTTAGTTTGTTTTTAAAGCCTCACGAAACATTTTAAATGGTCGATTCCAATAACGTGCGTGCTCCGTGCATTCTTTTTGTTTTCAGACCAAAGGTCCCGCTCATCTGGTTTCAGCTTCTGAAATGCACCGAAAACTAACAAAAATAAGCTGAACGTAAGAATGAACAATAAAGTAGTGTGAAATGTGCAAATGTATGTATTGTATTTGTTTATGATGACAGCTTTTTTTAACCAAAAAGTTACGCAAAAAACACAAACCGGTTGAATCGGTTTCGGTATCGGTTCTGTTCGACATGGCTGACAGAAATCGAACAGGAATCTGGCAGACAAAACCGTTAGGCGAAATTTCTGCCAGAATCGGTTGTTGCATTTCTGCTAGTTTTCACGGGTGACGGCGGCCAGAAATCCGACAGAATGCCTGGCAGAAAAAGTTTTTCGCTGCCAGATTTATGTTCGATTTCTAACGGACGCGCCTAAGCGGGTGCAAGCTTCGGAGCTCCGACAGGAATTCCGACAATAGTTCGCGTTAATATTTAACAGTGTACAGTAGCGTCAGGCTGTCAGTGTCAAGTGACGTCCAACTGACAGCGAACGGAAAGAACGAAACGAATAAACGACGGAGATACGGACGGTGTTGTCTGCTCGTTCGTTTTGTGTGTGTGCTTTTCTCCATTATTGCCGAAATAATTATAAAGCACTCGTTTCTTTTGTTGGAGAAAGCAAAAACAGTTTTCCGACAATAAATCTAATTGCTTTGCTATTGGTTTAAAGTGATTCTTGAAGTAGAATACTTCTACCATCACGGTGTCGCGATTATTGTGTCTAGCTTCCGGAAGTGCGTTTTCCGGTGAAAGTTAGTGTCGCTGGATTAGCACGGCAACTGCCGCCACTTTTGCAGTACTATAATTCAAAAACCTTCCTTCGAGAGTATCCGACCAGTTTGAATCCTCCTGTAGTTTATTAGCAGTGAACAAAAGCGAGCAATTCTCGGCCAAAGATAACCTTCAAGATGGATGCTTTGCCGGGACTAGTCTGCATTACTAAAATCAAGCCGAATGCGGTCACCCGTAGCTAGCTGCGCTGTTACCTGTTAAATAGAGGGAAATCCTTGTCTAGGTGGTAAGCAAATATTATAATAGATATTTAAAATTCGATTTTCCAATACCGGGTCAACAGGTGCAAAAAAGTGGATGATCGTAGACTGACCAAGTAAAATGTCGCTTTTGTTTATCTTTCATTTTGATAATTTCCATCAAATGAGAAATTGCAGCCATTATTCTCATTGAATATTAAGCATACATACAGCATTTGAAATGTATCGTAAAAC
The DNA here is from genome assembly GCF_943734655.1 of Sabethes cyaneus. Classification (NCBI taxonomy): domain Eukaryota; kingdom Metazoa; phylum Arthropoda; class Insecta; order Diptera; family Culicidae; genus Sabethes; species Sabethes cyaneus. The sequence continues at coordinate 175,653,134 of NC_071355.1, forward strand.
AGGAAAACTATGTCCAGTGTTTAAAAAACTATTTGAAATATAATGGACGTGAGAATAGAATCCTCTGTACAGTTGATTAGATACAAAAGTAGCTTCAACAAAATTCATTAAGAGTATATTGCATCACAAACGTGAGGTGTGTTAAGAATAACTTGAAGATAAAACAGCACGAAGAAAAGCAAGAAGATAATTTTTACAGTAACGATTTCGTTGAGCTAAGAAAACAAGGTGCAAAAATCAGCTGACGCTTTCACATAACGAATAGCTTCGACGCTTTTCAGACGATAACGACGTTGCTTCACAAAACTGACATAGATACTTAAAATACATATCATCACAAAAGAACATAATGTGTTCTGGATTCCTTCAGAAAATAATAGCCTGCAAATGTCGCTCTAGGATTTTCGAAAGTCTATCTAAAATAAAAAATAATACATACCTCTTGTGCACTCAACACTCAATTAGCTCAAACTCATCACCATATATTGCCTACGTAAACGCTAGTATATTCTTCCCGCCTTCAGATTGCCAGGTCCATTAAATTCCATACTTCCGAAAATCCTTAGTTTTTTAATTGCGAAACAAAAAATTTTTTAAGTCTAAATTTTAAGTTAAAAAGCTGACCTAACACTAAACTTTCCTGAAATCAGCGAATCAAAGAAATATTCTATGGGCTACAAACCGTTAATTATCTATTCTATTACAGCATATTATTACGTCGCATTGTTTTATGTCGTGAAATCAAACTATCTCGTTTATTACTAACTTTACTTTTGAATTCAATTTTTCTCTTTTGCAGTTTTTAGAGGAAGCGTAATAGTGCGAGTAATTTCTTATAGATTTGTGTTTTTTGAGCAGCGACAACATTTTACATTGTTTTAACTTACCTAGAGAACCAACCCAACCAATCCCAGTGAGATTTTGTGTACATTTCTAAGAGTGTTTCGAATCGTTGACCGCAGAGTGATTAAATACGAATAGTACCATCCCTATTGCACTATATTTTGAACACCGTCAAGATGGTAAAAGAAAAACCGAATTCAACCAGAATCTACGATAAGGATGGCTATCGACGACGCGCCGCGTGCATCTGCGTACGATCTGAAGAGGAAGCTGAAGTAAGTTTATTCTGTTTTGCAATTGCTATAACGTCCTCATATTATCCCGATGACTCATTCAATTTAACTTGCAAATTTTCCAACATATACCTACCTAATGAAGATTCTAGACCTAATGAATAATTCTAGAAATGATATTCGGCATATTGTTATTGCGGAGATTCCACCTATTTAGACTCCCACGCGAAAATTATTAGCGTGATTATTTTTTACGTATCCCACACACGTATGCAATTTAGCAATTTAAACCACCAGTTTTTCGTTAATGCCTCCCCTCTGTACCCCCTCCTTACTTGACAAGCATATTTTCAATGTATTGGCAGGATAATTATTATTAAAATATAAATTTGCGTATGACTCGTAAAGGACTTGCTGCACGAGCACGGCAGAATACTTTAAGTTATATGTTTTTTTGTTTAGTTTCCCAAAGTAAAGATGCTTTTAGCTACAGGTACCTAATCGAGTGAAATTTTTTAAATTTTATTTCATTTATTGATAGAGATATCAATTAAATGCGCAAAACATAAATAAATAATAACTTTGTTTTCAATAATTACTTATATGAAAAAAAGTATTCGGAATGAACTATTAGAAACAAATCTAAAAACAAGTAGTTTGCGTAGTGAACAATGTGGTTTGTTTTAACCGCCTTCTGTGCTTTGTTAACCTTGCAAAGCAAAACCATGGGTATAAACGTCCTTAAGAATTTGACCCTTCTGTATCGACAGACTTCGCAGCCGCAGCGCAGCGCTAGTTTGCAAAGATCCTATTGACTCTATAATTAGCGCTGCCCAGTCGAGACTCGAACATACGACGACTGGCTTGTTAGGCCAGCGTCGTACCCCGGAACTAACGGGGCGTGCAAAAATATTAGCCTAGTTAAATGTTGTTAACCTAGCTACGCTTATTAAATCAAAAATTTACCATATAACATGAAAACTATGACCATTCTGTGGGGCCTCAACACGTACGCTCAGAATGGAATTGAATAACTGGGAAAAATCAATGATAAATGATAAACATAGGCATGGAAAAATAATTTAACCGCTCGCCAATCAAAGCGATTCACATTGCCTGACATAGATTTACACTCAAGTAATTATCACTTAAAACAGCTAGGCAAACTGGAAGATAATTCTTGCCGCTTTTGTAACCTAGATAGCGAAACTGCAGAACATCTGCTTTGTAACTGCGAAGCACTTTATCATAAAACTAGTAAATTCTTTGGTGAGGCTTTAATACATCCCTCAGTTGTATGGACACATTCACCCAATAAGGCAATAAACTTTATTCGTTATATAACACCTTATTGGGACAATGCCATTAGTGAACAAGTGTAAATCACTCGTGCTAATAGTGGTACACGACACCGTGACGTGGCTAATAGTAAATAGGGGCCCGCCACAATAGGTCAAATAACTGGTCGCAGTGGAGAATATTCCCAATAAGGAAAGCACCCATGAACCATATAGTTCTGAATATAACGTCCCGGACTCTCGTTTATAGGCAGACGTAGGTTAAAGGGCCAAACCAAATGCTGCTTCAATGCGTCCGTCAGCGTTATTCTAACAGTTTTCCCATGGGCTTACTGTCAAACTGATGCTAACGGATGCCTTGACGCAGCATTCTGTTTGGCCATTAACTTCCTTACCGCGTACAACTGTCATCGCCATTGAGATGCTAATCGAAAAACTGATGCCACCTGTGAAGCTATGATGCCGTCCCTACACATATCAACTTTTGGTGTGAAGCTCTTCCGAGATTGTTTCTCTTTCCTATAAAACTTGCGCTTGTTTTTCTAGTTCTCCACGATCTCTGTCCTTCTTCTGATGCTTTTTCCTCTTCATCGTGATCGTGGTCAGCTCGTTCCGCACTCGTCAATACCTACTTGCCCAAGTTTTCTCTCGTGGCAATGCTTAGATAATTTTTCCAAGCAATTTTTGTCCGCCGCTTACTGACATTCCGTATCAAAGCACCTAGACGAACAAAAAAAAGTCTCTGGCTAGGGCTCCTTGAAAGACATAGGGTGTAGGAATTATGCAGAAGATTCGTACAGAATGCCTTGCTTATAGAACCAGGATTCCTGTATGAGAATTCAAAATTCCCCAGGATACCCATAACCCGGTAAAAGAATTGCCTTTATTATGAAATAGTAATCTGAAAGTGAGAATCCTGGTGTGTTATAAGGGTGTATCCTCACCTAGCGCCGCAATTGTAATCCCTCTGATGGCCGAACATTTCTTCGTGTTTGCACCTTTCTCAGTTAGTGGGTTGGCTAACTGCCGAGTATTTAACCAAGGAAGACGATTTTATTCCGTGGATGTGGACGATGTGGATATTTTTGCGAGGGTGCTTCTGATTACCAGGCGGGACCGAGATTACCGGGAATCTGTAAAACTGTTGCACCGCTTGCCATTATAGGTCGTATTGATGTGCTATCTATAGAGCCCAGCTGTAGGCAATACCTGCAGAGATTCCCATCGTGGACCTGGTAAAAGTCGGGACGGGCCCGATCAGCACCAGGAATAAAGAGGCCAACGGGCTAAATGGCTCGACCAGGTTGAAGCTGACTTACGTATGTCGAGACGCTCAACGGATTGACGACGAGTATCCCAGGACCGAGTACAAAGCAAAGCAAAGCAAAGTCTAGGTGCTACATTCCGTTATCGAAACTTGACCTTCTGTTTTTATACGACAGACTTCGCAGCCAGTTGTTAGAGTACTGGACAATTGCAGGGCCAGTTGCTACGATCCTATTGACTCTAACAGCCTCTCCTAGTCGAGATTCGAACATACGACGACTGGCTTATTAGGCCAGCATCATACCACAAAGCCAACTGGGAGGCCTAGGAGGCCAGGACCGAGTACAGTGGAGAGAAATATTTGATATAGCAAGAGCCACCCCGGTTCTATGCTGCTAGAAGTAAGAAATGCTATAGAACCCTGTTACCAATCCATACATCGTCTCCTTATGGGCGTGGGCGCTCATATCTCGATCTTGATGTCCGGAGACGAACAACTGTTATCATCGAGCAAGTTCACGTTGATGATGCTATAATTGAAGAAACGGCTTATTATCCTCATCCGACACATCCTCTCGTTAGTCGCTTTCCAGTACATGAAGTGATCTTGCATTTTCCCAGCATTACAAGGCTTGTTTATTTAAGGTTCCACCGGTTTGGGGATATAAGGCCTTGCCATAACAATCTTCCACACCTTACCATTGCGACCGATTTCCTGCATTATCACAATACTGAAATTTCAGTTTTTTAGTGGTTCGTATTCTTATCCAGGCGGGTTGCTTTACTAGAGCCACAGCAAGTCTCGTGATGGAACTGTGATCTTTGCTACAATGTTCAACACACGTCCAACTACCAGCCGCTGTCGTGAACTGCTCATAACATGAAGTGCAAATGATCTCTACATTGAGAAAACGATGTTCCACATTAGTAGAATCACCCAGTTTTGATATGGGAACATACGCTCAAAGCTGGCGACGTTATTCATCATGCCAACAATCAACCTTGGTTCGACCTTGGTTTCCACCGGGGTTATAGTTACCCGATGTCCACTAAGGTTGCTCGTACTCGGCTACTATCATAGGAGGAGGATAGTTGTTATTTAAGCGAATGAATACAACGGATCATTGTGGTACACAGTTGAAGCTGTGGTTAAAGCTTTACCAACCAATATGATACCCTTTAAATTGCCTATGTATTTGATATTGTCAATGTTAATAGACACCAATTCTGTAGGTTTTCCTTATGCGTAGTTATATCGCGGTGCCGTTTCAACGACGCAATCTGAAACTGATTTGATAATCTAATGAATTTAATAATGATTGCCATGCTTCAAATGCAAATAGCTTGCCAAACCAGATATTTCTTAACAAACTTCAACTTTTTCATATCTTTGAAAATATTTGCCACCTTTCTTCTTCTCCTGTCCAGGAAACGTTTTGAAGTCTGATCATCCTGTTTTGTTTATCGTCACGATTTGGAGTTACTACCTTCTTATAAGTCGGCAGTCCGGTTCGTTTCTCAGCTCGGTTCACGATTGAAGACTACATTACCAGCTTGTTTGCCAATCGTGGAGGCAGCGCAGAGGTTGGGATCATTCTTTTTGTCATTACTAAGGCTTCCCGCATTCGATTTTCGCCTGCTCGAGACTTTCTGGTTGTCGACAAATATTCCCGAAGCACTTTTGTTACGATGATGACTCTGGATTTGGTCACTTTTAACTCATAACGCACTCATAATTTCGAAGCGTTGTTCCTGTTGGACGCTTAAACGTGGATGTTTAACCACTTTATAGTAGCGCTTGGAGTGAGACGATCTTTTCGAATAATAATAAGCAACAGTATAAATAAAGATGTTAGAATAATTGGCTGAACCTTTTTTATTATGACTGGGGCTGACACGCATCCTGTTAATTCCTTCTCGAATCAAGAATCATTTCGGATCTTAGAAACCCAAGGTACCTACTCAATATACAACATACTGTTTACATTCCAGGTTTTACTAGTAACATCGTCTCGCCGTCCTGAGTTATGGATAGTGCCAGGTGGAGGAGTTGAACCAGAGGAGGAATCCTCATTGACAGCAACCCGTGAGGTTCTCGAGGAAGCAGGAGTACTTGGAGAGCTGGGCAGATGTCTGGGAATTTTCGAAGTGAGTACAGAGCGAATAAAGAAAATATACTTTTTTTAAATAAAAAAATTTAAAATCGGTTAATCACAGAATACAGAGCACAAGCACCGAACCGAAGTCTTTGTCATGGTAGTTACTCAAGAGCTAGAGGAATGGGAGGACTCGAAAACCATCGGTCGCAAGCGTCAATGGTTCACGATTGAGGAAGCTCTCACGCAGTTGGCTCGTCACAAGCCGACCCAGCGTCACTATTTGCAGCAAATGCGCTTCTCGAAAAATAACGCATCATCGACCGAGAACTGCATACACGTGGTAAGTAATGCGGCGGACGACGAGCTAGAAGGAGAGTCTGTACAACCAACATCATCGACCGCCAGAACAGCAAACAGAACGGAAGAGACAGATGGCACAGACCAAGACCAACAAGAAGTACCAGCGGAAGAAAGCGCTTAGGTCATTGGCTCGCTTTTGATGCTGGCACAGCGATTCACGACACGGGAAAAATTTCCGCTAAATGTTGCCTTCACTTCCGCCCTCTTATCAATCTGGACCACACGTCCTACGTCATCATTAACCATTTGAGATTGCCGTAGTTATGTGCATTGTCTTGCGTTGAAACTGTGGTCGTAGTCCAAATTACAGCCTTGAACTCAAATCTTTCAATGAATTCAACCTTGCCCCATTCAACCCCCTTTATCGAAAAAAAATTGTTTGACTTCTAACAAACCTAAAAAGGCAATTCCTCGAGAAATCTTCGTACCAGCAAACTGCTTGCTATAAAATTTCCAGCTAAATAAATGCAAGTCGAAAGTTGTTCACTGTTTCAATAGAAATCTGCGATCCACAAAAAATGTCAACTTCATTCGAGAATCCAAGTCTTGTAATTATATATACAGCTTTTTTGTCTAAAGATCAGGAAAACATAAAATCTGGAAGCAAATCCATTTTCAGGCGAAACGATATTTTCAAATCCCAGTCTTACAATCCGTACTCAGCCACAAGATAAGTCATTGATTTAATCAATGCAAACCAATAATCATAGGTACGCATGACATTTCGTCGAAAAACAGTAAATTATTTGAACAACTAAATACTGATTGATTTAAAATCATTTTGAATAATTTGTTTAAAATTTGTTTAAAAAAATCATTGCATAAAATGCCCTAATAATTTAAGCCTAGGTACGCATACTTTAACTGACTATTTACGTTGAAAATCTAACAAATTACTTTTTGGAGAAATGTCATAAACGCAAACAATAACACTATAATGGTACATCTTGAAAAGTACCCTTGTATGTATTCAGCAACCCACGATGAAGTCATAATACAGATAACCTAGGGAGAATAATAATACGACACAACCTTAAACTAATGCGGAAACAAGAATAAAGTTTAACGCTTCCTAATCAATTATGTGTAAAATTAGCCTAATACTGTCAAAAATCAAACCAATTAAGCAGCTTGAAACCCGAACGAACTCACTCACCGCCAGCCTACCTTGTATATCTACATATTTTACAATCAAAACTCAAGTTTTGCTGGATTTTGATTAAACAGTATCTGTCCGCGATACGATACGATTTCATTCCCTCATTTTGCAGAAATATCCCATCTTTATGGAACAGATATATTTATGTTGTGGGAAATCGAAATCTAACTACATATTCGCTTCATGCGTTAGTTTTACTCACCACGAGATTGAGCCTGGAATAACTGTTTATAGCTTCCATGCGAACAATGATCGAAATACATAGCACACAAAGAGGCAAGAAGATATCATTCAAACACAAAATCGCAGTCGAAAATTGATGCTACCAATTACAACGTAAATAGTGGTCGAAATGTGGTTGGACAAAACACATGAGTTGTGCGGGAAATAACGGAAAGTGATGAACATTAGAATTTCTAAATTATACTTTGAATACTTACACGAATAATACATTATGATAATTTATATGACAGCGATAAATGTAATTATTGTCAGGAGGAAACTAGAGAGCAAAAGGAAAATCTTTAAACAAGAAATGCATCAAATGTATTTGAATTTATTAAGAAAAATCCAATGTGTTATCAGTTAATCCGAAATTTTCTTAACCACAACGGCCGGGTAGTCCGGGCAAATCCGAACCAAGCTTTAACCCTGAGAAACCTGAACTCCATTAGGGGTACAATGTTTTAAACGTATGTTTAACCAGAACCCGGAACCCTCGTAAATTTGTTCAAATGTAGAACGGAGCTGATTAATAAAATAATGGGGTCTATACTGCGAGGCGCGTGATCACCACAAATTTTAATTCGCGTTTTGTTCAGGTATTAGTCGAGTGTCGAATCGAATGACGCGATTATTTTTTGACAAACCTTTTACGGCATGTGACTCGGATCACATAACATCGAAGTAAATGCGAATGACGGTACAATGAAATTTATAGATCATCACGTCACTCGCCTCGCAGATTAAACCTCTATAAGTCCCATAGCTCCGCGGGAAATTTCAAATTCGATAAATTACAATAAATTTTTTTTTTTCCGTGTTGGGTATTTTTATCACTGCGACCATTTGTTTGATCTATTGTGATATATTCCCCGTTTTATTATAGCTATGTTGTCAAGATGACGCACCACTAGCAGAAGTGATTGTCATTGTTTGACTAATAGCATTTGTCCAGCCCGGTGATGCACTTCGGATGAAGTGCACTACTGCGCTGGGAGTTGTTCTCCAAATATCAGAGGGTTCTAACAGCCCTCTTTCGAAGAACCTTAATCTTTTATTGAGAATTGCCGGACATCGGCATAACAGGTGTTCCGAGTCTTCTTTTTCTATGCCCCAGAAGCGACATATATCATCATGAAGTTTTCCCATTAGCTTCAGATGATAGCGGCTCGGACAATGTCCTGTTATAAGACCAGTATAAATGCTTAGATCTTTCTTCGAAAGCTCCAGTATTTTGCGAGTAATTGAAACGTTTGGAGAGATGAAACGTTTCGACTACAATAAATAAACAGTGCTCTGTTCCGGATCTAGGAAACATTTTCTAGAACTAGAAAACTTCTCACATATGTGCTTCCTTAGTCTGAAAGCTGTCTTTGTTGTCATCGGAACCGGTCCGATCGGTATTCAGAATAGCGTGATTGAGCAAACTTCTTATGGAACGTACGCATCACTAGTTCGTAATAGTGTTGTTCTATCACGATATCTGTTTTCATTTGGATAATTTTTAAGCGTCTTCGAGAGTTTTAGTGCCTAACTCTTCAGATGAAGGTAATGCCTCATCCCGTATGGCGCGCAATTCTCGGCAGATTGCAGATTGTTCAGTTGTCGGATGTCCAAGCAAGCAGGAATCGTCTCAACTGATATTTGACATGACAATAGAGCATTTCCATGGTGTACCTACCCCGAATTGGAGCTAAATGTGATCTTTATAGTGAAAAAAAAACAAGTATTCATTACAATAAAAATGCCTTTTTATTAATTTAATTATTTAGTTCACCTATCAGGTGAAAATGTCCTATCTATAAACTACCGAATAGTGTATCCAGTAAGTAGGTATCCACTGTTGGCAGACATCGTAACATCAGGATGAGTACGATTAGGTAAAATTTGATAAGGTCTCATCCAGTTTGACGTAATTCTTAGGTAGGTTGCGTTACCACTAGTCTTCAATTCCGTATAACATTCGAGAAGAATTTCCTTCAACGAACAAAACACTACCAGTGGCCGACTGGGTTTTACGAACGGCAAGAGTGATTTGATAATATTGTATGGATGTTCCTTGGCAATAATAACCAATGCGTCAAATTTTTCTTTCATCAACTCACAACCTGCAGCGTTATCTAATTCCCACTGCTGTTTCGTGACTTCAGCTAATTTCAATTGTTTTGCTTCTGGTCCAACTTTTTCAACGGAATCTTTTTTTCGCTTTTCGCCCAGCTCAGCCAATGAATTATCTTTACTACCATTTTCTACTGACTGCATTTCCGACTCCTCCGTGGAAACTAATTGCACGCCATCCTTATTTTCTTCCTGGTAATAGTGTCTAAGAATAGAGTAAATATTAGCCGAAATGCATCGATTTAACTGCTCCAGAGGAAATCCCATTGCCAATACTGCTTGCTTTTGAGCTACATTTCCCGGATGCAAATGAACGAGCTTCGCTTCAGTGTTCGCTCCAATCGAATTTAAAAATGCCGCGGGTAACAAACCGTTGGTGCCAGACTCGTACAACAAAAAGTTTCCTACTCCGCAAACTCCGCTGTACGAAATGATCTGCGACAATGTGTCAAATCTAACACCTAGTATTTTATCTGCATCTAAACGCCAGTAAATATCCGATATCAACCTAATAGTGGGGCGTTTGATTTGAACATACTCGAAGTATTTTTTCTCTTTTCGTTTCAAATATTTCTCTTGCGAGTATTCCGTCTTTGCTGCAAAACTTTTCGAATTTTCCACCAATTTTCCGATGACTTCCGAAGACGATTCACATTCCTCTCTCAGCTTCAAGATCTCCTCCGTTGTCAAATTCTGCGTACTACGATCATCCACAATATTTCGATTATCCGTCCCACTTTCCTTTATGAGTAACTGTTTCAAGTTTCGTATCTCTGAAGCCGTTGCAACCGGCTCCAACGTATAGTAGCGTTTATTTCGCCCCTCCTTCGGGATCAGCTGAAACGTTGAATGGTAAAGATGGTTCTCGGCACCGCGAAGTTCGATCTGATCTTTCCCTAGATGCACAATAGTTTCCAAATTTGAAAACTTCTGAAGTTTTGTATACTTTTGACGTTTTATCACCAAATAATCACCAACATTAATCGTGTCTGCTGCCATCGTCTTCCTAAAAGTGAAAACAATATTTTGTAAAACTAAGAAATCCATCAAACATATATTTTAACTATAATTAGAATTAGAATAGGAACAAGTAGAGATATAGGTGGATATAGTTGAAGTTTAAAAAATAATACACATTTTCGTTTTTTTTTTCTTTACGTACTAACCAATAAATGAATTTACATTATCAATAATAATCTTGTCTCTTATCCTTTTTTGGGCCCTTGCCATTCAGATTGTAAGCTTGTAAGTCTACGTACAGAGTTACAAGTCTTGTTACAAAGTCTTAGCCCTACATTTCAACAGAATTTGACATGCTGATTTTTTCTTCGACAGACTTCGAAGCTAGCTGTTATTTTGTACCCGACAATGGCGGGGCTAGAGCTACGATCCTAATAACTTTAGCACGTTGCAGCACCAGTATCGTATAACTCGAGGTCAACTGAAAGGCAGGGCTTATTATAAATAGGATCATCATTGGAATTATTCTGTATTTACATAGGGTAAGTCCGCTATTGTTCGCGATCCGCAATTAAAGCTTTGTTAGCGCCAAAGCATATTTTAAGATCAAAAATGCATGGTTTGTTCAATAAATTATTTGTTTTAGGTCGTAAAAATAAGTAACACAAGCTAGTGAATGTGAGATTGCATTCGATGGTCCACAATAGGCAAAGGGTCCATGTTTTTTAAATGTGGTCACAATCAAACATTATTGATAATGTAGGTACACGCAACCAGTTGAACATTTCGTATTACTACTTCTGCACTTCTTTGAGCTTGTTAAAAGATGCTATTCCACTTACCGATAATGTGATAACCTTGTTAGCTTTGGAACGGATAGAGCCGTATAACTTTAAAAGCGTGTTAACGAAAACAACCGACCGATCCGACATCCACGTGAAAAACCAAACGCCAAGTTAGTTGGAGAGGTGGCTAGTTGGACTTGGAATCTCAATCTCAACTCAGGCTGGCTGATGGTAAGCAGCAAAAGCAGCAAAACGAGGAACGAGCAGCCAGGAGCCAGCAGAACAGAACGTTTGTTGTAGCATTGGGCGATACTGTATCTGTATCGAAAAAATCGATACTTTTGAGCCGATACATCGATATTTTGGATCGATACTGAGCGTCCCGATACCGGCCAGTATCGATGCTAAAACGACGATATTTGTATCGATACCTTTATAGTAAATGCTAGAGAAACTAAAATACTTTACTTATCCTAATGCGATGTCCATTAGGATTTCACCTGCATAACAATGTTCCGCCAACAAACTCGATCCATGGCTGTCCGCCTCCAATTTCTCGAATGTCCCACACTTTCCAGGACTTGCTCCATATGGTCTAACCGTCAAGCACGCTGCGTACCTCTGCGCCTGGTACCAACCGAATTCAAGGCAAACATCATTTTTACGGGATTGTTTTCTGGCATTCTCACAACATGTCCCGGCCATTGTACTCTTCCAGCCTCAGCAACTTTCTGAATGCTGGGTTGGCCGAAAAGCTGCGCCAGAGTGGTTCATGTTTTTCCTCCATAGACCGTACTCACATACACCACCAAAGATGATCCTAAGCACACGACGTCTAAAAGTGATCAGTCTCCGTCGAGCATTGTCCACGTTTCGTGCCCGTAGACTATCGGTCTTATTTGCGCTTTGTACATGGTACATTTGGTACAGGGATGAAGCTTGCCAGATTTTAGGGTCTTGTAGAATCCGTAGTAAGCACGACTTCCGGCAAGAATACCTCTGCGTATTTCTCTGCTGCAGATGTTATCCGACCACCTCGAACTCGTAGAAATTAAAATAAGAGGTGTACCTAATTAATGCGGCAGCTAATTTTTTTTTCGAAAAATAAACTCTGTAAAAATAGATGCATTCCCAGTTCCAGTCTTAAATCAAATTTTAAGTAAAACTTCAATTTCAATTTGAAATCTAATTTAAAGTCGGATTTCTTGGGTGATGTAAAAAAATCAAATTCAATTTCAAATCCTATTTCAAGTTCAAGTATAAGTCCGATTTAACTCCAATTTCTGGCAAAGTTGTAAGTATAATTTCTAGTCAAATTTTACATCCAATTCACTATTAGTTACTAGTAAAATTTTAAGTTCTTTATTATGTCCTATTTCAAGTTCAATTTCATGTCTCATTATAAGTCCTATTTCATGTGTAATTTCAAGTCCAATTTATATATTCTAGTCTGAATTGGTCCAAACTTGAGTTTAACTTAGCGTCCAATTTTAAGTGTAATTTGAAGTCCAAATTCAAGTTCCACTTCAAGTTTAATTTTAAGTTAAATTTAAAGTCTTACTTCCAGCTCAATTTAAAGTAAAGATTCAAGTTGAAATTGATTCAAACTGAAGTCCAATATTATTTGTTCATCAATATCAATTTGAAGTTCAATTTTAAGCATAATGCCATGCTCAATTCTAAGTAAGATTTCAGTTCCCATTTCAAGTTCAATATCACGTTTAATTTCAGGTTCAATTTTAAGTAAAATCTCAAGTGCAATTCCAGCTCCGATTTTAAAATTAATTTCAAATGCAATTAGACAACTCACAAGTTGCTGAGTGAAGCTCTGCTTTCCTCAATGGAGGTAGCTGTCTTGGCACTCGAAGATGGATGTGGTTGGATACGCTAGACCGTCAATGAAGCCGCAACTGTGTTGTTAAGTGAAGAAACCCTGAGTGCATGAAATAACTTTGGACGGAGATGAACTGGAAGGGGTTGATGAATTCATAAATTAGGGATCTCTGGCAACCGCCGTCAATCATACGAGTAAGCAGATTCAACGACGTATTCTAGCTAAGTCAGGTCTACTTTTCCCTTCGTAAGTCATTTCGATCAAGGAGCATAAACCGTATGCAAAATATAAAAGCATTTGCTAGCGCTTGGCTGAGTGGTCGATTTCTGGTCGGTCCGGCCGGTTTTTCACTTGCAAAGCCGGTGACCGATCAATCTGGCAAAAAGTCGGTTTACCAACTTAAAAAAACGGATTTGTACTTTTTGTCCGATTTTTAAAATTTATTTTTCATTTCCATCATTCCACTAGATTTTCTAATAAATTTTGTAGCAATCCTGAGCAATTCGTTGCAGTTTCCGGTCAAAAGAGTTTAAAACCGCAGGCCTGACCAGTCCGACTCAGCTATTATTTCGTTCCTAACGAGATTTCGTATGAGAACGAAAGAGAATCAACAGTAGTAAAAGCACACGCATATAATTTTCTAAAAAATTAAGCTTGATAATAAACAAAAGTGTGGTTTTCGTTGCACCCTGTTAGTGTATCGATACCGATATCGATACCACTGGTATCGATACTTGCCGCCCGATATTCCAACGGGATCGATACCTTTACAAAAATTGTATCGATATTCGAATATCGATGCTTTTCGCAGTATCGCCCAATGCTAGTTTGTTGTTTATCCTAAAATTTCACTGTCAGTGTCACGTTTAGTCGGCCCGGTTCAATGTAATATATACAGGTGTGGCAATGTTGGTTAAGTGGTGTTAGTGCAATGAAGAAATTTCATCATGGTGTGGGTGGAATCGTAAATCGACCAATCACGATGAAGCGTGACGTAAAACTACAAAAACAAACCCCATTGTCCGACGCGGTTTGTTTTTTTAGTTTGACGTCGTTTTCTGATTTTTCGCTACTAATACCAGCAAATGTCTTCATCTGCCACACCTTTTTAAACCTCATTGACCAGAGATGCCAGAAGTAAAGACATGTCTTCATTTTGAAGACATTTTTGGTACAAAAAAGTGAAATGTCTTCACTTGAAGACATGTGAAGACATGGGCGGAAAGCCGAAAGAAAACAAATGAAGACAATTTTTTTTTGATTCGTGAAGACTTTTCAAAAAATCACCTGGCATCTCTGCATCAAATCATTTTTCGTTATTGCGGTTATTTACATCAATTTTCAACCTGTTACGGCGGTAACCCGCATCGTCAATCACCGCAACGAGAACAAGGCAAGGTGGCCAAATATATTTTGGTTTATATGCGCAATTGTTTCTGATGGTTTAGCAACGTTAAAAAACGTCTTTTAGCCTTTTACATTCAAAAATATGTATTATATAAATTCATTGAATATCATAAGTATAAAAATATGTGTAAATAGTAACAAAATTTAAGAAGTACGGAATGGGGTTGCAAATATCTAAACAATAGAAATTAATCTATTTGTATGGCAGCTCTGGACAAAAGCACATCCTTCAATATTTGGCGAGGTCAGTATTGGGCGATAATGTATCGATATAACTGGTATCGATATTCGTGGACGAAATCTCGATATAGTTTTTTTCGAAATAGTTAATTTCGGCATGCATATAACAGCTTTGTAAATGTTAACACGTTATACGGAGTGTTATAAAACAAATGTAAAATGCAGATCGTCACGTGATGCGAGCAATTTTCCTGATTATGCTTTCAGCTGAGTATACGTATCGATATGTGAAAAATATCGATATTCAATTAACGAAAATTCGTCAGCTTCGCTCAATACAGAATTATTTTGACAGCTTGCTAAGAACTTTCCGAGAATGAAAAGATTTCTTGCAAAGCACAATATCTTCCAAGCAATAAGTGCGCCGAAGATACCAAAGCGATTTAATGTAAAATAGCACTTTTATGAGCGATATCGCACTTTGGATGGTACAATTTTCCTTGCAATTGACAATACAAAAATGTTTATTTATTTATTCTGCCGAAAATGATTTTTATTCAGTGTTCAGGTTGGAACGGTTGGAACCAAGGTTGGAACCAAGCATCAAGGCTAAAAAACAAAAACGCTTATTGCCCTTTGCATTGAAGGTTGGATTTTGAGCACACTTGTTCAGTCACACATTTTGTTGGTGAGAAAAGTTGCCAAAATTTCGTGGTAAAACCCATGAATCTTGGTTGATTCCTATTTGAATTCTAATGCTTACGTTTCTAGTTTCTAAATACATAATTCCGCGCATAATTCATAATTTGAACAAATATGCAGCATATATGAAATAAATGAAAAATTGAATACTATTTGCTTTTCCTACAACTGGTACTGGCGCCACTGCTAAATCAAATGTCAGCTCAGATGGGAGAGTTGTAATGATGGGAAATGCCGATCAAAATCCATAACGATTATTGATAAAGTTTTCTTATCGTTAATAATTAATAACGATAATATGACAGTATAAGCAAAAATACGTAAGAAATAGAATAAAAATGTTAAAATAATAACAAGCCAAGAAGAAGATTTCATTTTAAACCCTCCAATTTTCGATACTTTTCCGTGACGATAAAGTTTGATGGTATTATCGATATAAGATTACCAGCGATATTATCAGTAGCACACTTTTCATCACAGTTTTGAAGGTTGCACTTTATAACTGTATTGTCCGTTTCTTTGGTAACAAAACGCGCTGCTCACTTTTTTGATAGCTTGAAATCGTCGCAGAAAGAATCTGCTTGGCTGTATGTAAGTTATAAGTATATATTATGCTTATCTAGCACGTAAGCAATTGATTTACTTGACAAAATAAACGATATTTGCCCCCGCGACGATTCCGGCGATGGTTTCGCCCGCGACGGTTATAATTCATCGCGTACGAAAGGGTGGGAAATTGATAATACAGTCCATTTGAGTGCAAAGAGCGCAATATTTAAATACGGGAAATTTTTCAAAGGGACTTAAGTCGCAAAATGTCAACAAACGGTTTTTTTATGCTATGTTACTATATAACATGTTATGAAAGCACTTATTAGATTATATTCACGAAAATCGACTCTTGAATAAGTTTAAACAATTTTGACAATATGACCGAACATCCCTACAGTTACATTTTTTACTTGCACCGCTTCGGGACGAATGTATGAAACGAATTGTCATTTGACATACGCTCTTATAAAATCAGCCGAAGTAACTAAAGAAAAAAGAAATGCACCACAGTCATTTCCGTCATTTTGTGTGAATTTGTGGTTTTTATTCGGATAGCTTTATTTTACTTTTTCCTCGAGTTTTTCTAACTCACAATGATACGAACAACGAACCAAAACACAACACTGTTTACGTAAAAGCCTATAATGCAGCATAATATGCTTATGTTCAATTCGACGTTAGTAACATTCGATTGCATTGAACGATGTAAACATATTGACGATTTTGACGCATATAACATAACGGTTTTCAATCTGACACAACATTTTGACGTAAGGTAACGCACTAGTTTATAGCGTGCGTTACGCCAAGTGGAGAGTAACACGCTAGCTGTCATTATGTCTTATGATCGGGTGTATGTGTTTTTTACTGAACCGAAGCGTTGTATACCTTATTTTTGCTCAAAACTCAGTTATTTTTAAAAATACTTAGAATCCTTACTACAATAATGCAAAACCATAGTAAAAAGTACCGTTAGGCAGTATCCACTAAAATAAAAATTGCCGGATTGTTAAATAGGATTTAAAATGATGAGTAAATAGTTTCAATGTTGATTTTCTCAGTTCGATGCAAATGTAAAATTTCCCGAGAAATATTTTTATTCTATCTATCGTTTGCACTTTCGTCCTTTCGAAAAAGTACCCGATATTATATCGATAACTTTCGTAACTTTCCCATCCTAACCTATAAGTTGAAATTACAATAAAAACAAACAGAAATTGTGGTCCAATAAATAAATCACATCACATTAAAACACTTCCTTGTAAATTGCTTTCGTCTGTCGTATTTCTAAATTTATATATCCTGATGAATCGATACCTTATTCATTTATCTTACATCGGGACACAGTTCAGGTAAGCAAAGCTACAGCTACAGTATAGGAGAAAAGCTTTTAAGGGTAGATTTTTCATTTCTTACAGGGGGATTCAAAAAAATCTTACGAAGGAAAATCCGACTCTGGAAGATCCACAATCGATCGAAGGCAGTTTGGAAATTGCCCTGAAAAAGCTGCATCCGGCGAACGATTTTAAAATTAAATTATCGAGCAGGTAAGCTATGCAACATCAATTATTTATTACACACCGAATAAGCGGATCATGTAAGAGGCCTTTTGAATAAAAGAGTTAGACCAAATGCTCCCATACGATTTAAACGGGAAAAGCCAAGCAAAACTGTTTTATTCATACGGCCTAAGGTTTAATCAAGAGCTTTAGATTTATAAGACAAGTTTAAACTATGCTTAGTTGGTCTTTGCTTTGAAATTTGTATTAATCCACTTTATGTTGGATAAAGCTTACTGGAATAAATAATTCGATAAATTCCTCCTGATTGCTGGTATATGTCATTATTCTCAAAGGGAATTCGATTTAATTTTTAATATCAAGCATTGGCTATATTAAATTGATTTACAACTTGAAATAGAAAATGTATATTTTACAAAAAATTCTAATGAATTTTTGTTGTCAGCGCATTTAAAGTTTCCTGTTCTAGTTCGTGTTTCGTCTTTGCTCTACAGATCAACAAACCTTTTAATAGAATAGTATTAGTTAGGATTAGGATCATCACAGACGAGGATTGTCCTGTTCTTTTTGCATCGATTTTACATAGTTAATTGGTCCAAAAACCTCAGCCAAGCTAAATTTGAAAATAGTTTATATGGAGCTTATTATTACCTACAAAATTGTTGAATGAAGTATAGCTCTATCTTTTATATTTACGGCGCGTTTTCGGTTTACACTACGTGCTACACAAACGGTGTGAACCAGGAGTACGCCATAAATATATATGTTGTTAGAGCAATACTATGCCCCATATAAATGCCTATGAATACCCCATATATAACTTCTTCAAGTTTTGCTTGGTTGAGGTGGTACCCAAGGTGGTACCGTTAAATAAGCAACAACAACAATGCACAAAGAGCAGGACAGCCCTGTCACGGACTCATGAAAATTCATGCAAAACATTTTACATAGGTATATATAATCATCATTATCATATAGGACCGACGCTGGAGTTCATGCTCTTCACAACACAGTCCATGTTGACTTAGAGCGAAGAAATGGAAAACCTTATGATGAGGTTAAAGTTACCCAATGCCTAAACAGGGCTTTGGGATCTCAGGAGCTTCCGATTCGAATAATCAACACCCAACTAGTTCCCATGACCTTCCACGCACGTATGTGCGCCAAATCACGCACTTATCTCTACCGGTTAGGTGTACTGCGTCGAAGGTTTTGCGAAGGTCCTTCTATGCACGCTTTAAATCGGTTCATTCCGATTGAGGAGCACGATCGGTGTTATTTCATTGCGTAAATAATTAACATTACATTCAATTTGTTTTCAAGTTTAATTAAATTTGACACCTTAAATTACAGTCATCCAGCGTTTGATATTGAAACGCTTCGGCGAGCCGCCAGTTCGTTTGTAGGGTATCATGATTTTCGTACTTTTATGACGGTTTCCCGTGGAAATCAGAAGCAACACGATGCTACGTACACACTAAGACGCATCCATAAAATTTCGGTGGAAAAAGGCACATGCATGACTTCGGCGTTCAACCGCAATTTGGCGGATCAGTATTACGAATTCTGGGATATTCGGATAATGGGACGTTCTTTTTTATATAAACAGGTATAGCAAATTATTTTATTACTGCTCCAAATTTTGCGTTATTGGAGCTAAATGGACTACAAACAAAAGTTTAGACGATTAGAAAATCAATTCCTTTGCCCTTGCATGCATATACAAACATCCATGCATTAATGATATAAAAGTATCTCAGTCACGAAGGAATTTAAGAACAAATTAAAATATATTGCTTATAAGCATCTGCTTTTGCAGATAAGCTCAGTTTCGTATACACTAATATTAGATTCGAGAGCAAAAATTTTTCTTAGAATATAAGCCTATGTAAACCGAAATTTTATCAGGTTAAATATCTTTCAGGTACGGCGTATGGTAGGTGTTTGGATCGCCGCAGCAGAAGGACGAATAACCGAAAGGGACGTGCAACAGATGCTAACAGTACCTTCGCATCGTTCCTGGTGCAATCAAGCGGTAGTGGCTCCAGCTTACGGGCTTTATCTTTGTCAAGTTGAATACGACTCGGCGGATTTGACCTTTATATCGCCCAATGAGTTTTCTGGAGCAACTGAAGCGAAAGAAGCAGACACTGCAACCAACTGAAACTGTTGTAACGTATGCAGATGGCTCTCGAAAAATTTTCCGCGGTGAACTAGAACGTTCTGCCCCAGCCCGACTAGGATTTATCATTGACAACAGCCCTGACCAGACGCCTGCCTGTATTTTATGCAATTTTCTGTACCTCGGATCACAGGATTGTGTCAGAAAGGAAGTTCTTGAAAAATATGATATTAGTCACATTCTTAGTATTGGCGTTTCGACGCCCCCCTTGGAAGATACCCACGCTATTGTTATTGAATTTATAGAATGTTTAGACCTGCCAGAAACCAACCTTGCCGCAGTTGTAGGGCGAGCAAATGAATTCATCGAAAGCTGTCGTGAAGCTGGTGGTAAAATTTTAGTTCATTGCAACGCGGGTGTCTCGCGGTCAACTGCCATCGTAATAGGATATCTGATGATAAACCACGACTACAGTTTTTTACAAGCCTTCGGACACATTAAAAGTAAACGACCATGCGTACAACCAAATGTTGGTTTTATTAACCAGTTGAAAAAGCTGCAATGCCAAAATATCTGATGCGAAAAACAAAAATAGATTAAAAAGCATTCAAGCCATTGTATCTTGTATATAAAAATATAGCTCTGAAGAAGTAAATTTTTTTACTTCTTATGGAATAGTAAAGCGAACAATCTATTAATTATTCTACTACTGCCGAAACTGTTAAAATAAATTTCTGCAATCCAGAGGATTTTCTTGAGATATATTGAAACATATGCTTTTTAGTACACCACAGATACAACATCCATGGTCGCAATCATCCTTTTTGCACTTAAAGAAACCATTATAGTGCAATGAATTGTTCGCTCTGTTACCCTGTGGCATACCTAATTTTGTGAAATACTTAATACCGGAACATTTTGTAGCAAATGGAAGTATTAATAACCTAGTAATTTTATTTTTTGCCAAACAATTCAGCAACTATCAATGTAGTATTTTTTCTATAAAACGCTTAAATTTTGATAAATTGCCAGAACGAACACGCACTACATGCAGACTACTCACGAAACTGCTCTAAATTTAAAGTATAACATGATTGCTATCCTCATTATCATCGTCGCTATCACTTAGCGGAAACAAGTCTGTGACGATACGTCTCCTAATAGCAATCGGTTCCCGTGCACGGTCGTTTGCTCGAGTATCTCCCAATGTCAGCGAATTTAGATTGTTAATTGCTTCACTCAACTCAACATCGTCATTGGGATGGTGATCGCCTTCACTGGAAACATTCGGTGATAGATTGACCATGTCGAGGGAATTGTTTGTACTGCCACTTGTATCGCTGCTCACGCTACCATCCAAATTGACTCGTCGAATTTGCTCTTCCACTTCTTCCTCTGCGGTTTCTTCGACCACAATATTACGATGCATTTGTAGTAAATTGGTTTCTGCCTGCAAATCTGCTGAACTGAGAGCACCATCCAAATTAGAGCTGGGTGCTGCTCCAGATGTAAGATCATTCGTTTCCAGTCGCAACCCGGCAACTCCCTTTTTCGGAATAGTCGTCAAATCGCGCTTGACTCGTCTTATTCTGGATGGATCGTTTTGCCTAATCTGGCACTTGTGTTCAAAGTCTACAATGTATAGAAAGCCGGCAACCAGAATCTTGCAGAATCTTTCCTTTTTCTGGTAAGACTCTTCCAGTTCTTGACTGGTTCTTTCATCATACTGCCACCACCCATTGCGGCCTTCATAATACCATTGATATTCGGCACCATCGTTGGCTTTAGCTGCTTTCTCCACTTCCTTCAATCCATTCACTAACTGTGGGTGTTCTAAGTAACTAGGCGGAATATCACGACGACACATTGCGCAGCGACGATTTTTAAACGCAACTCCCTACAAAGGAAAAAAAGGTAATGGAGATTTTTTCATATGCATCTTTTTTTAATTACCTTAACGCACAGGAAGCAAAATACATGCCCACATGGCAACCGCGCAGGATGGATACATGTTTGAAGGCAAACAGGACATTCTAGCTTAACTAAAACCATATCATTAATATGATTCGTAAATTTATATTATGTTGGTGCTTACGAATGTCTGGCTCAAGTTTTTCCTCTTGTTCTTCTAACGATTGACCCTGTTTATTGTCGTCGCCATTGTTCGAGATTGCTTCACTAACGAACTGCCTAAGCCCAGTGTCTGCCGATGCTGAAGAGGATGCGACAGATGAGTTATTTGGAAGTGACTCCGCCATCACTATTTCAGGTCTTTTCTACACACAAATTCGACGTTTTACAGCAATATTTTCTAAAAATATTCCAATGAAAATTGCAAACTGCACATAATTCAAAACATCGTAAACACGAACACAAACTCACCATGACACTATATGACTATATCAGAGTTCCCAACTTTCTTAAAAAATACTTGAAATTAAAGGAAATTATTGACTGCTCCTTGGTCTCATTCAAATATTACGTAATGCAGCGGGGGCGGGGGTTCCTTACATTTCTGTTACAGATTGGTGCGCAAATTTTACCGCGAGGAGGCTTTGAATGATAATGTTACGCGTAATCACGGCTTAGTGCGGTGTGCATGTATAGTTGAAATTGAGATATTTATATCACCCCATCGACATCTGTATATCGAGCTGCAGTGAACGTCAGCGACGGCATGTCCTGGGCTCAAAATTTGACAGCGGGCTCAAATCAAACTACTGGCAGTTGAGTGAAACGCAGTGCTGACATGCTATCTCATTTTAGCACACACGAGATGTTGGCGGCGAAAACATGGTTGCCTGCCGATGGGGTAATTTATATAAAGGTCGTCAGATAAAAATATTGCATTCCTTTGTCAGTGAGATACGCATTGCCTTCTCCGGCTAATCGAACTGCTATCAAAACGTTAATAAATTCAGGCTTTAATTTTCAAGAGCTCGCATAATCAACCCTTTTGCATGCATTATGCGACCTTCTGAAAACTAATGCTAGAATTAATTAGTTTAGATTACAATTAGACAGATAGCATCCAATTTGAAGCGCAAGTTAAAACTGTCTAAGTAGAATTACAGCACAGAACAGAAGTGGAAGTAGAAATCCAAACACGTACATGCTACCAATATTACTTTCTACAGATAGTAGCGAACCTGGCGGTTGCGAGTCACTTTTTTCCACGAAAACACGCAAAACGCATGCGAAAGCTGCTATGCCATTGGCAGCGAGCGTTCTGCTTATATTGCTGTTAAATACGTGATTTTTTACGCGGAAAGGACGTGTGGACGATTATTTTGCGTGTATGCTACCAATGCTGGCAGTTTTTGTACACTGTTGTGGTTGCCAAATTGTCGGGTTTCGTTTCGGCGTATCTCTGTTAATTTGGAGCATTTCTAGCTTGAATCCCTTTTAGAACCAAATTGTAAACAAAAGTTTATAAATATTTCGTTTGTGCAAAAAAGTCAGAATATTCAAAAATTATAGCTGGTGTTCCTGCACCAAGTAATTGTTTCTTAAAATGGATGTTCAAAATGCGCTAAACACGCCACATTTGCGTGTTAAAGTAAGTTGGAAAATTCTGTAATTGACGATTTTACATTGGATTTTCTTTTCTCTTCAGCTCATCGCTCTTCTCCATTTCACCCTTATCGCGTTTGCTATGCAAAGTCATTGGCTGCCTTCGGCTTACTTGTTCTATAACCAAATATTTATCGTTGTTTTATTTTGGTCTATTCATTGCCGAGATTCGATAGATGCAGTGTTTATAGTAACGTTTTATACCTTGTAACGTAGTTCAAAAATGCCTAAATGCCTTATATTACATTTTCAGGCCTCAGCTATCAACGCTACTAGTTTCGTGTTCGATCTGATTGCGATAATCGCTTACTTTCCAAGCAATGGAGGAATATTTTCAGTTGTGTTTGCTATTTTCAATATGGCAATAAGGCCATTTTCGTTGCTATTATTGCATAGAGAACTTTTAGATCGGGGCGGCAATATTAATTTTGCAGGTGGAAGATCAAGCGAAAACCCTGCAAGTTATGAAGACATTGACCGTCCTCATCAGCCATTCTCTCCAAATGTATAACGCAAATTTTGCGGCATACTTATTATATACTAAACAATAGGTAACATTGCGTATAACTGACCAATCCACCGCAGTAATTCGATGCTGAATTAAAAATTGTCTAGTTGTCATGCGACCAAATATCTGAATCTCGTGTTGGTAAGAAGCAAACATCTTTGAGCAGTCTTTTGGTCTAACACATAAAAACCGTTTACTTTTTCTATTATTAAATTTGATAATGTTATAATTTAAATCCAATTGTAAAATAATGTCGGTATATGGCCACTATTTTATGTTATACAAAATTAAAACAGTTGAATCTGCTAGTAGTATACATTCAGGCAACATATAAGAAATATAAGAACATATAAGAAATCGGAATATAACGTTTGAAAGGTATGCTATTTTATAAATTTAACTACAATTTTAGTCACATGAAATTTATGTTTTTATTGTTTGTCTTATAAAACTTAATTTTCAGTTTCTTGTTACTTCTTAGTAGAAAATTTGCAAAAGTCGATACTTTTCGCTTGAAGGTATACTATGTGCAAACAATATATTTTCAAATCTTGAACTGAAATTTCTGATACTTTAGTCACAGAACAGAAGTGGACGTTGCAGTCCAAACTCGTACATGCTACCTTCTAGCGAACCTGACGATAACGGGTGACTTTTCCACAAAAACATATTCGAACGCATACGAAAGCATGTAAAAGCACAGACAGCGAGCATTCAGCTTACATTGCTGTTAATCCTTTCTATGCGAAAACCTTCCCAAAGAAAAATAAAAGCAAAGGAAAGCTGTTATCATCTTTGATCGTTCAAATTTGCACTTCTGTTCTGTGCTTTAGTTATAAGTGCAATGTGTAAACAAACCATGATTATGACTGCAAACAATTACAAAAGCTTTAATAATTACACTAATAAAATAAAAATAACTACTAGTAATCATCAAGTGAACTTTTTTCATTCGAAATTTTTAGGCGTGTAATACCTGAAAAAAAAAATAAAGTTAAGTAAATACAGTCAACTATCGTTCGTTGGCGTGGTCAACACCCACTTGTTCACACTACCTAACAGTACAGGTGTGTTTTCCCAACAGTACGTAAATCGGCATACGTGTTCCCTGTTCATAGGAAGAGGAAAAGGAGAAATTTAAATAACTATCGGGGTATCTGCACTAAACTAAACTTAAAAACTGTTTGAGTTCGTTGTCTATGCAGCTTTTTTCGCATTTTTCAAACAGTATACCGTCAGCAATAGACGACCAACAAGGCTTTTACGATTCACATCCTACCATACCCTGCTTACAGTTCGACGACTACGAACTATAGTAGTCGCAGACGGATGGGATTTACATGGACCTATTCGTTGCCTTCGATAAATTGAACTATCGAATCGCAATCGCTAAATTGGATAAGCTTGGCTTGGCTTGGCTAAGCTTGGGAGGCTCATATCTCTCAGATCGCCATCCAGAAGTAAACATCCCAAGTAACCATAAGCATTAATCTAAAACCGTATATTGAAAATAATTCCGCATCCCTAGTGCCAAACTTTTGTATATTAGCAATCTTAATGCTTATAAAACCTATAATAACATTGTTGATGCATAGAAGCATTAACATAAATCAGCATTAAAGAAAGCAATATATGCGCATATAACGTAACAATATAATGCATTTAGTTAATTGCATTAAAATGAGCCGTAAGTGTTGATAAACGGCTTGTACTTGACTTCTTATTTTGCTATTCTACGGCCACTATTCGTGTCCTCTTCCACCCAACGAAAGCCGTCTTTTTCTACCCTATTGGTAATGCAGGACAAGTAACTGTGATATGAGAGGGAATATCACCAAGGTTTAAATACGACTAATTTCAACTCACTCAATCACATCCGCTATGGTTCAGATAGCAAAGGTGCAAGGAAACGAATGAGGTTGCATGACTAATTCCCGGTTCGAGCCCTGTCTAGGTGGTAACATTATCCAGCATTTCAAAAAATAGTTCTGTTTATCCTGCTCCTCTTGAGATGCAGCAAAAAAAATCGCTTGCTTTTTTAGTTTTTTAAATCCCGATCGAATCTATTTTTATTTTCCATATCAAGCAAACGATATGCCGTCGATACTTTTTCGATACGTCGATAATGTAGACAAAATGACATTTCGATTAAGCCTCAAACAAACACTGTTAATGTTTATTTGATGCTTGTGGCGTACCATTTTAATAACCCGCTTTTTCGCCTTTTTAGCATTATGTGAGTTCTACAGAAGTATATAAAGAAAAATATGCTTTTAATCATAGTTCTGTATGCTTATATAATGTTGTCCAAGGACTAGTGTTAAGTGCTTACTGGTTACTTGGGATTGACGGTCTTATCTCAAGATCTTCCACTGTTTGTTCTGGAATCCCACAAGGAAGCCATCTCGGACTTTGGTCTTTCTCGTTTTGTTCAAGAATGTAAGTTTCCCGCTTAAATATCTGCGACCATCGTTTGATAACGTTCCTTAACTGCAAAGGGAAAGAATCCGTCCGATGGCGCGGTTCTCCAGAAGCAGCTATCGACTTTTGTGAGATGGTGTTTAGATAACCGTATACTGCTGAACTCCGACAAATGAAGATTGAATTAACAAAAGGCCGAATGTCGCTAGCGTAAACAAACCGAGTGAGGGTTGATTTTCCTATGCTGGTCCAGCAAAAAATAACTCTCACTCGTTTTGTTTACAGTTGCGACATTCGCCCTTTTGTTAATTCTATCTAGAAATGTGAAGTTATCACATTCTCTAGGAAAGTAAATCCTCTCCTCTTCCATTATAAAGAAGTGCCTTTTTACGACGCGAAAACTGTGTCAAGGACTAGGGAATATGCTAACTTTCGACTCTTAAGGCCCAGACATAATGCATACATGATTTTACTACGTTGCGGCAATTTGACAGTTTTTCCATGGGTTTCATGGGACAGTTTTTCCATGGCATTTCCGCAACGTAGTAAAATCCGTATGCATTGTGTCTGGGCCTTTACACTATGACAATCCCAAAATAATTGTCTATTCTCCCGAAAATGATTTTTATTTAGTGACCGGCTTGAAACGAGGTTGGAATTAACTCAGGTTGAAAAGTTTGAATTAAGGCTGTGAACCATTCGCGAGTACGAAGCTGAAAAAGATTTTTAATCCCATGCCGAACTGTCATTGTATGAATGATGACAAAAGCAAAAATACTTCCTTCTTCTTTTTTCTCACATAAAAACCAAACAAATATCAGCAACTTCGTAGTCGCGAATTTTGCGAAATTTTTAACTTTTTGGTTAAAATTTGACAGTTCGATGGTTTTCCGAAAATTACCCTGCTCGGGAGCATGGGTTAGTTTTGACAGTTCGATGGTTCGCTTCTGAGAGCTAATGAGATATGCCACAGGCGAGAAAAGAGCTTCGATGTGTTTCACTGATTTTACTTTGAATTTTGTTTCACCAATGTATGGATGTTTAACATATAACAAATTTGTTTATTCAACCCGAAATAAAATGAGATAAATTTTATCTATCCAATAGGAGCAAATGAACACCAAAAATTCATCCAATTCCAACCTGGACTGAATAAATAAATTTGCTGTTATAGAAACATATCTTCATCCTCACCTTATATATGCTCTCATTGAGTAAAACAACTATCAATCTGTCAAATATGAAATGGTTCGCCTTCTGAACTGATTTTAACCACTCGAGGAAAAACAATCGAACTGTCAAATTTTAACTAAAAAGTTAAAAATTTTGCGAAATGGTTCACAGTTCACAGCGAAATGGGCGCTCTAATCAGGTTAACCTAGTATTTGGGTCATTTTAACCTGTTTATATGTACATATAGTTTTAGCCTGTTCAACAGATCTGACAACTGCAACTGACATCAGGAAAAAACGCTATAATAGAACAAGCTGAAAAACTAAAAACATAAAAGGTTCCGGCTCGCTTTGGTGAGCGTAGTCGTACGTGAGTTGTATAAAACCGCACAAACGATGGCCAAACATCATCCAGATCTAATATTCTGTCGTAAACAACCAGGAGTCGGTTAGTCCTTAAAGTTAGAATAAATCCTGAACGAGAAATAACATTCTTTCACAGCTATAGGTCGATTATGTGAGAAATGTGACGGCAAATGCGTTATCTGTGATTCCTATGTGCGCCCTTGTACGCTGGTGAGGATTTGTGACGAATGTAATTATGGCTCTTACCAGGGCCGCTGTGTGATTTGTGGCGGACCCGGCGTGTCCGATGCTTACTATTGCAAGGAATGTACTATTCAGGAAAAAGATGTAATTTTTTATTTAAAATGTATTCACAATTCCACATTGCAATTTTCGGTTTTTATTTTCAGAGAGATGGATGTCCAAAAATTGTCAATCTTGGAAGCTCCAAAACGGACTTGTTCTACGAAAGGAAAAAATATGGATTTAAACAAAGATAGAATAATCAGTTTGAAAATGTTTTATTTCAAATTATTGCTTGAAATGTCTTTTTTTAAATGAATTCAAATAGATTTTTCGAATAATAACACTAATAAAAAAAAGCTAGAATATACTCAGTATATTTTCATTACATTAATCTTTACTCGACAATATTTTTACAAGATGCTCAGCAAAAAAAAGTACAGAAAATCCAGCGACAAATTACTTTTCTGATTGCTGTTGTAGGGGGAATTTCTTATCTGATGAGATACAACATTCGCCTATTATCATTATTTGAAATCACACTTTAAAGGGAGAAAGCGACAGAGAGTCGAGTGCTGAAACTGTAATATACGGAACTAAACATTCAGTTTGATAGAAACCACAGCTATAAACAAAACAAGCTATTGTGGACTACTTCGAAAGCATATTTCCAAACATGTTGAGCGGCGTTGGATTTATTGTATCTCTTCCTGGCATCTTAAAACTATTGGCATTGGTTGGATCTGTGTATAAACATTCAAGTTGAAAGGTAATGTGTGTTTTTTTGTATTTCAGCTATGCATGATAATCGGAGGATTAATTTTCGTTTTTGTTACATCTGGAGGTTGTAAAGAATCACAAACGTGGTAAGTTTATTTGAAAATAAAAATACTTGACGATAAACTTATGTGCTTGCGTATTACGAGTTATTTCACGAAGAAGAAAAATGTTCTATCGCTTAGAATTTTGCAAAACAAAAAATGGACATTTGTGTTTATTGCATTCATAAATTACTAAACTTCTACCAATAACGAGTTGCTGTATTTAGTAGAAGTTAGTTTTTACAATTACTTATTGTCGTACATTTGTCATACAGGGCTGTCACATATATAATTTCCACAACAGTCAGTGCTGTTCTATCTATGGTATCGTACACACTTTATGCCTTGAAGTTGATAAAATCACCAAACGCTCTGAAAGTGCAACATATCGCAGAGATAACGTTCGCGTATGCCGTTTTTCTTCTGCTGCTGATTGTCTCGATTATCATGATGACACAGTGCACGAACAAATTATACACGATCGACTATGTCCCTGAGGTAAGATGCGCCTTAAATTGTACTCTTTAAATAACACTATTATAATTGTTTTACCAGTCGCTAACGATAATCGGCGCAATACTGTTGGCAACAGGAGGAACACAACTTTTTCTTCATTGGCGCTCAAAGGAATACATCGATGACATTCAGATGAACATTCCGCGGCATCTTCAACAAAACAATAATCCTCATCTATCAAGAAAATCAATTCTTATTTAACTAATTAGGTAGTTTTTATTTAATGAAAAGAAAAATGCCACATACAAAACTAATACATGTTTTTCCTATTGATATTCGTATATTTTCTAAACATTCTGCGGTAAAAAACTCATCCGGTGGAGAAATATCAAAGGTTAAATATCCAAATCTTTAGATACTCCGTAAGCGCAAACTGACATCATCTGGTCTTTAACCTTATAGAAATTTTCAACAGCGATAGGTTTTGCTTCTGGCCACATGGCAAGTTCCTTATAAATGGAGCGAACGAATTTCATGCGGAAATTGCTATTCAGGAAGCTTAAAATCTTATTCATTTTGTCCATTAGCTTAGCGCGAATGTACAACCGGACGACTCGGAATCGTATTTCCGCGTTTTTCGTGCCATCAATACCATAGGCTTTTTCTAGCAGTTCAATTTTCTCTGCATTTAGCTCTTTGATCGTTTTCTTTGCCAGCAATTGTGCCAAAAATTCTATGGTTTGTACACTAGTCAACTGTTCAGATAGTAATGGGGATGCTCTGATGACCTCAACTCCTTGTTCTGCCCACAAAGAGCAATGATTGTTGCAAGCGTTCAACTGGGAGCGATCGTAGCTAAAAAGAAAAAAGAACAAATGCAAATTCTACCCATGCTCAAACGTGCTACGTGCAAAAGAGAGCTGAAACTTACTTCGGAATTACCGGAGGCATTCCCTCGCCAAACAACCACTGATCCCAGTCGATTCGTTCTAGAAGCACATCATTATTGGGATTTTCACGGAACCAATTATACAAAGCTTTCTTGAAATCTTCGGTCAGTACAGACTGGTATTTAAATTTGTCCAAATAATTACGGAAGAAAGGCTCAAACTTTTCCGGTCCACCAAATAGATCCTCTAAATAGCGCAAAAATGTCGAACCTTTTACGTACGGTACGCTCGAAAATGCATCATCTGGACTACATTCGCTAAGATCAACCACCAGCTTGGTTAACTCCGGCGTGTCGGCAAGCTGCGTTTTTATCTAACGAAATAAGACACTTCAGTGAGAGAATTATGAAACTAAATTGAAATTAATATTACGCAATCTGTGAGCTCGCTTAGCTGGTGGAGCGCGTGCAAATCCCGTGCGGCACTTCCAAATAAACGTCCCACAATTTTTCCCTCAACGAAAACAGTAAACCCTTCATTCAACCAAAAATGTTCAAAATTTCTATTCGTGACTAAATTGCCCGTCCAACTGTGAGCGATTTCATGCGCCACAACCGTAGCCAACGATTTATCACCGGCGAGAAGTGTCGGCGTAACAAAAGTCAGACATGGGTTCTCCATACCGCCGAATGGAAAGCTTGGAGGCATCACCAACAGGTCATAGCGACCCCACACATAAGGTCCGCATATTTCCTCTGCTTTAGCGATAAAATCGGCAGTTTGAGAAAACTCCTCGGCCGATTCATTTATCTGTTCCTGTTCCGCCCATACGCTGGAGCTGAAAAATAATTAAACAGTGGTTTTAACCAGAACATTAAAAAACCAGTTGAATTTTTTTTTTTTTTTTTTTTGAATACTTACATTGGACCAATCTCTTTCTCCACTAATGCGCCAACTACAATCGCCAATAGATAGCTTGGAATGGCAATTTTTTGTTCAAATTTAGATAACCCAGGTTCTGATGCCTTTTTAACGGCGCTCATAAGCCCTGTTACATAAGATGGGTGTCGTAACTGAAATTAAATTATTATTTTATATGGATATTGACAAAATATACTACGTACCGTTGCATTGTAGGTAAATTTAACAGCCGGTGTATCTTGACAAGGCACGATTGAACGGGCGTGAATGGCCTGACATTGGCTGAAAAGATAAGGATATTGTTTGCCACAAGTCTGCTGGGCTGTTAGCCACTGGAGAGCACTCGCCTTCGGGTCAGTTTCATACTGGATAATCACGCTAATTTCTCCTGTCGTCTTTGTGGGAAGATAAATGGTCAGTTTCGAACCAATGTTCTCTATGTGTGTTCCAACATCCCAGCTCAGTGGTATTTCTCCGCCGGAAGAAGACGCAGCGACTGAGGCAATTTTAAGTTCACTGGTGTCTAAGAACTAACCGCAATGCTTATTATTATATTTGAAGTAGTGCTAAATAAACAATTCTTACAATTTCTTCTACATCGTTCCTTACAGTCTTGAAATGTAGTGTTGCGCTTCCCGAGAGTGTCGATTTGTCAAAATTGACCTTCCAATCTAAATCCACATGATATATAATAAGTTCATCTAGACGGAGAAAAAATGATTTTTCACTGCTCATTTACCGCTTTATTTTTGACATAGTAACAATAAAATTTTTGACTGAATCACTTACGTGCATTTGAGTACGAGCTAGGATCTATCGGACTTAGCCGCATCTTACAGAATGTCTATATCTGAAATGATTGAAGAATAAACCACACAAGTGATTTAAATAACAAGACTAGAAAGCCACATGTCAAGATAACACATACTCGACCAATTAAATGGTCACTATTGCTGATAAGAAATAAAAGTATGTACAACAGAAACCAGTTGGAAATATGATTAACATTGCTGGGTATCATAGATCATTGATTTACATGATAATGAATACTGTTTGGGCACAGCAAATTATACAACGAACATGTTAGGTATCTGTTGAAAAATTCTACTAATTCTGCTCAACTAAAAATGACATCATTAAAAATCTTGTAGGCGTTTCGCTGAGTCAGAATATTATTAAACTAGACTTGTCCGCAAGTATCAGGCTTGATTTTATTCACTTTATTTTGCACAAGCATTTTTTTACCCTACCTGATTTTTCCGAGAGATAATTATCATCAAACGATAACCGTTCTTATTCTAGTTTTGTACACGATATCGAAAATAAAAATACGCCTCTTCTAGCAACAAGTACGAACCGAACCGTAAAGCCTTGCGTGAAGCATTTACAATAATTATTATTATTCATAGAAATGCAGACAACTTCAACTCCGACACCATCCAGTATGAACACCATCAGGGTACCATTCCCGATAGTGGAACAATAAGTGAAACATTTCGTTTTTTGTGTAGGGTGATAATTTTTTATCACCAGCCACTTTCTATCTATTACAGGCTGCTTTCGCGTAACTTTAGAAAAGGAAATAGATAAGTAAATTACAGTGAGATAATAAATTTTCAAGTCTCTTCCGCTTATTATGGCGATGCAAACACACTTTAAAGGCCCGCGCAGAATTGGTACTTTACGGTTGCATTTGCGTTAATCTGACAGTTTGCCCATACAATTTGACAGATAATCTGTTAAATCTACGCAGCCGCTACCATAAAGTATCAATTCTTAACAAGATTCTTAATTATCAATTATTGGTACTTTACGGTTGCGTTGCTGTTGGTACACTCAAAATATTCTGCACATAACTAATGGTAAATTTCCATATGAAATTCTAGATGATTATCATGTGCCGCATATAAACACAATCCGCCTAGAAATACACATAGAAATTATACGGATATGAATAGTATGTGCAATTATACACATAAAAAATATGCGCATATGAATTAGTATGTGCAAAAGTTTCGCGTACCCATAAATTATAACTGTGCGGCATATAAAGTTCATTGACTAGGCACATTGCAAAAATCTATGTGTGGGACACATAGAAACTATACGAAAAGTTTTCTCAGTGTAGTTTTTAAATCATTACGTTGCGTTGCGATTGTCGGATGATGACGGTCAATGTAATTCGGACTTAAGAGTGCAAAACGAAATTTTCCGAAACTGACAGTCAGAAATGACAAAGCGTTTATGTCGTTTATGTTTACTTTTAGTTTTGATTTTGGCCTGAAAATATTGTTTTCACGTGCGGTTTTAATATAAATTATAATTATATCATATGTTCTAGATGGTATTCGGATGTTAGGTTCTCAAGCAATATAGTGTAAAATTGATAAAATTGCTTAATAAAAAGACCAGTTGGTAGAAACGTCCTTATTTTCAATGTCTGCTATAAAAAGAGTACAGGTATATAAAGAATAACAATGCGCTCTCTGTTAATATTGATTGCATAAATTTTGTTTTAGCAATGGGCAACGTTTGCTCGTGTTTGGCATATTTACGATTGTACCTGGCAAAACCCATTTGAATCTGCCAGTTTAATCAAAAAACATTTGATGGGATTGCATAAGCCTATATATCATCCAATGAGTAAGTTGCAGTTCTCTTAGGTCTTAGGTTTATTCACCATAAAGCTTCTTAATTTGCTGTGCTGTACAATCATTATCATATGCATAATTTGCATAGTTTTAAGGTTCAAACACGAATCGTTGGTTTCTGGGATTTCAAAAGAAGTTTTTAGGCTCAAAACAAGAGATAATAATGTTCACGAAAATTTTTCATTGTGTTCTTTGCGTCTGTCAGTCATTGACTTTTTGGATTTCACAGACTCAAAATTAAAAAAAAATATGTTTATGAAATTTGTAATTATGTTCTAACAGACGCAAAGAAAATAGTAGAAGTTAGAAGTTTCACGAATATAATAATTATTTTGAGCCTAAAAACTGCTTTTGAAAACCCATAAATCCATGACGCGTGTTTGAACCTTGAAATCCAGTCGGTATAACTGTATAATTTTGCTCGCAGATGACTGTGGTGATCATGTAGTTGTAATCAACACTGCAGACATTGCATTACCAGGTGATGAATGGAAAAAACGAGCTTACTTTCATCACACTGGATACGCAGGGGGAGCAACCTGGACGTTAGCTTGGGAGCTGCATGAAAAAGATCCTACTATGGTAAGTAGTGAAACGGGGTTAAACTTTAAACAACGTCTAAAGTTGTGCAAATGATTTTTAAACTTTATACCTAATCTCTTTTCATTTTTACAGATTATGAAAAAGTCAATTTATCGTTCGATGCATGGTAATCTCCAACGTCGACATACTATGCAAAGGTTGCATCTTTTCAAGGACGCAAATGTTCCTAAGGAAATTCTCGAAAACGTTACTAATCAAATACGTCAGCCAAGGCGAGTTCCGGAACGGCTAGACTTGATGGATCCAGAACAAGTTAAAAACTTCCCTAAGATCATGGATTATCCCGAAGAATACATTCTTCGATAGTCCGAGTTTCTTTCACTCACCGTAGAAAAAAAAACAGAAAATAGACAAAACAAGTTTATTGTATTAGGAATTAACAAAACATCGACTGCGAAATACTTTCAGTAGCGCACTGAAATCTGAAAACTTCGAACGCAAATGTCCCTCCCGGGTTTCATTTCGCATCGTCATACGGCAGATTCCAGAACACTATAGAAACTTTAGCAATCGCTTTCCTATTTAGCCGACTTGGTGGTGATCATTCACTTCACAGCTTTAAGCACATCGGAAAGTATTTCCTCAGCTTCAGGAAATTTTTCCTTTCGCGGAGGTCCTTTCTTCAAACCGGTCCATATCAAGATTTTGTCGGCGTTCTTTGTTTTGGCTACAGAAATTTCAAAAGCACCTCGACGAGGTTTGCCATCCTCGTTCAACACTAATTCGGAAAGTTGTCCCGGCGCAAGTTCACACAATTGTTCGTATATTTGTGTAGCTTTGCGCTTGAACACTTGTCATGATTTGCAGTGTTCGATGAAAACAGTTACACCATTCTCCGTCGGTGGTTCTAGCGAAGCTCGTTTTTTCGTTGGAACTGGGTCCTGAAAAATTGTTTATGCAGATTAGACTGAGTTTATGCGGATTCGAATGCTATGTATGTCAATGATATTTTGAACAGGAAAATGTCGGTAGGCGCATAAAACTTCAAAATTATTGGGTTTGGTGAACGCTGGTGGTGAAGAATGCTATATTGTATTATATTCGGTAGAAGAATCGCAGTGTTCAAAATTTGGAGTAGAAATATTTTTTAAATCATTCATTTTCTATTCTTGATAAGAGATAATTACATACCTCAGCCGATTTCACAGCGCCTCGTTTGGAACGAGTTGCCATGTTTATACGTTTGACGAAAACTACAAAAATCAACTTTCAGCAGAATTTCAATCCGTTACTGAAAACAGTAGTGCGAACTAAGATAATTCGCGCCTAAAGAACACAGGACTATAGATGTCGGTCAGCGTCAGCGTTAACCGGCGCTTCAATAGATGATCGTCATCGTCATTGTGATGGTTGTGATGTCAAACAAGACGACGTCAATGACTGTTGCACCCAGGGATGCCAGGTGATTTTTTGAAAAGTCTTCACGAATCAAGGAAAATTAAAGATAGAACTAACAAAAGGGCGAATGTCGCAAGCGTAAACAAAGCAAGGGAATGCTCCATTAACGAGAGCAGCAAGTACAACATCGAACAATGAAACTCGATGTTTTGCTTTTTTCTTTTTTTTTCTCGCTATGTTACTGCACAAAGTAAATTGATATATACCAGGTATATGACAATGCGAGCTGTCATATACACTTTGCACTAACACATCTACACTAGTTCTGAGATTTCGAGCATTTTGTATGGAAAATTAGTTAATTTTTTAAAAAAATCGTTGGATACACAAGATTTGTCTTTTTTTTCTTACAGCTTTTATGTTTATGCTTAGAACATTATTTCTAGTATGTATTTTCATGAATACAATGAAGTGCAACATTCCAAATTGCAAGCGGAAATTTTTTCGTCAGAGCGGTATCAAGATGTCTCAAAGAAATGTCGTTATATCGCTTTCCTACAAGTAGTAAAACAAAAAAGATTTTTTTTAAAATGCTCGGACATGATTGTTCAATAAGCAGCATGAGCAACATTGTTATCCGCCCGCGATATTTTTCGTCTGATTTCTGGTAAGCTTTTAAAGTGTTAATTATCTTCTAAGACCGTTTTGTAGCAATCTAAGATTACTTTTTATGGTTTTCTACGTAGTGTTGAGACGGGTAAATTTATGATAAAAAGGTATCATCTTGGAACAGTGACTTTTCAAGCAATAGCACAAGCATCTATTCGAATAAAACTATTTTTTAAAAGAAGACATCAAAGGCAGATATTCAAGAGCATCATGCAAGCAAAATGTTGGATGGAACGTGTTTTAATTCAAGCAACTGTATACCGTATTGATCGTGAAGTATTACATTAACATTAATTCATTTTTCAATTGCACATCGAAATAGTTAGTCACCCATGTTCTCAAATTTTTTACGCATAATAAAGAAGGCTACAAGTGCAAATGACTTTAAAATATATTCCTTACATTTCATTGTAAATGTTCAAATATTTGTCTGGAATAATATAGCTGCATTCATTAATTACAATTAATTTAGTTTTAATTTTCATGCAAGTTCCATCATATTTCAGAACTATTTCTTCTTCTTTCTACACACACTAATGCAACCCTCGATGGTCACATACCTGGTATATATCAATTTACTTTGGTTACTGCATTGAAGTTTGACACTTTTGGAAGCGTTGACAGTTTTGGAAGCGCGATGTTATCTTCTGTCAAATACATAGCAAGGGATAGCACAGCGCATCCCCTCAAAACAAAGCGAGTAAGAGTTAATTTTCAGGGGCTTGCGATGGGTGCCATGTTTTTGTTGCCAACATCCTCAGCACATCTCGACAAGGTTGGCAGCAAATTTACCTGTCAGACGGGCGCTATTTCCTGCATTTCTTGCAAATAGCGCCCTTCGTTAAGTCGACTGTCAAACACCGTTCGTTAAGATAAGGATAGCACCCCGCTGTTAATTTTCCTTTGCTGGCCCAGCAAAAAATAACTCTCACTTGTTTTGTTTACATTTGCGACATTCGCCCTTTTGTTAATTCTATCTACAATTGTCTTCTTCCGGCTTGCCAGATTTCTGTCAGCCATGTCGAACAGAACCGATACCGAAACCGATTCAACCGGTTTGTGTTTTTTGCGTAACTTTTTGATTAAAAAAGCTGTCATCATAAATATTATCAATTTCCCACCCTTTCGTACGCGATGAATTATAACCGTCGCGGGCGAAACCATCGCCGGAATCATCGCGGGGGCAAATATCGTTTATTTTGTCAAGTAAATCAATTGCTTACGTGCTAGATAAGCGTAATATATACTTATAACTTGCATACAGCCAAGCAGATTCTTTCTGCGACGATTTCAAGCTATCAAAAAAGTGAGCAGCGCGTTTTGTTACCAAAGAAACGGACAATAAATACAATACATACATTTGCGCATTTCACACTGCAGTGGCCACATGTCATCCCAAAAGTATGCAATGCGTATTTTCTTTCTCTTTCCTGCATACGCGCATAAGTCGCTTTAAATGCTACTTGAATGCTAATTTGCAAAAGATCCTGTTACTTTTGCTGCTAACCTTCTTATAGTGCTGACAATGCTAATTTGCAGCTAATTACCGACACGAAGAATTAGAATTGAATTTTGGATGCCAATTTACAACACCTATGCAGTCAAAAAGCTAATATACAACAACGTGCAGTTTAAAATGCCAGATACGCTAATAAATGGTTGAGTTGCTACTTACGTTAATGCTTATTGGTTTCCTGGGAAAGGTAACTCACCGTTTTGATTCAAAATTTAGCGGTTTTGAGGCCTCGTCGCCTCTGTAACCTATATTCTCTGTAGGGTAGATTATTCTACCATTGACGAACTAACATGACTACAGACTAATAGGTTACGGAGGCGACGAGGCACTCAAAATCCGGGAGTACCATCACAAACAAGGCTGTTACTGGTGAAGTGAGAGTGCGCTGCAAATACTTAAGACAGAGCAATACTTAGTACCGCACTACCGGTTTTATTGCTTCCTACGCTTCGTGTTTGTTAGCATGTATGTGCCCTGCGTGTAAATGGAACGTAATATTCTGTTGCGACGCAACCGTATAAAGTCGGTTCGGTATTTTCCCCAAGACACATGACCATATGAATCATTATTTTAATATACTTACAATAAAAGCAATTTTACAATAGATGATACGTTATTTATTTAGTGTATGTATTTTCAATTTAATGATAATAAAATAGCTTTATATTGAATTTAATAACAGTGGTTAGACTTATTTCTACGGATGTCCCACTAATTAAATCTACAACTAATATAATCATTGCTAAATACAAACCATTTGCCTTCGAAAACTTAGTGGTGCGACACTTTACAGGTTGATGACATATGCTTCCTATTTACAGAAATGAAACAAACGATATTACATTTGTCTTGATGATCGCTACAAGAACAAAATTAATCACATTTTATGTTGAAAAAGTGTAATCGGTTTTTGGTGATGCGAAATGTTAAACAATTCAATTTTGGCCATCGTTCAAGTTTTCATATGGGACTGCCCTTACTGTACTCGAGGAGTGCCCCAGTCCAGTGCACTCAACGGACCGGCGGTGACGGTAAAAGACGACGGAATCCGCCGGAACAGTTCGCCTCATCTGATTGCTTCTGACAGTGGCATCAAATGGGCTCGATAGTAATACGCACAGAATCCAACTAGGATGGAAAATGCAGTGGTCACAAACACAGATCGACGTGTCATTTGCAGATGTGGTAGTAGTCGGCCGATAAGCGAGTTATGAGCTGGTTTGGCAACTCCGTAAGTCTTCCGTCGTTTACGTTCCTGCTCCTCCTTGAGCCGTTGCGCTTTTCTGCAACGGAAGTCATATAAGTTAGAACTGGAAAATATAACAATAACAATTGTGAACATACTCGTTGGCGATCATATTTTCAACATCCTTCTCAACTTTTTTGGGTGGATACTTTTTATACAACTCCTCCGCTTTTTGCAGAAGATATTCAAAGGGTAGATCTTCTGGTAGCTGAGTATATAATCGAATGTATTAGCTTCGTGAAATCAACGCTTAGTAGGTTAATCTGAAGAAGAAATAACTTACTTGTGATAGTAGGCAGTGTAGAGATGCCATATCGCAGTCTTCTCGAAATATCTCGTTCTGTCTATACAATACGATGGCCGAAGTCACGTATATAGGTAGAAGGAAATCCGATGCAAGGAAGTAGTCGTATAACCGTACTACCGACCGGTAAGAGTTTAAGCTGTGTCCGAACCATGTTAAGTACCACGGCAGAGCGAAAAGTGTACCAACGGTTGAACTGCGATTAAAAGTTAGTTGTATTAAATGTTCTCCAAACCTGTTGACAGAGTGATCTCACCGCTCTAGAAATTTACATAGAGCTGGGTTCTCTTTCTTAACTAAAGGATAGATAAACATTAGTCGTCTTTGTGTTGGTTCCATTGTTTCTTGCATGCATTCAACTAAATGGTTAGTTGATAAAATCTCCATCACATGAAAAGCGACCTCTTCTCCGACAACCAACAGGAACGTGATCGCCACATCATGGTATCCCTTGAAAAACACATTGTTTAGATACTCATACTTGAACTCTTTTCAAAGGACATACCTGATAGTACTTCAAATGAGGATACTTAATGATCACTCGTAGAATTAACACCGTTAGTTGGTCCTGCAGAGCAACACGTTGTTCGTAAGGAATACCAGGAGGAAATCGTTTCAAAGAACGGTTTACATCAAGAACCACCTGGTTATACTCGGGATGATTGTTAAGCTCTGCAAGCGATGGCGCGGGATCGATCATGTTCAGATCGACACCGACAAGTAGCGGCCATACCTTGCGTCGTAAGTCATCTAAGAGGGAATATGGATTAACAAGGTACCAATTAACAGATTGAAGGAATTAACAGATGCAATACTAGCATAAGGTCGTTTTGAATGACTCAAGTTTATCACATTTCAATGTTATTTTGAAAGAATAAAAACTTAATTAAAATTTACCCATATTTGAAAAAACGACCTTCAACTTCTGGAGAGGACCTTAAAATATGTATTTTAATTAGTTTTGAATCAGTGTAAACAACGAAATTTCCTCGAAACAACTGTTTTAATGTAACAAAATAAGCTAATTTTGTCTTCTTTGATGTTATCGAAATAATTTCAGAGATATTTTGATGGATCTTTCCATATCAAACTATGATGAAGTATGATAATAGCAATAACAATCATTGGAGTTTAATTTAAATTTAACTTAAAATCTGTTAAATCACTCAGCACGGCACCAATAGGAAATACAGCATATAAGTACAGGTTGCTACATATTACAGTAACCAGACTTCCAAAAAAACTTTTTTATGCTAACCAGTAACCACACAGATTATATAAACTATTGCTGAACAAACATTTTTATTTTGATTGATATAACAAAAATCGACAAAGCTTAAGAATCGATTTGAAAATGCAAAGTTAATTCAATATTTTGAAAATAAAAAATAAATTACTTTGGGATATATACCTAACATTGATCAAACACAATTGCCGCTGAGGTGAGAAGCGCGATGCGAGGTGCAATCGAAAAATAATTGTGCAACACACAGCGCTCGTCGCCGTTTCGCTTCGGTAACTAGAAATAGGTTCAATAAAGACCCAAATTAACAGCACGGCAAGGCTCACTTGTTTTTACCTTTGCTGTTATCCACTGTAAGCAGGTATATATAGCAGGCAAATATTTCCGACAAAATAGACTTTCTCTCACATATTTTGGTCGAACCAACCCAGAATTGTTTATGCTTACCATTAATGAGGCCATATTCGGATTTCGCGAACATCCGCCAATCGTTCTGAGTAGTGGAGGGATCATCCAGAGCATTTTCAATTTTAATGCGTTTCAATTTTTCTTCGTGATTTTCGGGAACTGTAAAATATTAAGTTGAATATTACGATAAGCGAAAAATTTCAATGCTTCAAACAAACACATACATTTCTCGAAGCTGAGCTCTGTTGGCTCATCGGATCTGCGATGATTGTTTGGCTGTACGAAAGCAATACTCTTTGCAGGAGGTGTTGAATCCAGCTTATTTCCATTTTCTTCGGCATGGTCCTTGATATCGACGAGACGGGTATTTTCATCACAATATTCCTCGAAGCTGCGATCCGCTTCAAATGAGGTCAGTGATTTGCTGATCTCTTCGGCCTCTAAAGCTGTCGAGCTATTATTGCTGTTGGAACCATTTAGTTCTACTATATTTTCCATCGTAAAGCATTACCAAAACAGAGGATTATAATTGAAAAGCGGGCTGCTGAAAATTAGCCAATTGTCGAAAAATCACTGGAACAGCCAACAGCCAAGCAGATCACTGATAGGGTATCGATTTTTCTTTAAACGCTACGGAGTCGGAGTGATGCAAACTTTATTTCTGCTTCTGCAGTTATGTTACAGCAAGTCGTTTTCAAAACAAAGTGTTATTTATCATTTAAATCAGGGATGCCATATGAACTTATGAAATAATTAAAGAGCTACAAAATGCGTCTTCTTCCAGGTTTACAGCACTAATTGGACGGAATTTATTTCTTTGAAATATTTTTCAGGATTCTAAAATTCGACTAATCCTGTACAGCAATTAACAAATCCAATTTTCGAACAGGTCTACTCATTTTTTCCGACGTCGCCACAATGAATTCATAAACTTATTTAGTATTTTCACATTTGGCATCTCTGCTTCAGATGAACACCTAAGAGCATGTTTAGCGGTGTCTGCTTTTCCAGCTATTTCAAGAGCAACATTTCAATAGGGCCCAAGTGCAAAATGTAAACAAACTGGTTTTTTGGTTATAACTATAGCATTTATAAATATCTATAATAATATAGAACATCATAATTATTAGAAAACTATAAATGCATGAAAAAGCAAATTTAAAAAAAGCCTCATAAGAAAACTGGCAACCAAGTTTTCATTTTGTGATTCGGCCCTTTTGTTCGAAAAAGCCTTTATGCAGTTTGTAAATTGATTTGCGTTCGGCCGTCTTGTCCATTTTGTTTTTTTTTTGTAATACGACGCTTCCACCACGGCACGGTACACAAGGAAGCATAGCACTCGGCTACTTTTTCACTCGGCTGCACATTTAACAACTAAAGTTGTTAAATTTCAGCGCAATGGCCAGTGATGGGATACACCTGTTGCTTAGTAAGTATTTTGTTTTTTCAACTCTGTAATTAACGCTGAACAAATTATATTTAAACAATAGAAGCCGCAAGTTTCGTCAAAACGGATTACGACGAAAACAACGAGGGAGAAAATAGTGCAAGTGTGAGCAGAACACCTACGGTGGCTCGGTACGAAGAAATATCGTATAACAGTGTATACTACCATTCTTTTGAGTCATTTTCTGAACTTTCATTTATTAACGTTGCATCATCTACACCTATCGTACCTGCACTTGATTTATCTGTATCATGCTCAAGCGATACACCACTGGATTTAAGTGTAAATAAAATCGAGAATAATGCTCCAATGAACTTAGCGCTGAAAAAAATTCAAGTCGATGAGAGTACAACAGTTTCATCAGGAAAAATAGCTGCGCTAAATCTTGTGGTACCCTGGAAAAAAGGGGAAACTAAACGTTCGCCATTTTCGGAGATCAACGTGAACACCAGTATAATGCTGAATCAACCTATTCGGTCTGATAAAACTAGCGACATGCATCATATTGTAAGTTCGAATGTAAGCAATAAGAGACATGCTGACCAAAGCTTTTGGACTCCACGAGAAGATACGCTCGGATGTCGCGAAATTTATACAACTAGCGAGTGTGTTATGCCAGGTAAAAAAAATTAATCTAAATTTATGATCACCACTTATAATTAGATTAGTTCATATTTTTATCATGTCTTACAATATTTTTCCTATTCACATTCATTTGCTTTTTAAGCAAAACCAACTACTGAAGAGTTACATGGATTAGA
This sequence comes from Sabethes cyaneus, assembly GCF_943734655.1. Classification (NCBI taxonomy): domain Eukaryota; kingdom Metazoa; phylum Arthropoda; class Insecta; order Diptera; family Culicidae; genus Sabethes; species Sabethes cyaneus. The sequence continues at coordinate 175,696,330 of NC_071355.1, forward strand.
TACAGATAGCGAGTCAGGAAATGAACATGAGGAAAGTGAGGCTGGCGATCCTACACTTTTGAATGATTTTACTTTAAATGAATATTTTGAGCCTTTTCGTAATGAAGACATTGTGGAAGAAGAGCTCGATGATGCATCTGCAAATCACTGTGGTAAGAATATTGTTAAAAATAATTGATATGTGTGATATTTATTTTTTGTTTCTACAGATCGCCCTATTCAATGTGAATATATGGGCAATGATTTTGTTGATGTTGCTTCATTGAGTAATGAAGACAACACTAAAAAGCGAAAAGGTGAGTCACGGCGTATTTATATTGAAAACAGAAAACGAAAGCATAAAGGACTGGAATACCATCGCATCAATGGAACCAAGGTGCCAGCGAGAAGAGTCAGACAGGCCTGTAACTGTTCTAAGCGTCAGTGTAACAGAAAGTACAGCGAAGAACTAAGAACAAAGATTCTTAAAAACCTGCTTAAGTTGTCGCCTTCCGCTCAAAACCAATTTTTGAGCAACCACGTAACAGTTGGCACAGTCTCATATCACAGAGTAAGTATTTTTCTATTAGCACAGATTTACAGCCTGAATTCGTTAATTGAGTCATCTCTACACTTCAACTATCGAATCGTGATTCGCTAATAGGGCCGACTGACAGTTGATAGAAATCTCCTAACTCAAAAATATGATAGAACTTTGACATTCAAAATTCGATTTATTGCCATTTAATGTCTTAGTTGGAGCCTGGACCAACTAGCAAAAACTCAACTAACGAACCGCCCCATTAGCGAATCTGCTGTATTCCGATTATATCAGCTTCCGATTATTCCAAAATTTTAGTTTTCAAGGAGCCGGTCAAATAATACGTAACGTAAAAAAATGCCATTCTCACGTACATTCCCCCCTTGTAATAATTGTTTCTTACACCCCCTCCCCCCCCCCCCCCTATCCGTAACGCGTACCTTTTACAGCTGTATGGATTGCGACGTTATTTCTCAAAGCCCCCCTCGGCTCGACAGCTCAGCCCAATTAACGAAAGTCTTTCACTAAGTGGGCTAAGAGCTTAGTGCAATTAGCGAAAGTTGACTGTAGTCACTTTAACAGCTTAGGTCATTCGTGACTTCTGTGGGGCTGGGATTTGAACCCGGGTCCTCGGCGTGAGAGGCGTGAATGCAAGCCACTACGCCGGGATTGACCCCTAATTTTGCAGGATGAAGTTTTGCTGTATCTTTTGTAGTTACGGTGCTACAATGCTAGTAACTCATTAGTGACTAATTGAAGGTTCATTTAGTGATTGTATACTATTCCACCGAAAACCATTCCCCAGGAACCCATTCCCCAGAAAATCATTCCCCAGAAAGCACCATTTCCCAGAAAATGATTCCCCCGAATGTACCATTTTCCGGAGTTTACCATTCCCCAGAAAGACACTCCCCAGAACGAACCATTCCCTAGAAAGCCAATCCCCAGAAAACCATTCCCCAGAAAGAAAGTTGGAAATAAAAAGGGCTGGCTTACAACTACAGGGTGTCGATTTCCTGGAAAAATCAGGGAATATCAGGGAATTCATTTTTGGATCAGGGAAATCAGGGAATTTCTAAATTCTATCAGGGAAATTTTGTTTACCCGGCAATATTGTTGATCAACTTTAGAATCAAATCAATTTTCGTGTAAAATATACGCAGATTGATCGGTTGAATTAAAATTTGTTACATGTCTAGTGGCGAGTCGATTATCTTTCAGTTTGCCGTAAATTTCTTATTTGTTTTGCGCCGTACAATTGTCAGACTTCACTCGCTGTAGTGCTCGAAATCGGCAATGGCAGGCCTCACGCACTTCACGGTGCAGACATCTAGAGCACAAACCGGGATACAGACTGTTATTTACACACGATCCACAGCGTTTTCACCAATTGCAGAATTTTACACTCAGAAGCCCCAAGCATTGATCATCTTCCTTCAGTGTCCATGATTTATGTCCGTTAAGGGTTACCGGGAGCATTAACGTTCTGTAGAATTTGCGTTTATGCGAGTTGGCAACCTTCGGGACTGGTTCAGCTGGTTACGTACTACGCAGAAAGCTTACATGTTTCTCTGTTCTGACGTGATCCGCAGTGAGCATGCGACTCTTGGCCTGGTTCTTCTCATCTGTCATTTTCTGGCATTCGACATCAAACAAGCTGTTACACTCACCCTTATTCTGCGAGGCGAGTGACGTAACTAATTTGGAGTCATCGCGAATGAGGTGATAATTGTCACCTAGGTGACTCACTTTGTCACCTAGGTGACTCACTTTATCACCTAGATGACTCACTTTGTCACCTAAGTGACTCGCTTTGTCACCTAAGTGACACGGTTTGTCACTTAGGTGGCACGGGGTTGTTACCTAGGTTACACGGTTGTCACCTAAGTGACAGCACTCAATTCGACTCGCCGTGGCGAGTCACGGCGAGAGACAATTATCGTATTGAGTCACGTGACTCGCAGAATAAGGGCGATTGTCTTCCCCACTTGGTGCCTATCACTTCTCTCGTAGTTGTTGGCGCCATGGCGGATCCTCCACAGCCTACTTACGTCTTATTCCCTTTCGTCATGCTGTTCTGCGATTCGTTGATCAAGCTTTCTGGTGTACTCCACTGCAACGTGGAGTGGATCTGCGTGGATCTTACGACTAGATAGTGGTCAAAGTCGCTAAGAAAAGACTGTATATTGTGACTTCCAAAAAGTATTGACCGTTAAACAGGATCGATCTGGGAGCTAGAGTCTTGAATTTTCAAGTCGTGCCCACTCCATAAATCCTTTCGAACCTGTCATAGAATTCGTCCCTAGCAAAGCAAAGCAAAGTCTTGAGCATTAACCGTCACTAGACATTATCCTTCTTTATCGACAGACTTCGCAGCCGGCTGTTAGAGTACAGGAAAATTACGGGGTCAGTGCAACCATCCTACTGATTCTATGTAACAAAAATCGGTTAGCCGAGTTTCGAACACAACTGGCTTGTTAGATCAGCATCGTACCTCGAAGCTAACTGGGCGGTTCAATTCGTTCCTAGTATAGTCGAATTTATGATTTGTTGGTGACTATACGTTGATTAAGCTGTAGTTGAAGAATTTGCCTTAATTCTCAACACCCATATACGGTCATCGGACCGAACGGCCGGCCATCGAACTACCTTCGAGTCATTGTTGCTCTCAAGCCTCGATAGTTGCAATCCGAAATCATGACACACAGCTTTAGTCTTATAGTATTAACTTCGCATACTGTCCACCATTGAGGGTTAAAATATTTGCCATTTGGACATTTTATAACAATATATCTAGCTAAAGTTCTGCCGTACCTCCCGTACCTGCCGTGCTAGCAAAACGCACATTTTTGTACCAAAAATCTTTGAGGAATCATCTCCTTAACCCCATACTTTTTGCAGCAAAGATAACAAGCTGAAACTTCCAGGAAAGTTTTGTTTTAGTTGAACTGAAAACCCGCAGACATGTGTCCACCTTCCAGCGGCAAAGTTACTAGTTTGAGCTGACTGAAAATTAGCAAGATTTGTTATGTTTACACGGCTGTAATTTTGTTGTATGTAACATCTAAGCTTTGCGCAAAAACAGGTCGATTAGATTATTTCTCAATCTTTGTTTCTTTGGATTCAAGTTGATACCTCAAACATAACTGTCCCTAGACTCGATAGAAGAGGGCGTTTTCGAAACGCTGGTAAGAAATAGGTTAAGAATCTTTGATATGTGTTCTTAAATCATGACGAAATCTAGCTTTACTTTTCAGCAGCTCGCATAAGCCATGCTAAAGGGTTAAAAACTTAAGCCAGAAATCGCCCAAATAAGCTTGATATTCGAGTTTTGAGGGTCAGGGAAAAATATTTGAAGCATCAGGGAAAATCAGGGAAAGTCAGGGAATTTTATTTTTGGATTTGAGTCGACACCCTGAACTAGAAGCAAAATTAGAAAAAGAAGAATATGTTTCCCCGTGTCCCCAATACCCTGAATTCCGCATACCCGAATGTAACACCAGCGGATTGAAGTTTCTATAACAGCAGCTTTGCCGAATAATAATTTCGAACTGTAAATTAATTATTGCGAAGGGGTATGGCTATAGGATTGTAACTAGAGTTCAGTAAGCCTAGGAAAACGAATTTTAGACGAGGTGTTTAAATGTCGGTCTCGTCAATTTATAAGTATATGCTGTCTTTACTCGCTGCCGCTCGTTCGGACTAAACTAAGGGATAACACCTACTAGTCAGTAAGCCTAGGAAAACGCCCGCACCTAAATAGAGGTGCTTTCTGCGGGGGGGGGGGGGGCTGCCCCCCACAGTGGCCGGCGCTTCCGACGGCGGGTCGCCGGCGAACACTCGTGGCCTGCGGCCGTCTCGCCCTAAATCATCTATAATCCGAAGGGAAGCAGGGGTTTCATGCAATCGATTCCCGAGCCACGCTTATCACCGAATTAGTAGCAAGCGTCGCCTAGACGATTCAGGGCGAGACGGCCGCAGGCCGCGAGTGTTCGCCGGCGACCCGCCGTCGGAAGCGCCGGCCACTGCGAGGGGGCAGCCCCCCTGCAGAAACCACCTCTATTTAGGTGCGGGCGTTTTCCTAGGCTTACTGACTAGTAGGGGTTATCCCTTAGTTTAGTCCGAACGAGCGGCAGCGAGTACAAGAGTACAAGATCCTTGTACTGCACAGAAATTCACTAACGAAAGTAATTGCGGTGAATCAACCATGTAACAGTCTACCGCAAACAAAGCCGATTGAATTTTGCTTCGACGTTCTAATTATCTAGATCAAGCAAGCAGTAGCGATCGGGATAATTTTCCAGGTTGTGCCAAGGCAAACTACGCAAGGCCAATTGTTTGAACCTCTTGCGCACTCGTTCATTTTGAAGCTTCCAATAAAGTTTATGCGGAGTCCAAATTAGGCGCGCGTTGGCGTTTTCAAAAAGGGGGTAAACTAAGGTACAATAAAATGCTTTTAGGCAGTGCAGGTCCTAAAAATCATCAATTCAGTTTTCGCAATAAATTCCAGCTGTTTGTTCTTTATACTCAATCATAGTAACTGATTACCTGTTGATTCTAACTGCTTGATTAACAACACTGTGTGACAACTGTTTTGGTTTTTTAGGCAGAAAACACCTCTTCTTATTCCTTTGCCTAGATTTACTGAGCGTTAGTTACAAACCTTTAGTCCTCGTAACGACTCACAACTGAAACGGTGAGATCCTCCAAACCGCTAGAATTACAGTCGAGCTAGCGTTATTAGAGCTACTGATATTCGGCCCAGTAACGTTCGCCCGAATGATCTATCATAACTATCTAAGTGGCTCATTCTGGGACAAAATTTTCTAGGGAATGGTAGGTTCTGGGAAGTGGCTTTCTGGGGAATAGTATTTTCGGGATAATGACTTTCTAGGGAATGGTTTTCTGGGGAATGGTATATTCTGGGAAATAGTTTTCTGGGGAATGGGTCATTCTGGGGTTTGGAATTCTGGGGAATGGTTTTCGGGGGAATAGTAGACAATCCATTTAGTCACTAATGAGTTACTAGCTTGGTAGCACCGTTACTACAAAAGATATAGCAAAACTTTATTCAGCGAAATTGTAAATAACTCGTAATACAAATGTTCCATGCATAACTTTGTCAAATTTTTCTCGGCTGAGACAGTACTATTAAATGAATCAAAATTGAGGCAAAGTGATCGAACCATCCCTGACCAGGCAACATGTTCGAATCTCGGCTAGGCGGGGCTGCTACAGAGAGTCAGTAGGATTGCTGCACCAGCCCCGTAACTGTCCTGTACTCTAATAGCCGGCTGTGAAGCCTGTCGGAAAAGAAGGGTGAAGTCTTAGAAAAGACGTTAAATCCCAAGGCTTTCCTTTTATCATGAATGATCACCCTGAGAATGTTGGAAAACTAATATATTTTATTAATTAATTTGGTAGATTGTAGGTAAAAAATATCCTATATTGATAAGTTTTATCACCCCAAAAAGAGGCTGATTCAATCGGAGAAATAATGTATAATTGTAGCTTGAAACCAATACCGACAAACTGATCATATACAATATTATGTTTAGGTAGTGAATTCTAGAAGAACCTACAGCCGAAAATATTTTCTTCCCGGAGTCGGCGGGTTGGTTCGTGTTTGCAAGTTGATGTATCTAGCTACATTTGACGTAAAGGAGAAAAAAGTACGTGGTCTCGCAGAAAAAAAAATTGCCGGATTTGGTGTAGCTGAGGACGATAGGCGGAGTGAAAATGGCTGCAGAATACAAATTAGCGAAGAAACTAAGCAACGCATCGAAAATCATATTCGTTCGTTCCCTGCATACACTGCACACTACTCAAGAGAAAAAACTTCGAAGCTATACTTATCGAGCGATTTGTCAGTAGCAAAAATGCATGATTTATATCTTGCACAGAATAGTACAACTAGTGGTCACGCTGTGCATTACAACACTTACAGAAAAATATTTAATTCATTTAACTTTAGCTTCAGAAAACCAAGATCCGACACTTGCGGAGAATGTGATAAGCTTAACGTTTTAATTAAGCAAACTTCTACAGCACCTGAAAAGGAAAAACTTATAGCTACAAGGGATAAGCATCAGGCGCAAGCCAAAAGCATGTACGAATTAAAAAAAAAGGATGTCCAAGAAGCAAAAAAGGATAATTCGGTATATACAGCATCATTCGACTTGCAAAAATGCCTGCCGACGCCGCACTTACTGTGTGGGCAGGCATTCTACAGTCGTCAACTCTATACGCTTAATCTAACTGTATTTGAAACATTCAATGAGCAAAATCATGCCCGTTGTTATCTATGGGATGAAACTATTGCTCGCCGCGGGTCACAAGAAATAGGATCTTGTTTGCTACGCAATCTCGACACATTATTGAAGCAAAGAGATGCAAATGTAAACCCTATCAAAGTTATCAATTTGTACTCCGATCGATGTGGCGGACAGAACCACAATATTGTAATATGCATGGCATTGTCAATGTTTACCGAAATGCGTATGAGAGAAGGGCTCGATTTAACTATCCGACATAATTTTATGACATCTGGTCACTCCCATATGGAGGTCGACACTGTGCATGCGGCTATAGAGCGTGCAAAAAAACGAAACAATATGGACATTGAGACGCCGCGGGATTGGGCGGTGTTCATATCCCAAATTAGGAGAAAGGTTCCAATGAATGTTGTCGAAATGCAGCGAATCGATTTTCTTTCTCTTAAGAATTTAGCTCAACGGTACAAACGTCCAAAAATAAACTGTGCTGGAGAGCGTATACAGTTTAAAAAAATCCGTTTGTTTGAGTACCGCACGAATGCGCCGGGAGTTGTTTTTTATAAAACAGATGAAGATGATTATAACAGCTTTGTTTTCACTGAAGGAGTGAATGACCCATTTCCAAATCTGCTTCCAATTGAAAGCGAGCCAATTTCGTTGGCGCAAGAAAAATTAGAGGACTTGAAAAGGTTATTGCCATTTATAAAAAATAAACAATATTATCAGACCCTACTCAAAAACATGGTGCCTGCTAAACCAGGAAGAAAAAAGAAATCTCAAGCAGTTGATCATTTCGAAGCAGATTTAGATGGAATTGAAGACGATTGGCCAGTGGACTACCTGGATTGCACAGATAACGATTATAGAGGACAGAAGAATCAAGAGTTGTAATGAAGTAATGAAGAAAAAAGATAAAAGGACGGTGGAGCGGAAAAGTAAATAGATTGAACGGTAATTACACTGAAGGCATAAAAAATTAAAGATCAAAAATGTACAATCGGCCACAATTCTGCCAAATTCATAAAAAACCTCCCATGTTTACGTAAAGAGTAAAAGAATTCAAGGTAAATATTTTCAAATAATACTTGCAACGGTATAATTTAATAAAATAAATATTTTCTCTTATCAAGATTTTGTCACAAGCAGTTCATAAACTAGGTATATTGCTAATGAGTTTTCCGGTGCTGTCCGTTCATCAGTCAGTGAAATGTTTAGAAACCGCATATTGCTGATGATTGCCATCGGTGCTTAACAATGCCGATAAGCACAAGAACGTGTATAGAACGAATACGAAGCAATATTTGAAGATTTTTGTTCGGCTGCTCACAGGAAGCGATCGCTGTTTGATGCCAGAAGCAATGTACTGATCTAGTTGACCGTCGAAAATAATGTTAGATTTCTCAACCCAATGTTAAAACCCAATGCGCTATTTATTTCTGAAGATTGATATCTATCGACTTCAATGTATGAGAATATCGTTGCCAGGAGTAGTTGGCGGCGAACATCTTTTGTCGCACGCCGAACCCGGTGATCGGTATGAAGACAACGGGAGTGTTTGTTTTCATTTCTAGGAACAAAGGAGTTGAAATTCTCTAGGGACGTTAGGACGCTATTGATGATACCAACGGCTCTATTATATGACTGATTGACATGTTTCACGGAATACCACCACATACGTCTACCGGTGAGTAGTGATTTAAAGTCTGCGCTTTTTTTTAATTGATATCAATGTGCTTTCACAGGGAAGCTGCACAAATATAAATATAGGATTTTTAGACCCAGGTTCACATTTTATCTTCACGCAAAGCATTGATGGACGGAACTTGTGGAATGCCGATACCATGTAAAAAATTTGCCTTATTGATGGTAACCAACTGAGCCCGATTCAATTCAATCAACTATGGTTAGAAAAAAACGTGATATATATATATATATATATATATATATACAGTTAATTACAACTTTAACTTTATTAACATTAAGATTTGTTTCAATTTTATTGACAAATTCCAAACTTTAAACGTTAGAAAAGCTTTTATTCGATGTCGAGCCGAGCATAATTGATCTGAATATGAAATGATGAATAATTTAAAAAAGTTATCAACGGATGTTTCGAGCAAAATGATACAATCGTAAATTACGGTACCGCCTTGGCTTTCTTATGGCTTGAAGATGGCAAACTGGCGACTTAAATGAAAAATTTCATTTTGAGATTGAAATATTAAAATTGGCTCCCAAAGCCTGAGCCGACTGGAGCTTTACTAGGGGAAAATGCGCGATCTCCACCAGTTTGTATTTGGATTTTTCTCTACCGTGGACTTGGGAATCGAAGCGGAGCAAAATATTTTCTAGGTGTCCAGGTCAACCCTTTTACATGGATTATGCGACTGAAAACTAATACCAGAATTGTGTCCTGGAGAGCATTTAGTTCCTATGATCTTTTTCAATTCTTCTGGCCCGGTTAATACAATTTTTCGAATCAGTTGGCAATAGTTATGACGAAATTCTCTGTGACCGACATATATAGATAGACCCCGTTTAAGTTTCAGTCCCAGCAATACTTTCGGGATTTGCTTTCAGATCTTCAATCGCAACACCGAACGAATTGACACAGCTGGATCTGGATAATTTTTGTCAAACACTAACCGCCAGCCGTTAATGGTTTTTGCGATAGCTAGTTTAGATTCTTTGACGTAAATCGGCACTACTTAACAGGTGAACTTCAGCCTAGGCTTCGAAAATCTGCATAATAGTCATAAGATTTATAGATCAAAGCACAACTTTTTCATTGAACTGCCATAATTGGAGTCCTGACCAAAAGCTTTTAATAATGAATGGTTCAAACCGTGCACAGCCGGATAGTGTTCGACATCGGAACGAAAATTGATCTGACTAAAAAGTTAGTGCCGATTCTTAACCGGCACTTCAATTTTCGTTCCGATGTCGAACACTACAGCCGGATGACTCTTAATCGGCAGCTGACGTCTAATTGTGTCCATGTGTCAAGTTACCGTCTCTGCCACATCGTCAATGTGCAGAATGCAGCAACTTCCGCAACAGAAAACTCACGTATTTGTAATTAACGGATCTCAATCTCATTTACAAGACATGCTGCTTTTGTAAATACGTTATTGCGTTATTTAACATAAATTTCTATAATATTTGAACATAATAAACTGGAGATGTATCTTTCAGCTATTTCCCACTGTTTCTGGAGGTTCATGATCAAAACAAAAAATTGGCCGAATGCAAAACATTGAATAAAAACAGCCTCAACAACAATGTCATATCACCAATGACAGTAAACAAAAGCCTCATCAGAAAAGCCCAAATAACAATCAATAATCAAATCGGCCTTATGAAAAGGGCCCTTCGCCGAAAACGTTATAAATACGGCCTAATGCATATTTTTGCAAATTACAAAGTTAATCAATGTTTTTTCTGCTAGTTGTTGCATTACACATTAAACTATTATGTTTTTGCATCAAAATGCGACATTCAATTCTAAGCAACACTGTTTATATCAAATGAGGAGTTAAAAAATGATGCTCAAGTTTCATCATCGATTTTCTCGAAACTGTCAGTTTTGACATCGGCCTATTTGAAATGTTGCTCTTGATTTCAGATTGTAATATACCAATGAGGTGAATATTGGTGAGGAAATGACTGTAAAATAAGGATTAAAGATTTGCTTGCAGATGTGCCACTGTATTGGCGGATTGTTTGCGTCGGCAAAAGATTTCTCGCGTCACTTTTGATTTCGTCCAATGTAACAATTCCACCATATTGAGAAAAACGAGATCGAAGTTCTTCGAATTGAACTTTAAATTGTTTCAAAATGAAATAATTTTCAGTCATTCACTCAACGTGGTTGATGAATAATAACATTCAATATTTAACGGAGATTTTAAAAATCTAATTAAAACTAAGCAGTTTTGGTTTATTATGGAAAAAGTTACATTGGACTGTTTACCATCTCGTGCTGTACTTTGGACGTTTTTATTTTTCCAGGCTATTGCACATAAATTAAGCGAGATCACCGTAAAATACGTGCGTTGCCGTGCTACGCTATTTTCGAGGCTATTTTTCAATATTAGGCTGCTTGTTTCACTTAAAATGCATAAATAATGCGAAAAAAACTTTCACTTGCTAAACGTCCAATGTACAGATTGGGTTTGTTTTGATTTTTTTTGCACTTTGGACATCAGATGAGAACAACCGAAGTAACAGTCAGTCATCCGTAATTCGAATGTGCACATTGGACATTTTGATAATGCTAACTTTTTAACCTCAAAATAATTCTATTTGGGCAGGTGTTTTTGTATAACATAGAGTTTAAAAAGAGCAATAATTTGTTGTGATAAACCGGATTTGTTTACATTTGTTACATTGGACGAAATGAAAAGTGACGCGAGATTTGCTTCCGAAAATGTTTGTCCAAATAAAAACAAATCGTGTATACGTATACGCGACGAAGTGTGCGTAAGATCCCAAGTAACATTTTTGTTGTACAATAGTTTATCGAGCACTTGTTCCACGTGAATCAGCTGTTCAACAGTTTAATAAACTATTATACAACAAAAATGTTACTTGGGATAAGTGTCAAAAATCTCGTTCACTTAGTTACTAATGAGGTACTAAGTAGCATTGTAGCACCGCAACTACAAAAGATAAAACAAAACTTTATTCAGCAAAATTGTAGATAATAACTAGTTCTACAAATATCCGATACATAACTCTGTCAAATTTTGATCGGCGGAGGCGGTACTGTCAAATGAATCAAAATTAAGTCAAAGTGATTGGACCATTCCTGTCTGTGGTCAAGAAAGGTATACTCCGCTTTCCACATTAACAAATTGCTTGCCAAATCAGGAATTTCTTGGCAAACTTCGATACCCAAGGAATATTTTTGTTGTATAGCAGCTTATCAAGCGCTTGTTCCATTGTTTTTAGCTATACAGTAGTTGAACAAGCTACTCTTAAACAAAAATATTTGTTGGGTATCTTCTGTTTTCAGAGGTTCTCTGGAACATCAAACTTCCCCTTTCCCTTTGCTGTAAAATACTGGCTCCCCGGAATCTGGTTCAAGTCTGCTTTCACGTAGGTTTCGTCAGCTTTTGATCGTATAACTTCCGGGTGGACTTTTCGCGACCGTATTCCAACGGTAAGATATTCAGTAAATGTTATCAACCAATTGGTATGAAAATCTTGTCTCGAATAGTTATCCAATAGTTTCAACGTAATTCATGAATGTTGTATTATTGGCAGTGTTGGGCACCGCTAATTCGCTAATTCTCTAACCGACCAATCGAGAAACGCTAGTTATACTTTATAATTTATACTGAGACTAGCCAAATTGTTGCTGGTCCATAATTCCAAATGAAGTGCCGCTGTTTATTTTAAAATTGATAAACTGTAAAGCATTTTATCCATTATAATAGGTTTTGATCTTTGTTAAATTAAGAAAAGTTGTGTAATATATACAAATTAGTAATAATTTGTACAGTAATAGATTACAATGTAAGTTGTTGCGATATGTTCAAAAATAAACAGTGACTGTTAATTTGCAGTCTGCGATTAGTGATAAGCGAAATTTCCACGATTATTTTCCACGATTGTATCGGTTAGCGAATTAGCGAATTAGCGGAGCCCAACACTGATTATTGGCCTAATAGCTCGAAAATACCCACACGTACCCGTATTTTCCTTTTCTTTCGCTGAACAAATACTTTGCCAATGTATAACTTTAATATGTTATAACAGTGCTGTCTCGACACTATAAAGCATTGCACGCAGATGTCAGTGCGTTTTTTTCAACCCAGGTTTGACAGTGTTGTGGGGTTTGTTTTGATTACTTATTCGCAAGACCCAGAAGCAAAAAACTGCAAAAATGGCAAAAATATATGTTGTGCAGAACTGCTATCGTTTTTCTACTTCGGAAAAGTCGGACATTTCCGGTTTCCGCAAACAAGTGGTACGAATTACAAATAAAAAACCCACTAGCAATAAAATTAGGTTATAAAGGGAATCAAAACAAAACACACAAAAACGTCAAACCAGAGTTGAGGTTAGGCACCGTGCAAAGGTTTATAAGATATAGCAGCCCCATCACGAGATTCGGTAGCGTAGGCCGTGGTACGGCTACCTATCTAAATCCAAAACACTAGAAAGAATCAAGAAATTTCTAATCGGAACATTCAGTATGGATAAAGGCGACGAAATAAGGACATGGAATAGAAACTTGGTACATGGAACTGCAGATCGCTAAATTTCGTTACTGGTGACAGGGTGCTGCTCAACCAGTTAGAACCCCGACAGCTCGACATCGTGGCACTGCAGAAGATCTTTCGCAAAGGCGAGAAAGTGTGTAGGATTCGTGGCGGCAAAGCCTAATTTTACCAGAGCAATGGAGCGACCAACGAGCTGGCAACGACCCAATAAAAAATCCCCCCTACTTTTCCCCCGATTTAGTAGGTTCGCGTCGGCTGGATCGCCCGATTTTGGACCCGACGAATCGGCCGATTGTTGCAACGACGCTTATGGGAGTTTAACAGGGCGATCTACCGATTCGTCGGTACGTTTAATCGATCGACTAAAACCGACTAAATTGGCTGTTTAGTCGGGTGATGAAATAAAGGTGTCTGATGGAACCAAATGAAATAGGTTGATTAATCGGGAGATAAAATTTGTCAATATATCGACGAAATAGGTGGATTAATTGGTGTATGTAGTTAACTTGCCTACCAAAGCCGATCGAATCGGTGGAGGAATCAGATGACGAAATACGTAAATCATACGAAATAGGTGGATTAATCGATGGAGAAAATTTTGTAACCTACGGAACCATACGAAATAGGTCGATTATTCGGGACATAAAATTTATCAATACAGACAAAATAGGTGGATCAATTTGAGCATTATATTGAAGTCTATAGAACCAAACCTAATTCTAATAAAAATGCTCCTAATAATGCCCTGAAAGTGGCCCTCTTCAACAACTCCTCCTGCCTCAGGAACAGAGATGCCCACCGTGCGGGATCGCTCGACCAGTTTAAAAGCGACTTTCGACTTCTGAGAATTAGCGACCAGCGGCCCAAGACCGAGTTGAACGAAGAAGACTGCTTGAAATAGCACGAGCGACGTCGGCGCGATGACAACCTGTAACGATCAGAAGGTAATTAATTGGAATCGAAAAAAGCTGTTCATTGAAGAAATTTCTCTCTTCTGCGGAACATACACGAACACTTATATTGACTCCTATAGTTTAATTTCACTAACCTGCTCATCCTTCATGAAGCCAATCGATCAATTTCCTCCGCAGAACCAATCCGTTCCCATCGTGACAAAGGAGATGAACTTGTCGCAGGAGCTTTTCGATTCCATGCCTTATTGACGGCGACGCAGATCCGGACGGAGTTCCTTTAAGGAAGATATAAACCGAGTCAAGAGCAGCTTGTTACTGGACCTAACCTCTATTTCCGTTGTGTGGCTCCACAATCCGATAGGAAAAAATTGTCGCACGATAATTTTCAGTGCGAAATTCCAACTAAAATAGCGATAATAAGTTACAAATTCAATGCAGCTGTCTTTTTATGTAAAGGATACTTACCTAACTATTCAAATAAAGAACAAGTAAATTAGAAGTAAACTGGCCTTGTTCAAAAATCAATCAGACTTAGCTGTCAAAACATCATTCTGTACAGAGTAAACCGATCATCATCTGATTTAATCGTTACCCGACGGTAACAGATTAAATATACCAATGCGTCGGGTGACGGAGACAACCACCCAACGCGATCCGATGAAGTCGGTTGATTAATTGGTTGATTTCTTCGGCATCCTATTTGGTCGATAGATGCGTAAAACAGCATCTGTCAAAATTTTCTATTGGGGAGCGTCGTAGTGATGGGCAAAACGCAGGATCGAGCAATGGACTGGAAAGCGATCTCTCCTTGATGTACATGTTGAGTATAAAAGGCCGTTTCTTCAAGTACACCATCATAAACGTGCATTGTCCACATAAAGGTAAACCAGACGACGAGAAGGAAGTGTTCTATGCGAACTGGGCCTACGATAGCTGCTCACCACGGAACATTTAGATCGTCCTCGGAGATATGAACACACAGGTCGGCAGGAAACCAATGTATGGACCAGTAATCGGGCCCCATTACCTGTACACCGACACAAACGATAACGGCCTGCAATCCATCAACTTTGCAGCTTCCCGAAGCTTGGTGATCAGAAGCACTTTCATTTTCTGCAAAGATATCTACAAAGCCACCTGGAGATCACCTAATCAACGATCTTGTTACCGTCGACATCGGCAACAAGGCATTAAATATACATTTAAGGCATGCATTTAGTTTTCTTGTTAATTAAAATTGAAGTATTCGTTGTTTCAGTAACTTTTGTTTTCTCTTCGTTAGCATTTTTGTGGCTCATTTTGTTGTAATAGTTTGTAAGTTAGGTAAGTACTAACAATAAATTCACCACCCAGCTAATTAGTCACCCAGCCCAAAATAAATGATGTTAGACTACGCATGGAGTCGACGCGCAAAATAATAATTGTACAGACCAGAAAAAAGACGGCAAAGAACCGCATTAAAAAAATCCAACCCTGAAAAAAAAGACGACTAACATCTCTTCGGCGAATTTTAGGTTGCCGCAAAATCAGCGCAGCACCACTGTCTCCGGTTTCGTCAGAGGGAGAGGGTGAAAGGGGGATAGAGTGGTGACAGAGGAGCGAACAGCGACGTGTCATTCGTGGTTAGACCGATCAAGAGGCAGGAGCGTTGTTGCCTGTTCTCAAGAAAAAACCTAACAAGTGATTCTCTACTTTGACTACCGGTGAAAAGTTCCATCGCCGCGGGCAAAAGTCGATTCCGCGGTAGTTGAGCCGTTACGAAAGGAAAAACGGCCCGTAGTTGATCGGTCCACGTGTGATATTTCGTCCGGAGGAACAGCCTTCTTCTGACTGAGCTAGAGCCAACGGACGTATGCAACAGCAAGAGGAAAACCGGATTCATCTTGTAACACGTCTTCAGTCGCCATCGTGAATTCATCATTTCGGTTCGCTCGCCAAGGGAGGATTGAAGCATCTCGGAAAACATCTTCGGGTGGATTCCTGGAAGGTTGTCATCAACGCGGCCGACATCGGTCGGTTGCTTTATACCCGCAACCATCACGGAAATCTCGTTCCGGCCGAGTAAGAAGCTATTTTGACCACGTGTCACCGGTGACAGAGGAGGTGCTGGTGGCCGACGAGTTACGCCATCGTCGAGTCACACGTGTTCGTCGGTAGGGACGAACGTTTCGGAGGGGAAGGCCCGAGGAGGTCTGGTTGAGCCTGGCCCCGCTCTTCGACGCCAGAACCGATGAGTCCTTACGTCGTTCACGAGCGCCGTGGATAGAGCGACCGTCAGGACTTTAGAAGCTCGATCCACATCATCGTTCCAGCCAAGGTACGTCACCCTCTCTCCCTCTCTACGTCTGCATGTTCCTGTCTACAGGGCCCCAACAGTTCCAGTCGGCCGCACCGTTTAAATAATGCACAATTGCATATAAATATAAGTATAAAAATGATTTGTATTGTATAAATTTTGATCGCTGAGCCCTATGTCTGTCTTGCATGTGTATTTCGTGTTATGTTCGCTTGATAGTCCGAGGTAAGTTTCTGGGAAGTGAGTCTCCTCCAGTACATTGGTGGGTAGCCGACCCTGTAACCAAGAGTCCGACCGAGCTAGTCGTAAGTTACAATCTTTAAACCAAAACGACCATATTCTCATCGAGGGCCGGTGTGACACGAACATCACCAACGTACGCTCCCTACGGGGTGTGGATATCGACTCGGACCATTAGCTAGTCGCAGTACATGTGCGCTTAAAATTATCGACGGTATATATCTCGTGACAAAGTCGCCCTTCTTGGTTAAACATTCGGCAATTAGACAACCCGCGAGTGGCCGAAAACTAAGCGCGCGTATTGGATGAAGCCCTGGCTTCCTCTGTCGAGCTAGATGCTTCGACCCTCGAAAACGAATGGAGCATGTTGATACGCTCGGCCATCGACGAGGCCGCAAACACGGTGCTAGGAGGGAAAACCTTGAACGCACGAAATGATTGGTTTGATGGAGAATGCCAACAAGCGATAGAGAGGAAAAAAGAGCTTGGAATATCTAAGCATATCCACGAGAAAGAATTTGGCCAAGTATCGGCGAGCGCGATATGAGTTGACCACGATCCTGAGGTGAAAAATTTTAAAGCACCAGAAGGAGAACAGAGATCATGAGGAGCTGGAACAACTATTTCAGGCTAATGACACGCGCAAGCTTTGCAAGAAGGTGAACCAAACTCGTAAGGGCTACATACCTAAATTTGAAATGTGTAGTGACGAGGGAGGAGATCTAGTCACAAACGAGTGCGAGGTGGTCGACAGGTAGAAGCAATTCTTTGATGAGCATCTCAACGGCGAAATAAAAG
Organism: Sabethes cyaneus; assembly: GCF_943734655.1. Classification (NCBI taxonomy): domain Eukaryota; kingdom Metazoa; phylum Arthropoda; class Insecta; order Diptera; family Culicidae; genus Sabethes; species Sabethes cyaneus. The sequence goes on from NC_071355.1 coordinate 175,713,603, forward strand.
ACGGAGATACGCAATCTAGGAGTGCCTACAAACGACAACAGCATGCCGGTTGCTGATCTCGAAGAAATCCGTCGAGAAATTGGTAAGCTGAAGAATAATAGAGTTGCCGGAAAGGACCGACTCCCGGCAGAACTACACAGAAATGGCTAAGAACCGCTAGCAACGACATTTCACTGGATAATTTCAAAGATTTGGGAGGAGAAGATATTACCAGAAGAGAAATCGACTGAAGTTTTTGGAGCGTCTTAGTAGAATACGAAACCTGAAATCAAATAAAAAAGAAAACTTTCCAATTAAATTCTACGAGTACGGTTTTCCAGACAAACTGACGCGGCTGATCAAAGCTACCATGGAGCGAGTGAATGCTACATGCGCGTTTCGGGGACAGTCTCGAATCCTTACAAATCGCGCAAATGGTTGCGGCAGTCAGGGCATGGTTGTTTTCGACAGTACCTGCACAAGTTTGGGCATGCGGAGTCCCCGCGTATCCCGAATGCGTGGATTTAGAGAAAACTGCAGAACATGCTTTCTTCGTATGCCCTCGTTTTGTGAGCGCAAGAAGTAACATGATGGCGATGAGCGCACAGGACAGGTCAATGCGGCTGCTACCCAGATTGTACTTGAGCTACAAAACCGCTGGAGAGCCGATCAACGGAGAGCAAACAGCCTAACTACCATAGTCCAGTAGTTATTTGAGATGGTGTGTTGAGCACAATAGCCCCTCTCTGAAGTAATCCCGATAAGGTGGTGCCAGGGAGCATCGAGGCTAGAGACTCGACTAGGGTTTTAGTGAGTCGGGATCCTCAGGCATCATTAGGGGTCAGAATTGCCAACCCCACACTACCTGAGTTGTCTTCCCAGGTGTGTGATAGCATCGTATCTTCTCAGGTGCTCAGCAGATTTCCCTACTCGTAAAAAGAGGGTTGCGAAGGGTTGCGAAGGAGAAGGGGAAGAACTGTCCTGTATGTTATTCAATATCGCTATTAAAGGTATGATCCGGCGAACGGGCATCGAAAGGAATGATCTTCAGCAAGAGTAACCAACTTCTGACTTACGCAGAAGACCTCGACATCATTACTAGAAACCTTAGGACGGCGGAGGCAATCTACACCTGACTAAAAACAGAGGCTAGGAGGATTGGGTTACGAATCAATGCGTCGAAAACCAAATATATGGTAGAAAGGGGCTCCAGAGAAAGCAACGTTTATCTCTCACGGACAGTGGCTATTGACAATGATGAACTGTGGTTGATGAATTCGTATATTTGGGGTCTCTGGTCACCGCCGACAATAATACGAGTAAGGAGATACAACAACGCATTCAAGCTGGAAATCGAGCCTACTTTTCCCCCCGCAAGACACTTCGATCAAGGAGCATTCGCCGCCGTACAAAACTGACGATGTACAAAACGCTAATCAGACCGGTAGTCTTCTACGAACTTGAGACAGCAGCTTTGCTTACGGAAGACATACGTGCACTTGACGTATTTGAACGAAAGGTGTTGCGGACTAGTTTTGGCGAAGTACAAACAGATAGCGCATCGTACACCTGGAGAAAGTTGGGAGACTGCGGTGGGCCGGTCACGTCACAAGGATGCCGGACAACTGTGCAGTGAAATCCGTTCTATTTAAGAACACCACCGGCACCAGGAATAGCGGGGCTCAACGTGCTAGATGTCTCGACCAGGTTGAAGCCGACTTAGGGTACCCTGGGGTAATATGCACCGTTTAACGAAATCGTGGGTTTTCTCTATTAAAACTTAAAGCAAATATCAATCTTAAATACTGAGTATAATCTCATGAATATTAGTTAAAAGTTTCTGAAGCTATCATGCTGAAAACCTTTGTGAAAAAGACGTGCAAAGTGATTTTTGATACTGAGGCAAAAGTCTGAAAACGCAACTAGCCGGGGCAAAATGCACCCATGCATGTTTTGTATCAATTAATAGGAATATATTCAATGAATTGAATAATTGTAATACAATTCGTGCGTGCTAACTGACAATGTCGTTTCCAGTTTTTACCAAATGCTGTGATTACAGTTCCTAAGCGAGGGAAGGAAGATGAATTATTGGAGGTGTGTTTTCTTTGGAATTCCGTGTACCCGAGTAGCATAATTTTTGAAACACAATATTTAACAGCCTCCAGTGCTGACTGCAGTTGTTTAACAGTACCTGACAACATATTAGACATTTGGACGTAATTACGTGTCAGTTTTAAAAAGAAGGAAAGTAAATAAAGCATGTTTGCTGAAGGTGCATTTTGCTCCGAGTAACGGGGTGCATTTTGCCCCGAACTTACACAAAAATGTTTTTGGTAAAAACAAAAATAATAAATATCAAAACTTCTGATGTTTTATCACAATTGTGTAGTAGAGATGGTCGGGTATGAAAATTTGAATACCCGAACCCGACCCGTACCCGATCAAGAAAAAAATTAAAAACCCGTTCCCGACCCGAACCCGCGAGTTTATTATTTTTGATACCCGAACCCGACCGCAACCCGATGGGTACGGGACGGGCTCGGGTACCCGACCATCTTTAATGTAAATGTGGTCAATAGAGATACCCGACCCGACCCGTACCCGGTTTCAAAAACAAAAATTAAGAACCCGTACCCGACCCGAACCCGCAAATCATTTTTTTTTCAATACCCGAACCCGACCCGAACCAGGCGGGTACGGGTACGGGTGCGGGTTCCGGGCAAATTTTCCGCTACCCGACCATCTCTATTGTGTAGCTCAAACCACAATTAATCGAATTATAACATTTACCAGCGATTAATATGGTCGGAGCAGTTAAAAAGTGTTAGTGAAGCGAAACAAAAAGTTACAGGTTATTCATAGAAAACATATTTTTATTATTATTTACGTTTCCTTATTAGAACTGTGAACTGTCAAATTCACACAGTAGCCAAATCAAACATCAATTTAACTGGCAGAATTACTTTTTTATTTTTAAATTGTGTTTTGGCTTAGAAACAAAGGGGGTGCATTTTGCCTCGACGGTGCTTACTACCCCAGCTGCCCCTACGTGTGTCGAGACGCGCTATGAATTTTCGACGAATAGTCCACGACTGAGTACAGTGGAGAGGAATTCTTGATACAGCAATATCCCGGCTCTCGGCAGGTAAAGTAAGTAAAGAACATAGAATGTTATAATTATTTTCTCAAAAATGAAAGTAATCTGTTTTTTTTTGTTATTAAAAGAATATCAAAACCACCTGTTCTTCCACTAGAACTAGAACTAGGCTTAGGCTCGCTTAATGGGCTAAAAATACGGTCGTATCCTATTTGTATTTCTATCAGCGATAAAATTTTAATCAAACATCGAATCGGCGTTAAAAATTATCTGAAAAAAAATCAATGGAAAGCACATTAGTTAAACTTCCAAATCGTCATCAATATTGTTTATATTTATTGATAAAATAATTAAATATTTGTCTAAAATCGTAAACTGCCTAAAGTGCAAGCGAAAAAAGAAAGATTAATACTTCTCTTCGCCTTTTTCACACACAAAACCCGCGAAATTATTAGCAACATCAACTACGCACATTAACTTGTCCAAATTATTTAATAAACTAATTCGCTACCTATTAGCTAACAAGCTACTGTTTCTTCCATGCATTTTTTAACTCACAGAAGCCTTTTGAATTAGACCAACTTTTTGATTTTTTGTACAAGTTTTTGTACAAGTTTCATTTTTCACAAAAATAAGAATTAATACGATAAATAAATGAACTTGTTGTTTCAATGTGAATATTCTTTGCTATGCCTATTTAAATTACTTTTTATCTGTTAAGCGTATTGCATGTATGAATCCTAAGAATGTCCTTCATTGCAGAATTCATTTCCACTGATGTTTGCATTGAAGCGTATATCGCTGTAATGCAGCATAACGAAAAAGATATCAGTGCGTAAGTTGTTTTAATTTTAAAATTAGCAATAAACTGCCGAACGGTTGCAGCAAGTGCGTAATGAACTTATGGTATGCCTTATTCCGTCTGCTTCAGATTATGATCCATTCACCGATAATAGGTTTCGGAAGCATCGATCACGGCTTGTGTATGTATAATCGAAAAAACAAAACTTCTCAATGGTGGATAATTGTTGTTAATATTGAAAAGCGAAAGCCTAACCGAGAGCAAGAATCGAATTCGTCAGAACCCGAATCAGTGCGGAAGGAAATGCACAACGAAAATCGGAAGGATTATTGAACTTTGGTAAAGCTAATTGCAGGTACAGCTAATGGGATATTGTTTGAACTCGTCGAGTTCAGCCGAAGGCGTTGCTCCTACTTAAATCGGCTTGCTGGGAGGGTAATTATCATCAGCCGGGTGTACAGAATTGGTTGTTGGTATCCCCAAGCCGAATTTGTTTTGATTGCCGGTTTCAGTTATTCTGGCTGTCGAAGCATTCGCGCTACCGTTATTCATGGCTAATGATTGCATAAACATCAGACAAGTGTTTACTCGTTATTATCGGGGAAGGTGTGTTTGCCTGCTCCGTATTACTCTTCTGTGACGATAGTTTACCGTTGAGGATTTACATATGATATGTGATCCATGTGGGTGCGAAATTGAAAATTACTGCCGATAAACAATTTCATCGAACATACGCTGCGTTTGTTTGCATACCATAAGCTTGCATTAAACTCTTTAGCAATTGACAGGTGATCTACTTCAAATTGCTTGAAGTTTAAAATCTCCAAAGCTGACCCAATGGAGGCTTTATCGTTATTATCGCAAACCGATTTTCAATCGGCATATATTTTTTTTTTTGCATTTACACGATGATATTCGCATAGTGTGTCTGACATACAGGTTTGATAAGTCTATGCCTTGACCCTGGGGTCAATTTGAGTTATTTGATCAAAAAAAATTGAAAACTTACGTTTCGCGACAATTTTATTGAAAAATTGAGGTTGTCACATGCCACAAGTAACTTTGAAGATCTCGTGTTCGCGTATATTTTTGTAGAAGAAAGCATCGTTCTAGGTGGTAAGGATTTCGTGATATAAATGTCACAAATCTGAAAAAATCCGATTTTGCCGAGTTTTCTTTACTAAAACGCCTCCTTGTAAAAGGTCCCCCCGCCATGTCGCCATTCATAATTTTATCATTTAATCCATTAAATTACTTTTCTAAAACCTCTAATAATTCGGAAATCCGTCAAGTTTTCGCTGAGATATAGCAGTTTGAATATTGGGGTCAAATTAACCTACAGACAACGTAAGTATTTTTTTGTACAGACAAAAAGTTAAATATGCATCACCATATATCAGCATTTGTAGCTCGAACAGCATATTCCTCTCAATCGTGTGGCAGATTTGTGCCTTTAATTCCTCAAAGTTACAAGGATGTAATCGGAAATAAGCTAACCTAGTAAAAAGTCGAAACAAATTTGGCGAGCAATCGAAGTTGCATTTGATTTCTCTAGGAGGACAACAAGTTTTTTTTCAATTTCTGAATTTACCATGAACTTTTCTGTACCATAATTAATTTTTTGTGAAAATACATTATAACTAGATATATTATTTCTAAACGAGATTTCTATTTCTAAACAATTTGTCCAATACAGGATAAAACGGCTATTTTGAGTTCGCTTATTTTTAATTTAAATAAAGTTTCTTATATTAAACCAACATAAGCTTGGGAACAACATCACTTAAACCTAAACCAAACAAAGTGGCAAAAATCGAACAAATTGCCGTCAAACCCAGGTCCAACATCTGCAGGAAGAGTCCATTTGATTATGTGGCGCAATTACGGCTGCACAAATTGCCACTTCATTGCACGCGGTTTCCCAGCAGGAGGTGCACCGCAGAAAACAAACACATGTCCTCTCGCAAATTGCTACTGAATTCATGAACACAACCGAACTAACAGTTACTCACAATTGTCCAAATTGACAGAAATTGAATACCTCGGAACGGACTTCCGAGCGTATGCCAATCATACCCGTGCTCCAAAGATGTTAAGCAGTCGAGTGGATAAAAGTGAAAATCATGACACCTTACACACGCATGGGGAAATTGCTGGTTTTGCAGATTTGGTTAGTAATTTGCTGTAGCACTTTCTGGGTGGTGATTGTTATTAGTAAGAAGGAAAAGATAATTCCTACTCCTGGTTCCTACGTCAACGAGAGAATTATCCTGTTAGAAATATAGAATAAGTGTGAGCTGTGTTTCTTTCATATTTTTGTTGCGGAAAAAATACTTTTAACAAGCGGAATAATTTTTTTCAAAAGTAAATTTTGCATTTGATGCTCAACGAGCAACGTTACATCTACCAGTTGATTCAGTTGCGAAAATAAGCCTAATTTTCGACTAAAGTAAACAATAAGTTATGCAAAATTTTGCAATTGTCACTGTATGTCATGAATGTTAAATTCTTAATCACCGAGACAATAAATTTGCATCCGATTTTCAATTTTTCCAGTTCAATATAAAATTCAAATATTTTCTAAATTGCATAATGCATGAACATAGGAAATTCAAATGTAAAAACCAGCTTAGGCAAAATTCAATGCAATTTCGATGCAGATTTCGAAACACCCAGTGGAGAGCTCTACTAACCTAATCATATGAAAGCCAAGGTCGAAGCGTCAGAGTATTTTTCCGCATGCATAATCATTAAGGTTCGTCTCGGTAGTTTTTTAATCCCATCATCTATCGATTAGGTAGCCAGAGATACATAGCCAACATCGGGGTTGGAGTGATTTTTCTTTTCTTTTTGCATCTCCGGTAGCCAGGAACGCAGACACTTTTTTACGTCTCAATGTTGGCTACTTTTTCCACTCCAGGCTACAAACTCGGCACCGTCATCAGTACCGGGAAAAAAATATGCTGCATCTATTGCTTTGAATAATCCGATACGGATCGAAAGCAGAATCCTTTACTAAAACACGCTACTTCGTACGGAACACAGTGCTCGATGGATGACTGCAAAACTCAGACTGAAGTTTAATGGTAAGGTGCGTGTTTGCCCCGTGGGTACGAATGAAACGGTTTCCACAGATCATTCTGATGTTTTCCTGTGCAGGGAATTATTGTAATTTAATAAGAAATAACCAGATAAAATGTAGTATGCCGTCGACTCCGTTGCCGTTTATTATTACAATAAACAGACTATTGTAAGATGTTAAATTTGAGATACGTAAAAATCGTTAGTAAGTTTTTATCTGCAAAATTATTTCTGCGATTGAGTAGCAAAATGTAAATGTTGAACCATCATTATTGATCGTTATTTTAACATTTAAACTTAATTGCGTTCACATTGGCCATTTACTCTCTAGCTTCGTATTCTCGAAAAATTTGGGTGAAAATAAGAAAATTTGTTCGGAGTACTTCAATACGTAGTACCTAGTAGAAGAAAACATATCACACTGATTTTTCGTAAATCTATTCTTGAAATCCTCTCAGACAGATTGTCTTTTTTCTAACATCATTAGCAGACAGTCTGGCTATTGTTTTAGCTTCCGAGTCTAATGCATACCTTTTTATCTGTGTAAAAAATATGCATTTGAGAAGGTCCTAATTATACAGCCCGAGCTGTGACACGCCTTTGCATCCATCATACGTACCTATAGAACATACCGTAAGCTCTAACGTCAGTGATCCCTAAAATAGTTATAAATTAGCAGCATTTTTCTCAGCCAAATCTTCGGGTACCGAAACCAAAGTCGTACCATAACAAAACAACTTGAATAATTGAATCAAGTCAAAACGAAGAAAAGGTGCCAATCGAGGGAGGTTTGTGGGAATAAAGCGGCATGTTGTTAGCGAATCCTCGCTCGTCCTTGCGTCCTGCATTTTGCTTCTCTTAGCTCACATTTTTGTGCATTTCTTTACACTTTCCGACATTATGCGGCATTTGGCATTGCTTCAGAGCTTAAACGGTAATCAGGAAAAAAGGGGGTGGGTAAAGACCGTTTAAGGCCTATAATTTTACAGTTAAGCGCCACTTTGAAGCAATCGATACTTTCTTCATGGACCGCTCTGGCGGCATTGTTTGTGTCAGCCTCGGCCTCCTCTCAGATATCATAAAGTCGGTCAAGCTCAGGAGAAAATTGGCGTCGGTTTCTAAGTCTGGTCGAAATTCGCGGCGGTTTGAGCGAGACAATTCGTAGAAACTGTTTCCAGTGGAATCAGAGGTAGGCCGTTCGATTGTATTTAGTTATAAATCTCGTTTTGTTTGAAAATATTTGGTGATTTTATTACAAAGGAGAATCTTAAACATAATAAGCATACGTATATTAGCTATTTGTCACGGTATTTGGTACTATGGCACGCGTACAGTAAAGTGAAGGGTAGGATGCCATTCCAAATTTTTACACTTTACAAGGCATTTCTCTTGATTTTTTTTAGCTGACATAAGGCAATTGTCACTTTTGGAGATGAAAAAGATTTATTTATGATGCTTGATTAGCTGTTGGTAGCAAGCTTCATTTTCAGTTTTTTGCTCAGCAAATGTTCATTTGACTGCAGCGCCTCAACGAAACAGAATTCGAAAAAGTAGGGTAAAAGGCAATTGTAGGGTTCATTATTATCCACAATATTGTTGAAGAAAGTATACTTTTATCCTTTGTGTTTACGGCGCTTGAAGGTTGCACCACTTTTTCAAATTTTGCTTGGTTTAGGTGCGGTAATCAAAAGAGCAAAATCTAAGCAAAAAGAGCGTGCCAAGCCTACTCCAAGTTGTTCATCGATCCGCTCATCAGTTTCCCGAGAGTACTCTGCAGCAACTTCTTCCGCCAATAACCGTATCTTCCTCGTTGATCCTCGATTTAAATACATTGGACAACGGGGCCCGAATATTGCTTACTAAGCCCATTGAAAAATACTGGGCTATTATGAAGTAGGCACTACGGCAGCATCCCAAAGAGGTCAAATCTGAGAAAGACACGAAGAAAAAGTGGGTTTCCGTACAGAAGAGGCTGCAGCCAGATGTTGTACAGAACCTTACTTACTTACTTACTTAGGTGGCTTGCCGTCCTAAGACAAAGCCTGTTGATGGGCGGTATGGGCGAGGAAGATGCGTACATGTTAGTACGCAAAAATTTCCTAATACAGTGCCGCAAAAAAGGAATATTTCCGTCACACATTGTGAACTCGCTCAAGTGCATCAATTCTCTCCTGGAGGATGGTAGTCCGTACACCAAATAACTACAAAGTTGAATGTTATAAATATGCCAAAAGCTTACTAATGGGTTATATTTTATTATCTGAAAGTTTGAAAAGGATCGATCGATTAGTTTATTTTCTACAGCGTTTTTTCCGTGGTGCAATTTGATGTGGGACACCCTTTATAACAGTTTTGTCTACTGTGGTTGTTATTTGTGGTAACTTTTCAACCGTGACATCCATTTTTTGTGGGCGTAAATTTAATGTCGTTTTTTACCGATTCTGTTACAAAATGCATTATACAGCAGTCCCCCGAATAACGCGGTTGGTGGTGGTGTACGCCCACGACGATTTCTCAGTTGTCCGTTAATCAATAAAGTTGATTTTTGGTACATTGTTAGCATGGGGTATAACCTAGTCAACCACCAAAAATCAACTTTATTGGTTAATGGATAACTAAGATATCGCGATGGGCGTACAGTACCACCCATCGCGTTATCCGGGGGATTCCTGTACCTATAAAATTGCGGATCTAACGCATCCTGCAGAGACAAACCAGAATGATGTTAGCTTCATTCTATTTAGTGGATACATATAATATAAAATCGCAACTAGGTACTTACGGCAGAGGGGCACTTCTCACGTCAATTTTCTTGTGATTTGTATTTTTTGCATCGTTGATAAAATTAGTTTCGTCTTCTTTCTACTTTCAGCAAATCATTGTTGAATCATGAAACAATTTTCCCAGCCCAAAACCGTCAGCAGAGTATTAGGTTCATTGAATTAGGTCCCATTCAAATTGATGGCAGTTTGAAGACGAACACAGTCAGTCGATTGGTCCAGATGTTGTGCGCGCTGAAACAGTTCCCAGTAACAAACGTTCACCTATTGAATTTCTATCAAATTTAAAACACTTTATCGATTTAGATGGAACATAATCCCTGTTTTCAGTAATTCACCAAATCGGTGTGCGTGCGCTCGCATATAACTAGCCATTCGCCCATCTGAAACTCGAAAGGCGAAAAGGAACGGACTAGACACCTTTAAATTAAAAAAAAAAAATTGATTCGGCTCCTCTTGTTCCATCGCGTGGCAAACAGCAGTCGAAAGAAAACCTTTTCTTCCGTTCCTCTCCTTGGGGCACTTCTAGCTCTCCTCTTACGTAGGTAATTGCTGACCGTAGATCGTGGGTTGTACAACATTGAAAAAGGCTTCTTGGAACAATTTGAATAACGTTTTAATTGAACTACGCAATTTATCAAAATAGTCAGCGGTGTTCTAATATCAACTTCAAAGGTGCATCAACTTGCTCCCATCCGGAGAGGCTGGAAGTTGTTGAACTTCTGCTTTTGACGTAACGTTATGGTTCCATATACATCACCCCAGAGGGTTAATCGTGTGCTGAAAGCAAAAATACAATTAAAATTGGTGCAATTTTCCTAGCTTTTCATCGTGTATTCCTCCACAAGTAAAGTGCTATGAAATCTTTCGACGTGCTGCGCCGGCCGGCCGCCTCTATGGTATGGTGAATTCTCGCATACATGCTAACACCAAGCTAATTATTCCATATTGGTATGGTGTACATTCAGAATGATAAACAGGAAGGCTGATATACGTATACGCAACTTCACATATCCGACACCTGAAGAAAGGAAAAACTCGCACGTAACATATCGGGCGCTATGAATTCTCGTGCAGCAGAAACGGAACTTTTCCGGGATAATTACTTCCAGGCGCTACCGTGATGGAAGAAATGAACTTGAACTCTGAATGTACATACCTTTACCTTGCGATCGACTATGGCGAATCATCGCAATGGGCTATTGAGTTACTGAAGAGATTGAACGTATGTAATCTACATGTGATTCATATTTCGGTATGCCAGACTTCCTCTTAAGCTCACGCAAATCGTATGAACTTTTACCACAGTCAACTTTTGAGCACGTGTTTGCCTGTGCTTCTGCAGAAGCACGGTGTAGAAGAAGTCATATTGCCAATTATATGGATACATATATTAGAATGGGCAAAGACTGCATCAATCGTGTATACTGCTATAAGTTATTGACCGAAAACAATCGTTTCATTATAATTTGGTAATGATAGCTGGTTCCGCAACATAACGCTGGTGCAAAACGATTAGGGGCATTGCTATTGGAGTAAATTCTTCTTTTAATTGATCACGTGATTGTCGATTGCAATAGATAACAATAAGTAACGCGATTTACTACTCGAACGATACTAGTTTAAAAAAGTTTAAGCCTTATTTTCTCAAAAGACTTAATCTGCTGTTGGACGAAATTGATTAACTTCAGGGAAAATTTTTATGTTTCTTATTGGCTCTAACACCGCTTAGGGGGACAAAAACGAAGAATTTTGAAAAAATCATAATTTTTTTATTTCAGATTTGGATTCTACAGCCTTTTCCGCTTATTTTGAGCACTAATTTTGTAATGATTCGAACACGGGAAGAGGACGAAAAACGATCATACCCCCGCAGTGGCCGGCGCTTCCGACGGCGGATCACCGGCAACACTCGCGGCCTGCGGTCGTCTCGCCCTGAATCATCTAGGTTATTATAGGTACTTTTTGGTGGTCTTGTTATTGACTAATGTTTACTGGAAGAGTCTAAAATTCTAAGAGTCTAAAGTTCGATTAATTTTGGAGTTACGTAAAAATATCTGCTTTATTTGTATGAGAGTCCTCATTTCCTAACACAGGGGTGAGGGGTCTCAAATCATCATAAAATAAATTCATGCGTGCAAAAAACCCCACATGCCAAATTTGATTCCATTTGCTTGATTAGTTTTTAAGTTATAAGGAAATTTGTATTTCGTTAGTATGGGAAACCCCCCCCCCCCTTAAAGAGGGGAGGGGTCCTAATTCATCATAGAAAAAAATCCTGCCTCCAAACACCCCCACATGCCGAATTTGGTTCTAAATGCTGAATTATTTCTGGAGACATGAGGAAATTTGTATTTCATTTGTATGGGAGCCACCCATCCTAAAGAGCGGAGGGGTTCTAATTCACCATAGAAAACATTCTTGCCTCCAAACACCCTCATATGCCAAATTTGGTTCTATTTGCGTGGTTAGTTCTCGAGTTATGCAGAAATTTGTATTTCGTTTGTGCAATTTGCCCCTTGCAAATGTAGCTATAAACATAAGTAGGGTAATGTGGTGCAGAACGCACCGCTTAAGCAAAACATCATTTTGCAGAGCAACGGCGTGTTTGTTCCACGTCTTTCAACTTCTAGAAGAATTTGGGATCTTTTTTACTCCTGGTGAAATTTCTTAACAAAAATCAGTATTTTTTGTTATTTTTGACGATTTTTGGCAAGAGTCAAAACCATTATGTGGGGCAAAACGCCAAAGCCCGTGGGCAAAACGCACCAAGGTTGCCCAGCTAGGCGTTAAACGCTACCAGCAAATTTACATATAATCACGTGTTGTATAAACTTCTAAAACTACTGTTTTACCTGACTCACTGCGAATATGCGTTGTGTTCGCGGGATCGTGTTGGTTCGAAAGGTTTCGAAAAATTTCGCCCTTGTATCGAAAATATCGTTAATTTCGATCACTAACAATAAGGTACTAAACGTTATATTTCAAGTGCCAGTAGTACGCAATAATTGTATTGTGAAACTGAATTGTTATTTATGCAATTTTTTACAAGTTAAATGCAATAACAAAAGCACAACATATAAAAAACCGTTTGCTATCGATATTAGCTACATATGCGTTATAAACGAATAAAACGTATGGTTACGTATGGTAAAAATATCTGCTTTATTTGTATGAGAGTTTGTATTTTCTATGGTGAATTAAGAGCCCTCCCCACTTTAAGAGGGGGGCTTCTACACAAATGAAATTCAAATTTCCTCATAATTCGAGAACTAATCAAGCAAATGGAACCATATTTGGCATGTGGGTGTTTTTGGAGGCAACCATTTTTTCTATGATGAATTAGAACCCCTTTTTAGGAGGGGGGGGGGCTCCCATACAAACGAAATACAAATTTACTCATAACTCTAGAACTAATCAAGCAAATGGAATTAAATTTGGCATGTGGAGATTTTTGGAGGCAAAAATATTTTCTATGGTGAATTAGGATCCTTCCCCACTTTTGGAGGGGGGGCTCCTATACAAATGAAAAACAAATTTCCTCAGAACTCGAGAACTAAATAAGCAAATGGAACCAAATTTGACATGTAAGTGGTTTTGGAGGCAAGTTTTTTTCTATGGTGAATTGAGACCCCTCTCCTCTTTAGAAAGCGAGTGATGACCCATCTCCCCTTAAAGATGGTGGGCTTCCATACAAATGAAATGCAAATTTCCTCTTATCTCGAGATCTAATCAAGCAAATGGAACCAAATTTGGCATGTGAGGCTTTTAGGGAGCAGAAATTTTTTCTATGATGGATTAAGACCCCTCTCCTGTGTAGGATGGGGGGCTCCCATACAAATGAAATTCAAATTTCCTTATAACTTGAGAACTAATCAAGCAAATGGAACCAAATTTGGCATGTGGGAGATTTTGGAGTCTTGAATTTATTTTATGATAGTTAGAGACCTCTCACCCCTGTGGTAGGGGGATATAGACTCTCATAAAACAGAATTTTTTTCGAAACTCAAAAACTAATCGAACTCGAGAAATTCGAGACTCTTCCATAAAACATTAGTCAATAACAAGATCACAAAAACTATCTATAGTAACACTAGATTATTCAGGACGAGACGGCCGCGAGTGTTGCCGGTGACCCGCCGTCGGAAGCGCCGCCCACTGGGGGAGGCAACTCCCCGCAAAAATCACTGCTCTCTAGGTTTATTTGTTTTCCTAGGTCTACCTGGGTTTCCTGGAACGAGCGACAGCGAGTAAGGAGAGGATCGCGAAATGGTACTTTCCACAAAAAAGTTTTCCGTGAAATGGTACATTCCGCTTAAGGTTTTTCGCAAAATGATATTCGGCGAAATGTTGTACAATCATGGCGAATATTACTATCTGCTTCCTGGCTATGCAATGAGGGGACAGGGGAGTTGTTTTCTACTTTACTGTGAGGAAAAATTGCAAATTAGTATAATAAACTACCCATTCCTGGTAACCAGGCATTCAATTTATCGTTTCAAATGCGCGATATTCAATGAATTTTGCCTACTACGACTTATAACCTAGCAAAAGAGAAGCGAGAATGTTTTATACATATGTACTGTCGCTCGTGAGCGCAGGTTATCCATATTTTCCTTTATCCCTAGAAACACGGGATCATGATTTGTTTATTTTTAATTTTTCGTAACACGAGTTTATCCTCTCTTTGTTGCGAGAGGATAAAGCAGTATCAGCCGTTTTTCAGAGACGAAAATACACAGGTTACTATTGAATTTACCAAGCAACCAGTCAACAAGAGAGAGACATATAAAACAACCGAATTTATGTATTTGGGTATCACCATGGGTTTCATTATATACCTAGTAATGCATTAGAGTTTCAAGCCAATTCCACCTGCGATTTATATTTTTCATGGTTCACTGAGTGAGAGGATACATGTTTTTCAGGGAAAAATGCAATGAGATATTATCAACTCTCATTCTGCAGCGGAAAAATGTTTTTCGTTCGCTTTGTACAAACAGATAAGCACAGAATCTAGTTGTCATATGAGAATAATGGGTGAGCGAAAAACGTTATCCTACATGTGAGTGAAAATTTTAATCACTGCTGGTAACTAATAAGCATTAACATAAGCAGCAAATCAGCATATCTGGCATTTTATACTGCATGTTGTTGTATATTAGCTTTTTGACTGCATAGGTGTTGTAAATTGGCATCCAAAATTGTATTCAAATTCTTCGTGTCGGTAAAACATTTACCGACACGAAGTATTTTAGCTGTAAAATAGCATTGACAGCGCTATAAGAAGGTTATCAGTAAAGTAGCTGTATATTTTGCAAAAATAGCATTTAAGTAGCATTTAAGGCAACTTGAATGCTTATTGGCCTACATTTAAATAGCATTGGTGATGCTTATTGGTTACCTGGGATGGTTTCATAGTTACGTAACTGCCAAAATGAGTCATCTAAGGTTGAACTCCTCAGAAACTTGCAAAACTCGAGATTGTGACAAAGATCATCCGAGATTCATGATTTATGTACAACACAGGTTAATTTGTGGCAATACGAAGTTTGTCGGGTCAGCTAGTTGTATATAAAAATACGATATTTTGAAAACAAAGGAAATAGTTTTACTTTCTACAAAATAGAGTTGTTCTATCACTGGTAGAAATACTCAAATTACCGCATTGGGCATATTATACCGCAGGTGATGCATTTTGCCCCGCGCAAACGAGAAACACAACATTTAGGTGCTTTTATTAAATAATCCCTAGCATATTTATTCCACAATACTAAATGAAATAAACAATTGCAATTGGTTGTCAGCTTAAATACCAACGTATACTCGTAGTTGTCACGTTAATTTGGGGAAGCATAACAGAGATATATCCATTTATTCTTAAGGGGGGTACATTATACATAATTCCCCTACCACGATACCAAAATTCATCAACGGTCATGGTATGGGGAGGCATTTCAAAGAAAGGGAAACTTCCTCTTGTATTTATTGACAAGGATGTGAAAGTTATTGCAAAATACTATCTGGAAATGGTTTTAGAACAAAATTTGATACCTTACGTTCGGGGAATGTATGGTGAAGAAGATTACGGCTTTCAACATGATGGAACTCCAGCCACACTACCAATCTTGTGAAGACGTGGTGCAAAACCAATCCGACGGATTTCATATCGAAAAAGAAATGGCCTCCAAGTTTCCCTGATTTGAACTCATTGGGTTTTTGAAAATGGGGTACATGCAGCAAGCTCAAGGATTATAAATATTATAATTTGGATGAATTTAAGTTAGTTATCAACAGGATATGAGAAAGATTTTCCGATGGAAGTGGAGCGTGCCGCATTTAACGACTTTTAAAAGCGTTTGAAGCGTGTTATCCAGGCAAAAGGCGATTCAATAGAGTAATGATTGTTTGTTGAGGTCTGTATCTATGGGTAAACAACTTCTAAATGTAAAATTCGAAATTCAGCTTTTATTTACAAAAATATATTACTATGTTTTTGTTTGAACACATACGTGTCACACTGTAAATTAAACAGTGCATAGAACATTTGTAAACATGCATTAGATTCGCACCTATTGAAGAAACTTTCCGGTTTTGGGTAGTTTAATTAATTTGATAAATTAGGTGAAAGAATTAGCTTTAGGCTATTAGGCTATCTGATAAAGTAAACCCATAACACATACAAACATTGTTTATTATTTTCTAATATTGCAACTTTATAAAATGGTCTATTAGAAAGAATACAGATTTCATTTTAGTATAATCATTTTGACAGTCAATTACAGCAGACGGAATTAGGCGTTATCTAAAGCTATTGACAACCGGTTTAACTGTTGAGTGCTACGAATTGAATAATTAACATTAACAATTAACAATTAACATTAACAGAAAAAATCTCGCTAATAATTTTCGCGTGGTCAGTCAGTATAAGAAGTTAGAATCTACGCAATAAATTGTATTTGCAATTTTTTATTAAATAACTTTTGTCCGATAATATCAATATTTATGATATTTCGCCGATATATTTGGAGCGTTAAAACCTCTCGTTTGATCATAAAATAATTGAAATCAGATACATTATCTTAGCCCGCCCAGTTAGCTCCGCGGTACGATACTGACCTAACAAGCCAGTCGTCGCATGTTCAAATCTCGACTGGACGGCGCCGCTATAGAGTCAGTAGGATCTTTGCATTAGCCTCGTAATTTTCCTGTACTCTAATAACCGGTTGCGAAGTCTGTCGATAAAGAAGGGTCACGTTCTTAAGGACATTTATACCCATGGCTTTGCTTTGCTATACATTAACTTGGTTAAAATCGGTATAAATTATTGTAAAATTAGTGTAAATAAAGAGATGATGCCGCAACGAAAATTACGTAAACAGAAATTTTGTATGAATTCTCGCGCAATGTTTCAATGTAACAATTCTAGCATATTAAGAAAAATGAGGTCGAAGTTCGTCGATTTGAACTTTAAATTGTTTCAAAATGAAACAATTTCCTGACATTTATTCAACGTGGATGATGAATAATAATGTTCAATATTCAACGGACATTATAAAAATCTAATTAAAATTCACTAGTTTTGGTTTATTATAGAAATAGTTACATTGGACTGTTTACCCACTCATGCTGTACCTACTTTGTACGCTTTCAAGTTTGCAGGTTATGACACATAAATCAAGTGATATCATCGTATACACTCAAGTCTTTTTTTACACGGGGGATACGTGGCGCGTAAAAAAACCGTTAAAAAACCGCGCTAATTAATCGTCATAAAATAAACCGTGTTAGTTCATTAATCATCGTAAAAATCCACGTTATTTCATAAATAACCGAAAAAAAATCCAAAAGTCGTCGAAAAAACCGCGTTAATTCGAAAAATCATGTAAAAAACCGCGTTAATTCGAAGAATTACGTGAAAAACCCGTGTTAATACAAAAACCGTAAAATCAAATTACGCGGTTTGAGGAGATTTGAGTGTATAGACATTTTATTGTTTTGTTATTTAAATATCACAAGTAGTTATTCTTTTGGCTTTTGGCCTTCAACTATGTCAGCCAAGACAAGACCAAATTTTAATGCGAGTTATTCGATTTCAATAACACAGTTTGATATTATTTTTATATGATTTTGCCCTTAGCATGTAGCAACCGGGAATATAGCACCTAGGCTTTGCTTTGGTTTTATGTACGTAAAAATGTACAAAGAAGTGTTCTAGTTTTTAATGAAATTTGAAAGTTTTTATCAAGCCACTGTTACCAGTTTTACCAGAGAATTATAGGACATTTCAGTGCGATTGGTTAAATCCAACCTACGCGTCATACATAACAATATTTGAATTTGATGCGAATGCCGATAAACATTATCAAAAAATCGAAAAAATATTGTGCCTAAAATTGAAAATAAACATGAAAAAATTAAAGCTTTTAGGTTTATTGACAGCAAGCTTTCATTTAATTTCAGTTTCTGGAATGTTAAAGAAATGGTTGATATATCCATTTAGCACTCATAATATGTCGAATGTTGTCCGTACCAATACAGTAAATAACGTGGTAGTTGACTTCCCTATGAAAATCGATGAAGCGTAGACTTTCTTCTGTTTCACGAATTAAAAGTATTACATAACATTCCGAAAAAAGTGACCCGGATTAGTGTTGTAATACATCCCTCAATTACAGCGATACGGTCACCTTAACTTTTGATCTCAACTGTTGAGCGCCACTTAATGGTTCGCCGCAGAAATGCCGAACAAAGGATTACATTCTGCCGCATTCGAAACGAGATGCCGATTGCTGGTTGATCGCGGATCGCAGGAATTTGAGGCAAAAACAGTCGATAGTAAAAGGAAGAAGATGAAAAAAAAAAACTAATTGGAAACCGATACCTGCAGTTATAGAACAAGAACCTCTGGGCTAAACCGCGCAGTAGCATTTCCTCAGGTAAAAATCTTCTAGGCCTCAATCGGTCGAGCGAAGTGGGTTTCATCAAAACATCAAACGAAAACATGTGAGCTCGGTTCGGTCGCACACGCAAAGCTTCACCTTCACCACTGATAGGCGGAGCCAACTTAGTTTAATCCACGTGAGAGAGGGCACTCTTTAGGGTCAGTACAATAGCGTTATATGCGCGGCAGTCAGCTGGTTTACCAAAATCAGAGATTTTCCTTTCCACACCGGTTGATTTAGCTCTCCGAGAGGTCCAGCAGTAGTGGTTACCGGTTATCTCGTTCCTTCTTGGAAGCCCGGGATGCGACTGAACCAGTTGTGTTTTATTGCGCGCTCGCTCATTCTTAGCGCCTCATGGGATTCACCTGTTGCACAGATCTCAACTGTTTTCCGGGATATCTGAAGGAATCGAATGTTTCGATCGAGATCGAGTTCGCTGTCCAGATCAGTTGGTTACGAAACCTCTTCGCAATTAGACGCGTTTTTTTTCTGCGATGCGTTTCAACTTTTGTAGAAGATAAGACACTTCGTAAGTGGATTTTGTGTACTTTGATTGAACTATAAGATCTTGCGCGGCTTGTGCTCGGTGTTGGCCGTTTGAAGAGCGGAACAAGTTTTAAGCTGTGAATTGAACTTTAATGACGGTTAATTGCTCGGTACTTCTGCAGTATAAAAAGTCGTGCAAAAAGTTCTTCTTTCGCTGCGTGCGACAGTTCGATCGGGAGGAATCTGATAATTGGATAAGTGATTTTCAAGGGCTCGGAAATGAGTTCGGCGTATTTGCAGTACAATCCATCTATGATGTACGGCGGCGGCCTGGAGTCGTCTTATAATCATTATGGAATGACGGCCAGTGCGCAGTGTTATGGCTATGCAACCGATGGAACTTCCTCAGAAGGCTATCATAGTCCAGGTCCAGAACCAAGTCCAGAATCCTACTATCCAGCACCTGAAGAGTGTAGTACAGTAGGGTATAACTACAGTTACAATGCATCTAGTTCTTCGGTAAACGGTTTTGCTGATCCATACTACAACTACACGGGGAGCAGCTTTAAAACGGCCAGCCCAACGATCCCGAAGCTGATTCCTGACAGTTATACTCAATCCAACAGCACCGGATCGAGATTTTCTCCCGATTTTAAACCGGATAAGGTCCCATGTTTCGATCGGCTCTACAGTCCTTACCCTATCCTATCGCGAAACGGCCGTGGTTTGACATCCACTATACAATCCAGTTCACCTACCCCGAGTATTCTGAGCACCAGCAGCAGTAGCGGCTCGACATGTCCTGTCTCGATAGGATCAACCGGTGGGTGTCTGCAGCCGGAGATCGTGAAAAAACGCCGCTTGGCGGCGAATGCACGTGAACGGAGAAGGATGAACAGTTTAAACGATGCATTTGATCGCCTTCGGGACGTAGTGCCTTCACTGGGCAACGATCGGAAGCTGTCCAAGTTTGAGACACTTCAGATGGCACAGACATACATCGCGGCGCTTAATGAACTCCTTTCGAGGAATTAAAGGTGTTCCAAACTGGACGAAAGGTTATTCTAGATAAAAAGTGTTTCGATTTCATATAAGCTTCTTACGTAAGAAAGTTTTGAAAATTCCGTACCCGAAGGGTGCTGAACAATGGAAAGCGTCATGTTCATTTCTCTTGGAGGGATGTAAATTATAACCACTTCCAGTGTTATTAGAGAAGAGGAGCAAATGCTATTGTTTTTTTAAAATTTTACGTAATACTATATTGCAGTCTGATTAAGCTTTATCTTACCACTGTTCATCATTAGCATTTGATTCAGTATATGATATAAGAGCTATAGGGATGTTTTAAAATTTAAGTTATCGCCTATTGTTACGCATTTTTTGGTGAGCTTCTTTTTTACGTTATAGAGTGGTTTTGATCGGACCAAACTAATTGCACGTAAAATCTAACATTGCTGCACCCACTGTAAATACTGTAAACCTATAATCAGACGTAATACGTCCTCGTATATTTTTTGATTGCTAGCAGACCAATTATTAGATTTGTACTACTTAGTTAAGGTCACGTCTCATAATATGCTTAAGAAATCGTTTGAGTTTGCAGAGATTAACTACTGTTGAAAGTTCCTCTTAATTTTCGTCTACCTTGTACCGAGTATTCACGCCGAACAAAAAAGGCGCCAAAACTAAACACAGCTTTAAAGTGCTGTGTTCGATAAACATGTAAATAATATTTTAACGAACGCCCGGTGCAGCCTCCTCCCGATGATGGTTCGATGTGTCTGGCTTGGGCTACCGCTCTGATGACTGCTGAGGCCCTGAAGTGACGATTATTGGCCAATTATCGAATTACCCAGTGGCGGTAGCCTGGTCAGCCTCCCAAGTCGTGTGCGAGGCCGTCCCCGGTATGTTCGCGCGCGCTGCACAGGAAAAATGTGGACTGATTCGATTAGGTTTAAATTATATGTGAAGTGAAGCACGGGGCAAAAAAACCTATAGACGCTCGTGTAGCGATTTGTATGGAGTAAAAGCCTGAAAAGTAGCAACAAGAGATGAAAGACTTGTACGTAAATTATATCGCTTAAGGCAAACCCCACACAATTACACATAATACAGTAGAGTGATGAGGCGCGTACGAAATGAAAACAGGATAAAAATTTGGCTATTTGTGGCTACACGAAACAAATATAATTGTGCAATTGTAAGTAGATGGCGAAATTCAATCGAGACAACGTATAACAATGGATCCAAATATAAATTATTAGGAAAGTATCAACAATTCAGCACAGCAATTTTATTGCACAGCAAGTCCGAAATTATCCCGATAATTATTGTTACACTATTTGGGAAGAAAGTCTCAATTAAAGATAATATGCTGCATGAAAATACTACCCTTTTTCACTTTAGCATAATAAGTTAGATAGTGCGAGAAACTTGATAGAATAGTGTATTTCGTAGGGGAATTAAAACGGAATTCAATTGTGTAACCAACAGTAAATTGTTAAATCCATTTTCTAACCAAAATACTGGAAGAAACCTGCACATTTTATAAATTGGGGTCGCAGGCGTATCTCATAGGTACAAAGACAACGACAGGGAAAACGTGAAAATAAGCTACAGTATTTTTAGCAA
Organism: Sabethes cyaneus; assembly: GCF_943734655.1. Classification (NCBI taxonomy): domain Eukaryota; kingdom Metazoa; phylum Arthropoda; class Insecta; order Diptera; family Culicidae; genus Sabethes; species Sabethes cyaneus. The sequence continues at coordinate 175,735,407 of NC_071355.1, forward strand.
AGTTGTTGTATGTCATTGTTGCCAACTTTTGTCAGGAAAGAAATTTTGATTGTTTGTTTACCAATTGTTGTTTGTGCACCTTGTTCTTCTTCAAGCATATCTCCATGTCATATGGTCATCATCTAGTGTGAAATAAGAAAAGCGGTTATAGTATTCCGGCATTTCCATGTTAATCATATTCTATGAATGAGTTATACTGGAAGGAAAACAAGGTGCAGTATAAAATAATTGGCATAAACAAGCAATTGAAATGTCAAATTTTCTATTTTATTGCTTCTGTGCAAGATAGAGAAATATGCTACTTTTGCGCATATACTTGAATATTCATGATGAAAAACAGACCTAGTACTGTGGTTAGCTCTCTTTTTCATCTACTCTTGGAAAGGTTCACTCAAAAAAGAATTTTGTTTTTTCGAATAAATAAAAAAAAATTATCAATCAAAAATTTATTCCTGTCAAAAGATGGCAATAATTGCATACAACAACTTTGCTAATAAAACAGTAACTTTTTTCACGCTTTCCGTTTGAAAACGCTGGAGTTCGCGTTTTTCGCATTTTAAACCACTGTGCCTCGGCCGCGTCTCGAAGAAACTTGAGAGTGTCCCGGAGATGCGCACGAAACATATGAGTTGAATCAATGTCAGTCGCTTCAGTTGGTCTGGAAATGGCCGAATCACAAAAGGCTGAAACACGAATGGCCGAACGTCATATTCGGCCGAAAATAATCACGACCTTCAGCCTGCACAAACGTTGGGTGCATGCTGTCCTTACTCGCTACCGCTCGTAATTAATTAAGGAATAATTCCTATTAGTCAGTAAACCTATGAAAATGCATGCACCTGAATAGAGATGGTTTTTGCGGAGGCCCCCCAGTGGCCGGCGCTTTCGATGGTAGGTCACCGGTGCACACTCGCGGCCTGCGGCCGTCTCGCCCTGAATGTGGTCTCTGAAATAGGTCTCGCACGCTATAATAAACGTAAATCATTTACGTTTAGGGAAAGAAACTATCAATCAGCTATACTCTATAACTACCAAAGTAAAAAAACAAGGTGTATAGTAGGGTACGGGAGGGGGGGGGGGAGCTCCGTAGCCGCAAGGTTACCGAGTCTGCTTTGCCAAGCGAGTGGTCGTGGGTTCGAATCTTAGTAGAATCAAGCCATTCGATGTCAAGTGGCTTTAGCATGGGTTTATTCTAAGGCCCCTCCATTTACCCTTCCTTCGTGCTGAATTCTATATTTACCCTCTGAAGCGTCTTGACGGTGCAAATGTCCCTCCTATAGTTAAGTGTACTGGTCAGAGGTACGAATGAGTCCTCGCCAGGAACGGCTATAATATGGGATAGTGCTGGCAGCGAGGAATAAGTGGGTAAAGTAGATCAAGCTTTGAAGGAAGGGCAAACCCCAATACACGCAAGCACGCATACAATTTAAAATAAGCATATCGCTCACTCAATAGCGATTATAGCAAAAAAAGAAATGCAGTGCAGGTCATACAGCAAACACCCGGGCGATGTTACAATAGATCATCTATACTGGTCGCAGTAATGAGTCCACACATGGAAAAAGGGTACGGGAGGGTATTTTCATCAGGTTTCTAAATTCAGCCTATTTGCCTTTTCTTTCACCAATAAAAATACTTTGCCGACATACAATTTTAATATGTTATAACTATTTTCTCAAGACTGTAAGTAATCTACTATTTTTTATTCAAAGAACGTCAAAACTACCTCTTCTTCTACTAGAACTAGGCCATAGGTTGAAAAAATAGATGCAATCGCTTAATGGACTGAAAAAACCCTTCCGTGTCCTATGTCTTGTTTTTCTGAAACTAAGGTGCAGAATTTTACGAAATGGTTTTTTCCTTAGCCCATCAATGACGAGGATCATCAGAGCTGCGAGTGGAATAAAAGGCAATAGAGGGGAAAATTTTAAAGGTTTTTCAGGGGGATGTTTCAAATTCGCGGAGAAAAACAGATGAAAAAATTTATTCAAAATGTGTGAGGTCTTACAAAATGAGCAATAAGAATTTTGTTGACACACTTGCACTTTTATTAAGTGCTAAACAAAGGTGATCCCGAAATATGTTTGTTTTTGTTTTATAGTAAATAGTTGTGCTGCTTATTTCGTTTTTCGTTTGATTAAAGTCATTTATTAACTGTTTCCCATTTCATGCTTTTTTAAATAGTCACCTAGGCATTCCAGGAAAATTCGGCCTTTCGTGATTCGGTCTTTTGTGACTACTGTTGTTGGAATTCGGCCATTTGTGATTCGGTTATTTGTGTATCGGCCATTCAGTACCAGCCCTATCTGTCATAGCTGGTGTCCATCGACTGTATCTTATGCTGCTTCGAAGCCAAAAAAAATGTAATGCGTGGGCTCGTTGTACTTCCGACATTTGTGCAAAATCTGTCTGGTGTTAAAAATTTAATACGTAGTGGCGCGAGCCCACCTGATAATTCCCTACGAAATATTGTTCAATCGGCGACAGCTAGAATAACATGATCCGGGAGCGTACTTTGTAGGTCGCGTTTACCAGTGTTATGCCGCGTTAGTTGCAGCAATCGGGCCGATCACCCTTTTTGCAGTTGAAATAAAGAACTTTCATCCATGCTTCCGGTGGTTTCTCCTCCTTTCAAATCTTGGAAATAGCCCAGTGTAGAGCCGTTGCCAGCGTTCCTTGGTCATGTAATAAAGGTTTACAGCGGGGCTTCCATACAAATGAAATACAAATTTCCTCACAACTTGACAACTAATTAAGCAAATGGAATCAAATTTGGCATGTGGGGGATTTAAAAGTCTTGAATTTATTATATGATGGTTAGAGAGCTCACCCCTGTGGTAGGGGGGTAGGGGGGACTCTCATACAAATAAATCAGAAAATTTTGCGTAACTCAAAAGCTAATCGATCTCCAGAAATTCGAGACTTTTCCATAAAACATTAGTCAGTAACAAGACCACAAAAACTATCTACATATAGTAACACTAGATCATTCAGGGCGAGACGGCCGCGAGTGTTGCCTGCTACCCGTCGCACAGTGGTTGGAAACCTTAAAAACCTGGCCAAAACCTCTAAAATCGAAAGTTATCATTCATGACATATACTAATATAATTACACGTAGAATAAGTCATTTTATCAGATCCTGTGTTATCAACTATTGACAATGTAGATTTGTGGTTTGGCGTACTGTTAAACGTCGGTGCATGAGAGGCACCTTGGCAGTGCGGCTTGCATACGTTTTGTGGCTCTTGGCAATAACGCATGTAGTTCACCGAATTATCAAATAACAATCAACCAAAATGGATAACGTTTCTGAAGGTATGTACTTCATTAGCGTTATATGCGACTTCAGTTTTTTCGTTATATATATTACAATGCTTAAAGTTTCCTTCGCAAATGCTAGTTTTTTCAGCTAGCGCGCGCAATGAAATTGGCATTTACTTTTTGTGCCGCGAGGTGCCGTCGAATGTTATATATTTTTGTGAGCGTCAGATTATGACCGTTCGAAGGGTGTGTAGCTTTTTTGCAACTATTTGCAACTCCATGAGAAAATGGAGATTTAGTGTTGACGCGCACTTATAGGCGAAGTCGGACGGGTGAGCTTTTGATGCTCCAAGCAACCTGTGCTAGTTCATAACTTGTTTTTTATTATCCTATCTATTATCCTGTTCTTTACAAATAAATCGTTAATGGTGCAGAGCAAAGACTAGAGGATAAACGTCTTTAGACACTACCCTTCTTTATCGACAGACTTTGTGAGTACAGGACAATTACGGGGCTAGTTCAACGAACCTATTGATTTTAACAGCACCTGATCGTTCTTAATATGACAGATTATTAATAATAACTCTTAAGATTCATTTTATAACTTCCGCAAATTAACGAATGGATGAGGGTAACTGGCAGCAATGTCTCCAAAAGAAGAAATTAAGGCAGACATTATTATTTGCCGAATCAAGAGAACGCTCAGAATGTTGAAAAGAAAACGGTTGAAACATGGAAATTACAGATACAAACATGCATAAGCATACAAACTTGCTTATTGATCGCTCGAAACCAGGGTTGGGTAATTCTAATGACGGAAATACTGCAAAACGTATTATTGAACATTGGAAAGTGACCGCACGAATTCTCTAGCTTGGGAATCGCGCAACAACAATATAAAGCATCAAGGATACTTACTTCTCGAGAAAATATACGAGAGAGAAAATAATGGAAGATATTTTTCGAAGAATGCTTGCCTGCAATCGCGTTGTTGTGTTACACAATATTGTATGACACTGACAGCGATAAAATCGGCGACAGTGATTAAAGTAACAGCGATGATCATTCCGATTAATATTATCTTTTAAAGTAATATTGCACAACCTAATGAAATATAGAATTTTGCGATTTTAATAGGGGAAAAAGGCGATTTTGAATTTAATGTGTTATTTAATTCGATTTTGTTTTTTAAAAAGTGGACTAAAAACGCGCTGAGCCAGATATAAACCAAAAAGAATCGCCATATTGGTCAGCCATTTCACATATTGAGTTTTATTGTTGAACGCAGCGACCTGAAAGTCACTTTTCGATGAAATTTACATCAAAAACTATAAAATTTAACAAAAAAGGCCGCCATTTTGGGTCAACTATTTTGAATTTCACATTTTCATTTTCATTTTTGAAATCAGCAGCCCGAAAAACATGGAATCTCATCATCTTGAGGTTTTGGCCAAGAATTTTAAATTTCCGACCACTGTGCGTCGTCGAAAGCGCCGGTCACTGGGGCGTCCCTGCAGAAATCACCACCGTCTAGGTCTAGGTCTACTACTGCGTCTACCTCTGCGAAATGGTACTTTCCACGAAAAAGTTTTCCGTGAAATGGTACATTCCGCTTAAGGTTTTTCGCGAAATATTGCTATCCACTTTCTGGCTAAGCAATGAGGGGAGTTGTTTTCTACTTTACTGTGACGAAAAACTGCAATTTTGTATATTAAACTACCCATCCCAGGTAACCTAAGCAGCAAATCAGCATATCTGGCATTTTTTACTGCACGTTGTTGTATATTAGCTTTTTGACTGCATAGGTGTTGTAAATTTTCATTCAAAATTCTATTCAAATTCTTCGTGCCGTTAATTAGCTGCAAATTAGCATTGTCAGCACTATAAGAAGGTTAGCAGTGAAGTAGCTGTATATTTTGCCAAAATAGCATTTAAGTAGCATTTAAGGCGACTTAAATGCTTAATGGCTTGCATTTGAATAGCAGTAGTAATGCTCATTGGTTACCTGGGATGCTTTCATAGTTACGTAACTGCCAAAATGAATCATCTAAGGTTGAACTCCTCAGAAACTTGCAAAACTCGAGATTGTGATAAAGATCATCCGAGATTCATGATTTATGTACAACACAGCTTAATTTGTAGCAATACGAAGTTTGTCCAATCAGCTAGTATACCGCCATCCGGGGTGAGATTGTGCCACGGGGGTGAGATTGGGCCAAAAACCAAAAATGTTTATTTGTGAAAATTTTTCATATCTATAGAAACTGGTGACCTAAATTCAAAATGATGATGAAAATAACATATTTATTCATAACTTAGAATGGAACACAGATAATATTAGCAAACTATTTAGCCTAAACAGGGTTTCAAAGTTCGCGATAAAAAATACTCGGAAATAACGCTTGTAAAAAATGTCCCCCATAAACCAACCCAAACAAGAAATCGCATCAACTTGCTATTTTGAAGGTATATAAACTAATAATTTACAATGTATTGAAAGGTTATTATGCGTTGGATAAGTTTTGATTACGAAAATAATATTTTTCGAAACTTTGTACTTTTCGAGCTTCACGGGGGTGAGATTGTGCCAAGCCATAATGATCGATCCAATTTGTGGATTTCACATACACAACAAAAATACGTCAGTATACACCAGTACACTCACATTCTTTACTATTGAGCACAATATTTTGACAGATTAGATTGAATCATCCATTTTGGAGCAAACAGCATCATAGGTCTGCTAAATAATTTAAACTAATTTTTACCTTTTCTCTGGAAATTTCAGATACTCAGATAAACACTCTAATATAAGACGAATATATTACACCGTGTATAAACTGCCAGTTTTAAGGAGGGGAGGGGGGTGGGATGGGCTACATGTTCTGCGGCAACGGGTTCTCGAACGAAGTAATGGTTACTTTTGTTAAATGATCAAATAGATATGCCCCTTAGGATACACCCCTTCATATATCTCCCCCTTGTTAACCCTAGAAACGCTACTGGCTATATAAAGGCTGTCAATTGACTACGAACTCGTTTTTAGTTATTTCAGACCGCCTCGGGTTATTTTCGTTCATACTTTTTGTATGATGCGTTGTTTTTGGTCGACCCCCTGCCCCTGATAGTCCACTCAGTTCATGGACGGCCCCATATGAAATACTTTATACTGATATTTATGTGTATTGTTTATAAACATGCTAATGTTCACTGTTTAGGTTTTTAGCTTAACTTTAAGTTTTTGGCACAATGTCACCCCCTAGAAGGGGTGAGATTGTGCCAAAGTTCATGCACTTCCAGTAAAATTAGGTTTCATTGTAACTAAACCATCTCTACGGTAGTTGTTAATTGAACAATTTAGTACATATTGACAGGTTTGAAATCAACTTAGTTCCTAAATTGTGTGTATACTGAGCCAAAGAACAAAAACATATGCTTTTTTGGCACAATCTCGCCCCGGACGACGGTACATATAAAAATGCTAGCTGGGTTAAACCACAGGGGACTTGTAAAAGAATCTTTACAATCTTTCAGTCTCCGGCATTACTTGCGGCTAATTTATTCCCCTGTTTCGCATGAAAAATATATGAATCTTAAAAATAAAAGTGAAATAATATTCCATGAAAAATGCAACAGAATTCGAATAACCTTTTTCGAAATTGGTTACCTAATTGTTTGCTGTTAATTTTTGAAATTCTATACAACTTCTAATAACGACAGTGATTACAAGTACGGCTCCTTCCTGCTTGCGCCATTGAGACTCATTTCAGTTGATAATACATTCTGAAAATTTAGTAAATTTAAAAAAATAGTATACGACGTAATTGTCGTAACGTACTCTAACCTTGTCCTGTACTCTAACAGCCAGCTGCGAAGAGTCTGAGAACTAAGGGGAGGTCAAGTCTTAGAAAGACTTTTAAATCCAACGCTTTGCTTCAAATGAGGATATTACCAAGACTAACCATAATAACTCAAAATATTGAACATTGTTCTTACTGTACTACCCTTACCGGCCACACCCCGGGAACCAGTTCCTACAGGTTCAATCTTTGCAATTTACTTTAATACCCAGTTTAGTCGTATGCTGTATGCGGTCACCCGATTTGGAAAGTAATTTAATTATTAGTCGAAGAGCAGCCTCCGCCAGGCGCAACGGAGCAATTCGATAATCAGTTGGTAAGTGCGTGTGTACATAAATAGAGTCCCTCTCGGTTGATTCGGTCCGTAAATTAACGTAATTTTGTGTGAACTATTAGGATTCGATAGACCACCTCTGGAGGAATCGAAAGTTAGGCTGATTTTTTCCTACTCTCTTTCGTTTGGTGGGAGATCGATCGCTTGATCAGGCAAAGTGTGAACTTACCTCATACGTTAGCATGACTGTTGATTTTTTGATCAGTTTTCAACTCGTCATCGTTGTGGCCGCTTCGCAGAGCATATAGGTAGGTATGTGCCTCGAAGCTGATTTGATATCGGTCCTATATCTAAATTGCGTGGTAAATGGTGTTGGGGGCAGTGAACATCTTTCGCCAGTTCCAGACTTGACGAAGATTAGCATCTTCATTGGATTATTGCCGGGTGCGAGTAGTTTACTTGCTATAAATCCGGAGAGTTGGCAGACCACTATCGGTGCTGCTTGGAATGGTGGTGTTATTACGAGGTGGAAACCTATTTTTTATGATTACGGTGATTTTTAGATCGGGAATTCAATATCTCGACGCTATACACCTTCACTAAGTATATGAAAACTTTACCCGAGAATGCCATCTCCATCTAGGGAGCTGCAAAATCTGTGTAACTAAAAGCTTACTAAATTAGAGTACATTGGTATATGGATTTCTTTATCAGATCGTCAGAATCAGAATTCATGCAAATTGATAATGGACAATGAGATTTTGGAAAAAACATGATGCTGTTCGATTATACCGTAATTCGGTCGTAAACAATCAGAAGATGGAAACCCGAAGAAGATATTGCAAACTCTGCAATTAGAATTTTGTTTACTAATACTATCACCTATTATTAAAAATGAACAGTAAAATAAGTAATCGTGATAAAGTTTACTGTGACGATATTAACGAATCCATTGAAACATTGAAGGTATAATTAAACACGTATATTTACTGCAGAACCCTGACTACTCTACTTGTTTTTGTTTGGTAAAAAGAACGACACATGTTACGTTTTTGTAGTCCTTGTTTCTAGTGCACGGTATCTTTTACCATCTGGAGAGCTGTTGACCGAAAAGTAACGAAGGAACGTGCCCATTCGGGTGTTTCGACGTTGGATGGAGGAGAAGGAATATTGCGCTGGCTGTTGTGTTGGATGATGGACTCATAAAAAAGATAAACATTCGCCGATGTCATCTGGATGGTTACGTTCCAGGGTAATGGCAGCGACTTTAATCAGGATATATCGTAAAATCCCAGCAGGAGTGTGGATGAGTGCTATGAATTCAACTAGTGTTTTACCAACGCCCGATTCTAATAACTGCTGCAGAAAGCCATCGTTCACAGGGCGGTTCCTGTGAGTGAGGAAATTGCCAGTGCCTGCATTTGAGATGAAAATAATGAGATGTCGCAAGATGGGATGGCTAATTAAATAAAACTGAGCAATAATAACCTACTATCTATTTCTCGTGTAAGTGGTCTGATAGCTAGGTTACTCTGGTAAACGTTGTGACGAGCTTTTCTTTGGTATGAAATATTTTGCAGGATTGCAAATTGGCTCATATCATCATGATTTGGGCTAAAGACATAATTTTTGAGTTTTTCTTGGATAGGTCATCTACTACGAATTGATTAGTTTTTGTCATATTTTTTTTTGGATACTATATTTTTTCCTTTGCAATTGACATGTTGGTTTATCTGGTTCCCACACCGTGTCTCGTCGTTTGACATCAGATCAGCTTACAAACACACAATGATTTCTATCACAGACAGCCAAAACGCTTTGAAGGAAATATTGGCCGACCAGCGACGGAGGACAGTAATTAACTTGTCTGCGGATGCTGACCCGACGTTATCAGTGCTAAAATCATCCGGGCTGCCAAAGGCAGAATAGCAAGTTGCAAAAGAAGAGAAAAAGGCAAGAAAATCAATAAATTCCCAGTCTGGGTTCAGGGCGTAAAACGGCCGGAAGAATTATATATACCTTGGAAAAGACAAGAAAGCAAAATATAAACAAGTGCAACCGGTAAAGGACACATCCTCATGAGTGGGCGGCTGTCCGTGGCGAATCTATAGCAAAAGGGATTTCGGATTCATATTTTACGGCTGTTAAAATCTGTCAAATTAGACAAAATTTATGATGCAATAAAATCATTCGTTCTACTTTACACGACTAACATAACCGGGAGCGCCGGTATTGTGCACACTCCGATTGGTCAGATCTTTCCGATCTGTTAGGAAGCTGGATAGCTCGAAGATAAGAACAGTAGGTTGGCAAGCGATTCCTGAATGATTGTTTTGCCTCAGTTTTAGTTCAACAATGCGTGTCAATTTTGTATCCGCTTATCTTTATGGGAGTTTGCACCCATAAACATTGTTTCGGACGCTCGGTTGTCTTTTCCGAATCGATTGGACAAGGTCAATTACGTCTGGCGATAGCAGTCGTTTTCGGTGAAAATTGTCTGGATCGTCCTGATAATTGCGCCAAATGACCCGATGCGAGGAGAGAAAATGTTTTACTTGCTGGGAGAATTTTTCTTTTATTACGCTATGTCACTGGATTCTTGAACTTTAACATTTTTGAATTGCTTCTTATCTGAACTTGGCCATTGAATCCGAAAATTTAGTAAAATGTGCAATAAGATTCGTACCGTTGGGATTGGTTAATAGTAAGAGAATAGGCATTTTAATTCCAAACGCTACTTGCCTTTTTTAATTAGGCCAGGAATTGATATATATCCTTTCTGATAGTAAAATATAAATAAAATCATGTAGGTTATCACGTTTAATGGCTTTATAAAATCGTTAGAATTTTTTTTTTCGATTAATGTCTGATTTCATTATAAGTTAGGAAAAAACGAGGTTGATTCTATCTTTTCAGTTGTCAAGATGAACAAACACACTTTCTACTCCGTACAAGATAAGGTAATTGTAACAAGTTACAAGGTAATTGTAAAGCCGAAATAAGGTAGCAGAAACCAACAATATACAGCATGGTTTTATATTTTGACCGATGCTGGAAAACAACGTGCAATAACTTTCGAATGGAGCTTTCGTTACAACGGGAATAAGTTTTGGATATCCCGAGAATTTTTTTGTATTTTTTTTTTATATATTTTTTTTATAGTCCATTTTTGTGGCTGCGTCATGTTGTTTTTTTTTTGTTTGATTATAGTCACTTTAACAGCTGCGTGACTTCTGCGGGGTTGGGGTTTAACCCAAGTCCTCGGCGTGAGAGGCGTGAGAATCTGTGAGTGCCATTGCTAAGTGAATGTTTAAATGAAAATAGTGAAATATTCAGATTCAATTCATCATTGAATGCAATGGTGGCTTTGAAAATACGTGGACGGGGGTTCATAAGTACAACGCCTGCAACCTTTGAGACATAGAGATGTCTTTTAAAAATCACTTGTGTGTAAAGTTTGAAATGGTAATGTATGACCAGCCCATAGATTATTGTATTGAATATGATTATGCGTAGCTTGATATGTTTCAATAATCTTACTTTAACTCGCTTGTGGCCTTTAAAAGAGCCATTGGTTACAAAAAACATTAAAGCCGAAACACGTTCATCGCAAATATGACGTACCATTCGAATGTCCTTCTCTTTTCGATTCACCGTCTTTTGCTCCGAGGAGGTTTTACTAGTTTATTTTCACAGCTTATCGCTTGTTACATAGCAGAAAATATGGCACATACGCAAAAATTTCTGTTTTATTTGTATAAGAGTCCTTATTCTCCTGCCATAGGGGTGAGGGGTCTGAAACCATCATAAACCAAATAAATTCAAAATAAATTCATTCTTCCAAAAACGCCCACATGCACTTCTATTTGCTTGATTAGTTTTCGAGTTATGAGGAAATTCGTATTTCATTTGTATGAGAGCCCCCCCTCTTAGAAGAAGGGGTCTCAGTACACCATAGAAAAACATCTTATCTCCAAAAACCTCCACATGCCAATTTTGGTTCCTTTTGCTTGATTAGTTCTCCAATTTTGAGGAAATTTGTATTTAATTTGTATATGAGCCCCCCTCTTACGCCCTCCTCAAAATTGCTCTCTTACCCCCCTATTACTAGCCATTTTATCTATCGATGACATATAAATTGTTCACTTTCGGTCAGTAATTCAGTAATTATTAGCATTTGAAATCTTTCATTCAAACGTTACACTTCTATTTTCGTTTTCACAAAGTGCTACCCTGTCCCAGTATAGTAAACAAAAAAACGCCAAACTGGCTCGCACTGAGAGGACGCCGCGTTTCAACATTCAGTGATTGACGGCAGATTGCGTGGCAGCGGAATACGTTGGAAAGCTTGATCAACGTTTTGAAGAACAGAAGGAAAAAACGAAAGAAGGTGTGAGTGGGGTGTGGAGGAACCTCCATCGTACCATTGAAGCAACTGCAAGAGAGGTTGTAGGCATAAACGCCAGCATCACAGATTTTTGTGAATGCTTAAATTTGGGACCTACCAATTATTTCAGTTCCTAAGAGTTTTGGTTTTACCAATGTGTCTGATGATTTTATATTGGTAAGTATTAAATATTGCCGAGAAAATGATAGGGGATCAAATTTCAGCGTGCTCAAAAATCTGTGATCGTCAGCAACTGCTTACTGACAAACGGCATCCGTAGCAGTTAGGTGGAAACAGTATTTTCAGACGCTGTTGAATGGAAAAGTAAACACGAAGGTCAGCAGGAACAGGACGGGAATTGCAAGCGATGGCAAAGCAGTAGAGCTAGTAACCCAAGAGGAGGTCAAGAAGGCAATTAGTGTGCTGGGAAACGGTAGGGCTATTGGGACGGACTTCTAAAAATGTGGAGCGAGTTGCTGTACGAAGCAATCCGCCGGATCATTGTCAGGTTCGGGGAGGAAAAACATGTATGGCCTTATTTGCCCTATTTTAAAAAAGGATTCAAGAGTAAAAACTATCGAGGCATTACACTGCTTAATTCTGTCTAAAGGGTGCTCTCCCATATCGTGTTCTATAGACTGGGGCCGTACCGAGGTTAAGGCCAAGAGAAAAGGCGAAGGAGGCTCCAGTAAAAAAAACAGCTCCACCTAAACCGGCAAGGAAGCGAGCGAAGAAGGGCAACGCTCTTATCCTGAAAACTGACGGGTCAAAATACTCGGAGGTTCTGAAGGCCATGAGAGGAGACGCCCTAAAGGATCTGGGTGCGGACGTGCGGAGCATCCGCCGCTCACGCACGGGCGATATGATCCTCGAGTTAAAGCAGGACGCCAAGAAGAGTTCCGCATACAAGTCCATAGCGGAAGCAGTGCTCGGGGACGGAGTGCAGGTACGTGCTCTCACACCAGAAGTTACTCTCCAGCCTGAACGAGATCACCGAAGTGCGCGAGATCGTACAAGCTGTCAAAGAGCAAAGTGGAGTGGTGGTGGCAACCGAGGCGGTTCGCCTACTCAAGGCTCCGGCCGGGACTCAGGTAGTCACCATACGGCTTCCGATGACTGACGGAAACGAAGCCCTGAAAGCTGCTAGGCTAAAAGTGGGGTGGTCGGTATGCTCACTGAGCGTGCTCAAGCAGTCGGAAGCTTGCTTCCGGTGCTTCGAGCACAGACATAAAACCTGGGACTGCAAGGGGCCAGATAAGAGCCAGATAAGAGCCAGATAGGAGCCAGTTGTGCAGGAGATGTGGCAGTGCTGGCCATAGAGCAAGGGACTGTGCTGAGCCTCCCAAGTGCCTGATCTGTACAGGTAAACGGGACGCAAAGCACGTAATAGGAGGTTACACAGTTTCTGAGTCAGCAATGGACATTGCCATAATCTCGGATCCATATCGCGTCCCTACCGGAAACAGCAACTGGGTCCGGGACGGCGCCTATATGAACGACAAGCAGGTTCCCGGTTCAGAAGGTAGTGTCAACTGCAGACGAGGGATTTGCGGTTGCCAAAGTGAGTAGAGCGTTCTACTGTAGCTGTTATGCTCTGCCAAGTTGGTCTATCGAGCAGTTTACGCGGATGGTATACCGAGTATCAGTTGTGCTGACTGGTTTAAGGCCGGTGGTTGTGGCGGGCGACTTTAACGCTTGGACGGTAGAGTGGGGAAGTCGTCGCACGAACCATAGGGGACGGATTCTGCTTGAGGCTCTGGCAAAGCTTAACGTAGATCTGGCCAACGTCGGCAACACAAGTACCTTCAGTAGGAACGGTGCGGAGTCTATCATCGACGTGACTTTCGGCAGTCCTGGTCTGATAGGAGACTGCAGGGTAGACAATGGCTACACCCACAGTGTCCATCAGGCGGTCCGCTATAGTGTCGGTTAGATAACGAGGCGACAGGTGGCGAGTAGAGCCGACACTCCAACCACAAGACATGGAAGACATCATACTTCGATCCCGAAGTATTTGTGGAAGCGATCCGAAGAGAGTGCGGTGATCGCGGTATGCCCGATCCGAACGCTGATCATTGAGGTACCGTCGCGAGCGTGTGACGCTGCCATGCCTAGGAAAAGCCGACCTAGATATGGGAGATAACCGGCTTACTGGTGGACAGCTGAAATTGCGAAAATCCGCGAAGCGTGCTTTCGTACGAGGAGAATTATGCAAAGAGCTCGTTCGGACGAAGATAGGGCTGAATGTCGAGTAGCACTTGTTGCTGCACGCGCAGCGCATAAGAGTGGGATAAAACCTAGTAAACGAGCCTTCTTTGAAAGGTTATGTACTAGTGCTAATGCGAACTCATGGGGTGATGCCTACAGGGTCGTAATGGCAAAGACCAAGGGCGTCCGCAAAGCGATCGTCAGAGATGTTGGAGCGAATCGTCGAGGCCATCTTTCCGCACCACGACCCAAGGCCCTGGCCTCAGGCCGCTGAGTCGTCCCACGGCCGACCTTCCAGTATCTCAGACCATAGCGTAGGATGGTCGGCCTCCATGCCGAACATCCAAAATAACGTGAGCGACGGCGGTTTAGAGGTCGGGGAGGAAGCGACGGTTACGAACGAGTAACTCATTGAGATCGCTAAACCCCTAAAGGCGAGCAAGGCATCGGGACCAGACGGAATCCCGAATTTGGCCATTAAAGCGGCTATTTTGGAGACTCCCGAATCATTCGGAGCAGTAATGAGTAGATACCTGGAAGATGGCCAGTTCCCGGACAGATGGAAGCGACAGAACCTGGTCCTATTGCCGAAGCCAGGAAAACCTCCGGATGTCCCCTCGTCATATAGGCCGATCTGTCTGCTCGATACTGCCGGCAAGGTGCTGGAGAGGGTTATCCTTAACAGACTCGTACAATACATGGAGGGTACAAACGGTCTGTCAAGGAACCAATTCGGCTTCCGTAAAGGCAAATCATCCCATCAGATCAGATGCCATCTTGTCTGTCACTAAGACAGCCGAGATGGCAATCCAGCGTAAGAGGACGGGTATCCGCTATTGCGCAGTTGTCACGCTCGACGTGAGAAATGCGTTTAAAAGCGCTAGTTGGGACTCCATAGCTAACTCGCTTCGGAACGTCCAAATGCCGGTGTCGCTGTACGGGATTCTGGAAACTCGTTAAGGTTTTGCTTTGCTTATAACCCTTTAGCAATGTGGCAGGCTGCGGTGGACTGGGCACGTGACCAGAATGTCCAACGAAAGAGTTACCAAAACTATTTTCAGCGGAGAAGCTGGTAGAGGCCGTAGGCTTCGGGACAAACCCTGCACCTGATGATGTGTGCTGTCGGGGATGAAACACGATCAGCTGGTGTTCAAGGGTTCGAGTACTGGTGGAGCATAATTCGTTCAGCGCAGGATCGGTAATGGACCGTCACCACTAAAGTAAAGTAAAGAGCTGGAATTTCATACGAAGTCACTAACGTACCAAGATAGACACATTCGTCGATCATTTCAAAAGTATCTCCATCTATCATCAGCGCAGTTCCAACTCCCGAAGGGCTGCCACGCTCACTTTAAGCCACCGCATACTTCGATTTGGCAAAGTTTATGAGTTCTATCTTCGCAGCTTCCTCCTTAAGACGCGTGTACGGCTCATCCATCACTCTACGGTTAATACCGATGATATCAACGTCATCCGCGAACCCTAGGAGCGTGTGAGATTTCGATTCAATGATGATGGTGTCGCTAATCTGCACGTCTTCCCTTCGAATAGCAATGTTGAACAACATCAACATCAACATCACCTTGCTTTAAATCGTCTAACGTCACAACCGAGACCGATGTCTCAATTTTGAACCATCAAGGGTAGTACGTATCAGCCTGGTTGGAAGACGATGTTCATCGTACGCCACCTCTATCAACAATAGTGTGTCTATTAACAATAGTGTGTCTGCAATTTGAATTCACCGAATTCATGTAAAATCTGACCCTTTCTGTTTCAGTGGTAAATGTGGTTCGTTTTATTGTTTCATTTTAACAGCATATCTAATAAAATTGAATTTCTTATATTTTTGTTTTATTTTTACTGAAAACTGGGAACATTCATACTTTTTGGGACAGGCTTTATGAAGAATTACATGTCAACTTCGTGCTGGGACGCTCCATCTATTCTAACTTTCCAGAGTTGTGCTATTTATGGGGCATCCCGCAATTGCAACACAAAAAGAATAAAACAAAGCTTAGGAACTACAATCTATTTTCGGAACTTGACCCTCTGTATTTTTTATCCGACTTTTCTAACAGCCAGCTGTTAGAGAGTACAGAACAATCGCAGAGTAGTGCTGCGATCCTATTGAATATTACTGCCTTCCCCAGTCGAGATTGGGTTGTGCGAAGACTGACTTGTTTCGCGACATAGATGCAAGACTTCAGAAGTTCTCCAAAGAAACAACATGGAACCCTTACATGTTATTATTCAACGCCATCACACTGATCTAAAATTTTGTTTGGTAAACAGAAAAGAACCATAGAAGAGTTTTATATAAAAAATAAAATTTAAAATATAATTGTAATACACGAATACTGACTTTTTATTTCACTTTTTCGGCAACAATCCGATTGTCCAATTTAGTGCCGAATCGTCTCCAACACTAGCCATTACTCGTTAACAGCGAGCGCATAGTCAGCGGGGACGAGGTCTGATGAAGGACATGTTCCGTCGTTGTGTTGTCACCCAATTGTGTTAAAATATGGGAAAGGCCCATTGCTCTCCCTAGTTTCCAGTATTCAAAAAATTGGATGAAGATTTGAATTTTTTTGACTAACTTTTATAAACTGCTGCTTCAATTTGTTTTTTATTTTTCGTTTGTTTCATATATAAGAAAAAAGTACATGCTTATTAATAGCCATTAGCCGTCCCCGCTGATCGATGGGTCTGTGTGATTTATTACAAACGGACGTATAATTGGATTATGATGAAGACAGGTAGATTTTATCCTATTTTTCGCACACTATTTTCTTCTTATATTCTTTACTACCGTGAGATGTCTGCCGTTGCTTAGTTGAGCGAAATGGTGAGATGAAAAGATATATGTAAGTATACGCTGAAAGGATTTGCCACAGTACGAAACGGCTTCGCTTCATTCGTAGCCTGCATAAAGTTCAGTCCTGTGTGCGTCCTGAACCACGATTGTAAATACGTATCGAACGATGTTTGCTGGTTGAAGAACACCAGCAGGACATGTCCGGATCCATTCCCCCGGGCCTGTGCAGTAAGCGAAAGCAAACTGAATTCAAATTGGACGGTGGATTTTTTTTCTGTGTCAAGCTGGATTGATGGAATGTGTGATGAAGGTTCCTTGGAATTGATTTCTACTAGTATCTGATGGTGTTTCGTGCCTCTTGACTGTCTTGTCGTGTCCCAGTAGACATAGCCACAATCGCCAGGCAGTGCAAAAATTTCGACGATTTGAATTTTAGAGATTCCTTTCGCATGATTATAAATTCTAATCATGCTTATTAGTGATCAGATCTGATTTTGCTCAATATACAATTTGGTAGATTCGATCTGAGGAAAATTTGTAACATTATACTCTTACTTGATTGAAAATATAGAAAGTTGGAGAGGTACTAATTTCAAATGCGTGCAACCGAATGTTTGTCATATCGATTGGCTAAACAAGTCAGGTCTTTATTCTACTGATATATGTCTTTGTGTTACTGGGTGTAATAACTAAGAAGAATTCTGATATTTTGCTGATAAAAATACTAAAAAGTTTATTCTTCGAAATATACCATATATCATTCTAATATATCCTATTAGAATAAAAATACAAAAATAAAAACGCGAAAGACCACAACTTATTTCAAAAATTATTATTAGTGTCTGCTATTCGCGGGATGGTTTGAGCTTAATTCTGAACATTAGACATAATCGACAGGATTTAATTTAAATTCTATTTAAATTATTCCTTTTAACTAATTATTTTCAGTACAAAAATACGATAGCTATATTCTATCACCTCAACCAGCTACAGATGCGTTTCTGCAATTACAACTGTGGGCTTTGGGTAAGTTTATTTTCGGTAATTTTCTGCACACTTGGTTGGAACAGCAAGCCAAATTTCAGCATTTCCCGAGAGCAATTGTTCTACCAGCATTTATTACCGTTGCCATATATGTATGTTTACCTTCGAGATGTTTTATCTTTTGCGTTTTCTTTTCGCTTCCCTGCTGCATCGCGCGTAGCTTTGTGAGAACAAGAGCACTTCCGGAATCGTCACTTAGTTCCCGTTCACATTGGCCGAGCTCCACCTTATAACATTCTCCCATAATTCCAGCTGGCTGCAAATGATCGGAAAAACATCGAGAGATCGATCATCGCATTATGAAATTACCAAAGGGAGATAACCGACCGAGAATGATTCGATTGAAAACGCGTCGGCTTTGATGGTGATTCTGCTCTGGCTTTCCCATCGATTCGATCCCACGGAGACATTGGTCACACTGGCTCGGCACTGGTGCGGAGGATGAGTCTCGGTCGCTGAGATCTATTAAACTTGATTCCCCCCGGTGGTGGTGGTCTATTTAATAAAGGCACCGAAAAAAATCTTTAAATTACTCGCGTGGAATGTTTCCTTCTTTGCGCGACCGGTAGTACACGTGGTGCTGTTAGCGAAGCGCGATGCCCGCGATAATCGTAGAGATAATTAATTTCTCAAGAACGTTCTCGTGTACCGGCGTAAAATATCGATTTGAACGGCCAATTCGAGGGAGAAGAAAAAAATCAACACAATTGAACCGGAAAGAAATGAAAGGGGAAATCAAACAAGTGAAGCGCCTGCAAAGCAGGTAACGTGAGGATACGCAAGAAGACATTAGTCTCAGTAGACGCCGTTTAGGTGCTTGTAAAGCATGGAACCGCACTAAAAGTAGAGGATCAAGATAAAGATTTTCCGTTGATTGCCAAGATACGTATCGAAAATTGGCAGTGGTGAAAATTTTCAGTTTGGTTTGTGCCATCACTTCCGTATAGCAAAAGTAAATAGCAATTATGAATAATATTTTTTGGAAGGCTTGTAGCTGAATGGTTATAGATTGGCTGCCGGCGGAAAGTCGATGTTTCGGTTCTTGAGTGAATCACGAATAACTTAAGTGGAGATATCCAACCCAGGCGACTCAGTGAAAATTTGATGAGTTTTCGAATTTTTAGTTTTTTTTTTGTTTCAGATAATTAAATATGGATTAAATGATAAAGTTATGAATGTTGCCATGAAATGGTAGATCTTCTGCAGGAAACAATTGTTGTAAAATAAATCGAAAAATGTAGGATTTTTTCCTATTTGTGACGTTTATATCACGAAATTCATACCACCTAAAACTTTCTTTCATTCTACAAGAATGATCTGCAATAAACATGGTCTTGTGATTATGTGCATATTATGTTAGCAGATGATGTATTCGTACCATGTAGTAGATACTTTTTAAGTTAAAGTTTTAACTATTGATCGATCTGATTAACTTTGTCTCTTCATCCAGGTGAAATGAGTGCACTTTTTGTTACCAACGAGGGAACAGCCCCGTAGCGCCGTAAATACAAAAGATAAAACTATACTTTTTTCAACAATGCTGTAAATAATAATTTACCCTACAATTGCCCTTCTCACTACTTTTTCGAATTTTGTTTCGTTGAGGCGCTGTAAGCAAATAAGCATCTGCAGAGCAAAAAACTGAAAATGAAGCCTGTTCATATGTCAACATAGCTTGCAAGTTTGTTTTGAAATATCATTCGTTTAACAGTCGTGGTAATCATGGACGCAAAAAGGGAACTTGTGATATGTCTGTTTTTGAAAATTTCTCGACCATGTGATACCATCAAGCGATACACAGAAACCGGTCGTT